>NC_133324.1:55230735-55830836 GCF_042186555.1 Aquarana catesbeiana | reverse complement strand
AAAGAAAGATGGAAGGAAAGAAAGAAAGAAATAAAGATAGATAGATAGATAGATAGATAGATATAGATAGATAGATAGATAGATAGATAGATAGATAGATAGAGGAAGACGAAAGAAAGAAAGAAAGAAATAAAGAAAGAAAGAAAGAAAGAAAGAAAGAAAGAAAGAAAGGAAAGATAAGAGAGGGGGGTGGAAGAAGGGAAGGAAGAGCATCCCCTACATCAGTGTACTCACTGGGAGGCAGGAGGGATGGATGGAGGGAGGGATGGATGGATGGATCAGACTCCACTTGTCCTTTTGCTTTTCCTGGTCTTCAGCTTGAATCTTCCCGCCCACACATCCCCTTCTGAGGCAGAGCAGAGAACACTGCCGAGGAGAGTGGGCGGGGCAGACACAGGAGGAGAGGGCGGGGAGGAGGAGCAGAAGCTCTCTCTCCTCTTCTGTCTGGCTGTGCGGGCAGCAGGGGGAGGGGGAGATCTGTCAGAGCTCTACTGAGCGGCTCTCCCTCCCTGTCTGTGATCCGGAGATGTAGTAGGTGAGCTCTGATCACACGTCTCACTCGCAGCAGCCTGTTATCTCTCCTGTAGCAGGACGAGGGGACTCAAAGAGGCGGCTCTCTAATTAGGTAAACTAGCCAGCTGTGCAAGGCCCCTATGACTGCGAGGCTTGAGGCCACCGCCTATTTCGCCTAATTAGAGAGCCGCCTCTGGGAGGGGGGATTATGGTGTGGGGTTGTTTTTCAGGGGTTGGGCTTGGCCCCTTAGTTCCAGTGAAGGGAACTCTTAAGGTGTCAGCATACCAAGACATTTTGGACAATTTCATGCTCCCAACTTTGTGGGAACAGTTTGGAGATGGCCCCTTCCTGTTCCAACATGACTGAGCACCAGTGTACAAAGCAAGGTGCATAAAGTATACCTTCCAACTTTCTGAGATGGGAATGAGGGACCTATTAGCAAAAGTAAGCAGGCATAGGACACGCCCCCTGTCACGCCCCCTTAAAGGAGAATTGTACAAAATAAATTGATTGGTAAAACCCACAAGTGCTTTTTTACCACTACTATTCCCGTTATATTGGCTTGTGGAATTTACAAATGCAGCAATTTAGAAGCTGGATGAAAGTTTTAGCTCACACTTTTTGAAAGATAAATAGTGCCTTTTATATACAACTATATAGATCAGACAAAATGAGGGACAAATGAAGAGCTATGAGGGACAGAGGGACATTGCTCCAAATCAGGGACAGTTGGGAGCTTTGATTAAAGACATGGATGAGCGAGTTTGGGGTGGGGGAACTTGACTGTCCCGCACAGAGTCCTGAAATCAACACCTTTGGGATGAATTAGAACGGAGGCTGCGAGCCAGGCCTTCTCATCCAACATCGGCGCCTGACCTCACAAGTGTGCTTCTAGAAGAATGGTCAAACATTCCCATAGACACACTCCTAAACCTTGTGGACGGCCTTCCCAGAAGAGCTGAAGCTGTTATAGCTGCAAAGGGTGGGCCAACTCAATATTGAACCCTACAGACTAATGCTGGCCATACACTATACGAAAAATCGGCCGAAAAATCGTTCGTATAGACACTTCGTTCGTTTTTCGGCAAGTTAATGGGCACAAATCGATAATCGTTTGTGACGTTTTTGTGGGAAAAAAAACGAACGGGAAGTTTGGAAAATTTCTGCCGAACGTACGATAAATTGCAAGGTTAATGTGTTTCCCGTCCGAACTGTCTGCACTAGGTATATGTAAAAAAAAAAAAAACGAACAAAAAATTATTTATTCATGTCCACTGAACAATTTATCGGTCATTATATGATGGCACGATCGTTTGCGGTCACGGTCGAACGTTCGTTTTTCGAAAATGTGTTCGGACGATTTTCTGTATAGTGTATGGCCAGCATTAGACTGGGATGCCATTAAAGATCATGTGCGTGTAAAGTAGGGTTGCCACCTCATCCCTTTAAACCCGAACACGTATTAATTTACACAGGTTCTGTGGCTGATTAAGGTGATAATTAAACTCACTTGGTGCCTTATCTGCAATTGATTAGCCTCAGAACCTGTGTCATTCATATGTGTTCGGTTTTAAATGGATGAGGTGGCAACCCTAATGTAAAGGCAGGCATCACAATACTTTTGGTTATATATATATATATATATATATATATATATATATATATATATATATATATATTTTTTTTTTTTTTTTTTTTTTCTTTTTCTTTTCGCTTTTTTTAAAAAACATTTTTCTCCCTGGAAAAAACAGTCGTGAGCTTCCTTTGACCCTTTTAAAGCCAGAATGTACAGGACAGAGATCCTAGGCAGCAAGACTGGTTAAACCATATGACGGTAAGTAACAAATTAAGCGGTGCATCCTTGCTGATGGTAGAGCTAAAGGAGATGGTACAATTAGGTTGTATAATGTATGGTCAGCATATTTCAGAATTTCAACCTGAAGAACTTAAAAAAAAAAAGAATACAGAAACTCTGCCATCTAGTGGTGCTTTTTGAAACTGCTTCTTTTAAAAGACAACTTTGCTCCATCTATGAATGATGGACTTTTTCTCTGCAGGCTCTGCAAACATTACTGAGGTTTGTTTTCAGCCACTTGGTCTATCGATGACACAGTCTCTGGTTTTGCACCTGGCTCCGCTGGGAACATGCTGACAACTTCACTTTTAACCAAATACAGGCCAAATCCCCCAACTCCAAACAATGACCCCAATAGATAGATAAGCATTGTTGACAGCAAAATCAGGATGTAGAAACCGAGTTGGGAGACTGTAGGTCATACCTCTGCAAAACAGAACTGATCATCGTTAAAAGTCGCCCATTAGTCTGGTGTATGTATATGTTTGCATAGAGGTTGCAGGGAGATAATTGGGGTTATTTCCTTAAACTGCACACAGCTCTGTATAGTAACCAATCAGCTTCCAGGTATCTTGTCAAAAGCTTAATTGAACAAGCTGAAGTTAGAAGCTGATTGGCTACCAGCTGCACCCGGTTCTGAGTGCTCCAGTACCTCCCCCAATGCATTCATACTTTAACCACTTCCTGTCTAGGCCAATTCTGACATTTTTCTCCTACATGTAAATTAAACTTTTTTTTTTTTTTGCTGGAAAACTACTTTGAACTTCCAAACATTATATATATATATATATATATATATATATATATATATATATATATATATATATATATATATATATATATATATATATTTTTTTTTTTTTATATTTTTATATATATATATATATATATATTTTTTTTATTTTTTTTTTTTAAACAGATGTCCTAGAGAATATAATGGTGGGTGTTGCATATTTTTATGCCATGCAATATTTGTAAATCTTCTTCTTTTTTTTTTTTTTTAAACGCAAATTTTACGGGAAAAAAATACACTTTAATATATTTTAATGCACAAAAACAGAATATAATACCCATTTTTTTTGCTAAAATAAAAAAAGATTAATATTACGCCAAGTAAATAGATACCATACATGTCATGTTTTAACTACTTCAATACCGGGCATTTTCACCCCCTTTCCTGCCCAGGCCAATTTTCAGTTTTCAGCGCTGTAACATTTTGAATGACAATTGCGCGGTCGTACAACACTGTACCCAAATGAAATTTTTATCATTTTTGCCCCACAAATAAAGCTTTCTTCTGGTGGTATTTGATCACCTCTGCGGTTTTTATTTTTTGCGCTATAAACAAAAGAAGAGCGACACGTTTGAAAAAACATAATATTTTTTACTTTTTGCTATAATAAATATCCCAAATTTAAAAAAAAAACAAAAAAACTATTTTTTCCTCAGTCTAGGCCGATATGTATTCTTCTACAAATTTTTGTTAAAAAAAAAAAAAAATTGCAATAAGCGTATATTGATTGGTTTGCACAAAAGTTATAACGTCTACAAAATACGGGATAGATTTATGGCATTTTTATTATTATTATTATTTTTTTTTTTACTAGTAATGGCGGCAATCGGCAATTTTTATCGTGACTGCGACATTGCGGCAGACAAATCGGACAGTTTTGACACTTTTTTGGGACCATTGACATTTATACAGGGATCAGTGCTCTAAATATGCACTGTATACTGTATAAATGTCACTGGCAGGGAAGGAGTTAACACTAGGGGGCGATCAAGGGGTTAAATGTGTTCCCTAGGGAGTGATTCTAACTGTAGGGGAATGGGAGCGACTAGAGGAGGAGACCGATCGGTGTTCATACTTAGTATGAACACACGATCGGTCTCCTCTCTCCTGACAGGACTTGGATCTGTGTGTTTACACACACACAGATCCACGGTCCTGCTCTGTTACCGGGCAATCGTGAGTGCCCGGCGGACATTGCGGCCGCCGGGCACGCGCATCAGCTCCTCGGTGCCCCCTATGACTATGGGCGGGTAGGGAAGTGGTTAAAATTTGCGCACGCTTGTGGAACGGTGCCAAACTATGGTACCTAAATAAAAATCTCCATAGGTGACACTTTAAAAGTCTTTACAGTTTACACAGGAGGACTGGCACTAGAATGATTGCTCTCGCTCTGATGTTTGCTGCGATACCTCACATGTGTGGTGTGATCACCATTTACATTTGCACCTGGGAGGACAATGGCACTTTAACCGCTTCCCAACCAGCCGCCATCATTATACTGCGGCAGGTCGGCACGATCCTGCGAGCTATCATAGCTGTACGTCGGCTACTTAAGCGGGATAGCAGGAGGCGCGCATGCGCCTGCTGCACTGCGGGGGTGCCGATGCTCGTGGCCAACGGTCGCGATGACCGCCGCCCACGAGCGATCGCAGGCACGAGAGGCAGAACAGGGACGTGTGTGTGTAAACACAAAAATCCCTGTTCTGTTCTGTGAGGAGTGACAGATCGTGAGTTCCTAATAGCTAGGAATCACAATCTGTCATTTCCTCTAGTCAGGCCCCTCCCCCTACAGTTAGAACACACAGTCAGGAAACACAGTTAACCCTTGATTGCCCCCTAGTGTTAACCCCTTCCCTGCCAGTGACATTCACACAGTAATCAGTGCATTTGTATAGCACTGATCGCTGTATAAATGACATTGGTCCCAAAATAGTGTCAAAAGTGTCCGATGTGTCATAATGTCGCAGTCCCGATAAAAATCGCCGTTATTACTATACTATAACTTTTGCGCAAATCAATCAATATACGCTTATTGTGATTTTTTTTTTTTTTTTTTACCAAAAATATGTAGAAGAATACTAAACTGAGAAAAAATTAGCTTTTTTTAAAAAAAAAATGGGACTATTTATTATAGAAAAAAAGTACAAAATATTGTGTTTTTTTCAAAATTGTTGCTCTTTTTTTGTTTATAGCACAAAAAATAAAAACCACAGAGGCGATCAAATACCACCAAAAGAAAGCTCTATTTGTGGGGGAAAAAAAAGACGTCACTTTTGTTTGGTTGCAACATCGCACGACCGCGCGATTGTCAGTTAAAGCGACGCAGTGCCGAATGGCAAAAAATGACCTGGTCATTCAGCCGCCAAATCTTCCGGGACTGAAGTGGTTAAACATTATTTACATTTTTAATATTTATTTTATTTAAAAAAAACATTTTTTACACCGTGTCTTTAATTTTTTTTTTTTTTTTTGTCAACTTTATTGCTTTCACAAGGAATGAACAACATGACGACATGGGCCACGACTAGGGTTGCCACCTTTTCTTCACGCCAAATCCGAACACATTAGCAGCACACAGCCAAGTGCACCACTAAAAATTTTTTTTAGCATACACTATAGGATTGTAACAGACCTGGTATACCTTTGGGCGTTCCAAAGAGAATAGTAATGCGGCACACATAGTGCCCCATCGCCCTCCTATCAGGCCCGGTTCTGAGCCACATTCCTGTCTGAATATTGTGTCCGGGTTTCAGACAATCTGAAACCCGGACACACGATTCAAAACCCGAACTGTCCGGGTGAATCCCGGACAAGTAGCAACTCTAGCCCATGACAGGTCCTCTTTATGGAGAGATCTGGGGGTCCATTAGAACTCAGATCTCTCCTCTGGCCTTCAATGCAGCCGATCAGATACAGATCGATCATATTGGCTGCTTCACTGCCTGATAAAAGCCAGGTAAACAAAGAACCATAGCTCCCAACTGTCCCTGATTTGGAGCAATGTCCCTCTGTCCCTCGTTCCTCCTCATTTGTCCCTCATTTTGATCCGATCCAAATAGATGTATATAAAATGCACTTTTTATCTATCAAAAAGTATTTTCCAGTGCTAAACCTTTCATCTGATTTCTAAATTGCTGCATTTGTAAATCCCAAAAGCCAATATAAAGGAAAAGTAGTGGTAAAAAAAAGCACTTGTGAGTTTAACCAATTATGTTTTTTGTACAGTTCTCCTTTAAGGGGGCGTGGCACGGGGTGTGTCCTATGTCTGCATACTTTTGCTGATAGGTGAACCTCATTCCCATCTCAAAAAGGTGGGAGGTATGAAAGAACCCATAACATAAAGTAATGAAATCCTCATCACTTCCGGTTTCTGATGTCACACAGGGGGGAGGAACAATATCAGGACCTCAGGATGGGTCCCAGGAACTGGATGCTGCCGGTCGCCTCCTTACCGGGCTCCAGGTAAAGGCGATGGTGGCGGGGGTGGGGGTGTGGGACCCCCTTCCACCTGTAAAAGGAATCCAGCGGCTCCTTAGCTGCTAGAATTACTTTTACTTTGAAGGGAATCGCCGGCTAAAAAAAAACTCTTGCTCATCGCTGCAGCTCCCAGAACTAGTGTCCCCATTGGAAGATTTGCCGTTATTTAGTGTTCTGGTGACAACCCAAAATGTGTTTTCTTTTTAAATTTTTACTTTCAATGATAATGGTAAAGAGGAGGAATAGAGAGGGTGAATCTCCCTAACAGGGCTACAGACAGCGATAAAAACTGACAGGGGTTCTTATCCCTCTCTGCTCTATCCAAATAAATAAATAAATAAATAAATAAAATAAAGGTTTGCCTTTTAGTTATACTTTAATTTTTATCTTGTTATTATTACCCGGAGTAACATAATTGGTGCTGCAATTTCTATGTGTTCCATTCCTTAGTAGAGTCAAACTGTGAACACTGCTTCCATCTAGTGGCAAGACACCATGATTACAGAAATATATTATAAAACAGTTCTGTAGATGCTACATACATTACCAATAAAAACAATAGCTTCTTAACGGCTTGACCTCCGGGAAGATTTCCCCCCCTTCATTAGCAGGCACAGCGTTACTTTAATTGACAATTGCGCGGTCAAACAACGCTGTATCCAAATAAAAGTTATGTCATTTTTTACCCACAAATAGAGCTTTCTTTTGGTGGTATTTGATCACCTCTGCGTTTCAAATCTTATGCAATATAAACAAAAAAAGACCGAAAATTTGGGGGGAAAAAACAATATTTTTTACTTTCTGCTATAATATACAATACAATATATATATATATATTTAATCACATTTCTTCATCAGTTTAGGCCAACATGTATTCTGCTACATATTTTTGATGAAAAAAAATCCCAATAAGTGTATATTGATTGGTTTGCGCAACAGTTATAGTGCCTACAAACTATGAGATATATATATACTGGAATTCCATAGTAAAAAAGATGAGCTGGTGTTCTATCGAGAAATGCCCACCCGTCGGATAATGTGCAGTACGCAACGTCACTCCAGCTGATATGTTGATCAGCTGGCATGATGCCAACACAGCGCATGCGCAGACCGTCTGAGGCATTATCCGATGATCTGCAAAGCGCCAAGGGAGAACGTAATTGTCAGATTCTGCCTCACTGTTGCAGGGTGGGTAATGCACCTGACGATCTGCGCAGAACTGTCAGAGGCATTATCCGATGGGGGGGGGGGGGGGGGCAGTATTTGATAGGACACTGGCAACCCAATGGCTTTTTCTTAAAGGGGTTTTATTAGCACAACAGCAATGAAAGATCCAGCACAATGGTAAAGCATTTCGGCCAAAGCCTTACTTATAGCCATGCTATGAGGAAGGCTTTGATCGAAACGCGTTAGAATAATGAGGGATCTTTTGTTGCTGTAGTGCTAATAAAATACCTTTAAATAGAAACTATTGGGTTTCCGGCTCATCTTTTTTACTATGGACTTTCAGTGAACGACACAGCCAGTGCACCAACTCCGCTTATTAACTTACAATACAGCGGTAGAGCTTGGGTGAGTTCCCTCTTTTGCATACTGTCAGAAACCATGAATCAGTGCAGTAAAAATCACACTAGTTTAATAATAATAATAATAGTAGAAGGTAAACAGAAAACGTAGTTAAAACATAGCCAGAGTTCGGGAACCGGAACGGATAGTCAGACAAGCCAGGAGGTCAGGGAGCCAGGAATCAGCGTACTTCGGGACAGGCCAGGAATTCTGGAAACCAGAGAATCAGCGTAGTGGAACAGCAAGCAGGATCAGGAACCAGAAGAGACGTCAGCCAAGCAAGTCTTTAACCACTTCCGGCCTGCCACACGCCAATATACGTTGGCTGTTTAAAGAGGGATATCTTTGTTATGGCAGCAGCGAGCTGCCATAACCCCGGTATTCTCTTCTTCAGTGGGCGGTCCAATTTCCGATAATAGTGGTCTCTGCAGCGGATTCACTGCAAGATCACTTTTATCAGTGGTGGGAGAGGGGCTCCCCCCTCCCGCCACTCTCCGGTGCCATCCGACGCTTACCTGAGCCTGAGCGATCGGGTCCTCTTCCGTGTGTGGGCGGAATATCATTGCAGGGCGGAAGCGATGGCAAAACGTCTCTTCCACCCATAGCTCTTAAAGGGCCATTTTTTTTGTTTTCAAAGGCAAATTTTTAAATTTTTTTTATTGCATTTTAGTGTAAATATGAGATCTGAGGTCTTTTTGACCCCAGATTTCATATTTAAGAGGTCCTGTCATGCTTTTCTTCTATTACAAGGGATGTTTACATTCCTTGTAATAGGAATAAAAGTGACACTTTTTTTTAAAAAAAAAGAACAGTGTAAAAATAAAAAATAAAAGGTAAAAAGAATAAGAAAAACATTTTTTTTAAACGTGCCCCGTCCCGCTGAGCTCACGTGCAGAAGCGAACGCATACGTGAGTAGCGCCCACATATGAAAACGGTGTTCAAACCACACATGTGAGGTATTTCTGCGATCGGTAGAGTGAGAGCAATAATTCTAGCCCTAGACCTCCTCTGTAACTTAAAACATGCAAACCTGTAGAATTTTTCGCCTATGGAGATTTTTAAGGGTAGAAGTTTGTCACCATTCCACGAGCGGACGCAATTTTGAAGTGTGATATGTTGGGTATCAATTTACTCGGCGTAACATTATCTTTCACAATATAAACAAAATGGGCTAACTTTATTGTTGTCTATTTTTTTAATTAAAAAAAGTGTATTTTTTCTAAAAGACCGCTGCGCAAATACGGTGTGACAGAAAGTATTGCAAAGACTACCATTTTTTTCTCTAGGGTGTTAGAAAAAAAAAGTATAATGTTTTGGGGGTTCTCAGTAATTTTCTAGAAAAAAACCCTGCTTTTAACTTGTAAGCAACAAATCCCAGAAAGAGGCTCGGTCCTTAAGTGGTTAACAGGTACACAGGAGAGAGTCTCTGATATGTTGACCAAGTCGAAGGCAGAGAGGATCTGAACTGAACAGCTTAAGTAACCAGCAGGACTGACGAGCAGGATATCATCATCGGGGGAGTCACTGTGGAAAAGATTGGAGCTGGCAATTAACCTACAGCTGAGTGGCCATTTCAGAGAAGAAAGGGCTGAGCCCAGTCCTGTCACATATATACTGGAATATTTATTTATTTTTATACTAGTAATGGCAGCAATCAGCAACTTATAGCGGGACTGCAATATTGCAGCGGACAATCGGACACTAACTGACAGTTTTTGACACTTTTTGGGCACCAGTGACACTAATATAGTAATCAGTGCTAAAAAAATATGCACTGTCACTGTACTTATGACACTGGCTGGGAAGAAAATATAAGAAATAATAGTTCCGTGCTTAGGAAGTAAAAGAACTGAAGCCCCCCCAGCACAGACTACCACCTAAGTGAAATTCTAATCAGACAGAGTACTAAATTGGGGTGATAATAGGAAGTGCAGCGCAGTGTAGCGTGCGTTCCACCGCCCGCTGCCTAAACCCGGAAGTCAACTCAGCACAAGGAAAGACGTATGCGTATCACGTGGCCACGCCTTTTACGCGTTTTGTCAAGACGTCATCTGAGGCGTCATTTTGGTCTTTTTTCACCACTTGCTTTTATCAGTGTTTGTATTGCTCGCAGAGTTTTATTGATGTATTAGTATATATGTGTTATTGCACACTGCACTTTATTGTTATATATTGCCATCAGAGCATTTTATATATGTACATATAACTTTTCCCACACTCTCGTTTACTTTTATTTTTCGTTTATTTTTTCATACTTATATATTTATGCACATCACTTAGTGCACATATGGTTGAACAGCGCCAATCACCCCAAATTAGTACTCTGACTGGCTGGAAAGAAGTTAAACATTTAAGGTGCTCAAGAGTTAACTGTGTGCCTAACCAGTGTTTATGTGTAAACTGTGTGCTGCTTTTACTAGGGGAAACTATGGATTTTATTCCCTGCTTTGCAAGGACACAAAATCCATCACTTCCCCCCTGTCATGACAAGACGCTTGTTTGCAGATGCATGAGGGTGCTATTACAAATTAATGTGTTTTTAATGCATTTTGATACGTTCTCTGGATAAATTACATCACTGACTCCCAGCATCCAACTGTGTATCGTGGACATATGAGCAAAAAACACATAAAAAATGCACCGTGCTGCATTTTGCATTCATTTTGATGCATTTTCCATCTATTTCTATGAAAAGTGCGTTCTTTGTGCACTTTTTCACACAGCCCACAAAAGATGCCGCATGCAGGACTTTTTAAAAATCTGCGAACCCCGCGCACAGATGTGAACATGTACATAGGTTTTCAAGGGAAATCATTTTGATGCGCTCTTGTCTCGCTGCAATGGTGACTTTTGGAAGGGGAGAAGCGCATAGGTGTTAAAAGGTGATAGAAATCAATGAAAATGCATAAAAAATGCACCATGTTGCGTTTTTGATGCATTTTTTGCTCACATGTCCAGGTTACCCTATTGGGAGTCAGTGATGTAGTATATCCAGAAAACACCAAAAAATGCAACAAAAACGCTATATGCTATGTGCTAAAGTTTAGTGTAATGCATAAAAAAATAATATTTGCGTTGTTATTAGACATGTGCACTGAGAAAAAAAAATTAGTTTTAGTTGTATTCGTTTTTTTGCTTTTTTTGGAAATTTGGAAATTCGAAAATTAGCAAAATTTGGAATTTCTGAAATTTCGAATTTCCCATCTTCGATTTTTCCGAATTTTCACATTTCCAAATTTCCAAATTTTTCAATTCCGAATTTCTGGATTTTCGGAATTTTAAAATTCGGGAATTCAAAAATTCGAAAATCCGAAAATGTGAAAATCCGAATAAAAGAAAGAAAATCAGTAAAATTTGAAATAATAACTAACTATTAAATTATCGGTATTGGAATTTCCTTTCAAATGTGGCTGTTTGTGAAAGTAACGAATACAAATTTATCTGAAGTTACGAATTATCCAAAATAACGAATGCTGCATCTAAACAAATGGAACATAACAAATTAATAATAATAATAATAAAAAGGTTTTATTATGATTATTGTTATTTATTATTATTAGATCGTTATGCTCCATTCGTTTAGATACGGCGTTCATTATTTCAGATAATTTGTAAATTCAGATAAATTCGTACTTGTACTAACAGCCAAATTTGAAAGGAAATTCCAATACCTATAATTTAATATTTATTATTAGTTATTATTTCGGATTTTCAGGTTTTCGAATTTTCAGATTTTCATTCTTATTCTTGGATTTTCAAATTTCCAAATTTTAGAATTTTTAAATTTATGAAATTTCCAACATTTGAATTCTCTAATTTCGAATTTTCAAATTTTCGAATTTCCGAATTTCCGAATTTCTGAAATTTTGAATTTCCAAAATTTGAATTTCCAAAATTCAGAATTTTCGGAAATTTGAAAGTTCGAAAATTTGAAACTTCGGAAATTTCGGAAATTGAACAATTCAGAAATTGAACAATTCAGAAATTCAGAAATGTCGGAATTAACGAATTTGTCAAAATTCGTTAAAAAACGAATTCGGAACTAAACGAATTCCACATGTCTAGTTGTTATGTGTTATAGTGTGAAAGTGCCCTTAGAGAGCACCAGATTGCATGTAATGCACGGTGATGGCATGGTAATGGCCAGAGGTATCGCAGCCTAATACCCTGTACACACGGTCGGATTTTCCGACGGAAAATGTGTGATAGGACCTTGTTGTCGGAAATTCCGACCGCGTGTAGGCTCCATCACACATTTTCCATCGGATTTTCCAACACACAAAATTTGAGAGCAGGATATAAAATTTTCCGACAACAAAATCCGTTGTCGGAAATTCCGATCGTGTGTACACAAATCCGACGCATAAAGTGCCATGCATGCTCAGAATAAATAAAGAGATGAAAGCTATTGGCTACTGCCCCGTTTATAGGCCCCACGTATGTGTTTTACGTCACCGCATTTAGAACGATCGGATTTTCCGACAACTTTGTGTGACCGTGTGTATGCAAGACAAGTTTGAGCCAACATCTGTCGGAAAAAATCCATGGATTTTGTTGTCGAAATGTCCGATCAATGTCCGACCGTGTGTACAGGGCATTAGACAATTGTATCTCAGCTGGTTTTACTCCTCTCCTTGGTTAGGTAGTCCCAGAGGGCTTGTGTTCTTCACGAGGGGACACAGCATTATCAGGACTGAGATCCATGATATGGAACTGTTCCTGAAAATCTGAGATGGTTGTCATCAATGCCAGTTTAATAGATCTTTATGGTTCTTTTCAGCCCGTTTTAACCATAAACATCCTGGTTATATTGTCTTATATACAAGTAGCGCACCCCTGAAGGAGCCACTGGTTATAACTGATTCCTTTCCCTAAGATTAGTGCTCACCCAGCCAGGCACACAACATTTTCTCTATTCCACTGACTCAAACAGATCAGTCTAGGGGAGTCTTATATACAGTATGTTTTATTGCCAAAATAAACTTGGATGGGGTGAAGGGAGCATGGGATAACCCAAAATTTGCTGAACTAACTTCTTTGAAGACTCTTCTCTTCACACTGATCTGCACAAAAAGTCCCACATGACTCTCTACTAACTGAAAGGTGCCTAAGACTTTCTTTAAAGACTTGAGAACTGCACACAGTCATTAGGGCACAGCACTTAGGTCATCTACTCACAATGCCACAGGATCATCGGCTGCCTCCTTTTGATATCCACCAGGCACGCTTCTGTGAGGGAGACACAGACTCACACCCTCATAGGACAGCTGGACACTCTTCGCCCACAAACTCCAATGGGTACTCATCGGTGAGCTCTCCAAACAAGACCTTCTAGGCCAGACTTTGCAAATAGGCCCCCTAGCATAAGGTCCAGCTGGGACCTTGATGACTCCCAAACAGCGCCTCCAGCAGCCTGCCCTCAGGGGCAGATCCCCCCCCCCCCCCCAAGCAGGGAGTCTCCTCTTTGCCGGACTGGACCTGGGATCCATACACCCTGCCCCAGGTCTTAGTATTTATGGGCTCTCCATTCACCTACTGAACACACCTCCCCAGGCACTGGCTGGATCGCCATAAATAAGTAAGCTGGAAAGCTATGAGATCAGCAGCCTGTGAAGCACTGAGCAGACCGAAACAACCAACCCCTGCTCCACTGATTACTGAGGGGCCAAAGTAAATTTACCTAAAAACCTGCATTAACTGGGAGGGTGCTACACCCATATAAGGAAAATACATTTTCAGGAAGGAAATGTGAACTTGGGCTACAACCTCTTTTAACCTGGACAATTTTTGAGCGATTTTACGAATGGCCTGAATTTGGTTTTCGATTAGTACAAAAAGCTCACTAAAGACCCTCCAATCCTCGAAACAACCCAGAAATGTTTTCATCAAGATTGGAGATCAAACCGAAAAATGTTTGCAGTGTTTTCCTTCTAATTAGTGAGCCGATGCCTAATATAACCGCCGCACATTACCAATAGATTAAACGGCGACACTGAAGCAGTTAAGATGGAATGATGGAGCTCTGGGGAAGAGGAGGAATGTATTAATGTGCCATTACCTTATCATTAACTGGCAGACTGAACTGACTGGAGGGGCCTGTGATAGACAATAGTCCTCAAATCCGGTTTGTTTTATTGTAAAGACAGCTGTGCACCGTATTAAGTATGTAAAGGGCTACGATGGAACCATCCTCAACTATCCTCCCTCTGCCCAAAATGTCTACTTTTTGGGTTTTATTTATGGATGTGTGTAAGAGTACCCATCAATCTTTAAAAGCTGGAATAACAATAAGGCACTATGTCTAAAGCTGGCCTGTCATGAGAGCCACGTACCTGATGTGAGACCGAAGTAGTGGGGAGGCCTCCGTTGCACCTCGGATCCTTGAAGCCTCTGGAGATTGAGACAGCGACTTGGTGGACACCGAGTGGCATGGGTGCCAGGGGTGCGGAGCACCATGCAAGCCTTAGTCCGAGATCTGAGTCAAGCTCAAGTCCAGCTGGGCAACGAAGTATAAAAGGGTTAATCCGAAGAAGAGTGGTCGAGATACAAGCCGGGGTCGGTTCCAATTTGGCAGCTGAGTACAAAAGGGGCAAAGAATGGTCAAGGTACAAATCCGAGGTCAATGGCAAGCAGCAATCAAGAGTAGTCAAACAGGTTTCCAGGTCACAACGGGTTCAGACAGAGCACACACTAGCACAGGAACAAGGGGGGGCTGAAGATATTCCAGCAATTTGGCAGTGTCTGGGCTGGGCTTTTATAGGGAAATTTGAGGTCACTTCCTGTGCGCCACCATGGGCATTTTGCCACCTTTTTCCATCAGGTTGATGTCACTTCCTGTGCGCCTTTTTCCATCAAGTCTTCTGCGCAGGTGCGGGTTAGCGTACTAAGGCGTCTTTGGTGCATGCTCAGTTGGCACGGATTTCCTCTTGCGGCAACGTGCCATTGGTGCATGCGTAGTAAGCCCTGGACTCTTGGATGGCCATACACTATAGAGGTACAGATCCCATGTGGATGGATGGCAGATCACTCCATTCCAGGAAATGGCTTCACCACCGCTGGCCAGGTGGAAGAAACCAGGAAGCAGACTCAGAACCAGGAACTAGGAAACTAGGGATCTCAGTGGAGGGCATGCAGGAATGGAAGTGATGTCAGACATTTCCGGAGGGCAAAAAGCTACGCGTTTCAGAGCTGTCCAGGCTCCTTTCTCAAAGCCTTTGTAGTTGATGGCATATCTACAGGAGATCTACAGGAGATTATACAATCAATTTCTTATCTATCAAAATGAAAAAACAAAATTGTTGGCTTTGGATAGATTTTAACTGGTAGCCACCCTCCCACCGTCAAACGACGGCGGTGCAGCTCTCGTTCTGGAACGCCGTCATATGACGGTGTCCCAGGGCGGCCTCTCTCCGCCGCCGATCGGGGGGCCGCAGCGTGTTGCTAGGATCTCTGTAAGGAGCCGCGTCCGCGGCTCTTTTATACATGTAAACAAGGAACTGCCGGTAATCGGCGCTCCTTGCCTCTCATTGACAGAGTGAGTTGGGGAGGAGAGCCAATCAGCGCCATCTCCATGCAGGGGGACATGTAGGAATGTAGGAATGTAATCAGGGCACTGATGATCAGTGCCCTGATTACAGTATAGTAAAACAGTGTCACAAAACAGTGTCACCATACAGTGCCCACCAGTGCCCACCAATGCCAGCAATTTGTTTGGGTACAGTGTAGCACGACCGCGCCATTGTCATTCAAAGTCATTGTCATTCAAAGTTCAAAAGCTCTGAAAGCTGAAAAATGGCTTGGGCAGGAAGGGGGTGTAAGTGCCTGGTAGGCAAGTGGTTAAATTGAGTTTTCCACAGAAGCAGGATTCCAGAGAGCACCTCACAGGGTCACTGGGAGAATACTTCCTAATGTCTGTGCTTTGTAACCTAATCTCTCAGTCTTTCTCTTTCTTAGATGAATTGATTAATTTACGTATTTATTCCTTTCCTCCTTCCTCCCTTCTTTCATTTTTTTTCTTCCATCCTTATTTCTCTTCATTCCTCCTTTCTTTCTTTCCTTCTTCATTATTTCATCTTTCTTTCTTTCTTTTTCTTTCTCCCCTTACTCTGCTTTCTTTCTTCCAGACTTCTTTTTTTTTACATAATACTTTTTCTTTTTTCCTTCCTTCCTTCCTTCCTTCCTTCCTTCCTTCCTTCCTTCCTTCCTTCCTTCCTTCCTTCCTTCCTTCCTTCCTTCCTTCCCTCCTTTTCCTCATTTCTTCCATCATCCCTCTCTCCCTTCCTTCCACTTTCTTTCTTTCTTTCTTTCCTTACTTCTCTGCTTTCCTTCTTTCATTCTTCTTTTACATAATCCCTTTTTTTTCTTCCTTCCTTCCTTCCTTCCTTCCTTCCTTCCTTCCTTCCTTCCTTCCTTCCTTCCTTCCTTCCTTCCTGACTCCCTTTCCTCATCTCTTCCATCATCCCTCCCCTTTCTTTCTTTCTTTCTTTCTTTCTTTCTTTCTTTCTTTCTTTCTTTCTTTCTTTTTTTCTCTTCCTTTCTTTTTTTCTCTTCCTTTCTTTTTTTCTCTTCCTTTCTTTTTTTCTCTTCCTTTCTTTCCTTCCATCCTTCCTTCTGTTTCTATCCTTTCCTTTTATCCTTCCTTCTGTTTCTATCACTTCCCTTTCTTTCTTTTGTTTCTTTAATTGTTCCTTCTTTTTTTTTTTTCAGTTCTTTTCCTTCCAGCCTCCCTTTCCTCATCTTATTAGTATAATCAGCAATTCTGCATAGACCCATCCCCTGGCAGTGTGCAGTCTTAGATCATTCAGCGGACTCTGTGTAGGCAGAGTGTTTGCTGTCAGATGACACATTTTGTGACCTATAAAATCAATCAGTGACGATTTCCACGAGGCGATCGGTAATATAATGACTCAGTCCTGGGCGGAGCGCCTGCCCTCTAACAGATGGTGTTTGTCTGCCTGTGTGAACTAATTGCTATCAATAATTAAAGCAGGGCTCTGATTCATGAGCACCATGGCAGGGACTCTTAAATTAACTATTTTATGATCATTATGCATCCTTTTATGTTTCGTTTTAAGTTAAAGAATTCGCCGGGGATCATTACCTAAACATATGGGCGCTAAATTGCCGATTTACTTAGAAGCTGTAACTCTGAAGTCAAAGGATCCCTCATCTAGAAAGAAGATGTTCATTTAAATGGAAGTATGAAAAACATAATCAAAAGAGATTATATTTCCCTACAGAATTACTGGAATTGGGAATCAAATCAGAAATTCCCCACATTACAGTTATTGGTTGAATTAAGTGGCGCTAATGGTATGAAGCAGCAAAAATTAGATTGCTTTTATGCTTCTAATAAAGAAAAATTATTGTCTTGGTTTTTTATGATAGAACAAGACATTTCCAGTCTCTGTAGAGGAAGACTGCAAACATTGGGTGCAGCGGGAAGGTCTTGGAAGTCTTATGCCCCGTACACACGGTCGGATTTTCCGATGGAAAATGTCCGATCGGAGCGTGTTGTCGGAAATTCCGACCGTGTGTGGGCTCCATCGGACATTTTCCCTCGGATTTTCCGACACACAAAGTTGGAGAGCAGGAGATAAAATTTTCCGACAACAAAATCCGTTGTCGGAAATTCCGATCGTTTGTACACAAATCCGACGGACAAAGTGCCACGCATGCTCAGAATAAATAAAGAGATGAAAGCTATTGGCCACTGCCCCGTTTATAGTCCCGACGTACGTGTTTTACGTCACCGCGTTTAGAACGATCGGATTTTCCGACAACTTTGTGTGACCGTGTGTATGCAAGACAAGTTTGAGCCAACATCCGTCGGAAAAAAATCCATGGATTTTGTTGTCGGAATGTAAGAACAAAGTCCGACCGTGTGTACGCCCTATTAGAAGCGCTAAAGGATCCTAGATTGGATCTTCTGATTCCATATTGTGCAGTTGGAGCGTACCACACCAATAAGAACCAAAATTGTCTCTTTTAATTTAGGAGTGATGGTCAAAGACTACAACTCTTCATAGGCAAGTTTGTCTGTTAAGGAACGGAGAGACATTCAGCATTACACAGCATTACACTAAGCAACTGAAGGCTTGAAGGCCACAGATTGGAAATAGAATTTGTGGGAGAGGGTGGAGGAGCCAATGTGTACCCCATATGGTCAGAGTCAAGAAACATTTAAGCAACTTGTCTGCTTCTGCTCCAGCTTTGCAGATCCACCTGGAACTCAGATCTTTGGTTTGTTCCTGGTGCACACCTACAGTGACTTGGTCACCTCCAGCTGTCCGACTCTACACTTGTTACCAACGTTTGGGTTGTGGGAGTATCTGGGTCTTGTGACCTGCCCTCCATAAACAGAGCAGATGAGGCCACCATGCCTGATGGAACTACTGAAGAGTCCATAGCTTTCATAGATGATGGTAGCAGAGGGCACAAGGATTCAAAGCTGAAGACATTGGCCACATCAGTAGTGTGCTGCAAGAAGCACTGGAGCTATTAGTGGATTGTGAGCTGGGAGCAACTAATGCAGTGGGGCTGCCCCATATATATCTTGAATCAGATGTAGCGCACCCACTAAGGAGCCACAAGAAGAATGGGATCACCCACTCTGCACAGCCAGGAAACTTTTTTTTTTTTGTTCTTGTTTTATTGAGGGGATATAACTTGGATAGGGATTGGGAAATTATGGGATGCCCACTTGATTGCAAACAACTTCAGGGACAACTTTCCTATACACAGTCTATATATACTCCTTACCTCCTCCAGCACACACAGAATTTCAGCTGGCACACTGCTTGTGGATCCCACAAAGCCCTCAGTCAGATTTAGAACAAAAGCCTGTTATAGGCAGGAACCCAAGGCCCCTTTAAATGTGTAGCAAAGAAAAAGTCAGTGTCCAACTTTCATCCCTGTGGCAACTGATCCCAGTACCACCTCTTCTGGCACTGCCAGCCTGTCTGACTGCAGCTGCCCCTTTCACTAGCCCTCCTGGCTAACTTCTCCACAGTCCTCCCAGACTGATCACTCACCAACCCACCCGGCTGACTTCTTGGGACACCATCTGGATATGCTCACCTGCTCCTGCTGTCCTCTCCTTGCTCCCGTGCCCCCAAGAGGTTACTCCATGTGTTGTGGTGGATCCTTCCAGCACCCGAGCTCTAGGCCCGAGGTCACCCTTTCAGACTAGGGGGCACCCTCAAGGGCCACGGACAGCCTCCTCAGCACTCCGTCTCCAACTTCCACCCAACTGCCCCTGCTGCCATGCCTCAAGAGTATTTATGAGGTGGCCTTCCCCCCTGCCAGCCCATTTTGCTGGGGATGGGCTGGGGCCCCCATCAGTACTCAAAGCAGATCCTCCACCCTCTACTTCTGGAAGCTTCTCCAAGGTTCCAGAAAGCAGGGGGAGTCACAAGAGAAGCTGCTTGCTGAGTCATCCAACCTCCCTAAGTCACTCAGCCCTGACCCAGATTCAACCCAGGCCTGGCACTCAGCCAGGCCTAGGGTTGCCACATCATCCCTTTAATCCAGGACACATATTAATTACACAGGTTCTGAGGCTAATTTAATGCAGATAAGGAACCAAGTGGGTTTAATTACCACTTTAATCAGCCACAGAACCTGTGTAATTAATGCATGTCTTGGATTAAAGGGATGAGGTGGCAATCCTAGCAACGCCAAATTTTCTTAAACTACAAACTAACTATGTACACTTAATCTAGCACACTAGAGGGTGCTATATAGACATCCCCTGATGAAGTTACGTGACCCGTGACGATACGAGTTGGGATTGGCTGACAAGCACAACTGGAAGTGACGCTGGTGACGAGCTTGGTGCAAGTTGAGTTTTTACTTGCTTTACTACAAACAAATGTAAGTGTTACTTATACTGTGTTTTTATGAAATAAAACTCTTTACAAGATATACTACACTATTTGGGCATTCCTCCCCCCCCACTTTTTTTTTATCCCATTCGGGGCGTATGTGGAAGCGGAGTATATCAGCCAGTACCATTTGCTGGAATTACACAAGGAGAACCCCCCCCCCCCCCTCCAGGAGATAGGATTCACCAGACATCCATGAAAGGACCCGCAGAGGAAATTAGACCATTGCTACACTTTCATGCTGTTACCTTACGGCCGTAAGGTAAGAGGCCATCCCCGCTAGAGGTGTCACTGCATGGAAGGAAGAGATACCCACCACACCTGCTTTATTCGCATGATATAGATTGGGACAATCATGTTTTTTATTGAATTCAGAGAACACCATTATTGCACTTTACATATCTTTCAAGCACTTCGTGATTTCATAGACTGTGTGGATATAGTCACTTCATATTTTCTGTATTTGCACTGAACATTTTATTTCACTATTGCACTTTAAAGAGGAGTTCCACCCAGGGGGTCCAGTAAAAAAAAAAAAAAATACAAATACTGCAGCTGCTGACTTTTAATTGGACACTTACCTGTCCCTGGGTCCAGCGATGTGGGGGGTCGAAGCCCCGCTCGTCTCCCCCTCCGTTCAGCGGCGCCGGCATTGCAACTGTGGGCGCCGGGCTGTGGCTTCACAGCCTGGCACCCACTGTGCATGCGCGAGCGGCGCCGTGCGCCGTGATTGGCCGCTCAGTCACCTGGGACCTGTAATGGGTCCCAGATGATTGACAGGAGGGAGGGAGCAGAGTGGAGCCCTTCCTGTGCCGAGGGGGAAGTGATGTCACCAGCCCAGGCACTGGAAAGGGCAGACTACGAGGGACCCCCTAGCAACAGGCATTTAGAGGTAAGTAAAAAAAAAAAAAAATATCCAAATGTTTTTTTTGGGGTTTTTCTTTAGGATTTTTTATGTATTTTTGTTTTTTTGGGTGGAACCCCACTTTAAGAAGTTGTATACAGTGGTCATTGGATTTTCACTGCCATCTTGTGTTCATATTGAGTAATACACTGTTGCATGTCAGAGGCTATATATAGTTGATATCAGTGTTTGTTTGCCAGTTGGTGTTCAAATTCTACTTGTATTTCACATCGTTTTTTTAGTTTATTACTTTGTTTTCAACAGCGCAGCACCATTTACAGCATATCACATTATTTTTGGTTTTGAATTCACCTATCTGTGTTTGCAGCAGTTGCACTATTTGTCTATTTTCGTTTCTTCCATAGTGATAGTGTCGGAGTACCCGCTTTCTATCTACACAGACATGGAGCTCCAGGTATGACACAAGGCCTCAGGTACCCACAACACCCAACTGCTGGTAGCAGGTGTAGGGTTGGAGAGCTGAAAGTGATAGCTCACTATAGAATGACAGCAGGAATAGACTGAAGATCGGAGTTTCACATGGTTTTGCAAAGCAGAAGTAGCAGCAGCGGGACGATGCTTCTTATTTGCCTCGCTGCAGAATGGCAGAAATAAAAGCCTAAGGGAACACTCAACGAATGACATCTGCACCAAGCGTTAACCTCAATCTGCAGTGAAATCAACAAAAGTGGGAAATTCAAATGAAAATAACAAGGTAGCTCCCAGTGCCCAGGTCTTAGTCTACCCATAGGGTGAGTCTTCAGGGACAGAGTAAGCACTGTGGTGATGCCAACAGCTTAGGACCTGAAAAGAAGCCATTGCAAATTTTAACCCAATCACTAAAATCGCATATAAGATACTGTGCAAAAGTTTTAGGCAGGTGTGAAGAAATGCTGTAAGGTATGAATGCTTTCAAAATATACATTTTAATTGTTTATTTTTATCAAGTTACAAAATGAAAAGTAAATAACTAGAAAAAAAATCTAAATCAAATCAATATTTGGTGTGACTACCACTTGGCTTCAAACGAGCATCAATTCTCACATTTGCAAGAAGTCAAAGATTTTGTAGGATTAGAGTCAAGTGTATGAATAACCAATTATACCATGAATCATCAATTTCATAAGTAGGTTGAAACACAGTCATTAACTGAAACAGAAACACCTGTGTAGGAGGCTTTAAACTGGTTGAGGAACAGCCAAACTCTGCTGCTAAGGTAAGGTTGTGGAAGAGAGTTTTATGTCACAAGTCATACACTATGGCAAGCATAGGTGTGCACAGCCTATTGCATTAGGGTGTGCAACCCAAAGCTCAAACACACATGAGCGCCACCTTCTGTCACTGGGAGGAAGCTCTGGTGGTGGGAGACAGTTGATTTGGAGCATATTACGTTACACCTTAAATACGGGTGTAATGTGTTCCTAAGGTTGAACCAAGCTTTTAATATAATGGGGGCATTTGCACTGGCCACTGGCACCCCCAACCACCCAGCTGGTGTCGCCCTGGATAATACTAAGGCACATGGGGGATTAGGGTGTGCCCAGGCACACCTTGTGTGCATGCCTATGATGGCAAGACAGCAAAAAGACACAAGGCAATTATACTGCATCAGTAAGGTCTCTCCCAGGCAAAGATTTCAAAGCAGACTGGGGTTTCAAGATGTGCTGTTCAAGCTCTTTTGAAGAATCACTAAGAAACAGGCCAGGAAGTTTTCATCCATAGTTGAGTCCTTTAGCCTTGTTTCCACATCACCGTAGACGAAGCGGTTGGCCAAGGAAACTTAATGAAGCAGATGAAAGACACATCATGCTTACTTACCTTTGACGTTTGAAGATCTCCAGCAGTGCCATCAGCACAGAACTGGTGGAAACCAGTGGGACCCAGGTACCCCCATCTACTGTCTGTAGAGGTCTGGTCAGAAGTGGTCTTCCTGGAAGAATTAAGGCCAAAAACCAATACCTTTGATGTGGAAACAAGGCTAAGGGACTCAACTATGCATGAAAACTTCCTGGCTAGTGCTACCTCACCCTACTACACTGCTCCATTGCCCCCACCCAATGCCCCAGTTAAAGCCTATCCCTCCCTGGCTGCCTGTAAATACACTCACAGAACATCCCTATCTGGCCACCTCACCTCCCAGATATCCCCCCACTGTCAGTGCAATTCCTCCCCAGCCACCTTGGCTTCAACACCACCCCTCTGCTAATAGTGCATCAAGCCATGCTTCACAATCTACCCCCTGCACAATTACTCTGACAAAGGGCAGTGCTAAGGAACGTACTTCTAGAATGGGCACACTTTTGCTAGCCAAAATATAAAAAGGAAGGAATGGATAAGGCCTGGTATATTATAACAGAGATAAAAACAAGAACATAGTTACATAGTTAGTCAGGTTGAAAAAAAAGTTCATCTAGTTTAACCAATAAAAAAAAAAAAATACCCACAGTTGTTCCAGATATATAGATACTGTAAATCTACTTGAATGAGAAAAATGGTAAAACAAATATGCAAGGTGAAGGATAAAGAAAGAACAGAGAACAGAACAGCTTTGGAACACAGAATAGCTGTTTAAAAAAGAAAGAATGTGGCAATTTGATGTAAAAGTTTGTACAGAAAGAGTTTTACTCATGAAGGACAATGTGGTGACACAACATTAGAAACCCAAATTGGAAAAAATACATTAAAAATAATAAAAAATAAGATAAAAAAATAGGATAAAAGATGAGTGAATAACAGAATAGCTGATGTTTCAGTAGAGTAGACGACATTATTTGCTCCATAAGGTAAATATTTAATACAGTAGTATTAGTGAATATATTGAGAATTAATTTGGGCAAAAATGTCTTAGAGACAAAATTAATATTTTGCAATCTGGGGAAATAATCACTACAAAGCTGAGACACTCACTGGGGTTGAATTACTAAAGGCAAATGTGTACTCTGCAGTTGCTCCAGAGCTTAGTAAATGAAATAACAGTTTGAGCTTTATGTGTATTTAATTGCCATTTGTGTACTGTTGCTTTTAGTTTTCATTTGACTTTTTTTGTGTATTTTTTTTCTTTCTTTCTGTAAAAAGAAATTAAAATATTGGGATTAAAGAAGGACAGTTTTTTTGGCACAAGGACAGGTCCAGAGTAGTTAAATAGAGCTTTTGTTAACCAAAGAAGTTGTTTCAAGCCAATTTCACCAATAACTTTTTGCAAAATCTCCCGGGAAATAAAAACTCTCAGTTTGGCTCATTCCTTTTAGACAACAGGTAAGCGGTGGTCCAAAAAAGCAAATGCTGGTTTCCATAAAAAGTGTGTAAAGTCCCCCTAAAAATTAATTATGGACCCTTAAAGTGGTTCTAAAGTCTAAACATGTTTTACCTTAATAGATTGCTGGCATTGATTTTGGTCTCTCACCCCCTCTATACTTACCTGAGCCCTTCATTCAATCCAGCGCTGTGCACGTCTGCAGCTCTTCTCTCCCCTCACTTCCGGGTCTCGCTGGCTTTGCTTGTGCACCAGGACCCCTTGGCTCCCACTGCTGTCAATCCAAGCCAATGAGGAGAAAGAGGGGGCGGGGCCAAGTCCCGTTGTCTGTGTAAATGGACACAGCAGCAGGGCTCGGGAGCAAGCATGCACAAGTGCCCCCATGGGAAGCAACTTCCCATGGGGGCACTGGACAGAGAGGAGGGGCCAGGAGCACTGGCAGGAGGCCCAAGAAGAGGAGGTTTGGGGCCACTCTGTGCAAGTCCATTCAAGTATAGAGATGTGTTATTTTTATTTTTCCTTGATCATCACTTTAAGCTGAGCATGCAGTCTCGCTGGCCAGGAAAGGGGGATACAAATTCCCTCTCCTTCCTAAACCATACCAGGCCACATGCCCTCATCATGTGGAGGGGGGGTTCCTTGTTCACCCCTGGCGAAGCACCTTGTCCCCATGTTAATAGGGACAAGGGTCTCTTCCCTCCAACCCTGGCCCAGTGGTTGTGGGGATCTGTGGGAGGAGGGCTTATCTGAATCTAGAAGCCCCCTTTATTAATAAGGGTGCCCCCAGATACCACCCCCACATGAATAAGTATAGGGTACACAGTAAATGTGAAAAAATAAATAAATGACACTCTCGTGTTTTGGCAAAAAGAGCAATCACCCCTCTGGGTTAAAACAACATCCCATCAGATAGAGGTCCAAGGAAAATCGTAATATGTGAAGAAAGTAAACTCCAGATAGTGTGATACCGTAAAAAGAGTTTATTTAAACATAGCATTACATCCCCAGCCTAATGGTAATGCACTTACCAGAAGGCCATGAACAACTCGCATAGGTATCGTGTATAATGCCAGAAATATCACCTTGCGACGAGCAGCTACAGAATCCTGATATCCACGCCCTTATTCTGGCCTCCTGCTGTCACCTGTCTTTCTCAGGACCCTGAATTTTCCCAGCCTCACCCAGAATGTCCTGCATCACCATGTCAACAGGGAGGATTTTACTCTGTAAGGATACCTGACACCGTGCACTCCACGTGAAATAACGGACTACTAGACTAACTAAAAAAAATGTTTCCATATCATAATCCCGATGAGTTTGGAATGCCCCATACACCCACTCTGCATAACCCATATGGGGGAGGAAGGGTATACTCAGAGCCCTCCCCACCCTCTTGTACACCTCTATATTAATAGTGCACTGAAGTAGAAAGTGATCCATGGACTCCACCACTCCTCCACACTCCACTCTCAGGCAGCCCTGATCACTCATGGAAAAAAGTTGCCCTTCACGTGTAGTTTTCCATGAAAGGCAAGCCAAGCCTGATCCTTGAACTTCATTGGGATTCTCTCCAAATGAATCAATCGCAAACCCACCCCAAAAACCAGGCTTGGGCAATCTCTTCAGGCCAGTGGCTCGCAATAAGCAGAGCACATGATCCGCTTCTCAAGAAGTTCCCTTAGAAAAGATCTGACTTCTCCTGCTGTTACTTGCCACTGCCGAAGCATTTTCAAACATGGGGCAACATAAGCCAGGAGCTTATCATGCTTGACCCTCAGGCTTTTCACTGGCCCACCATTTTCCCAGTCTCGCAGAAAGGGCCTAAACCAGGACTAGAAAATACCAACCCACCCAGGCGATCTCTCTGCCAACATGTTACCAAGATTGTACTTCACAAACATCAGAGAGAAAAAGACTACAGGATTGATCATCCCTAGACCACCCTCCCGTCTAGGAAGGTAAGTCACATTCCTTTTGACGAGGTTTACTTTGTTCCCCCATAACAGCTGGAAGAAACAACTATAGACCCTGGTATAGAGAAAAACTGGCAAAACGCAAACAAAACTGACATACAGAAAAATCTGAATCAGGTGAGTCTTGATCAGATCAACCTTTTCCCTCAAGGAAAGCCGCCAACCTTTCCAGCTTGCCACCTTGGCATTGGCATTCTCCAGCCTGTTCACCCAATTTGCATGACCATAGTCACCTGGGCCAAATTCAATGCCTAGAACTCTAATATTTTGTTAGGGCTCCAGGAAGTCATCTGGGAGAACAAAGCTCTCACCTTTCACACCCATTCAGAAAGCTTCACACTTGTCCTGGATGACCTGTGAACCTGATGCCTCTAAATACTGCCTTATCACTGAGATCACCTCCTGCGCCTCCCCAGTCCCAGAGATAAAAACAGAAACATCATCAGCATAGGCCACAACCTTCAAAGGATGCTCACCAACGATACCCAAATGTACCCCACACAATGGTCCACTGTAGCCTTCTAATGAAGGGGTCACTTGCAAACACATATAGCAGAGGACTCAATGGACACCCCTGACGCACACCCGAGCTGACCACAAAGGGCTGCCTGACCCAACCATTAACCAGAGGAAAGCTTTCATCCCCTTTGCAAAATCTTAAGCCAATCAATGAAACCCCCTCCAGGCCATATTTGCCAAGAAGAGCCATAAGTACTCATGATTTACCCGATCAAAGGCCTTAGCCTGATCCAATGTCAGCAAAAAATTACCCCAACCAGCAGCCCTACAAGGCTCCAAGGCCTCCCAGACAGCTAACACTGCTGAGAAAGTGCTTCTACCCTGGACCGAATAGTGCTGGTGGTGTGATAACAAACCGCCTGCCACTGGTGATAATCACCAGAAAAAAATCTTTGCCAATATCTTTCTATCAACATTAAGAAGATTAATGGGGCGCCAATTCCCAATCATCGAAGGATCTTTACCCTTTGACAGAAGGATCACTGCAGATTGCCTTATTGAGTGAGGGAGAGAACCCTCATACAAACAGCCATTAAAAACCTCTGCAAGGTAAGGAGCCAGGATTGTCTTAAAACATTTATAAAATTTGGCTGTCAAACCATCTGGCCCTGGCATTTTCTTGATGGCTAGTTTATCAATAGCCTGGATTACCTCATCTGCAGTGATTTTATCCGTCAAATTCATCAAAGGAACATTACTTTCCAGACCTGGTGTAGAGTCCAAAAAACCCAACATCCTTGTCAGATCAAGGTTGCTTCCTCCCGGGAGATCGGCATAGTATGACCTGACAACCTCCTGGATCCCTGACCTAGACTTCATCAGAGAGCCCATACTGTCCTTCAGGCCATTGACCATCTTAACTGCTACACTCTGTTTACAGTTCTGGTAAGGGTCAAGCGAATGGTATTTCCCGTAATCCCTCTCCTGAACCAAAGAGACATGCCTGTCATATTGATGTCTCCTAAGGAGGAGCTTCACCTCAGAGATCGCCCCAGAATCTCCTCCATTCGAAACAAGGCGGTCAAGTTTCCTCCGCAAACACTGGTAGGTGATATACTTATCTTGCTGCTTCCTTCTTCCTATGGCCTTGAAAAGCCCAACAGTCCACTGTTTTACAAGCTCCCACCATTCTGACTTACTGTTGCAAAAGTCTAGGATTGTTACCTGTGCTTGAAAAAAATCCTCAAGGGATTGTCTTACTTTCTCATCTTCCAGGAGGGCCGAATTCAATCTCCAGATACCCCTCCCCCTAGGTGGCACATCTGAGGCATTCAGAATCACATATGGAATATGTGACTCTGAAAACTCCACTGCCTGACACACAGGTGCCGAAAAAGTAGAGTTTCCCTTTAAAAAAAACCTATCTATCATACTCTGACCACTACCTCACTGAAACGTGAACCCCGTGCTGTCTGGGCAGCGCTTAATGTGCACATCTACCAGACCTGCTTCCCTAACTATTGCATTTAGAAAAAGGCTGTCATAGCCCAGCTTATCTCTGAAGCCTCTCCTGTCTTTAGACCTAGTAATGGTGTTGAAATCACCTCCAAAGATAACCTGCTGGGCCGTAAAATGAAAAGGCTTAATCTTTGTAAAGAGGCATTTCCTGTCCAACTTCGTCTGGGGACCATAGATGTTAATCATGCGCAGGTCCTGCCCCCTCACAGAGATGTCCAAGACCATGCATCTCCCAATCTCTACCTCAATTACCCGCCGGCACATTACCATACCAGAAAAAAGAACCACAACCCCGCTGTAAGGCTCAGCCGCAAGAGACCAAAAGGAGGGACCATGTCTCAACTCCTTCTTTGCCAGATGTATATCGGCCAGACTACTCAGATGGGTCTCTTGCAAAAACAAAATGTCAGCATGAAACTCGCTAAGTAAAAATAAGGCCATATGACAAGCACTTACTGATCTTAAGCTGGCAACATTAATGGTTGCCACTTTTAACGGATTGGGAACTGCCATTAGGGTAATTGAGGCAGCCGTTTCTGAGCCTGACTACTCCCTCTCCCTGGAGAACCAGCGCACTTCATTGCACCTTGGCATTCATCATAGAGGATACAGTACTCAATGAGTCCCATTCATTGTCATTCTCTGACAGGACCTCAAACTTATTTGCCAAAGGCAAAACCTTAGGACTTAAGGTAACCAAACCCCCTTTTTCTTATTTCTTTTGCCCCTCCTCCTTTTATCTTCCAACCACTCCATATCATCCTTGGACAAACCGGAATCAACAGCTTCCCTCCTACCCTCCACTTCACCCCCTTCCCTCCCACTCACCCTTCCCTTACCCACCACTAGTCCAGCCTCTTCACCATCCTCCCCACTCCTCTGCACCCCACGATCCTTAACAGAAACCCTGCAGCATCGAGGGGGAGGACTGACACTGCACTTGATGCATCTGCCTCAGCACCTCGTGCTGCCTCTGCAACTTTGGAAGACATAGACACAGAAGGATTGGACACATTCACGGTAACTGATATCTTACCTAGACTGGGAAAATACTGGCACACTAGGCAAACGCACAGACTGGGGCACCACAGACTGGGAGACACAGACATATTGGGTATTGGCACAGACTGGGGCACCACATCCTGGGAAGACCCAGACATATTGGGTATTGGCACAGACTCAGAGGGAATCACAGGCACCCCAGCTGCTGAGCACTGAGCATCCTCCATGTCCAGGCAGAAGAACTCTCTCATGAGCTCAGGCTTGTTATGCATTGCCTCAGGACGCTGACTATAAGGATGTCCCACTGCATTGCACAGGTTGCACCTTATAATGTTACAATCCTTTGCCAAATGTCCTACACCCCGACACAGAGAGCATTTCATCACCGGACAGGAGGATGCAAGATGCCCTTTATCTTCACACTTGTTACATAGCTTTGGCTGGCCCGGGTAGAAGATGGTCAGCCTGTCCCTCCCCAGGAAAGCTGAGGATGGCAGATGCTGGACAACATTGTCAATGATTTTTAACTTTAACTGCACAGACCACCCCCCCATCCATATTCCCCGATCATCTAAAATCTTCTTTAGGGGGCTCAGGACATCTTCATACCTCCTCAACCATACAGTTAAATCCCCTTGTGGTATGGACTCACTGCGGGCAAGAATTGTCACCATTTTAATGAGTGGCTGGCGTGATACAAGCTTGGGGATGAGCCCTTTCCAGTCCGGCAGGCCCCTACACACATGCTCATATTTCGCCCAAAATAGACTCCAGACGGAGAAAGGACAAATCGTACTCATATGAACCTGTCGGACTGATCAGGGCGAAGATATCTGTGGGCTTAAACCCCATCTTCAGAATCTTATCCACCACTGCCCTCCTATGCGGAGGAAGACCAGCCCCCACCAACAGAGCTGCACAACATTTCTCCTTTTAGACATTGAGGAAGATTACATATTTCCATGATCCTTCCCTGCCTGCTCCCTCCTCCCACATCCCATAGCAGCAACACCAGCATAAGTTTTCCCCACAGACACAGCACCAGCATACGTTTTCCCTACAGACACACCAATTGCAGTCTTGTCCTTAGACACAATCAAACCTGCTGACAGAGAGTCTGATTCAGCTGGGATAGCAGTCATTGAATCAACAGAGGCAGGACCCGCCCTCTCCCCTTGCTCTGAACACTCAGCTTTTTTCCTGGGTTCAAGCACAGTCTTGGCTACTGCAGACTCCAGGATAGTTGTAGCACTACTGCACCCAGCATCTCCTCCACTATTCTCAGAAACAGCCGCTGTGTCTGGTCCAGGCAAAGTCACTGTATTGTCCATGGCGCTTCTCTCTGCAGGCTCTTGCCCAGAAGTTGACAGCTACTCTCACCAGTTTAATTTAAATCTGAGGTTTTGTTTTCAGCAGGTAAATCAGACTGTACATTGTCTATGGGTCTGGGCTGACTGCCTGTAGCACTACAACCCTCAGCAAGCCCATTGTCACTAATAAAGTCCACATCACAATCCTGCACACACACTGTACCTGCTTGCTGTGTTGTTACCTCTGCGATGTCATGGCTGACGGTGGGATCAGACTTCCCCCCAGTTTTTGGAAACTTCATGGTGGATCTTGCTCTCTCCACAGGTCTCTCTTTCACAGGGTGAGGAACGATATCTATCTCCTCATCATCATCCAGGTAATCCGCATCCAAAGAGTATTCCAGCTCAGTGATGAAATCCAGCATGCCAGTACCTCCCTCAACCTCCTGCTCAGATGTTCCATATTGCTGCTGCAGAGGGAGGGGGACAGAGGCATCCGCCATTGAGGGTTCAGCAGATGCCTGAGGTGTTGAACAGCTGGGCTCATCCTCTGGGCCCACTTTCTCACTCCCTACTGATTCTGTCGGTACCTGCATCTCCTTAGTGGTTGGGTCACTTTCCATGCAGGAAGCAGCTCCTCTCCTCATTCGGCTAAACCCGTCCTCGTTTCTATATTTTTCTTTAAATATTCCACTATTCTCCTTCAGAGAGCTCACCAGTTCCTTCTGCTTTATCACGGCTTGCTCCAAGTCCTTCAACTCAGGCCTCGGAGCCGGTCTCTTCTTACTGTATACTTTGGCACAAATCTATTTTTTCTTCCTAAATTCAGCCATCAAAACTAACAATTTCTCCTCTTCTTTCTCAATCCGTTTTAGCTTATCGACAATCCTCTGTCTAAAGGCAGACAGGGACTCATCTCTCCTTGGGCCAGGCCCAGTATCTTCCACAGGCTGAGGACTAGTCACAGGCCTATCCAGGGGGCACCCACCTGGGTCCTCCCCAGGATTCAGCATCCTTCCTGGGGCAGAGAAGCAACTTTAGCCCCTGGTCTCTGGAAGCACAGGAGCTAAGAAACCAGCAACCTCACACCTCACTGTCAAGGAGCGGAATGACAGTTTCCCACCATCCCTGTGCTGGGTTTCCAAGTCTGTACACCTGCCGTGCCCATTATGAGGGGTCCCCATCATCCCTGTGCTGAGTTCCCAGGTCTGTATATCTGCTGTGCCCATTATGAGGGGTTCCCACCATTAATTTTAAGGGTGTCTTCTCGCACGATTTTGACTGCTCTGTATTCACCGGGATCTAGGAATGCATAGCTGCCAACTGTCCCGAATTTCCCGGGACATTCCCGGGACTTGGACTTCATTCCCGGATTTGTGGTGTCCCGGGAAATGTCCCGAAAAATTTGGTTCCGGTTTTTGAAACCGCCGCCGCCGCCGCTAGAGGTCGGCGGCCGGCGGAGACATTGTCTCCGCCGGCCGCCAATTTTTTGAAGTTCAGGAAGACGGCTGGGGGGGGGGGCTAGACGAAGCTTCTGCGTCGCCGCCCACCCCCTGCCCCGCTCCGCCTCGGCCCGCCTCGGCCCGCCCCGCTCCGCCTCGCCCCGCTCCGCCTCGGCCCGCCTACCCCCCGCCCCGCTGCCAGTTTGATATGGAAAGGGGCGGGGGTTCTAGGTGGGGGTGAGTGCGCGCACCGCTGTGGGACACCTGATGTGAGTGGGGGAGGCACTGGGGACACTTGATGTGAGTGGGGGGGCACTGGGGACACCTGATGTGAGTGGGGGGGGCACTGGGGACACCTGATGTGAGTGGGGGGGGCACTGGGGACACCTGATGTGAGTGGGGGGGGGCACTGGGGACACCTGATGTGAGTGGGGGGGCACTGGGAACACCTGATGTGAGTGGGGGGGCACTGGGGACACCTGATGTGAGTGGGGGGGCACCTGATGTGAGTGGGGGGGCACTGGGGACACCTGATGTGAGTGGGGGGGGGGCACTGGGGACACCTGATGTGAGTGGGGGGGCACTGGGGACACCTGATGTGAGTGGGGGGGGCACTGGGGACACCTGATGTGAGTGGGGGGGCACCTGATGTGAGTGGGGGGGCACTGGGGACACCTGATGTGAGGGGGGGGCACTGGGGACACCTGATGTGAGGGGGGGGCACTGGGGACACCTGATGTGAGGGGGGGGCACTGGGGACACCTGATGTGAGGAGGGGCTCCGCCGGGGACTCCTGGTGTGAGGGGGAGCTCCGCCGGGGACACCTGATGTGAGGGGGAGCTCCGCCGGGGACACCTGATGTGAGGGGGAGCTCCGCCGGGGACACCTGATGTGAGGGGGGGCTCTGCCGGGGACTCCTGGTGTGAGGGGGGCTCCGCCGGGGACTCCTGATGTGAGGGGGGGCTCTGCCGGGGACTCCTGGTGTGAGGGGGGGCTCCGCCGGGGACTCCTGATGTGAGGGGGGGCTCCGCCGGGGACTCCTGATGTGAGGGGGGGCTCCGCCGGGGACACCTGATGTGAGGGGGAGCTCCGCCGGGGACACCTGATGTGAGGGGGGGCTCCGCCGGGGACTCCTGATGTGAGGGGGGGCTCCGCCGGGGACACCTGATGTGAGGGGGGCTCCGCCGGGGACACCTGATGTGAGGGGGAGCTCCGCCGGGGACACCTGATGTGAGGGGGAGCTCCGCCGGGGACACCTGATGTGAGGGGGGCTCCGCCGGGGACACCTGATGTGAGGGGGAGCTCCGCCGGGGACACCTGATGTGAGGGGGAGCTCCGCCGGGGACTCCTGATGTGAGGGGGGGCTCCGCCGGGGACTCCTGATGTGAGGGGGGGCTCTGCCGGGGACTCCTGGTGTGAGGGGGAGCTCCGCCGGGGACACCTGATGTGAGGGGGAGCTCCGCCGGGGACTCCTGATGTGAGGGGGGGCTCCGTCGGGGACTCCTGATGTGAGGGGGGGCTCCGTCGGGGACTCCTGATGTGAGGGGGGGCTCTGCCGGGGACTCCTGGTGTGAGGGGGGGCTCCGCCGGGGACTCCTGATGTGAGGGGGGGCTCTGCCGGGGACTCCTGGTGTGAGGGGGGGCTCTGCCGGGGACTCCTGGTGTGAGGGGGGGCTCCGCCGGGGACTCCTGATGTGAGGGGGGGCTCTGCCGGGGACTCCTGATGTGAGGGGGGGCTCTGCTGGGGACTCCTGGTGTGAGGGGGGGGCTCCGCCGGGGACTCCTGGTGTGAGGGGGGCTCCGCCGGGGACTCCTGGTGTGAGGGGGGCTCTGCTGGGGGCACCTGCTGCAAGGACGGACTCTGCTCGGACATCTGAAGCAAGGATGGACGGCTGGTGGCAGGCGACACGCTCAGGGATCCCACTGATTCTGCATTATGGTGAGTTGAATGATTTCATTTTATATTACAATGTAATAATAGAAATAATGCGCTTCAATCATCCTGACACCATAACAACCATGGTGCCGGATTGATTGAAGTGCTAACACCAGGTGTTTGGAGTATCTTTATCTGCTGATTGTTAAACTTTCTAGAATACACATATTTCTATTGTGTAGGATCTGGACCTGCTGTCCCGTCATTTCCCTCTCTCTCCCCCTCTCTCCCCCTCTCCATCCCTCATTCATTTCAGACTCTAACCACACCCTCTAGAGCCACGCCCATTTAAGCCACGCCCACAATTTCGCGTAAACCACGCCCATTTTTCGGCGCTTGTCTGTTTTTGCCAGGCCACGCCTGCTGACGAATGCCCCGCCCCCTAATTATTGGACAGCTCCGCCTACAGCCACAAAAGTGTCCCACATTTTTTTTTTACAATGTTGGCAACTATGGGAATGTGACATCATTCTCACCTAAGCACCAGAATTGGAAGATTGGATAAGGTATAGCTTGCCATACACTGTTCGAATTTCACCCATCACTTCTAGTAGCACATACTAGAGGGTGCTACATGTGGTACAGGAGATGCAATGTTTCAGTTGCATTTCCCAGCATTGCAATGGCATTGTGTCAATACAATGTTAACAACATCACAAATGCATCGCCAATGCAGTGAGGCTTGCCTGCACCTGATCACACTCAAATCACACTGCATTGCACTAAAGAAGTGCCGGCACCTTTTTTGGAGCCACACCGCAACCGGATCGCATGGTCATTTCGTACCATGTGATCCGGTGCAGGCAAATCACACTGCGTTTGCGATGTGTTTGGGGTGTCCTTAACTTTGTATCACAGCAGATCACAAACACAGTGCGATTGCAATGCATAGCTCCCAACTGTCCCGGATTTCGAGGGACTGTCCCTGATTTGAATAAAAGTCCATCTGTCCCTCTTTCCTCCTCATTTTGGTCTGATCTATATAGTTGTATAAAAAATGCACTTTTTATCTTTCAAAAGGTTTCCCAGTGCTAAATCTTTCATCCATTTCTAAATTGCTGCATTTGTAAATTGCAGAAACCAGTATAAAGGAATAGTAGTGGTAAAAAAAAAGCCCTTGTGGGTTTAAATAATCATTTTTTTTTGTATATCTCTCCTTTAACCACTTCAGCTCCGGAAGATTTACCTGCCTTCCTGACCAGCTAATTTTTGCAATACGGCACTGCATTATTTTTTACTGACAATTGTGCAGTTGTGCGACATTCTACCCAAATAAAAATGATCTCCTTTTTCCCCCACAAATAGAGCTTTCTTTTGGTGGTATTTGCGCATTTATTTTTTTCGCTATAAACAAAAAACGACCAACATTTTTGAAAAAAAAACAATATTTTTTACTTTCTGCTATAAAAATATCCCTATAAGTGTAAGAAATTAAATTTCTTCATCATTTTAGGCCAATATGTATTCTTCTACAAATTTTTGGTAAAGAAAATCCAAAAAAGCGTATATTGATTGGTTTACGCAAAAGTTATAGTGTCTACAAACTATATTTATGCAATTTTTATTTATTTATTTTTTTACTAGTAAAGGCGGCGATCAGCGACTTATAGCGGGACTGCAACATTGCAGAGGAAAATTCGGACACCTAACTGACACTTTTTGAGGACCAGTGACACTAATACAGTGATCAGCACTAAAAATATGCACTGTCACTGTACTAATGACACTGGCTGGGAAGGAGACGATCAAAGGGTTAACTGTGTGCCTAGCTGGTGATTCAGTATAGTGGGGGAGGTGCTTTTACTAGAGGAAAACATGGATCTGTGTTTCTGCTTTCCAGGAACACAGGTTCCATGCTTTCCCTCCTGACAGAACGGCAATCTGCCTTGTTTACCTAGGCAAACTGCCGTTCTGCCTGTGTACAGAATGATCGGCGGGTGCTGATCAGCTACCACTGTGTAAAATCACAGTAAGAGCGAGCCGCCGGCAGCGCGCCTTAGCGCCCGATGCCCAGAAGTGCAGGATCACACACACACACATATATATATATATATACAGTATATAAGTGATCTTGCGCAGCGCAGCCACCCTGTAGCAGTAAATGTGCTATGGGGCGGTTGGCAAGTGGTTAATGGGGGCGTGGCATGGGGTATGTCCTATGCCTACACACGTTTGCTAATAGGTGTCCCTCGTTCCCATCTCAAAAAGTTGGGAGGTATGGAATGCGGTGTGGGAAACATGCAGAGATCGCTGTGCTTCTAGGCTTACTTTTGCCCAAGAATGACACATGAGTGCTGTACTTTGCTGTGAGCCCAGGCCTGGGTAAAGACATACCAATAGGGGGGTGTAAACATGACATCCTAGACACACAGGAAGTGGGTTGAATGAAGCCAGAAAGAGAGCCATCTAGTGGAGGACCAGATTTTTTTTGAGGACAGCACCTGATTGAAGGTGAGTATAGCAGTGAAAGTGCATTTTTTTAATTTCAGCTAGGTCTGAATGCAGCTTTGTTTATTTAACTGTGGATGAGCAAAAAAAAAGCATCAGTCAATAGACAGCACCCTTGGGCCCTTCTAAATTTCACATTTGTGTTCTACGTTGTACACATAGAGCATCATTTATGACTCAGTCATTTTCTGCATAGAAAACATCAATCAAGGTAGTAACAAGCAGTGACTCAGCTCAGAAGATATCCCTTTCCTGCCCTGGTGGTTTAAGAACGCAAAGATAAAGAGAAACTTAATGATTTTAGCCCATTGACTTACTGTAATCCAAGTAGAGCTGACATCACGCCTATACAAAGAAATACATCTCCTCTAAACTAATTACTGTATACCCTTATTGGATCAGCGTTGTACATTTAGGTACTCATTGCTTATCTAAATTTTATTTTATTTTTTTGAGAGGCAGAGAAGCTGTAGCCAGCATGTAATGGCTTAAACAAGTAACTATGGAGCTCTTATGACCCTAACAGATTGCATATACACTGTTGAGTTGATCACAAATGTAGAGCTACCCCCGCATGGGACACTGGTAGTAGCTTGTTCTTCCTTAGTGATACAACACTGCCCACTACCACAAGTATCAGTCCATACACTCCGACTCCAATAACTATGTAGCAGCAACTAGTAGGATGCTAAGCAAATTTAGTTTTTGGATCCTTCTGTATGTAGGCAGGTGCAGTCCGTTTCCTCCACGGCTGGTGGTGCTTTTCCACAGCAGCACAGTTGTTGGAGAGGAATTCAGGAGGAATAAAGTTCCTCTGTGGTTTCCTAGGTCACTGGGGAAGCTATCCTATTGGAAGCTGCCACCCCATGTGACTCAAGCATCCATCTTGGGTCAAGCAGAGCCTATTTAAGGACACGGCTCCCGGGTTTTGACATGCTTTGGCGAGTAAACAGAGTAGGGACAGGTACCCTGTCTGTGAGGGACAGTAACAGTGCTAGGGGAAAGTCCCTGATGAGGAGGGTAAGCTTGGGTCTTCATCTCTGCTGGACATTCTCCCAATCGGGGCCAGACAGGCAGGCTGCATTCGGTTCATCTTTTCAACAGACTCTGTCATTCCAGCTGGAATCTCCCTGTCGCATTACTGAACTGTGAGTGTGCTTGACTTGGTGGCCTTCCCACCAGGCTTGTTGTGAACTGTTGTTGCATTTCTTCAATATAAGTTTTATTGCTCCTGCCTGTGTGAATTATTGTCACCACACCATGCTGTACCCCACCCGTAGCACATGTACCACGTGCACCACATGTAGTCAAGGGAGCAGAGATTGTTTATTCTGGTCTGTTCACGGTTTCACAGACCGGGAGTTTGATTGCTTCCCCCTGCCTCTGGAAGAAGCTTTCAGAACACAGGGAGGGAGATACAAATGACCAGCCTAAATATTTATCATGGCCTGGCCAATCCATGGAGAAGGGTGTCCAGAAGGTGGCTGATAAACATTCTGAAGCCCCAATGAGATGGTTCCCTCTTTTCTGGAGGGTTCCAAGCCTTAGTGGGAGCTGCTGCCCCTCTGAGGTAGCATGTGGACTGTGTAGCTGTTTTATACCAGAGGCAGGGGGAAGCAAGCAAATTCCCAGCTTATGAATTCCTGAACAGAGCAGAACAAACAATTACTGCTCCCTTAACTACAGAAGGAGCCAAAAACGAAATTTGCCTAGCATCCTACGCTAGGAAGGTGCTACAAGGAAATTCAGACAGCCATCCAGGTCCAAACTCTACATATTATCTTACTATCTCTAAATAGGTTTGTGAACAAGTGAATTTTAGCTTAGGTCCCTTTAAGGGTGGCTCCTCCTTTCTTCTTCTGGGGGGCTTCAGAGGGTACCTTTACAAGATTTGTGAAGCTGGAGCTCAGGGTCTTGCTGACTAGGGAACCTTAGAAAGTCCTTCTGGAGGTTCTCTTGTTCTCACCCTTTGTGGAAGAGGGTGTGGAGAGGATCCTTACACTGAACAGCAGGTGATTTCAACCTGGGGATGGAGCTGATTTTTATGAAGAACAGTAAACCAAGAGTTGGTGTTCCTCTTGGTTCTCCCCTCCAGGGAAAGTGAACAGTTAGGATAGTGTTCCGGCTGTGGAGAATAGGCAGAACCATCTCAGGCTCTTACAGGCACCTCTTAGCCAAAGCAAACATACAAGTACCTCACCCAGTATTTGGACAGTTGTTACCTTATGCCATTATATACTGTAGATCAGTGTTTCTCAATTTTTTTTCAGTTGCGGCACCTTTTAAAATTCTTCACAATCTCGAGGCACCCCATTCTAAAATGTAAGAAAATGAAACTAATAGTTTTCCATATCGTAGCAACATCCGCACACGTGGGCCACCCAACATTAGAGGTGATTTATTTCTCCACCTTTACAAACTGGTACTGATTAGTCTTCTTCCTCAGTTTCTCGTCTTCTACTTGCTAATGTCACCCCAGTGCTGATGGAGAGGGAGGGGTAAACAAAGATGCTGTGCAGGCACCCATCGTTCTCCTTATTGATGTCATTGGTTGTCAGGATGCCAGTGGCTGCCGCTTGACACTCACTGTGCCCAGGGTTATAATGCTGCAAAGGAAAAACCTGTGGCAATATGTTGCAATTTTTAGGCATTTTGCAAAAGCAGCCCGAGGAACCCATGGTGCCATGGCACCCTGGTTGAAAAAGGCTGATATAGATTACCCTGTATTAACCACTGATTTAAAAGACGTTTATTGCAAGATCTGGCGATCGTGTGAATATCTAAGACAGACAACATTATAGACAAAAATGGAACATGAGATGAAAGGAGTGTTTCAATGTGCAACGCTGGATGTGAATCCTGGAAGCTGATGTTTAGACTAAGTATGTAAGTACTCCGGGGAGAGAAGGAGTTAACCATACAGGGCAGGAGGATGGGAAGAGTAAGCCTCTGGCCACCATTCCTCAATGTAAACACGTCACAAAGGGGACTGCATTTGGGGGCTGTACAGTCAGTGTGCATTTTCTGGGATGGGGTCTGGATGCATGGGACAGCCATGTACAAAAGAGTCAGACATGCCCACAGGTTATAGGAATGGGTGGCTCATGCTTCTTGTCCACCTATGCCGACTGCTTTAGTTACCTTGCCACCCCAAGGCTCCTGCCAATTTACAGGCCCAAACCTTAGTACTGTATTCCTGTTGGAAGTCCCTGAGCCCTGCCCCGCTCAAACCCTGCTTGCCTCTCTGGTTCACAGGTGGACCAGATGCATAGACTAAGAGTGCATCCCAGCTCTGCATACACAGCAATAGTTCAGGAAGAGGCCGCACACTGATGAAGTCACTCTATAAAAGTTTATTCCACAATCCGGCTTGATGAATGTCCCCGCCTTTGTCCACTTCCCTTGATTACATGTAAGCAGGGGTTAGTACCCCGTTTAAGGGAAACCCTGCCCCTAGGTGTATATTGTGGGTTGGGCTATTCTATTCCTTAAGAAACTTGGGCTGGAAAACTAGAGGCAGAAGTCTATGGGAAATGATAGCCTGCGCAGAACCATTATGTAGGCTGTAGTCTTGTGTGGAGTACACCCTGTACTGTAGATCTGGACTAGGCCCAAGCAAAGAACCCATCTTAGGGAACCTATAGCAGAAGATAGTGAAAGTGCTGGCTGGCATCGCCATGTTAAAATTGAACTTGACTAAAACAGCATTAGAGATGTACAGTATCTTTGACAGGACCTGAATCACCTGCTGGTGGCACTATGATTCCCAGAGTGGAAGGCCATAGTTCTGGTGTCCAGATCCCAGTAATCAGTTTCTACCTAATGCTGGCTGCTGGGAGGGTATTTGGGTCCTCCCCTACTAATGCTGCTCGCTCTAGTGTTTTGCTCTGCTGCCAGATAAAACGTGGCATTTATTCTGACCCTGCTTTTGCTCCTAACCTGTACCCTGCTGCCTTGTACTTGCTTTGCCTTGTTCCTGATCTAAATTTCGGTTCCCCATTCCCATCTGCTCCTTGCACCTCCAGTTTTCCCCTGCTTTGCTGTGTTCCCCATTTTGTGTATATTGTATATAGTTAGTTACTAGTTAGGCTTTCTGTTTGTTAGGTTGTTTAGTTAGGTATTCTGTCAGTGGGTTTTTGGTTCACTTATATCTTTATGTTTGCTGTGTGCTGGTGTTTGGATGGATTTTCTTTTACTGTAAATACATCTGACTTTAAATATATGTAGAACCCTCTAGTGTGTGCTACTAAAAGTGAGAGTAGGCAAACTATAGCTTGGCCCAGAGATAAACATTAGTCACTGAATCTGGGTAAGGGTTATTAGAAGCCAGGCAGCTCTCCTTGCAGCTCCCTGGTGCCTCCCCCTGTTTCTAGAATGTTGGAGGATGTTATAGAAAATAGTGGGCGGAAGCTAGGAGGGATTGCCTCCTGCCTGGAGATTGGCCAGATACCCATAAATATGAAGATCATGGACTCTTTGCCTCCATCCACTAGCTTCTAGAAACCTCTCAAAGTTTCTAGAACCAGGGGGCGGTACCAGAGACACAACCTGTAGAGCCCTCCAGCCTGACCTACAATAACCCTCACCAATTAACCAGGCTCACGCAGCTGCTGTGAGTCAAGATAAATTTTCCTCACACTAAACTGCACACTAGGGGGTGCTACAGGTAGCGTCTACCTCTATAATTAAGCCCTACAGGGGTGAAAATGCATTAACCTAATTTAATAGCCTGTGGCAAAAGAGTTCAACCTTAGATTGTGGCAGAGGCATACAGATACTGAGAGTCCACTGAGATGATACTACAGAGTGATTTTATACTACTTTTTTGGGTATCCTTTAGCCCCAACCCTCTTTCTCTTAGACATGTGAGCCAATGAAAGCTGCACATAGAAGGTTGTTGCTGTAAATGTCTGTCTTATGCCGCGTACACACGATCGGAATTTCAGCCCGCAAAAGACCAATGAGAGTATTTCGTCGGAAAATGCGACCGTGTGTATGCTCCATCGGTCTTTTGCTGGCGGAATTCCAGCCAGCAAAAGATTGAGAGCATGCTCTCAATTTTTCGGTCGGGAAAAGTTCTTATCCGAAAATGCGATTGTCTGTGGCAATTCCGATGCGCAAATTCCTTACGCACGGAAACAATTCGATGCATGCTCGGAAGCATTGAACTTCATTTTCTCGGCTCGTCGTAGTGTTGTACATCACCGCGTTCTTGACGGTCGTAATTTCAGCGAACTTTTGCGTGACCGTGTGTATGCAAGGCAAACTTGAGCGGAATCCCGTCGGAAACCGACGAGAGAAACGATCGTGTGTACGCAGGCATAACAGTTGTTGCTGGTGGGCCAGTGAGTGTCTGGTTGCAGTCACAGGGAAAATCACCAGTAGGAGGGTCCATTAAAATCCAGACTCTCAGTGCTATATATATATATAAAACCACAAACATACAACGATAAGTTGGGACAATATAGGGAGACATTCTTCAAATCCTGGTAAGCATTGTTCTTAATTATTCAGAGGGAATTCGGTGCCCTAGTTTCTTGTACTCCACCCTCTGATGTCTGCAGCCAAGCCAATGTGCTGCATGAATCAGGTCAGATACCTGAAAGAGAAAACTCTACGCTGAAGGCTCATTCCCGTTCTGCTGATAACACACAATACACACAGCACAACAATGGAGATGAAAGACAAAGAAGGCAGCGAAACGTAATTAATTTCAGAGTCATTTATCAGATCCACCCCGCAATAGAGCGAAATGACGCGGAGGATGATTATTGATTTCTGATCGCACCCTGTTTTCATTCACCATCATCTTAGTAAAAAGCACCTATCTGTCAATTACATTTTGATGAAGCATTTCTACCTGAAGTATTTTAAAAGGCTCAGCCCATCAAAATTGGAAATTTCACTTTTTTGGTGGATGTGTAGAATCACTCACCGGTTATTATTATATTTATTTTTTTTTTTATCTCACGGATCCAGGTGACATCATGGTGAGGTGAGTCATATATCTGCTTTCCCAACCCCTCTGACTAGGCTACAATGATCACCAGAGGTCTCATTTAAGCTGCCCATACATGGATCAAACGTCGATCCATCAATCATCTTGTGTACAACCAGCCTGTTGGGTTTTTCCTGAATGATTAGTGCCAACAGGGAAGGCTCCTCGCGCTCCTCGCTGGCAGAACACATTAACGCTGCAGAAGGGATTCCCCCATAAACACTGACTGTGTTAATGGAGGGATCAAGCAATTTTTTTTTCTTCCACCCATCGTGGAAGGCAGTAGCTTATCTAGAACCTTCAAGGCCCCAGTGCAAGAAACCATAAAGGGCCCCCCTGAACCCTTCCCTCTCTGCCCGGTGGCGGAATGCCAGGGCCCGGTCGCAAATGTGACCTCTGTGATTTCCACTGGTGTCAGTGGCCTTTTATTTTTGTTATTTTTGTTTTTTATTATTTTTTAACCGTTTTTTTTATTTATCAGCTGCACTGAATGAATGGACAGTAATAGCTCTGTGCGGAGCGTCCCCTTCATGAATGGACAGAGTCGGTGATTGGTATTGATCACTGACTCTCCATTCAGAAAAGGAAAGGGCCGGTAAATTACACATTTACTGGCCCTTTCCCCGCTCTCCACCCTGACACATCCTGGGAGAGGGGACAAGATGGGAGGGAGAGGGGGGAACCCGGCAGAGCTGAGGGGGATGAGGGGGGGGCAGGAGAGAGCACTGGGGCTAGGAAATAGCACAAGGGGTGGAGAGCATGCAAGGAGCAGCAGAAAGAAGCTGGATAGGAGGAGCAGCGGGGGCGGCTGCATATAGGGGAACCAAGTCCCCCAAATCCCCCCTGCAGCTGCAAAATGCCCACTTCTCCTCCTCTCTCTCTCTCTCCCATTCAGCGGCAGGAGGAAAATGGAGAGATCGATTCCTCTATATGCAGCCACCGCTCCTCCTATCCAGGTGTACTGGGGGGTGCACGGGCCCCCTGCAGCATGGGGCTGGGCTGCAATTGCTAACCCCTGTAGCGGTCGCAATTGCGACCCCTATGACTCCTGTAGATATGCCCCTGGTGAAAGGAAATAAAATGTATGGCTTGCCTAAGACAGCCCATAAATAAGTCATTTCTTTTTCATTCAACCAGTAGGTTGAATGAAAAAAAAGGGCTGATTCCTCCTTCCACAGGTTCGAGGTGGATGGGGGAATCGCTCCCACTGCTGAGCTATGGTATTCTGACAGCGGGGCGACTTCCCCGCCATCAGAATACACTGATCAGCGCTGCTGGCTATAGCCAGTGGCACTGATCAAGCGGCAAAACTCCAACAGTACAATCAGCCTGCCTGTACCTGGATTGAAATATGTCCAGTCCCTGCTGAACCGGCCAAATACGGATCCATGTATGGCCAGCTTTGGGGCTTGTTTAGACATGCTTTGAAATTTTAGGGATTCTTCACACTAGCATTTGGGGGAGGGGGGGACGTAAAACTTTGGTTTTACCACCCAACTGCTTCGCCTTTAGTTGCAGAGGCAGCGGCCAGGGGTGTACACATGCCGCAGTCATGATGCTTTGCTTTGTGGCTGCAGCAGGAATTATACCCCTTATTGTAGCGCCCGCCAATTGCAACCCATTCAAGTGAATGGAGCCGCTCTACAAGCACCTCGCAACCACGTGCAATGCACACGTTTGCGGCTCACTACTGCGGGGTCCAAGGGGTTAAAGAACCGCCTAGCAAATGCTCTCTGAAGAGCAATCCAAATGTAGATCGCTTTTCAGAGACCAAAGCACATTTGAATGAGCGCTTATCGCTTTAGGATGCGTTATTGCACTTGCTTTTGAAGTGTTTGCATTAATAAAGACTTTTCAGATGCCTCCCCTGTGTTGATTTTCTATTGTATGGATTCTTGTACTATCTTCTTGGCTAATAACACTTTCTAAACACATCTCAGAAATGCTGTAAACACCATAGGGGTGTTTTTGGGGGGGGGGGGTTTGTGGAGCTTTTGTGGTGTGTTTACATTGACATGAATAGAGGCATTTGAGGAGCGGTAAAGGCAGCTGAACTCTGCATGGCGGGATACATTTTGGAGCAACGCAACGCGGATTGGCGGAAATGCAACCAAAGGAACAACGCTGTCTGCCGCAATGCACAGAACTGACACAGAGCATTGACAGACATTTGTGAGGCTTCAAAAACGTAGTTGGTCAGTTGGGTCATTAAGTCCATCTACTTCAACCAATAGTAAATAAATAATTAAATAAATAGATAGAAAACCTCCATATACAGAATCCTATACCTACAGTTGATCCGGAATAACCCGGAGAGGAGACCGGAGCTCTTTTTTTAACTCTTTAAGTCAAAGTATCGAAACAAAGGTGAGCATGACAGCCAGGCAAAGAACATTTTCAGGAGACATCTTTGCCGGCTTCCATATTCATCTTGCTCCTTAAAATTGAACTCCGGTCACAAAAATTTTCATTTCACCACTTGATCTCCGGAAGATTTACCCCCCTTCATGACTAGGACATTTTTTGCGATACGGCACTGCGTTATTTTAACTGACAATTGCGCGGCCATGCAACGCTGTACATAAATTACATTTATGTCATTTTTTTTTCTCACAAGTATAGAGCTTTCTTTTGGTGGTATTTGATCACCACTGCCTATTTTTTTTTCTTTTTTTTTTGCTCTTTAAACAAAAAAAGGCCGAAAATTAAAAAAAAAAAACAATATTTTTACTTTATGATATAAAACATATCCAGTAAAAAAAATTTAAAAATATCTAATTTCTTCATCAATTTAGGCCAATATGTATCCTGGCTACATGTTTTTGGTAAAAAAAAATCCCAATAAACATATATTGATTGGTTTGCGCAAAAGTTATAGCGTCTACAAGCTATGGGATATATTATGGAATTTTTAATTTTTTTTATACTAGTAATTAAAGTTGGGCTAAACCCCCCCAGGTTTGGTTTGCGCCCAAACTCTCAAACATCGCAAAAGTTCAGACCCGAACTGCAAACCTTATTAAAGTCTATGGGATCCGAGCTTGAAAAATCAAAAGTGCCCATTTTTAAAGCTTATATGCAAGTTATTGGCCATAAAAAGGATATGGGGATCTGGGTATTGCCCCGGTGCCCTGGGGGGTCAATGCAAAACATTTTTTGGAAAAAAGATCATTTTTACAGGAGCAGTGATTTTAATGATGCTTAAAGTGAAACAATAAAATAGAAACATTTCTTTAATCACTAAAGGAATTTACCCCCCCGGAAGGTTTACCTTCCTTAATGACCAGGCCATTTCTTGCAATACCGCACTGTGTTACTTTAACCGACAATTGCGCGGTCGTGCTACACTGTACCCAAATTAAAATGATGTTCTTATTTCCCACAAATAGAGCTTTCTTTTGGTGGTATTTGATCAACCCTGCTGTAAAACATATCCAATAAAAATATGTAAAAAAATTTCTTCATCAATTTGGGCCAATATGAATTCTGCTACATATTTTTGGTAAAAAAAATCCCAATAAGCATATATTGATTGGTTTGCACAAATGTTATCACGTCTACAAACTATGGGATATTTTTATAGCATTTTTTTTTTACTAGTAATGGCGGCGATCATCGATTTTTTGCGGGACTGCGACATTGCGGTGGACAAATTGGACACCTAACTGACACTTCTGAAACTTTTTTGGGGAACCAGTGACATTATTACAGTGATCAGTGCTAAAAATATTCACTGTTACTGTATTAATGACACTGGCTGGGAAGGAGTTAACATCAGGGGCGCTCAAAGGGTTAACCTAGCTTGTGCTTGCTAACTGTGTAGTGGGTTGCTCTGACTGGGTGAAAACAGAGATCCATGTTCCTGATCTCTGTCAGGAACATTCTGCCTCTCTCAGGAACGATCACGGGTGGCTGGCAGACCCCCTGGCTGGCTCCCCCTGTGTCCAATCAGCGTGCGATCGCGCCTCTGGCAGCGCACACACCCCCCGATGTCTATGGCACGAAATGACGTACAGGTAGGTCATTCTGCGCAATAAAGCCGACCTGCCATAGTACAAGTGAGTTAGGTGGTTGGCAAGTGGTTAAATATAGAGCCTGGGGGGTCCACTTTGTCTGCCTGTAAAGTGGCGCATCTGTACTGTGTATAGAACCTGCTGCAGCAAAACTGACATTTGTAAAGAAAAAAAATTACATTTGAATTGCTGGCAATACAAAAATGTAAAAAAAAAGGCATGCGGTCCCCCCCAAATGCATACCAGACCCTTATCCAAGCATGCAGCCCGGCAGGTCAGGAAAGGAGGGGGGATGAGCGAGTGCACCCCCCCTCCTGAACCATACCAGGCCGCATGCCATCAGCTCTGCCTCCCCCCACCCCAAAGCACCTTGTCCCCATGTTGATGGGGCAAGGGCCTCTTCCCGACAACCCCGGCCTGGGCGGTAGTTGTGGGGTTCTGCAAGCAGGGGGCTTATTGGAATCTGGAAGCCCCCTCCTTATGTTAATGGGTATGGGGTACACATAGTTGGCAACATTGTCAAATAATCTATAGGGACACTTTTTTGTCTGTGGGCGGAGTCTTCTAATAATTAGAGGGCAGGTCATTCATTTCTAGGTAGGCCGTAGTAGGGGAATGCCGCAGCAAAAAATGGCCGTGTTTTAAACTAAATATTGGGTGTGGCTTAAATGGGCCGTGGCTTGTTGTCAATGGGGTGTGGTTTGAGTCTGAGATGAACGACGGATGGAGGGAGAAAGAAAGAAAGAAAGAAATAGGGATCGAAGGAGAGAGAAGGAAGGAAAGAAAGAGGGATGGAGGGACAGCAGTCCCAAATCCTACACTACAAAAGAAATATGTGTACTCCAAAAATCTTAACAATCAGCAGATAAAGATACTCCAAACACCTGGTGTTAGTGCTTCAATCATCCCGGCACCATGGTTGTTATGGTGTCAGGATGATTGAAGCTCATTATTTCTATTATTACATTGTAATATAAAATGAAATAGTTCAACTCACCATAATGTAGAATCAGTGAGAGCCCTGAGAGTGTCACTTGCCACATCACCTGCCACCAGATGCCAGCAGGTGTTCCCAGCAGAGTCCCTTCATACATCAGGTGTTCCCAGCGGAGTACCTCCATACATGAGGTGTCCCCAGTAGAGTCCTTCCTTACATCAGGCATTCCCAGCAGAGTCCTTCCTTACATCAGGTGCCCCCAGTAGAGTCCCTCCTTTCACCAGGTGTCCCCAGTGGAATCCCTCCTTACATCACAGGTGTCCCCAGTGGAGTCCCTCCTTACATCTGGTGCCCCCAGTGGATTCCCTCCTTACATCAGGTGCCCCCAGTGGAGTCCCTCCTTACATCAGGTGCCCCTAATGGAGTCCTTCCTTACATCAGGTGCCCCCAGCGTAGTCCCTCCTTACATCGGGTGTCCCCAGCGGAGTCCCTCTTAACATCAGGTGTCCCCACTGGAGTCCCTCCTTACATCAGCTGTCTCCAGCAGAGTCCCTCCTTACATCAGGTGTCCCCAGCGGAGTCCCTCCTTAAATCAAGTGTACCCAGTGGAGTCCCTCCTTACATCAGTGTCCCCAGTGGAGTCCCTCCTTACATCAGCTGTCCCCAGTGGAGTCCATCCTTACATTAGCTGTCCCCAGTAGAGTCCCTCCTTACATCAGGTGCCCCAGTAGAGTCCCTCCTTACACCAGCTGTCCCCAGTGGAGTCTCTCCCTACATCACAGGTGTCCCCAGTGGAGTCTCTCCTTACATCACAGGTGTCCCCAGTGGAGTCCCTCCTCACATGAAGTGCCCCCAGTGGAGTCCCTCCTTACATCAGGTGCCCCTAGTAGAATCCCACCTTACACCAGGTGTCCCCAGTGGAGTCCTTCCTTAGATCAGGTGTCCCCAGCGGAGTCCCTCCTTACATCAGGCATTCCCAGTAGAGTCCCTCCTTACACCAGGTGTCCCCAGTGGAGTCCCTCCTCACATCACAGGGGTGTCCCCAGTGGAGTCCCTCCTTACATCTGGTGCCCCCAGTGGAGTCCCTCCTTACATCAGGTGCCCCTAGCGGAGTCCCTCCTTACATCATGTGCCCCCAGTAGAGTCCCTCCTTACACAAGGTGCCCACAGTAGAGTCCCCAGTAGAGTCCTTCCTTACATCAGGTGTCCCCAGTGGAGTCCCTCCTTACATCAGGCATTCCCAGTAGAGTCCCTCCTTACATCAGGTGCCCCAGTACAGTCCCTCCTTACACCAGGTGTCCCCAGTGGAGTCCCTCCTCACATCACAGGTGTCCCCAGTGGAGTCCCTCCTTACATCTGGTGCCCCCAGCGGATTCCCTCCTTACATCAGGTGCCCCCAGTGGAGTCCCTCCTTACATCAGGTGCCCCTAGTGGAGTCCCTCCTTACATCAGGTGCCCCCAGCGGAGTCCCTCTTTACATCAGGTGTCCCCACCGGAGTGCCTCCTTACATCAGCTGTCTCCAGCAGAGTCCCTCCTTACATCAGGTGTCCCCAGCAGAGTCCCTCCTTACATCAGTGTCCCCAGTGGAGTCCCTCCTTACATCAGCTGTCCACAGTGGAGTCCATCCTTGCATCAGCTTTCCCCAGCAGAGTCCCTCTTTACATCTCCATACATCCATATTACATCTCCTTATGGTCTCCGTGCCAGAAGACCAGCTTGTGGAGGCGGAAGGGAAGAACCAAGAGGCGGAGCCTGGTTCCGCTTCTTGTCTCTTCCTCATGATAGCTGGTCTTCTGTAAAATGGCGGCCGGCGGAAACAATTCACAGTGTAGGCTGCGGACCTCTAAAAAAAATTTGGGAAAATGCAGATTTCCTGGGACATTTCCCGGGAAATGGAAAGACCAGGACAAAGGTCTAAATACCGTGAATGTCCTGGGAAATTTGGGACAGTTGGCCACTGTGGGTACATTGTACTCGTTCACCAAAAATAAAAGTGATGTCACTGACTGGTGCAATATGCTAAATACGTTAAATACATTTCTCAATAGGCACAAAGTATATAAATCCACTTTGTGTGAACCAAATGCCTTTGCAAACCCAGATATTACCTTGTAAAAGTAGCAGTGACATCATCAGTGTGCTGTCCAAAGCCCATGAAGAAAGCGGAGCAGTGGGAGGGGCTCAGCAGGCCCTGCCCAATACAGACTGCCTGCAGAAAATTACAGGAGGGGGCAGAGACAAGACCAGTCTCACACTGGATTACTGCACAGATCTGGGAGAAATACACAAAGCACACCAAGATTCAAGGAGGATTACACATGATGAATGAATGTAGACAAAATTTGCTTATCCTGAAGTTTAGATTAAAAAAAAAAAACAACATTTAGCCGAAAGCTGTAAATCTTTTTATACTGCATGGCAGATGGGCGGCAAGCCATTAGGTGATCCAATCCAAATGCATCTGCCCAAATCTGAAAATCAGTTTTGCTGATCAAAATATTCTACAACCTAAAATTAATATAATCTGGAACAGAATGGCATTTAGTTTGCTAAAGTACTGTGTATCATAAAAAATTGGCATTTCTTTTTTTTTTTCTATTTCTTTCACTCTTTGTTAATTTCCTGCAGCCAGTTCCTGATTACAGACACTTCAGCGATGGCCGCATGGCGTGTTCCCTAATGGCAACAAAAGCGGATCCTGCCTGCGTAATGCATATTTGAATGTCTACTTTGCAGCCTGTGTGACATCGCAGAAGCACAATTAAGGAACATTGAAAGAACGTTGTCACTCTGTTACAGGAAGTGCCTTAAAAAGGACCTTCGTGTTAGGATCACCATAGATTAATTTTAATGGCAACTGCATAAAAAAAAAAAAATAAATAAATAAATAAAAATCACATTGTCGTACTAAAACTTATATGGGCAGACTCTTTGCAGCTTTTTCCTGATGGCAAACCAGCGATCGCCGCTTAGGGCGTGTCTCTTAATGGCACCTCATTGACCATGTCTGCGTACTGTGCTTTTGGACTTGCAGTCTCCATGGAAAGCCTGTGTGGCAGGGTGACAACACAGAAACACAATTGGGGGACAGGGAGAAAACGTTGTCACCCTATGACAGGAAGTGCCTTAAAAAAAGGACCTTTATGGCAGCATCAATAAAGATTCAATGAGAGCTTTAAAAAAAAAAAAAAAGAAAAAAAATATTTTTCGGAATGACAGTAACATGTTAAAGCTTTTAAGGGTTTTTTGTGGTTATGGTTAATTAGAAATCAATGCAAATTATTTATTTTATTTATATTATATTTTATTTTATTTATATATATATATATCTATCTTATAAAAAAAATTCTATAATTCTATAATAATATTATAACTAGAATTTGCAGTCATTTATAATTAAATTAATTAAACTAATTAAATTAAATGTTACGACCAAAACTTTATGTATATATATATATATATAGATAGAAGTTTTAGTCGTAACATTTAATTATAAATGACTGCAAATTATTTTTAGAATATTATTATAGAATTATAGAATGTTATTATAAGATATATAAATAAAATAAAATATAATATAAATAAAATATGAGATAGCTAGATAGATAGATAGATAGATAGATAGATAGATAGATAGATAGATAGATAGATAGATAGATAGATAGATAGATAGATAGATAGATAGATATGTTTTAGTCGTAATGTTTAATTATAAATCACTGCAAATTATTTTTATATTATTATTATAGAATTATAGAATTCTCTATCTATCTATCTATCTATCTATCTATCTATCTATCTATCTATCTATCTATCTATCTATGTACAAAGGGTCTTCAAGAAGTTTCTGCACTTTTTTATATTTAGTAAAGTTAAAAAAGTGAGGAAACTTTTTGAAGAACCCTCGTATATATATTATTATTTATGATGATGATGATTACGATTATTATGATTATTATTACTACTAATATATATATATATATATATATTTGTTATTACTATTTTTTTAAATTATGTTAATTCTGTTTAGTTGTAAAACCAATTTCCGGAAAATGACCACATATGATTAGCAAACTCTAGACGTGAGCAAATCTAAAAAAAGAAAGCCTTAATGCTCCATTGTTTGTGGAGCACAGGAGGACCTGGGATTCTGGTAGATCTCCAGCCGGTGTGGTCCTATACATCCCTATTACTATGTCATTCCATACAGTACATACACAGCCATGAATCAGATCAGGACTGGCAGAAATTTGCACAAGTCTGCCTTTCTTTATGTCTGAGATGAGGGTTGTGTTAACCATTTTGGATCCAGGGCTGTCTGTATCCAAGGCAGTGAATCTCTTGTAGTTATAAGAATTGATGAGCATCCTCCAGCTCTCTGGAGAGAAAAAAGGGGGAGGAAGGAGCTGATTCCAGGCTTGTAGCGTCAGCATTGCGTCAATTTGGCCAGCAGCCGTGTCTGCAGCTGGAGCGGACAGACTGGGAGGACAGCAGAGCAGGAGGTGAGCTGCAGTCAGCTTAGAGGAAGCCATCAGCCCCTCCTCATATTGAGATTGCTGGATACCGACAGTTTTTTTTTTTTTCTCTCTCTCGCTATCTCTCTCTCTCTCTCACTGCCATTTTCCAAGGCTTTCTACCAGAGGAACAGTAAGAGCAGCATCAGCAAAGGGAGAGGATTCAGCACCTTGGACAGCGGAGCCAGCAAGATGGCTCCAGTCACTTCCAACACCGGGGAGGCTTATGGTAAGTTTTTTCTTCTTCTTAAACTACCTTAAAATTATGTCTACAACTCTATACTTTAAAAGCGTTAAGCTAAGCTTTAAATTATGTTTTGCAAGGCTAAATTAGGAAACATTAAGCCATTGATCCTTAAACAAAATGTTGGCTAATGACCAGGCAGACCCGATACACAATTTGGGCTTGACGTGATACCTTCTTGAGATATATCAAAATACACAATCTGGGCTTGATGTGATACCTTAATGAGATATCATGTATAACTATATATTCATCCAGAGAGAAGATGACTTCCAGGTTTGAGATGTCATATATAAATATATACCCCTCCCAAAAAAAAAGATGACTGTAAATTATATGTTCCTTTCTTAAGAACCATAAGAGGTTCAAAGATTGAGTCTTTTATATACTAAAATGTTAAGTCTAGACTGTGTGTGTGTTGGACATATCTTGTCATTATTACTGTGTACGCCATCGCTGAGTACAGGAGGGGTGTGGAACCATCAGCTGTCTCCCTCGTTCTCTTCTAAAAGCTGTTTTTTAAGTTTTCATGTTTTGGAATGTTCCCTCATCCATAGCAATCACCTCTTCTATGACTATAGATCTTGTAAAGCTCATCTTTTTCATCTGTAGGGTCTAGGAGACCAATGCAACCTTCAAAAGTTGTCAAAGATGCCAAAGATTCTTGTGATTTATTGTTGGTAAATTTAAGGAACTTGTTTGAGAGAAGGAGGTGATGTAAAACCTGTTATGACTCTAAACAGCTGCAGTAAAGCGCATCAGGCTTTGTATTCTAGTCCTAGCACATGAATCATTAAATGTGACGGTAAAAGACTAACACATCCTGTCCTAGTGACGTCACATAACATCAACAACTAAAAATAGCTTTGCTGAGAGTACTGTATAGTATACCTGCAAAGGATTGATTTAATAAGGCTGTGTAAAGAGTACAAATTATGCTAAGCCACAACAAGGGAACAAGTTCTATCTTTTGGTAGTTAGAGGCAGGCAGAACAATGATGGATGAATGGTGGTTGATGGCCCCTGGACTCACCACATTGCTCCTCGCCTTATAAAACAAGCCTGCTCTTCAGCTTTTAATAATACCATAACATAGTTGGAACAACGAGAGGTGGAAATATCTGGAAACAGTGGTCTGTTTTTTTGGTTCGATGAGCCCATAATGATTGGTTCAGGGTGGGGAACTTGGAGATGCTGAATGTAGGTGGGGCAGGGAAGGGTAAGAGTTGGTGGACAATAAACTTCAGTGATAGGTATGTAGGGTATGAGTGGACAGCAAACTGAGAAGCGGCCAGAAGAGGCAAGAATGATGCTTTGGAAATAAAAAATATATTTGTTAACGAATATTGAAGAAAAGTAACTTCTGAAGTATCAAAGTCTTTCACATTTATGGAAGAACAAAGGAAACTGGTGGGAAGGGAGGGACCCTAACTGAGCCTGCATTGGGATTGTGCCTTTAATTAAATTTTTCTTCCGCTTAAGAGGGTGCATGATTATGGAATGAAAGTGTAACTTTTTATTTCAGCCTCACCACAAAAAGCACACCTAAGTGCACTCATACAATTTATCCTATTTTAAATTACTTTAATAATGTTGACTACTAGTAGAATTTTTCACCGATGTACTGAGTTATGACCATGCAAGGATCCATGATTGTGTGCAAAGAACTCATGGCAGCCAACCCAACTGCGGTGTTTAATAAGACTGGAGAAAGATTATAATTGCCTTTTAGGGGCCACTGCAGTTTCTGCTTTATTGTTAACCTTATTTAAGGAACTTTGATAGCTATTTAATTGTTAACCTGCCTTGATAGCTATTACCAAAAAAAAGGCTTGTTTGGAATTGATCTTCTGCAAATACCTTAGAAGCCAGTTTTGGTGCTACAAAAGAAAAGTGAATGAGATTTTTTCTTCTAGATATGTTTAGGACATTCAGAGTTTTTGTAAAGAAGGGGTTATATTTGAAGAGCCTGTTTAAGGATGATGAATGGGTTAAAGTGTAAAGCTTAGTCTGTGGAAATGTACTGCTGATGAAAAACATCTATGCAAGACAATTACGCCAGTGAGGTCTATATGATGCATTACCAACAGCATTAGAGTAATACGTAGGTTGCTCTAACCTGGAGCTATGGTAATGAAGAGGTTAAGAGAGCGATCGAGTGCTCTAAAAGAAAGAAAGAAAGAAAAATGAATAGGCTGACTTCTCCGATAGCTATGAAGATGAAAAATGGTATTGGGGTGTAGGCTGTTGCAGTCTCTCTATAGAAGTGAAGGAGTTAAGCGCTAGAGAACCAGTTGGAATCAAAAGTAATCATAGACAAAACTACGAAGGACCTGAAGAATATGTAATGACAACATGGGGGTGCAAATGGTTACCAACTGACATCGAAAGTTACCATGGATAAAACTAAGAAGAACCTGAAGAGATACCTAATTTAATATGCTGCCAGGCAGCACTCCGGAGAGTCTTTTTGGGGTTCAAATGGTCAACATTTATAATAAAAAAAACATAAATAAAACTAAGAAGAACCTAAGGAAATACCTCATTTAATATGCTGCCAGGTGGCACTCTTGAAAGCCTGCATAGAGTGCAAATTGTCACCACCAGTTGCAATCAACAGTAACCCTAGATAAAGCCAAGAAGAACCTGAAGAAATACGTTATTTAATATGCTGCCAGGTGGCACTCTGGGAAGCCTGCATGGGGTGCAGATTGGTCACCACTTGGAATTTAAAGTAACCATAGATAAAACTATGATCCAATTTAATATCCTGTTAGGCGGTATTCTTTAAAGCCTTAATGAGGTGCTAATGGTCACCGTTTGCCAAAATAAATTTTGTTATGCTGCCAGGTGGCACTCTGGAAAGCCTGCATGGGGTGCAAATTGATCACCACTTGGAATTAAAAGTAACCATAGATAAAACTATGATCCAATTCAATATCCTGTCAGGCGGTATTCTTTAAAGCCTTAATGAGGTGCCAATGGTCACTGTTTGCCAAAATAAATCTTGTAAAGTTCCTCTTCACTGCTAATCGCTGATTTTCGGTCATCATTGGTTGGTCTTGGTCTAACGTCACTTAAAATGGTTCATATATAATACAGGGGTTGACCTCATGGGGGATTTATATCTCCCTCGTAGCACAGTATTAACTCCTTGTTGACAACTGATACCAAGTGTAGCATGGGAGGTATCGATCAAGAAGTGGTTAATCTCATGCTGTCAAGGGATTAGAAATCTGAGTAGGGAATGAAACATAACTCGTGTTTTAGTTTTAGCTGGAGACTTGGGGAAAGGATTATTCAGGTTTGATTCAGGCATAAGATTTCTACCCCTGAGATTTCAGCCATGAGATGGGGCCATATGCTCACCGATGGACTGTCCAGTATTAGCATGTTTTTTATAATTCATCATGAAGGAGGGGGGCTGAAACCCTTGATGGCTCACAATGGCAAGAGAGCAGACCCGGGAGCAGACAGAGAACATTCACTGCCAACGTATGAACAGATTAACGGAATCTGGTGAGAGATCGGTTTTGGGACTTAGCCATACCAATAATGTAACCAAGGGGTTAAACTCTTTAGGGTTTATAGAAACTAAGTACACCGTATGCATTTAAATGGAATCCATCACCCACTAATATACTTCTGCGATTAGGCTGTGATGGAAGCGGCCACTCCTTGACTCAAGTGACGCTACATTTGGGATGAAGCAATAAAGCTAAACCAATTCACTGAGTCATTGTCCTTGAACAAGTATGCAGCACATAAGTCAACGTATAGACTTTAAAGGACATATGAGGCATATTAAATTAGGTATTTCTTCAGGTTCTTCTTAGTTTTATCTATGGTTACTTTTGATGCCATTTGGTGACCATTTGCATCCCCTTGAACTAGTATGCAGCACATGAGTCACCGTATGGCTGCCTCCATTAATGCTCAAATGGGTCCATCCACTCAAAATTGACGCTACGGTTTTTAGTGATAACTGGAAAAAAATTTTTGGGCTTCACAGGAAATTAAAATCTTTTTGCCGTTGAGAGATTTAACTGCTTGTTGTTAGTTATCTCATAGGAATAACTTTGAGTTTGATGTGCCATAAATGAGATGATGGTCAAGAAGGGTGAGATCTCTACTCTGTGTTACCTGGTCTGCACACCTGCCTTAGCTGCTTTAATAGGAAAGCCACCCTGTCTGCTTATTTATTTTATTTTTTTTACTTTATTTTAAAATATGGAGGGGGGGGGATAGAAAAAGCCTAAAGTAGGAGGAGCAAAGACAGAAACTACATAGGGGAGATCTCATGGCTAGAGTCCTCAAGGGATGCCAATGGGTAACTCAGCAGGCCCCAGCTGTAAAGGAAACCAACAATGATGAAGCACAGGGGGCGCTCTTGTCATTTTCATTGAAATAACACCTGGTGATTCTGCTATAAAGGTGAGTTGTCCTTCTATAGCGTGACAACTCACTGTCACCCTATAGAATATACCGTGTCCTAAGAGTCACCGAAGCCGGGATGCAGGGTGACATCTGAGTCTAATTTGTGAACTTTGCATGATTGAGCCAATCCGGCCATCGGCTGCTTATCTCTCCTCTACCGTACTGACCATCTTGGAGCTGTCGCTCCAGAATCCCCTGGATAAAGGCCCTGGCTGGGTATATAGCCGCAAGCTCAATTAGCTTGCCATCTGGTAAGCATGCAATTTATTTGGTGTCCGGTGCACAACTGGTGGTGGAGGATCACGCATTACTTTCAAGTTTTTGTTCATTCACTCTTCTATGCACATTTGTGTGATTTATGGGCTATTTGCTATTTATCATTGAGCTCTAGACGTGCTCATTGTTATTGCTTCTTCACATTTATCTATGATATTCATATTGGGATAGATTTTTATGTTTTTATTATATTATGGTGATATTAGCTTTTATTTTCTCTCATTAGAATTTTTGTCATCATATACTCACTGTTCACTATACACTACTTAGCGCAGCTATTTTCCTTTTTATTTGACAACGCACTGTATCTGTATCCAGGGCTGCTGTTACAAATCACGGGGCCCCATACAGCTTACCTGACAGCCCCCCCTCCCCGGCCGGAAGTGACTGAGGACATAGATTTATCAGTCCCTCTCTCTGTAGCCTCAGCTGCACAGATGAACGAATTGGAAGCGCTCTGAGGCTTCTTGCTCATCCACAAACTGAACCATAGTAAACACAGTTTACTATGCTTGACTGATGAATGGACACAGGAGTGATTGGTACCGATCACTCACTGTGTTCATTCAGGAAAGGAAGGGGCCAATAAATTATATATTTACCGGCCCCTTCTCCTGCCCTCCATCCCGAAAACATCCCCCTGTGTGCCTGCAGCAGCTGTGGGCAGGAGAGGCAGAAGGGAAGCTGGCAGCGCTGTGGAGGAAAGAGGAACACGGGTACCCGGACAGCAGATGGAAGGGGTGCATGTACTAGAACCAATCCCCCTGCAGTGAAACTGCAGGGGGAAAGAGGAGGAGAAGCCAGCAGCACTGCCGGGGGGTAGCAGAAGAGGACTGGTATCTGCAATAAGACAGTACAGCCGGCCCTCCTGCTCAGCAGGTGCCTGGGCCCCCCTTTTGAACTGATGGGGCCCGGGCCCAGTACGGGAGGGCTGGCTGTACTGCCTTATCAGTGGCCCTGCCTGTATCCCACGTGGGCTCTTGCATTTTCACGTGGGCTTCCGATTTAATACATCATAATTCAGGCGTGGTCCACAGTTGTCACCATCAGGAAACCCCTTCCTGAGAAATGGCATACAGCCATCACTGGAGTGCATGTAGATGGGTGCAAAGAGGCTGCAGGAGATCAGTAACACCGAGATTCAATTAAGAATACAAAAATAGGTTAAACGAAGTATTTTATTTAAAAAAATGGCAGTTAGTTCTGATACACTTTAGCAAACTAAAAAAAAATGGCAGTTAGTGCAGATATACTTTAGCAAACTAAAAAATGGCAGTTAGGGTTTACATCTACTTTAGGATATAAAGCAGCAAATCTGACATTCACTAAACATTTACTACAGGTCAATGTTTCTGGGGCATGTGTATTAATTCACCACCAGTGAATGTTTAGCGATAGTCACATTCGCTGCTTTTACTAATATGCCCCAAAGTATTTTTTTCCCCACTGTGATATGTTGGCGTGCTGGAGTTGGGTGGGGGATGAATCGTCATCCACAGCTGAGGCCGTTGTCTCTGCTCATCAATCACAGAGCCCTGATGTCCCCATCTCCGAGGCAGCAGCTGTTCTGCGAGTCTCAGAGTGCCTGGATATGGTTTTCTACTGAAACCCAAGGCGGACGTGGCTGCAGGACTCGCCGTACAAGCAGCATCCGCCCCCACAATGTGTGTGTGTGTTCCAGCTCCACCGAGAGCGTTCTGTTATCGCCCTTCTGTCCAAAGAGTGGGCAGCAATCCGCAGGGCTCCACATTTCTTTTACTGCTTCTATTAACTAGAGAATAGGGAAGAGATTCTGCAGCAACTTTTAGGGCCCATTCCACCCCGGTAGCCATTTGACCGCAACGCATGTTAACGCATGGTAGAACATGCTCTACAGTGCCATTGACTTAGAATGGAACCCCAATGCACGTGTACAGTATCTGTCAATGCACCAGCATCATAATGCACATAGCGGGCGGTGTGGTGCGTGCTGTTTTGCTGAAAACGCCACAAATGCATTTTTTGTGATGCTTTTTTTTCTAACTGCTTAGTGCAATGCTTTTAAGGGCTCATTCACACTAGTGGTTGAGGGGTGGAAAACACTAGCAGTTGAGCCGTGATCTTACCACCCCCAACCACTCCCCATTTAGCTGCAGAGGCAGCAGCCAGTGGTGTACACATGCTGTGTATGTGATGCTTTGCATCAGAAATGATACCCCCCTACCACCCACTGATCGCGAGCCACTCAAGTAAATGGAGCCGCTCTGCAAGCGACCCACAACCACGTACAACGAATGCGGTTGTAGCACGTTCGTGATCCAAGCGTATGTGAACATGCCCTTAAAGGGTTACAGGTTAGGGGGCATTCCAAATGGAATCTAGACTTTGCTTTGCATCTGGACAGGGCCAGGACAAGGGGTGGGCAGGAGGGGCACTGTGGTATCATCTGAGGTGCGGGGGCACCACAAGGAGATGGGGGGCAGGGGATTTGTGTTGAGAAGGGGAACTTGGGGGGCAGCAGGGGGTAAGAAATGTTCTAGGAGGGGAGTTGGGGAGGTGTGCTAGGAGTGGTGATTTGGGGGGATTTGTGTTGGTAGTGGGAGGCACACTGTGCACATGGGGTTTTCAGATCTTGCTGGCGTCCTCCCATATGAATAAGTCATTCATAAAGCTTAGACTGGGGCTTGAGTATATATGGCCTATATACTTACCTTTGCAGCCTCCTCTTTTCCCTTACCCATCCTCTGCAGGTATTTAACTCTTCCCAGTGTGTCAAATATCTGCTCCCCCACCGCATGCTGTTGTTTCTTCCTTTGGCTCGTATACTACAGGAGGTATGTGCTGGTGGGAGGAACCACGACATGCGGAAGGGGTGCAAATATGTGACCTACCCAGAAGTGTTGAATATATGCAGCAGTCAAGGAACAGCAAAGCAGTGCTGTTTTAACACATTGGTTGCCAGAAAGGTAGGTACAAACCCTCTCCTTCTACAGGATGGGCTTTATTTACAAGTGACCCTGGGGTGAGAGGGTCATTTTAAGGAGTGGAGTGAAAAGGCAGCTTATGCATCTTCAAAAAGCGTCACGCAAAAGAAAAAAAAAAAAGGAGGTTGTTGAGAGATTTTTCTTTGAGAATAAGGATCAACATCAGAAGGGTGGCCTGATCGTCATCTGAGAGTCAGATTGGGCTGTTTATGGCCACTTCAAATATCTAAGCCAACATCAGCTGTCATTAAGCAGGGATTCAAAATCCGATAGATTTACAGATGACCACTAGAGGGAGAATTTAAAAATCTGTATATGAAATACAATAATCAAAATATAGAATAGCAAGCATATATGTTGCAAAAGTCAAAACAGATCTTCAACTTTTTCAACACAAAAATTACCTAAAGAAAGTACATTGTGGTGATACTTTGAGTATAAACTGATGTCAGGAGACATTCTTTGTATCGATATCTGTATTCCTGTATTATCGCTCGCCCATCCCCATTCTGCCTGTGTTGTGTGGCAGAAGATTCCACCTTTCATGTTACCACATCCAGGAGACTTGTTGCACAAATAGATATGACGCCTTTAATCTCAGCTTACCGAGAGCTGAAAATTAAACTGTATTCAATTAGAAGCTGTTTTCCTTAACAGGAAATAGAATAGATGCACAAAAAAAAAAAATCAGTACAGATCGCACAGAGCACTCTTCACCATCCAAAACAGTTTATGTATGAGAGGAATGCAAACAGATGATGTCATTTACATTGATGAGAATCTAAGGAATAAAGTATTAATAGGGAAAATTATCAGAATAAGGAATGTATAAGTTTATACAGAAGCGCTCTTTCATTTTCTAGACTTTGGCACTCAACATTCTTCTTCTCTCTTTCTTTCTCTCTCTCTCTGTCTCTCTGTCTCTGTCTCTCTCTCTCTCTCTCTCTCCCCCCCCCCCCAGTCTCCCTTTCTCCTCTTGTTCTCACCTCTTCACCATGGCCACATTCTATCTCTTACTCTACCTACTTACTTTCTATATTCTCCCTTCCCTTTCTGTTTTTGTCTTTATCTCCACTATTAGTCTCCTATTTTTAAATCTAGATCTCACTTTTTAAACCCCCTGATTCCATACAGTTACCCTTCTCCTTCTGACTCTGTACTTTTAACCTTCTTCTCCTGACTTTGTACTGTTAATCTTCTCCTTCTGACTCTGTACTGTTACCTTTCTCTTCCCAAATTTTTACTCTTCTCCTTCTCTTCCTTGCCCTGTACTATTCTCCTTCTACTTCTGATTCCGTACTGTTCTCCTTCTTTTCCTGACTCCATAGGGTTCTCCTTCTGCTCCTGAATCTTTACAGTTCTTTTCCTCCTGAGTCTGTACTGCTACTGTTCTCCTTCTGTTCCTGACTCCATACTGTTCTCCATCTCCTCCTGACTCTGTACTGTTCTTCTTCTCCTCCTGACTCTGTACTATTCTCCTTCACCTCCTGATTCAGTACTGTTCACCTTCTCCTCCTGACTTTGTTTTTCTCTCTTTCTCCTCCTGACGTTGTACAGTTTTTCTTCTACCCCTGACTCTATATTGTTCTCCTTCTCCTCTTGACTCTATATTGTTCTCCTTCTCATCCTGATTCCATACTGTTTTCCTTCTCCTCCTGACACCATACTGTCCTTCTCCTCCTGATTCCATACCGTTGTCTTTCTCCTGATTTCATACCGTTTTCCATCTCTTCCTGACTTTGTAGTGTTCTTCTTCTTCTCCTGATTCCTAACTGTTCGCCTTCTTCTCCTGATTCCATATTGTTCTATTTCTATGTCTTGCTTCATACTCTTCTCCTTCTGGCTCTGTACTGTTCTGCTTCCCCTCCAGACTCTGTATTGTTCTCTATCTCCTCCCGGCTCTGTACTGTTCTCCTTTCCTCCTGATTCCTAACTGCTCGCTTTCTTCTCCTGATTTCATATTGTTCTCCTTCTCCGTCTTACGTCGTACTCTTCTCTTTCTCCTCCTGAATTCGTTCTGCTCTCCTTCTCCTTCTGACTCTATACTGTTCCCATTCTCCTCCCAACTCCATATTGTTCTCCTCCTCCTCCTGAATTCATACTGTTCTCTTGATTTCATACTCTTCTTCTCCTCCTGACTCCGTACTGTTCTCCTTCTCCTCCTGACTCCATTCTGCTCTTCTTCTCCACCTGACTCCATACTGTTCTTCTCCTGACTCCATTCTGCTCTTCTCCTTCTGACTCCATACTGTTCTCCTTCTTCTCCTGGCTCCAAACTCTTTTCCTTCTCCACCTGGCTCCATACTGTTCTCTTTCTCCACCTGAATCTATGCTGTTTTCTTGATTTTATACTCTTCTCCTGACTCCGCACTGTTCTCCTTCTCCTCCTGACTCCATTCTGCTCTTCTTCTCCTGACTCCATAACTGTTCTCCTTCTCCTCCTGACTCCATTCTGCTCTTCTCCTGACTCCATACTGTTCTCTATCTCCTGGCTCCAAACTGTTTTCTTTCTCCTGCTGACTCCATACTGTTATCCTTCTCCTCCTCAATCCATACTGTTTTCTTGATTTTTTACTCTTCTCCTTTTTCTCCTGACTCCGTACTGTTCTCCTTCCCCTCCTGACTCCATTTTGCTCTTCTTCTCCTGACTCTATACTGTTCTCCTTCCCCTCCTGACTCCATTCTACTTTTCTTCTCCTCCTGGCTCCATACTGTTCTCCTGCTCCTCCTAAATTCATACTGTTTTCTTGATTTCATACTCTTCTCCTTCTCCTCCTGACTCTGTACTGTTCTCCTTCTCCTCCTGACTCAATTCTGCTCTTCTCCTCCTGACTCTTTACTGTTCTACTTCTCCTCCAGATTCCAAACTGTTCTCCTCCTCCTGACTCTGTACTGTTCTTCTGCTCCTGACTCCATACTGCTACCCTTCGCCTTCTGACTCTGTACTGTTCTTCTGCTCCTGACTCCATACTGCTACCCTTCGCCTTCTGACTCTGTACTGTTCTCCTTCTCCTCTTAAATCCATACGATTCTCTTAATTTCATACTCTTTCCCTTATCCTCCTAACATAATACTGTTCTCCTTCCCCTCCAGACTCTTTGCCCCTCTCTCTCTGTTTTTTCTGCCTTGCCCCCAGCAGATCTCCTCTGACTTACTTATACCTTCCCATTTTGACTTCCTCTATCTCTCTGTACCATCCTCCTTTTTTTTCCCCGATTTCCACTCTCCCCCCCCCTTCCTGATTTCTTTCTCCCTCCATCACTTTTAGAAGTGATGGAAAATTTAACCCATCTCCTGCTCCGTTAAAATAAAAGAACAAAAAGTGAATACATTTTAACATTATGTTTTCAGGATCTCTCTTTTGAAAAAAAACCCCATTTGTTTGCTGTATCATATGAGCCTGACAGCTATCCACCCACGGTTTCTGTAACTGATAGTTGGTCTAATAAGCTGTTCTTTTCTTTCACATTCTGCAAAAAGTGAAAACTGCGTTTTTATCATCAGAGCTTCACCCGCAGTTTTGCACGTCGTACATACACGTGATAATTTATTCCAAACGAATCACACACAAAGCAACACCTCTTTACATTGTGGGGTTTTTTTTTCATACTAAGTTCAGTAGCAATAATGCTTTTTGAGGAAATAATGGATATGGCAATGTACAATGTCTCTTCCTTTATATATTTTATTTCTTTTTTTCTTTAACTACATTTTGAGTCTCATAGTAGAACTGAATAGATTTGACATTTCCCAGCTCTTGCCATAATGTGCATATAGCAGCACTAGGGTCGCTGGTTCGAATCCCAACCATGACACTACCTGCCTGGAGTTTGCATGTTCTCCCTGTGCCTGCTTAGGTTTTCTCCGGGTACTCCGGTTTCCTCCCACACTCCAAAGCCATGCTGATAGGTTAATTGACTCCTGTCTAAATTGTCCCTAGTATATGTATATATGAATGTGAGTTAGGGACCTTAGACTGTAAGCTCCTTGAAGGCAGGGAGTGATGTGAATGTAATATATATATATATATATATATATATATATATATATATATATATATATATATATATGTAAAGCGCTGCGTAAATTGATGGCGCTATATAAGCACCTGTAATAAAATAAATAAATATGTACGCCACATACACACAGCTTATGGCAAACCTACCCCATCCTGTGCCCGCCCCCCAGCCATGCGGTATCCGCCTTCACCCAATCATTTCGCCGCTGTCTTCCCCCTTCTCTATTGGTTGGTCATGGATGACACAACTCCCGCACTCCCGATTGCCTCTCGGGGGATCAGGAAGGAATTTTTTCCCCTGCTGGAGGAAATTGGAGCATGCTTTGCTGGGATTTTTTGCCTTCCTCTGGATCAACTGTGGGTATAGAATTATGTATATGGGATTTTTTTAATATATATATATATATATATATATATATATATATATATATATATATATATATATATATATATATATATATATATGTATATTTTCCCTTGGTTGAACTAGATGGACGTGTGTCTTTTTTCAACCTGACTAACTATATAACTATGTAGCAAGAACATGAGAGTTACCTTGTCCTGGCTATTACCCCAGCCTGCCAAGATTGTACTCTGAGCGGTGGGTTAGCTGCTCATTTATTCTAAGGGAGAATATATGCCCTTTTACTTACCCGACCCTCAGGCTCCCTCCGAAGATGGCACTCCCTTATGCTCCGTCGGTAGACTGTCCTTCAGCTTCATCACATGCAATGCAGAGCTATGGATCCAGCATTGGTCTTGATGATATCAGGAGGACCTTTGGCTGCTGAGCATGGTGGGGAAGATGCTGCGGGGACCGATCTAGCAGTGCAGAGAATCGGACAAGGAAAGTACTTTTCTATGCCTCCTAGACCTAAAGGAGCAGTTACATAGTTACATAGTTACATATAGTAGGTGAGGTCGAAAAAAAGACACAAGTCCATCAAGTCCAACCTATGTGTGTGATTATATGTCAGTATATCCCTGTATGTTGCGGTCGTTCAGGTGATTATCTAATAGTTTCTTGAAACTATTGATGCCCCTGCTGAGTTAACTCTTGCAGTGCCCATAAGAAGCAAAATGTTCAGATTTCTCAAAGTTCAGTTTTAAGACTGAGCTCTCAGTTTCCTCCTTTGTCTGACATTTTGTTGGGCACAGTCCACCTTTAAATATATTTTAGCCATTTAAATAAGCCTGCAGCCTCCTTGGTTTTCTGAAAAGCATAGCTGCAATAGCAAGAGTCTCCTGCAGGTGGAGCATACGCTCTATTTTACTCATACGCTGCAATTTAAAATGGTCATGCCTATGCCACATGGATGAATTATTGTCAGATTTTTATCTGAGTTTTTCTGTCGTACGTGACGTGATATTTTCTATGTTTATTTTTAATTTTTTTTTTTCCAGATGAAATCCCGGCGATGGTCGGACTCATAAGTGCCTTCGGCCTTGTCTTTACCGTGTCGCTTTTTTCTTGGATCTGCTGCCAGCGCAAATCGGCCAAGTCCAACAAGACCCCGCCCTATAAGTTTGTGCACGTGTTGAAAGGAGTCGACATTTACCCAGAAAACCTAAACAGCAAAAAGAAATTCGGGGCGGACGAAAAAACAGAACTGTCTCCCAAATCGTTGATATCAAAGACATCTCTCCATCTCGACTTGGAGAAAAGGGACTTGAACGGCAATTTTCCCAAAGCCAATAAAGTCAGAAGCTCTCCAGACCTCGAGGATATTTCACAACCTCAATTACCAGAGAAAGACAAAGAATCCATCTCCCCGGAGAGCGTCAAGTCCAGCTCATCGCTTTCTTTTGTAGACAAACAAGATAAGCTGGGAACGCTCTTCTTCTCGTTAGAGTATAACTTTGAGAAGAAAGCTTTTGTGGTCAACATCAAGGAAGCCCGTTCACTCCCGGCCATGGATGAGCAGTCGATGACTTCCGATCCATACATAAAAATGACCATCCTTCCAGAGAAAAAACACAAGGTTAAAACACGAGTCCTCCGGAAGACCCTAGACCCGGCTTTCGATGAGACATTTACGTTTTATGGAATTCCCTACAGTCAGGTGCAAGATTTGGTCCTCCACTTCATAATCCTGAGCTTTGATAGGTTCTCGAGGGATGACGTCATCGGGGAGGTCCACTTTCCCCTGTCGGGAATTGAACTGTCGGATGGAAGAGTGTTGATGAACAGGGAGATCAATAAAAGGAATGTCCGGGTAATTCTCCAAAATTATTACATTTATTTTTCTTGAGTTTAGCAATCTATTACAAGAAGCTTAGGTGTTTATGCCAAGTCATCCACACTTTGACTCCGAGTGCTATGCAGCTCAACATTGTGCTAACACGGTTGTGATAAGCCATTTTATTAAATTAAATAAAAAAAAAAAAAAACACATAGCAGCACCTGTTCTTTTAAGCCAGTTGCAGAGTTTAACTCCCTTTGGGATTAATTAATAACTTCCTTTTGGGATTAATAATAGTATTCTGAATCTGATTTTAGGTTCAGGGGAATTTTTTCAGGCTGACTTTGACCACTTCAGCCCCGGAAGGATTTGCCCCCTTAATGACCGGGCCATTTTTTGCGACACGGCACTGCGTCACTTTAACTGACAATTGCGCGGTCGTGCGACGTTGTACCCAAACAAACTTGGCGTCCTTTTTTTCCCCACAAATAGAGATTTCTTTTGGTGGTATTTGATTTTTTTTTTTGTGCTATAAACAACAATTTCAAAAAAAAATATTTTTGTTTTACTTTCCGCTATAATACATATCCAAAAAAAAAATATAGAAAAAAACGAATTTATTCATCAGTTTAGGCCGATATATATATTCTTCTACATATTTTTGGTAAAAAAAAATATCGCAATAGGCGTATATTGATTGGTTTGCGTAAAAGTTATCTCGTCTACAAACTACGGGATAGATTTAGGGACTTTAATTTATTTTTATTGTTTTTATTGCTAAAGGCGGTGATCTGAGATTTTTAGCGGCACTGCGACATTGCGGCGGACAAATCTGACCCCACTTTTTGGGGTCCAGTGACATTATTACATTGATCAGTGCTATAAAAAGGCGCTGATCGATGTAAAAATGTCACTGGCAGGGAAGGCGTTAATACCAGGGGGCGATCAAGGGGTTAAGTGTGTTCCCTGGGTGTGTTCTAACTGTAGGGGGGGATGGGCTGCCAGGGACATGACAGATCACTGTTCCCGATGACTGGGAACAGAAGATCTCTGACATCTCACTAGGCAGAACGGGGAATCGCCTTGTTGACATAGGCAGTTCCCCGTTCTGCCTCTGTACACAGCGATTGCGGGTCGCCGGCGGACATCGAGTCTGCGGGACCCGCAGGCACGCTCCCGCAGCACGCCCGCTATACTCCTTGTATGGTCCGACGTACAGGTACATCGGTTCGTGCAGGAGAGCGGACCTGCCACAGTATATCTAGTGGTTAAAGCATACCTCATAACATTTTGGGATGGGGATGAGGGACACCTACTAGCAAAAGTATGTAGGCATAGGACACGCCCCTGCCACACCCCCTTAAAGGAGAACTAACCCAAAAAAAGGATAATTAAATCCACAAGAGCTTTTTTTACCACTACTATTCCTTTATATTGGCTTTAAAAATTTACAAATGCAGCAATTTAGAATTTGGATGAAAGGTCTAGCACTGGGAAACACTTTTGAAAGATAAAAAGTGCATTTTATATGCAACTACAGTGTATATAGATCAGACCAAAATGAGGGACAGATGAGAGGGGAAGAGGGACATTGCTCCAAATCAGGGACAGTCCCTCCAAATCAGGGACAGTTGGGAGCTATGGTTAAAGGCCAATTACAGAAATTTGTAAAAAATCTACCCTTGCATTACCCCCAAGCAGGGACGGGACAAGGGGTGGGCAGGAGGGACGGTTGCCCTGGGCACAATGGTTTACTGCAGGGATGAGGGCACCTTCCTTCTGTTCCAAGGCTGATAGGGGTAGTGACAGTGGCATTGATTTTAAGAAGTAAGTTTTTAAGATTTTAAGAAGCTGGGTGTAGTATCCCCTAAGCTTGCACATCATGAATGGGGATAGGGGGCGCAGTTTGGCATCTTTGCCCTGGGCACTGGATGACCTTGTCCTGGCACTGCCCCCAAGCCTCCCCTCTGCACGGGTTAACAGGTGGTTATGTGTAGGGGGTACAAGAACAGGGAAGATTACTTACCCTAAACCCCACTCCAGCCAGCTCCCACACTGCCCCCTTCTGCCCTGAACCATAACTCCAGTCTGTGGGCTGTCTGTCGGGCTATTAACCCTGTCCCCTTCTATTACCCCTAGACAAAACAAAAATGTAACCCTTTCAGGGAGGGAGGGGGCACTTCAAGTGTAATTTATGGCGTTATGTGCGAGTGAGAGGGCAGGTTTGTTTGTGTGCCCCCCCCCCCCAAAATATTGAGCACCAGGAGCCACTTAACATGTCTAATAAGTGGACTTATAGTAGAAGTTCCTGAGTTATGAGGAATATATCAGTTTTGGGTGGAGATGATCTTTATTAAGTGTATTATGTACTACAGGTTTGTTAAAGGTACATCTAATGAACTAGTAAACGTAAAGTAGAACTACAGTGGAACCTTGGTTAACGAGTAACGCGGTTAACGAGCATTTTGAAAGACGAGCAACTTTTTTTTTTTAGGTTCTGACTTGGTTTGCGAGTGTTGTTCCACAAAATGAGCAGAATTCAAGCCAATGGGGTGTGCAGTACCGCATTTGGCCAGAGGTGCGGGGACACTCGGTAACACCCGGAACGGTTCGGAGCCGTTCGGAAATACTCGGAATCACTCGGAAATATTCGGGATCACTCAGAAATACTCGGAATCTCTTGGCAATACTCGGAAACAGTCAGAAATACTCCGTTCCCGAGTGTTTCCGAGCCTTTCCGAGGCTTTTCGAGTTCAGCCGAGCTATCCCCGAGTATTTCCGAGGCTCTCCGGCGCCCCCCCACCTCTGGCCACATGCGGTATTGCATGCAATAGAAGTCAATGAGGAATGAATTATCTTCGTTTCCATTGACTTCTATGGGGAAACTCACTTTGATATGGGAGTGCTTTGGATTACAAGCATTCTCCTGGAACGGATTATGCTCGTAATCCAAAGGTTCCACTCTATAGGCAAAACTTTTTTTTTTTCTTTCATTTTGGATAGAGCAAGGGAGGGTTACAACCCCTGTCAGTTTATCTTTCGCCATCGGTGTCTCATTGCGGAGATTTCCCTTCACTTCCTGTCCTTAAGCCAAACCAGGAAGTGAGAGGAAATCCCTGCAAATTAAGGGAATCCCTTGAGGATCTCCCAGGTCACCAGAACTAGTGTTCCCATTGGAAGATTTCCCCACTATTACTTTTCTGGGGGACAACCCAAAATTTGGGATTTTCTTTTACATTCACTTGAGAATGAGAACGGTAAACAGGAGAAAGAAAGAGGGTGAATCTTCCTAACAGGAGCACAGTCAGCAATAAAAACCAGCAGGGGTTCTAGTCCATCTCCACTTTATCCAAAACTAAAAAAAAAAGAAAGTTTTGCCTTTAGTTATACACTTTAATAACAATTCTGTTTTCTTGATGTTTAACCACTTCGGCCCCAAAAGGTTTCACCCCCCCCCACCCCCAACTTGACTAGGCCATTTTTTGCGATCCGGCACTGCGCCGATTTAAATGACAATTGCGCGGTCGTGCAACGTGGCTCCCATACAAAATGTTTGTCCTTTTTTTCCCACAAATAGAGCTTTCTTTTGGTGGTATTTAATCACCTCTGCGGTTTTTATTTTTTGCACTATAAACAAAAAAAGACAGACAATTGTGAAAAAAAAAACCAATATTTTTTACTTTCTGCTATAAAACACATCCAATAAAAAAAAAAAAAAAAATCGAATTTCTTCATCAATTTAGGGCAATATGTATTCTGCTACATATTTTTGGTAAAAGAAAAATCCCAATAAGAAAAAATAAAATTAAAAAATAAATAATAAAAATAAAATAATAAAAAATAATGAAAAAATAATATATATAAAAAAAAAAAAAAAAATCCCAATAAGCGTATATTGATTGGTTTGTGCAAAATTTATCGCATCTTCAAAATATGGGATGTTTTTATGGCATTTTTACTTTTACTAGTAATGACGGTGATCAGCGATTTTCAGCGGTACTGCGACATTGCGGCGGACAAATCGTACACTAAGTGACACTTTTTGGGGACCTGTGACACTAATACAGTGATCAGGGCTAAAAAAAAAAGCACTGTCACTGTACTAATGACATTGGCAGGGAAGGGGGTTAACACCAGGGGCGATCAATGGGTTAAAGTGGAAGTCCATGCAAAATCTAAAATCCCTGCATCTATAGACACCAGGGGTCTAACACTAACCTATATCCCTGTACAGAAAAAATAAGAAGCCGATCTGAGCGGATCCCACGCTGAGCTGTCAGCCACGGCTTCTCTGTGGAGGCCGGAGCAGAGGAGACGGAGGACAACGAAAGCCCCATAGTAAGTCTATGGATGACGTCACTTCCCAATTATTTCACAGCCGTTGTCGTCCGTGTCCTCTGCAGAGCTTCCGCCGCTGGAGATCGGGTCAGATCGCCTTCCAAAAAGGTATGTACAGTATACTCCTCTTTTCTTTACAGGGATAGAGAGGTTGGTATTGAATCCCCGGTGTCTATAGATGCAGGGACTTTAGATTTTGCATGGACTTCCACTTTAAGTGTACTCCGAGTCCTAGGGCAGGGATATGCAATTAGCGGACCCTCCAGCTGTTGCAGAACCACAAGTCCCATGAGGCATAGCAAGACTCTGACAGCCACAAGCATGACACCCAGAGGCAGAGGCATGATGGGACTTGTAGCTTTGCAACAGCCGAAGGCCCGATAATTGCATATCCCTGTCCTAGGGGTTGCTTTCTAACTGTGTGGGGGATGGTTTGACTGGAGGAAAACAGAGATCCGTGCTTCTGCTTAACAGAAACACAAGATCTCTATTTTCCTCTCTGACAGAACGGCGGTCTTCCTTGTTTACATAAGTAGACTGCCGTTCTGCCTTACCTTTCCACGATTGGCGGGTCCTGGTGGACATCGCGTCTGCCAGGACCCGCTGATTGGCTCCCCGGGGTGTCCAATCACAGCAGGGGCGGTCCTGCCGGGGGACCCTGAACAATGTACAGGTACCTTATTTCGTGCAGCTGTGCCGCCCTGCCGCAGTAAATGTGCGGTGGTCGGTCCGGAAGTGGTTAAATATGTTGCCTTCCCCATACCTCCCAACTTTTTGAGATGGGAATGAGGGACACCTATCAGCAAAAGTATGCAGGCATAAGACACACCCCTTGCCACGCCCCATTAAAGGAGAATTGTACAAAAAAACAAGATTGGTTAAACCCACAAGTGCTTTTTTTTTACCACTACAATTCCTTTATATTGGCCTTTGGAATTTACAAATGCAGCAATTTAGAAATCAGATGAAAAGTTTAGCGTTGGAAAATACTTTTTGATACATAAAAAGTGCATTTTATATACATCTATATGGATCAGACCAAAATGAGGGACAAATGAGGAGGAAAGAGGGACATTGCTCCAAATCAGGGACAGTTGGGAGCTATGTCTTCCTTAATCCCCCCCCCCCCCCCTCCTTTACCCCTAATCAATATGATAATGACAGTTTTTAATAGAAACCTTCCTGTTTTCTTTAGACATCCATAGCTCCCAACTGTCCCTGATTTCGAGGGACTGTCCCTGATTTCGAGCAATGTCCCTCTGTCCCTCTTTCCTCCTCATCTGTCCCTCATTTGGGTCTGATCTATATAGTTGTATATAAAATGCACTTTTTATCTTTCAAAAAGTGTTTCCCAGGGCTAAAACTTTCATCCAATTTCTAAATTGCTGCAACAAATTTGTAAACTTTATAAACCAATATAAATGAATAGAAGTGGTAAAAAAAAGCCCTTGTGGATTTAATTAACCTTTTTTTTTGTTAATTCTCCTTTAAGGGGTTGTGGCAGGGGGTGTGTCCTATGCCTTCATTAGTTTGCTAGTAGGTGTCCCTCGTTCCCATCTCAAAATGTTATGAGGTATGCTTTAACCACTAGATATACTGCGGAAGGTCGGCTCTCCTGCGCGAACCGATGTACCTGTACGTCGGTCCATAGAAGCAGGATAGCGGGCGTGCTGTGGGAGCGTGCCCGCGGGTCCCACGGACTTGATGTCCGCCGGCGACCCGCAATCGCTGTGTACAGAGGCAGAACGGGGAACTGCCTATGTCAACATGGCGATTCCCCGTTCTGCCTAGTTACATGTAAAAATGTTGGGAGGTATGGACACCTTATTTTATACCCAGTGATGTCATCACTAGGTCTCTGGGCTTCTCTATGTAATGCAAGCAGATTGTGGCTGGTGGGAGGGGCTGACGGGGTACATAGCTTCCTGAAAACATCACAGCACCCTGCCTCAGTACTCCTCCCTTAGTCCTGATGCAATAAGTGGGTTGGCTCTTGGGAGGAGATATGTAAATATCCAAACGCCTTGATGGGTTGGCTGTCAGTGTGGAGGAGTGGGCGTTCCCATACCTCCCAACATTTTGAGATGGGAATGAGGGACGCCTACTAGCAAAAGTATGCAGGCATAGGACACGCCCCCCTGCCACGCCCCCTTAAAGGAGAATTAACTAAAAAAAAAACCACAAGGGCTTTTTTTTTTAACAACTACTATTCCTTTATATTGGCTTTTACATTTTACAAATGCAGCAATTTAGAATTTGGATGAAAGGTTTAGCACTGGGAAACATTTTTTGAAAGATAAAAAGTGCATTTTATATACAACTATATAGATCAGACCAAAATGAGGGACAAATGAGGAAGAAAGAACTGAATGAACGAAAGGGGCGGGTCTGAGACAGTCAGGCCTGCCCCTTCCTCTAGCCAAGATATAAGGTGGGCTCTATCTGACTTGCTGCAGTTTCTAATGCACATTGTGAGAAGCTCACAGTGTGCACTGAAAGTAGAATCAGAAGTTTTAGTACAGAAGAGGAGCCGGTACAAATGTTTTTTTTTTTGTTTTTTTTTCACAAGGGTACAATTGTGCAAGAGTCCAAAACTGGATTGTATGTCTCACGTTAGAGTTACTGCTGTTGGTGTGAGAGACTGCAGACTTGTGGGCCACGTAGAGCGCTCCCTGTGTTATATGTCGGGAACTGCAAGTTTAACGGAATGTCTCTCTTTGATTGCAGAAGTCGGCAGGACGTGGAGAATTGCTGATCTCTCTCTGTTACCAATCTACTACCAACACCTTAACGGTGGTGGTGCTGAAGGCGCGTCACCTCCCCAAAGCTGACACATCAGGATTGTCAGGTACTCCTTCATTTTATTATTCTTTTTTTGGTATTCAGATATTGGCATGTCATTTGTGTTCAAAATGTCTCAGAGCTACTGATTTCTTCAGAAATACAGTATGCGTGTCACCTACCTGTTGGTGGAGCTGGAGGTGACAACGGTGGCCTCTTCCACAATTCCCATCTGAGCTCCCCCTGGTGGTGGAGACAGGGACTGCTAGGGCAACACAATGGTGGGAGTGCCAGAAAGTTGGTGCCGCAAACTTGAATCTGGAGATAGAGAAACAAAATGCGCCGCTCCAGTACTGTACAGTACTATCCACTTGACCCCCAGGCCTTTTACTTCACTTTTTCTTTACATGTTACAATCAGTTTTTTTTTTTTGCTAAAAAAAGTTTCTTAGAACCCCCAAACATAATCTATTCTTTTTTTCATGCAGAGGCCCTAAGAGCAGTGATGGAGAACCTTGGCACCCCAGATGTTTTGGTAATACATTTCTCATGGTGCTCCACTACACTGCAGAGTGCATGAGCATCATGGGAAATGTAGTTCCAAAACATCTGGGGTGCCAAGGTTCGCCATCACTGCCCTAGAGAATAAATTGGTGGGCGTCGCCATTTTTTTATATCACGTTGTCATGTTATGTCATACACTTTTTGGAATTTTAATGTAAAAAACGCAATACATAACCCAATTTTTTAGGTAAAATATAAAAGACGATGTTACACCGAGTAAATAGATACAAAAAAAAAAATGTCAAGCTTTAACTACTTGCCTCCAAATCATGTACCTGTACGTCATTTGACCGGGGTGATGCCTGCAGGTACTGTTTTTAAGCGCTGACGTTCAGCTCTCTTGCAATAACAACCGTTGAGGCTAAGCAGCCAATCAGATGTTATTACAAGCAGCAGGAGGGGATGTTTCACCCCCTCCCTTCCGCCGCTCGCCCGGGCTCTCCCGTTCCACCGGGAGACCAGAGCAACCAGTCGGCACATCCGTCCGCTGGCCTGAGACCCAAACAAAACCGGAATCGGCTTTGATCGGGTCTCGGATATGGTAACCCGGAAGTGACGCCGTGACATCACTTCCGGTTTACTGGAACCTTAAAGGCGCCATTTAAAAAAAATCGGAAGTATCCAAAAATGCAGATCTTGGTGTTTTGAATGCTTTTGAGTGCAAGGGAGGGGTTTGGGGTCTTTTAGATCCCAGATCCATCCATAAAGAGTACCTGTCACTGCCTATTACTGTCACAAGGGATGTTTATATTACTTGTGACTAGGGATGAGCCGAACACCCCCCAGTTCGGTTTGCACCAGAACATGTGACCAGCCATAAAATTTGTGTGAACACGCGAACACCGTTAAAGTCTATGGGACACAAACGTGAAAAATCAAAAGTGCTCATTTTAAAGGCTTATATGCAAGTTATTGCCATAAAAAGTGTTTGGGGACCCGGGTCCTGCCCCAGGGGACATGTATCAATGCAAAAAAAAGATCGTTTTTTTCAGGAGCAGTGATTTTAATAATGCTTAAAGTGAAACAATCCCCTTAGGATCCCCTTAGTCTGCCTGTAAAGTAGCACACCCGCCTGATGTGTTTTACTGTGCCGCAGCAAAATGACATTTCTAAATGAAAAAATGTCATCTAAACTTGCTCACGGCTGTAATGTATTGTAAGGGAAAAAACTGCGTGGGTCCCCCCCCCAGTCCATACCAGGCCCTCTGGCCCTTAAGGGGAACTCCACGCCAAAATTAAAAAAAACAAATTGGCATGGGGGTCCCCCCCAAAATCCATACCAGACCCTTATCTGCAGCCTGGAGGACAAGATATAGGGGGGGCGAGCGAGCGCTCCCCCCCCTGAACCATACCAGGCCACATGCTCTCTACATTGTGAGGGTGCTTTGGGGACAAGGGCCTCATCCCCACAACCCTTGCCCGGTGGTTGTGGGGATCTGCGGGCGGGGGGGCTTATCGGAATCTGGAAGACCCCTTTAACAAGGGGACCCCAGATCCCACCCCCACCCATGTGAATGGGTAGGGGTACATTGAATGGGTAGGGGTACATTTTCCCAAAAACTGTGTTTGAATAATCGCTACACAAATACCGTGTGACCAATTTATTCTCTAGGGCCTCTGCTTTAAAAAAATATATATATATATAATGTTTGGGGGTTATAACAAATTTTCTAGCAAAAAAAAACAAACAGATTTTCACATGTAAACAAAAAGGGCCAGAAAGTGCCTGGTCTTCAAATGGTTAAAATCACGCACGCCCGTGTAACAGCGACAAGCGATGCAAATTTTTCTATCCATAGGTGACGCTTTAAAAGCCTTTACAGGTTACTACTTTAGATGTACAGAGGAGATCTAGTGCTAGAATTACTGCCCATGATCTGACGGTCGTGGTGATACCTCACATGTGGAACGATCGCCGCTGTTTGCGTGCGTGCAGGACCGACGCAGTCGTTCTCCTTTGCGCAAGATCATGGGGGGGGGGGGGGGTGGTGGGCGATTTTTTTTTTTTTTTTTTTTTTTTGCCATTTTTTTGTTTTACACTGTCGCTCTAAGTTTTTTTTATCACTTTTATTGCTGTCACAAAGAATGTAAACATCCCTTGTGACAGTAATAGGGATATGACAGGTACTCTTTATAGAGGGATCTGGGTTCCCCTCCTCCACCAAGACCGGTATGATCAAATTCTTTTCATTTTTAAAAATGGGGCAGTTTGTCAGGTCATCGCTTCCAGTTCTCTATATCATAGGGACAAACAAAGCAGTCTTTGATTGTCTCTGTGACTAGCCGGAGGAAGCGCTGGCTGGTCAATCGGGTGTCCCGAAAAAATGTTATTAGGCTATTCTCTTTCTGGGTCGAATGTTATTCGTTCATACAGAATAGACTGAATCAAAAAAATAATGCATTATGGCCAGTAGATGGAGCTGATGATTATAGGAAATAAATATATTTTTTTACTATGATTGTCAGCTCCATCTAATGTGGTATGTTCCTAATTTGCTCTATTCTGTATGAATGAATAACATTCGACCTGGAGAGAAAATAACCGAATAACATTAGTTTTTTTGCCCCTATTTGCACAGAATGAATGTACATGCGATTTCACAGGAAAATAACATTGCAACTTTTTATTCATAAATACACCATAAAATATCACTCAGTTAGTGTTTTTTTTTTTTGCTAGCTGTGCACTGGCAGTGAAAAGACTCTTGCACTTGGGCGACGGGACCCATTCAAAATAATTGTTGCCATATTTTCTCCCACTGATGTGAATGGCTGTGCACTGCTGTACTCGAGTATACATGACTGCAGGTTGCAGCACGGCCTCATAGACTTGCACTGGTCGCATTAGATGTTGGAACGCTCGCTGAATGTGATGGGCTGTTTAATTTTTGCTGCACTCATGAAGCAAGGCAGTGGGTGTAGCATGTGTAAAGCCCTGACTGACTGCATACCCTGGTTCAAGTATGGGAGGTGGTAAAACCAAGGCTTAACTCAGTGGCGTCGGGGGGGGGGGGCTGACCGGTGCTATAGCCCCGAGTGGGCCCCCAAAAAGCCCCGGGTCTGGTATTGGCTATTGACAATTATTAGCCCTGAGTTCCAAAGCCTTGGGTTGGCTGGGAACTTGGGGCTATACAGGGCCGGACTACCCTGCGTGGCCGGGTGACATACGAAGTCCCGCACCCTGGACCAGCTCCTATGATGGACGTCACACTGGTCCAATGCCGGGACGTGTGACATACATCATAGGCACAGGTCCAGGAGGCGGGACTTAGTGTGACACTGCAGCCACGCTGGGTAAGCGGAAGATCCCCGCTCTGTGTAAACCGGCGTCTCTCCTCTCCCCATGCACTGGCAAGGCTGTGCTGAGGGTCAGTGGCAAGGCTGCGCTGATGGGGATGTTTTAGGCTGCATTGATGGACACAGGTAAGGCTGAACTGATTGGCACTGATCAGGCTGCATTGATGGGCATTGATCATGCTGCATTGATGGGCACTGATCATGCTGCATTGATGGGCACTGATGGGGCTGCATTGATAGGCACTGGTGAGGCTGCATTGATTGGCACTGATCAGGCTGCATTGATAGGCACTGGTGAGGCTGCATTGATAGGCACTGGTGAGGCTGCACTGATGGGCACTGAACAGGCTGCATTGATGGGCACTGATTAGGCTGCATTGATGGGCACTGGTGAGGCTGCATTGATTGGCACTGGTGTGGCTGAGCTGATGGGCACTGATGAGGCTGCATTGATGGGCACTGATCAGGCTGCATTGATGGGCACTGGTGACGCTGAGCTGATGGGCACTGGTCAGGCTGCATTGATGGGCACTGAGGAGGCTGCATTGATGGGCACTGGTGAGGCTACATTGATGGGCACTGGTGAGGCTGCAGTGATGGGCATTGGTAAGGCTGAGCTGATGGGCACTGGTGAGGCTGCAGTGATGGGCACTGGTGAGGCTGCATTGATAGCCAGCTCAAATGAGCCCTCAGCCCAGACTCAGTATGCTGTCACTGAGGCCTGCCAGACAGCACTGGAACAGGCCGCAGCCCAGCCAGGCAGCAACCAGAAAGTGAGTCAACCCCCCCCCTATGATGCGGGGCTTGGGCTGGACTTACTTTAAAATGTGGGAGGGGTTCTCAAATTTAGCTTCGGGCTGAAGCCCCTGGTCTTTTTCCCACCTAACACCTCTGGCTCAACCACCTGGTTTTACCGCCCGTTAACCATGTAAAAAAAGTCGTAGGGTGACATGCTCACTCACCATACTGTATCTATGGAGGAGCAGCATTGTCACTGTCAATTTGTTAGGACTACAGAACATTCCCCCATTCCTTTTCTCCTTTTCATGTAGCATATGAGTAGGAGTGATATCTTACTTTTGAGTTTCATGCTGCCTGTTCATTCTATGCTTGACTCTTCTGGAGTTCATATCGGTAAAATGTGGCATAAAAAAATCTTACAAAATGTACTTCCTCTATACATTTCAAGTCTTCATTTTTCAATATTGACAGGAGTGGCCCTTAAAATCAGACGGGTTTATCAATTTTCTTATAAAGATGAGGTAGAGTTTGAGTCATCATTTTATAATTATGGTTCAAATGATCCTGTACCCCATCCGCAAGGAATGGCAATACAAGATGCCTTAATAATCTTCTATAAACCTCTTCTTTGCCCTCTCTGATTTCATTTTGCTTTCTTTCATGGACCGGACACCGTGGCTGAGCCCTGACGCTCACCATTCTGGTGGCCAGAAAGTGTCTGCTTCAGACATGGGAATGGTTTCCCTGAGCCATGAATTCAGAGAAAGCAAATGTATGTCAGGAGCTGATGAAGCTGCACTGATGGGCACTGATGGGACTGCACTGATGGGCACTGATAGGCTGCACTGGCGGGCACTGATGAGGCTACACTGATGGGTACTCATATGCTTTGGCACTTGGTTATCACTTTTAATGTACAGAGAGGATGAGCTGAAGCTCTAAGAGACAAAGGTGGAGCCTAAAGAGGAAGGGGTGTGGTTTGCAGATGACAGGGTGGGTCTTAAACATGAATGGGTGTGGCCTTGACAGGAAGGGGTGGGTCATGTTTAAATTAGGAGGTGCACAAGTTTATTTAGGCCTTGGCGGACTAATAATACATCAAATACAAATATATGTGACTAAATACATCACTGGGCTGATTAGTTCTATATATAAAAAGTTGAAGCAATACAAAAACATCTAACTTAAATATACCCTGTGACCCTCTTCTTTTAGACATCAGTAAGAAGTACTCACCAAGCCCCCTTTATGGCTTCTATGCTCAGTTGAAGCCCTTCTTTTACTGTTGAAAATAATCAACACTTCCTGGAGTGTCGGATCATTCAGGTTCCCCACTGCTCAAGCCCCCCTCTATTATGTCAATGTTCCCTCGGCTCCCAGCAAAGCTTTGAGTGATCCACAGAAACTGGCAGCAAGAGCAGGGATCAGGAAAGGGCATGAGCAAGATCCTATTGCTGTGGCCTGTTATATCAAAAACAGAATTTTTGGTTTGTTGCAGCCATTTTACTGGTATAATTTTACCCCATCAGATTCCCTTTCAAGTGTAATGGTCCTGGTTCACCTGCTGGTGGCAATGTGGTTCTCCGGACAGAAAGTTGTAGTTCCAGTGTCCACCAGCGGGTGTCTCATAGCAGCCAGCAGTTCCTAGTAACCAGTCTCCATCTGATGCTGGTTGCTGGAAGGGTACTTAAGTCCTTCCTCTGCTGATACACCTTGCATCAGTGTTTTCTTTGCTTGCTATGCTAAGTCAGATGCTGCCATGTGTTTTGATCCTGACCTTGCTCTTGTTCTGCATGCTTTATCCTGCCTTATTCTGTTCCCCTTGTTCCTGATCCCAGTCCTGGTGGTTCCTCCTTCCTTGCATCTCCACTATTTCCTGTGACCTGTGCTCCTCATCTTGTACATATTGTATACCGTATAGTTAGTTTGTTAGGCTTCTGAATTTTGGTTATATGGTTGATGGTCGTTTGTATTTTTTTTTCTTTGCTGTTTGCTGATGTGTGCATGTCTTTTGTTTTACTATTAATGAATTTACTTTATTGTATAGAGTCTGGTCTCAGTTTCTAAGTGTAGCCACGCAGATCTGTCCATTCTTGCTGCAGATTCCTGACAAATGCCTTATCTGGCATATGCTTCTTGGAGTCCATTCAAACATCAAGCAGAAATAATTGAGCTCTGATAAAGGAAAGCATGTTTGGCCCGAAACGCATTGGGCGTTATATGATCATTTTATGAAAAAATAAAGCACCTCTGGACTATTTTAACCACTGGTCCTGTGCTTGTTCAATGTCTACATGCCTTAAGTCATTACTCACTGAAGGAAAGCCTAATTCCAACATCCTTACCAGAGCAAATTATTTCATCAAATGATTATGGCCTTTCCATGCTCACAAAATGAATAAGCTTTGAAATCCCAATGTTTCTGTTATGATTATGACCCTGTGCCTAACCCCTGTGCTCAGGCTCACCTGAGGCTTGGAGTCTAAGCACCAACTGTTTTTTACCAGAGCTTCAGCCAGTGGAAATGGTTTTCGTTGCATGCTGGTACCAGGTTGTGCTTCCCAGGATCCCCCTACCAAGGGGTGAGCGGGAACAAGGAGGCTACACTGTACCCTAGCGGATCATCAGGAGAATAGTCAGGTCCAGTCAGGGGTTGAGGCAGGCTGCGATCAAGATAGAAGTTGTATACAGGCAGGGGTCAGGGCAGGTGGCAAACAAGAGAGCAGTCAGGGCAATCCAGGTCAGCAAAAGTCAGACAATCTCACGGGTAAGTATTATAACTCTTTTGAAACAAGGAGTACCTGGCGAGAAGATGTAGCACTAGCTAACTCCAGGGCTAATGTTTAAATGCTCCACTGGCAGTCCTTTGTGAGCAACATTAAAAGTCCTGACGGGGATTTCTGCAAGCAGCATTGGAAGATTTTGTGGGTGCCATAGGAGGTACTGGCAGGGATACTGGAAGTCTTGGCAGGGATTCTGTGACCAGCATTGGAAGATTTTATGGATGCCATAGGAAGTACTGGCAGGGATACTGAAAATTCTGGCAGGGATTCTGTGAGCAGCATTGGAGGTTTCTGTGGGTGCCATAGGAGGTACTGGCAGGGACACTGGAAGCCCTGGCAGAGATTCTGTAAGCAGCATTGGAAGATTTTGTGGGTGCAATAAGAAGTACTGGCAGAGAATTGGAAGTCCTGGCAAAGATTCTGTGAGCAGCATTGGAAGTACTGGCAGGAATTCTGTATCTCCCAATGGATGTTCTAGTGGACCTGGAAGTCCCAGGAGTCCTGGAAACTCAACAGCCTCCTTGATATATCTTTTTGGATTCTTAGACAAGATGGCACCACCCAGCAGCAAATGGACAGTGTTTTGTGACCTATGGACTTAGGCACTTTTCCAAGACAACATATGTCTACAGTTATCTGGGCTGACATGCCGCGTACACAGGATTGGATTTTCCGACAACAAATATTGGATGTGAGCTTGTTGTCGGACTATCTAGCAGGTTCTCAAATTTTCCACCAACAAATGTTTGTTGTTGGATTGTCCGATCGTGTGTACACAAGTCCGTCGCACAAAAGTCCACGCATGCTCAGAAGCAGAAGCGGTCGGTCTTGTAAACTAGAGTTCGTAATGGAGAATTAATATTCGTGACGTGGCAAATTATGGAATCTCGAAATGCAGCGCACAATTCTCTTCTTCTTTAATGGGATAATAATGAAGCTGCTTTTCTGGTGATACTGATGGAGTTATTGTAAACAAAAGTTTCAAAGGCTTTTTTATTCTAGTGATATCAAGAATAATATTATTGTGCTTTATTTTATTTTTTTGGGGGCAAGTTACCACAACACCATTATCCTGTAGTTTTTAAGGTCAAAGATACAACTATGTTGGTGTCACTTGTTAATTTTACATTGTATTTTATAAACTGTAACTGCCTACTCCCAAACTGTCATTTGAAGTAAAACACATAGCCAAGTATTATTCTCCACAATTGTTTTATTGTGCATTAAAAAAAAAAAAAATTAGACATACTATCTGCCAATAGAACTTAACCAAAAAGTGCATTCTATGCATCCAAAAATGGAGAAAATATACCAAATCAAATCATTATTATTCAACCCAAAAAATAATGTCAAAGCAATAATTCCAAGGTCAATAATAAATAACATGTTATCTCCTCCAATTCCGGTTGGTGAACGGCCGTTCAGAAACAAACTGAAAAGCGATAAATGAAAAACCCAAAAAGAAAAGCGCGAATCAACACTCACCAAACTTCTACTAACACAAAATTAGCAGAAGGAGCCCAAAGGGTGGTGCTAAAGAGCTGAAAAACCACGTAGTACGTCTAGTACGTCACTACGTTCGTAATTGTTGGCCAACATTTGTGTGACCGTGTGTATGCAAGACAAGTTGGAGCCAACACCCTTCGGACAAAAGTTCACAGTTTTGTTGTTGGAAAGTCCGATCGTGTGTGCGGGGCATTACATTTATTAAAAGAAGTGTGAAGTCATTGTAAATATTAGTCTACATCAGCCTTTCATTCCAACTTCAACCTTCAAAATTTTTCAACGCTTCATACATTCAACCTTTTCAATGCTGGGGAACCCATGACCTAATTTTCCGGTCTCAGGGAACGCCTGCTAAAAATGTGTATATTTACAGCACATGATATATTAGTGTGATGGTCAGTGGGAAGAATGCTCTTTTGTGGTCATTGAGAGGAATTATCCCCGTACAAATAACTAAAAAAAGAAGTGGTGTCATTTGGAACCCCTCTGAGTGACAGAAATCGGTCATTGCTCAAGGAAACCCTATCAAACTCTGAAGGAACCCTAGGGTTTGAGGGAACCCTGTTTAAAAAACCCTGGTCTACATAGTCAAATGTGCAAGAAATTACAGGAGGACAATGTCTTAAGATAGCAAGGAACTCTAGCAGATCATCATAAATTATTTAATCAATGGTCTAATATGATTCTTCAGAAGCAGCATGATCTTTGAGAAAGTTGTAAAATGCATATCTAGTCAATATTTGATTAGCTAGCTATTACAGTGCATCGTAAAATGTTATCATCTCTCAGCTATTGCATATTTGAGAAAAGTAACACAGCTTCTCTGAGGCTAATCACTTAGAGGAAGAGTAATATGTCTACATGGATGCAAGACTTTTTATTTGCATCTGTTTTCTGTTTTGGTTTCCAATCTTGGAATGTATGCGAGATGAATGGCTGGAAAAGGGTAATTTTTTATTTGGCCTAATCGGCAGTAAGCCTACGAGAGTAGTTACAGAGATGGATGATAAAATAGGTGGAAAGTAGGACATGTTCTATTTCCTACACCCCTTTGGCTTCATTAGTGCATACATTTGCAAGGTCAATCCATCATTGCTTAGCGATCAATGACCTCGACACAAGCATCCATCTCTGCCCTATACCCCGATCAAAACCTAGTAATAAAAATGGACATATCGATATGGCCTATCGCAACAAGCATACCTAGTGCTTGAAATGTTTCAAAGTCAAATGACAATCTACTTTAAATATCTTTATTATGTTTAGATTTTTCTGTTAGGAAACTATTATTGTTTTGCATCTGTTGTAATTTTCTAGAAGTATATAAGGTCTTGAAATGATGTTATATTTTTTTTTTTTTTCACTTTGAATACTAGACATGTGCACTGCCAAAAAATTTGTTCGTTTTTGTTTTCGTTTCATTCGTTTATTTTTTTGTTTGTTTTTCGGGTCATTCGTTATGATCGCAATTTGTAAATTCGTACATTCGCACATTCGTACATTTGTATATTCGTAAATTCATAAGTTCGTACATTCGCACATTCGTAAATTCATACATTCGTAAATTCGTAAATTAGAAAATTCATATATTCGTAAATTTGTGCATTTGTAAATTAGAATATTCGGAAATTTGTAAATTCAAAATTTGAAAATCCAAAAACCCAAAAAATCGAAAATCTGAAATAGTAACTAACTATTAAATTATAGGTATTGTAATTTCCTTTCAAATTTGGCTGTTAGTGAACGTAACAAATACGAATTTATCCGAAGTTACGAATTATCCGAAATAACGAATGCTGCATCTAAACAAATGGAACGGAACAAATTAATAATAATAATAAAAGGTTTTTATTATTATTAATATTGTTATATTAATATTGTTATTTATTATTACTAATTCATTACGTTCCATTCGTTTGGTATGGCATTGGTTATTTCGGATCATTCGTAACTTTGGATGAATTTGTATGTGTTATGTTCACTAACAGCCAAATTTGAAAGGAAATTACAATACCTATAATTTAATCGTTAGTAATAGTTAAGTTATTATTAGTTAATTATTATTTCAGATTTCCAAATTTCCGAATTTACTAATTTACAAATTCACTAATTTACTGATTTACGAATTTACGAATGTATGAATTTACAAATTTACGAATGAACAAATTTACGAATCTACGGATGTATGAATTTACAAATTTACGAATGTACACATTTACGAATGTATGTATTTACAAATTTTCGAATTTTCTGAAAAATTTGTTAAACGGGTTTTCGTTAATTCGGATATTTCCGAATTAATGAACTTGTCGAAATTCGTTAAAAAACAAATTTGGAACTAAATGAATTGCACATGTCTATTGAATACACTATTTTTTTTTCTGCATGAACATTTAACATGGGGCATACCTATGATGTTGCAGATGTTGCATGGTAAAAGCTTTTTGCCTTCAAACTGTCTTTCTTATTGAATCTCCATACCTACCCATGGGAACAGAGCAAGTAGAAAGGGAGAGGAAGGAGTATAGGGGTCTGAAAAACTAATTTGTGAGTTAAAATTTTATTTTTAAGCCTTATAAACATTATTTTAACAGAGCAGTTAAAATTAGACAGATAAACATATAAAGAACATCCAACATATAGGGCATACCCATGATGTCACAGATTTTCTAAAGCGAGACCATGGTAGAAGCTGTTTGCCTTCAAACATTCTTTCTTATTAAGCTTCCATACGTACCTATTTGAATAGAGCAGTAGGAAGGGAGAGCAAGGAGTATAAGAGTCTGACAAACAAAGTAGATAGATAAACATATAAAGACCATCAAACATATAGGGCAAACCCAAGATGTCACAGAACATTATGGATTTTCTAAAACAACAGTATGGTAGAAGCTGTTTGCCTTCCAACTTTATTTCTTATTGAGCTTCCATACCTACCCATTGGAACAGGGCAATAGAAAGGGGACTATAGTAGTCTGACAAACTCAGTTGTGTGTTAAAATTTTATTTTTAAGCTAATTATTTTTTTAACTGAGCAGCTAAAAGCAGTCAGGTAAACATATAAAGAACATCCAACATATAGGGCAAACCCAAGATGTCACAGAACATTACAGATTTTCTAAAGCAAGAGCATGGTAGAAGCTGTTTGCCTTCAAACTTACTTTCTTATTGAACGTCCATACCTAACCATGGGAACAGTAGTAGAAAAGGAAGGGGAAGGAGTATAAGTGTCTAACAAACTCAGTTATGTGTTAACTTTTTCTTTTTGAGCTTTTTAACTGAGCAGCGAAAAGTAGACAGGTAAACATATAAAGAACATCTAACATATAGGACATACCCATAATGTCACAGATTTTCTAAAGCGAGAGCATGGTAGAAGCTGTTTGCTTTCAGACTTTCTTTCTTATTAAACTTCCATATCTACTCATTTGAACAGAGCAATAGGAAGGGGGGGCAAGGTGTAGAGGAGTGTGACAAACTCAGTTGTGTTTTAAAAAGTTACATTTAGCTTTCTTAACATAGCAGGTAAAAGTAGACAGGTAAACATATAAAGAACATCCAACATATAGGGCATACCCACAATGGTACAGAGCATTATGGATTTTCTAAAGCGAGGGCATGGTAGAAGCTGTTTGCCTTCAAACTTTCTTTCTGTTTGAACTTCCATACCTAACCATTGAAACAGATCAAGTAGGAAGTGGCAGAAAGCCTGACAAACTCATTTGTGTGTTAAAATACTATTTTTGCGCTCTGTAAACAGGGCAGCTAAAAGTAGACAGATAAACATACAAAGAACACCCTAAAGAAACATTTATTGCCATGTTTCATACTTGCTTGACAAAATGAAACATTTTTTATATTTTTATAAGTACTAACATAATAAATGAGGAAATAAGTTATATTATACAACACTGCACAATACCTTTAAATGTATGTAAGTACAGAGAAGGATTCTGTGAAAAATTTGCCTGCTTTCATACTTTTACTGCTTTGTGTTTGGAAGCCTAATATAATAATGCCGCATACACACGATCGGACATTCCGACAACCAAATCCTGGATTTATTTCCGACGGATGTTGGCTCAAACTTGTCTTGCATACACACGGTCGCAAAAATGTTGTCGGAAATGCAGAACGTCAAGAACGCGCCGAGAACAGTGAAGTTCAATAGCCAGTGCGGCTCTTCTGCTTCATTCCAAGCATGCATGGAATTTTGTGCGTTGGAATTGTGTACACACGATCGGAATGTACAACAACGGATTTTGTTATTGGAAAATTTGAGAACCAGCTCTCAAATTTTGTTTGTCGAAAATTCCAACAAAAAATGTCGATGGAGCCTACATTTCCGACAACAAGCTCACATTGAACATTTGTTGTCGGAAATTCCGACCGTGTGTACGCGGCATTATTGTGCAGGATTCCTTTTTTGAAGGTAGCCTATGGACAGCTCTATCAAAAAATATGCGACTGAAGCAGAATTCCAGGCAATCAGCTCATTTTGTACTTGTAATACATAAAGCTATAATACATATATATATATATATATATATATACAGTGGGGAAGGAAAGTATTTAGACCCCCTTAAATTTTTCACTCTTTGTTATATTGCAGCCATTTTTTTTCCTCATTAATGTAAAAACAGCACCCCATATTGACAGAAAAATACAGAATTGTTGACATTTTTGCAGATTTATTAAAAAGAAAAACTGAAATATCACATGGTCCTAAGTATTCAGATTCAGCTCAGTATTTAGTAGAAGCTCCTTTTGATCTAATACAGCCATGAGTCTTTTTGGGAAATATGCAACAAGTTTTTCACACCTGGATTTGGGGATCCTCTGCCATTCCTCCTTGCAGATCCTCTCCATTTCTGTCAGGTTGGATAGTAAACGTTGGTGGACAGCCATTTTTAGGTCTCTCAATTGGGTTTAAGTCAGGGCTCTGGCTGGGCCATTCAAGAACAGTCACGGAGTTGTTGTGAAGCTACTCCTTTGTTATTTTAGCTGTGTGCTTAGGGTCATTGTCTTGTTGGAAGGTAAACCTTCGGCCCAGTCTGAGTTTTTTCCCTCGATTGCAACCAGTCGTCCTGTCCCTGCAGCTGAAAAACACCCCCACAGCATGATGCTGCCACCACCATGCTTCACTGTTGGGACTGTATTGGACAGGTGATGAGCAGTGCCTGGTTTTCTCCACACATACCGCTTAGAATTAAGGCCAAAAAGTTCTATCTTGGTCTCATCAGACCAGAGAATCTTATTTCTCACCATCTTGGAGTCCTTCGGGTATTTTTTTTTAGCAAACTCCATGCGGGCTTTCATGTGTCTTGCACTGAGGAGAGGCTTCCCGTCGGGCTACTCTGCCATAAAGCCTCGACTGGTGGAGGGCTGCAGTGATGGTTGACTATCTACAACTTTCTCCCATCTCCAGACTGCATCTCTGGAGCTCAGCCACAGTGATCGTTGGGTTCTTCTTTACCTCTCTCACCAAGGCTCTTCTCCCCCGATAGCTCAATTTGGCCGGATGGCCAGCTCTAGGAAGGGTTCTGGTCATCCCAAACGTCCTCCATTTAAGGATTATGGAGGCCACTGTGCTCTTAGGAACCTTAAGTGCAGCAGACATTTTTTTGTAACCTTGGCCAGATCTGTGCCTTGCCACTATTCTGTCTCTGTGCTCTTCAGGCAGTTCCTTTGACCTCATGATTCTCATTTGCTCTGACATGCACTGTGAGCTGAAGGTCTTATATAGACAGGTGTGTGGCTTCCCTAATCAAGTCCAATCAGTATAATCAAACACAGCTGGACTCAAATGAAGGTGTAGAACCATCTCAAGGATGATCAGAAGAAATGGACAGCACCTGAGTTAAATATATGAGTGTCACAGCAAAGGGTCTGAATACTTAGGACCATGTGATATTTCAGTTTTTCTTTTTATAATAAATCTGCAAAAATTTCAACAATTCTGTGTTTTTCTGTCAATATGGAGTGCTGTGTGTACAATAATGAGGAAAAAAAATGAACTTAAATGATTTTAACAAATGGCTGCAATATAACAAAGAGTGAAACATTTAAGGGGGTCTTTCCGTCCCCACTGTATATATATATGAATAGTATTACTAGCAATATGTAATACTGCTTAATCCCCTTTGTGCTGCAGGCAATCCTGGCAGCATGCAGGGGGTTATTTACTAAAACTGGAGGGTGCAATATCTGATGCAGCTCTGCATAGAAACCAATCAGATTCCAGGTTTTATTGCCAAAGCTTAATTGAACAAGCTGACATTAGAAGCTGATTGGCTACCATGCACAGCTACACCAGATTCTGAGTGCACCAGCTTTAGTAAATACCCCCCACTGTAACTAAGCCCCTGCCCTCCAGTGAATGTAAAGTGTATCTACTATGAAAATGAAAATCGTATATTCACTTTTACACTGATTTCCAATTTTTTCTAGTCTACTCCTATTATTCTGAACAATCTTAAAGTACTTTTTTGAAGATCTCAAAACATTTATAACTTGAGTTCCATGACATGTAGTCCCTATGTCCAGTGAGTAGGCACTGCTGTGTCACACATTTTATAAAGCCTCCCTTTTGAACAACAGAGATGCTGAGAGAAGGAGCTTCAGGAGGCGAGGTCAGTACAGGAATTAGTGCTTGCACGCAGCAAGGTGCCATGGGATATGTAGTCCTCAGAAATTGAAAGTAAACAGCAGAGAAGAAGAGCAGGGAAGCCAGGACGTAATGGAAAGAGACCACCAGCAGACAGGCAGAAATTACAACATGAAAGGAGATTTTTCAAGTAATCATATATTAGATTGTCAAAAATAACTATTGTTTGCTTTGTTATTACAACGTTAATGTTATCAAATAAAAGTGTATGCAGTGAACAGTACAACGTGGTCAAGAACCCTCTCCCAACATGCTCTTTACCTTTATAAGTGTATCTGTGGGGCAAAGATTGACTGTCCTGCTGTAAAGAAGGCACCTCCTACTCTACCTATTTCTTTATTTGTAGTTGTGCCTACTAGACGCTGACTGTTGGAGGGTGTATTGAGCACCAAGTCTTAAAAGAGAAGTATGGGTTTTTAAAAAAAATAAACTTTTATACTCACCTAGGTGGATGCAGCATTGATCTGATGCTGCATCTGTCCCCCGTCCCCCACATGACTGAGACCTGAGCAATCAAAGACCACTGATCGCTCAGTTCTTGTTCTTCAGTGAGCAGAGAGCCGGAGACTGTCATTCACCTCTCTCTGCTCTTCCCCCCCCAGTGCTCACTGGAGGGCTGAGCTATGGAAGGGACAGGAGCAGCTGCCTCCGTCTCCCTATGGCTGCGAGCCAGCTGCCAGTTGAGGAAACTGAGTGGATCCTGACTGTAAAGTCTGGATTTTTTCTGAGCCTAGATCAGTTAAGTGACGTCAGCCATCAGCCGCATAGGCACACTGTGGGGTTAAGCCCAAGGAGGTGTGTGACATCTCATGGGCTTATTTATACTATTTATATCTGAGGTTTATTGTTCTGCCAGGAATTACACCTGGAGGCGCTCGAGGCTGTGAGAGAGGAGAAAGGCAGGCAGAGCAGCTATGCCCACCCCTCCCCTCCGTTGTCCATTCATAGAAGCCTTGGTAATTTGTGAATATGTTCACATAATACCAAGGCTTCTTTGAATGGGCAGGAGGAGGGGAGGGGTGGGCATAGCAGCTACAGCGACTCTCCTGTTCAGGATGCATAGCTCATAAGTATCAGCGTCACTCTTCCAGAACTACAGCAATTAGACTTGTACACAACGGAAAATTTAGTTTAGTTTCGATTCGTAAAATACATAATTGTTTTCTGTTATATTCGTTATGTTACGTTAATTCATGTTCGGATAATTTGTTGAGTGTCGATATTCGTTATACCGAATCAATTTGTTTTGTATGTATATCGATTCGATTTGATATATATATGTATATATATATATTCGGGATAACGATTCGTAGTTTGGAAAGCCGTTTGTTTATTGAATCCATTACTGAATACAATCACTCAGTTCTTAGGAATGTACTTTGCCAACCTCCAGCACAAAATTAATCAGCTGATTGAACTGTAAGATTTACTCTGAGTTGACCTTTTGTTTCATTAGACCTTTAACGAATGAACGGATCATATCAAATTCATTCGTTATTTTGACTACAATTTCTTTCATATTCATTGAAATTTTTTATTTTTTTCTTTGGACATTTGGATGCATCCGAATGTCCAAAAGATGCAAAATTTGGCCAAATTTAGATTTGTTACGAAACGGATTGCACATGTCTAACAGCAATAGCTGTCTTCTGGGAGTCCTGTAAAGCTGTCGGATATAAATAATAGAGATAAGCCCAGGAGGTGTCATGCACTTCACTGAACTTAATTGTGTGCCTTCATTTTATACAAAGGAGATTCATTCCTGGAATTCAACATTAACAAGCAGTAAATGAGATTTAAAACAAACCCATACTGACCTCTGTGGTTGCAGACACCGTGGAGCAGTTCATCTTCAAATTTCACAGCAGAAGCACTTATGTGGTTCAAGTTGTTCTCTCAGAAGTTCAGCTCAGCCTGCTCATCTCTCCAGCAGTGACTCAGCAGCTCAGCTCACCCACTCCTCTTTCAGAAGCCTTATAAATTCTCATGTAAATACAGGAGAGGTGCCCTGGAGAGTGAATGTGTGTGTGTGTGTGTGTGTGGGGCTTCAGTCTTTGGGGTAAGGTGAGATTCTAAGTGAACGACTTAAAAAGGAATTTCATCTGGGCATATGAAAATGAAAAGACATAAGCTACAAATACTGTAGCTGTTGACTTTTCGCAAAACAGATACCAGCCCAGGGAATCCAGTGCAGGTCTTCCATGCAGGGCTGCAAATATTCCATGCCACCATCTTGACTTCAGGAGCCAGCTGTCACTTCCAGGTGACTTACAGCTAGCCCCCTACTACACATGCGTGAAACATGGGGCATCTCTGAGACCAGTCCTGTAACCTCCTGAGATGTGTGATGTTACCCTACGAGGCAAAAGGGGGAGGGGGGAATGGCTGACCAAGGTAACGTCATCCTCGTCTAGGCAAGATATAAGGAAATGGGAACCACCAAAAAAAAGATACTTAATTCCTGGAAAAGTAAAATAACTGCAATCTTTTAAGCGGCGGAGGGGGGGATAGATTATGAGAGAAACTTTCATGTTCAGGCAGAGGTCTACTTTTCTACTTTGAGCTGCTTAAGTGCTTCTGCTGAGAACTTTAGGAATTTCAATATGCAATGCAATATAACAAAGAGTGAAAAATTTAAGGGGGTCTGAATACTTTCCGTCCCCACTGTAAATTTACATGTTTCAAATTTAAAAAAAAGCACAAAAAAAAAACAAAAAAAACTTTATTTGTAAATTATTTTTTAATGCCTTGTACCATTGCTGACAGCTGAAGTGTAAACAAAACAGTTGTGGTAGGTATCCGTAATTGGTATCGGCGACTACAAAAATAAAAAGAATCTGTACTCATAATCATAAAAAAAAAATGGTATCGGTACATTCCTACCTAGAACTCAAGCTGTTGTAGGGGCTTTCAGAACTTTCAGAACTGGAGATGAAGACTGAAATGTTGAAGCGCAATGACTGGGCTGTCACAAAGGATTAAAAAACAGAAGGATTTGAAGGGTAATTTTTCACTAAAGGCTTACATGAAAATCTTCCTGCTGCAGGTAGCCCCATGGGACCCTGTCCTCTCTCCTCCACAATTTTCATTCCCCTTGAAGGTTTTATGTTTCAAATAGATAAAGCTTCTAGATGGCTTCTCTGCTAATATGAGTCAGACAATACCGACTGTGCAATGACATCATCTGTTTGCCTAAATGACTTTCCTCTGCTAAGTGCAGCTTGGCCCCTGGAATATGAGATGAGGGAGAGAGTCGCTTAAGATTTCGAGCTTAGCCGGCAATATTAATGTGAATCAAATCACATAAAATGAAGTAAGTTTCTGAGGCTGAAAGTGAATGTCGTTTAATCTGGAAGCCAGTTGACTTCTTTTCTAAAGGAACAAACAGCAGTCGATCGGAGGTCGCATGACTCATTAAAAGTAGCAGTGAGAGATGATGTGACTGTTGCAGCCAAAAATAGTTGTTGGTGGTTTCTGGTGGATTGAATCACTTCCTGGCTTATTAAAGAGTCACCGTCACCTTGCCCATTTAGGGCCACTCCAACCCACTGATACTCAGCTCTCCCCCCACCACTTTGTCCTCCAAAATCCACAGTGTTGGCTGGTGTTAGACACTAGAGGGAGCAGCGACATCGCTCCCTCCGTCATGTGACTTGTGATTGCCTACTAGTCCCCAAGAAGTGTAACGTTGGAGGAGGCCACATGCTCCCCCATAGCCAAAGGCACTGGTTGTTTTCCCAGCTAAGGCAGTCGGTGGCAGTGCAGCAAAGGTGAGTATCATCGGAGAGCGGGGCCACCCGTTACACAGAAACTGTCACTTTGCCCCAGATGAGCTAAGTGAAAGTGGGGGAGATTTACTAAAACTGGAGCACTCGGAATCTGGTGCAGCTGTGCATGGTAGCCAATCAGCTTTTAACGTCAGTTTGTTGAATTAAGCGTTGAAAATAAATCCTGGAAGGTGATCGTTTTCTATCTAGAGCTGAACCAGATTTTGCATGCTCCAGATTTAATAAATCACCCCCAAAGTGTTTCTTTAATTGCCTTGAGGACTGCCAGGAGCAGTCTGTGGCTTTAATATAATATAATATCTCCAGAATATTAGACATGTGCGCCGTCAATAAATTTGCTTCGTTTTGTTCCGTTACGTTTTGTATTAGAATGAATTCGTATTTCGTAATTCGTGTCCGAAATTCAATTCGGATTCTTACGAAATACGAACTTTCGTTAGGTTCATTAACTTCTCGTAACAATTACGAATGTTCGTTATGATGAATTTATCATTATGTTATTATCCCTGTGCTGTGCTGACTTCCTGGGTTTTTAACTTTTAGGTTCGTGAACTTTTCGTAACAATTACAAAGGTTCGTTAGGAATTTGGATCCGAAATTCGTAAACGAAATTTCGTATTTCGTACAAAAGTCGGAAGCATAGCAATTCGTATTTCAGATCCTCCCGAATGTATGAATTTACGGAAATTCATACGAAACTAATCGCACATGTCTACAGAATATAAACTACACAGGAAATACAAGCATTACATGGAACAGATAGTTGGACTTTGATATGGACTCTTTTTAACCACCTCAATGCCGGGCACTTTCACCCCCTTCCTGCCCAGGCCAATTTTCAGCTTTCAGCACTGTCACACTTTTAATGACAATTGTGCGGTAATGCAACACTGTGCTCATACTAATTTTTTTCACACAAATAGAGCTTTCTTTTGGTGGTATTTCATTGCCACTGAGTTTTTTTTTACTTTTTTGCTAAATAAACTAAAAAAGACCAAAAATTTCGAACCCCCCCAGGTTTTTCTTCTTTCTAGTAACATTGTACTCCTCCAGCGAAGTGATCGGTAATTTTTTTCATTTTTTTTTTTTTTTTTTACAATTTATGTTTGTTTATAGCAATGAATTTCATTGCTATATGAAAGATTTTTACTGAATGAAATCGATTTATTCAGTTTGTTTTGTTGTGGTGAGCTGTGATTGGCCACAGTTGATCACATGGCACAGATGGGCTGCCACATGGCCCAGTCTGTACCATGTCATCACTGTGACCAATCACAGCTAGCAACACAATTGTGCACAAAGGACGGCTTGAAAGGAAGCCATCCATTGTTTACAACTGTCATGTGACTTGCTGTGATTGGTTACATGGTACCGTCAGCGAACCGGTACGGTGACCAGTCATTGGCTGTGTCCTGTGGACACAGCTGGTGACAGACCACGCTGCAGGCGCGATCCGGGAGCAGGTCCTACGATGCCCACCCATAGGGATGAGAGCCCGGCCCCGGCGTCATTATGTCATAGACTGGGCGGGAACGGGCTAAGCTGAAATTTGTTTTTTACAGATTATATTGTTAAAGAGACCCTATCACCAGACCATTCATTTCAACAAATATCTCCCCGTAAGATTATATGTGCATTTAATGTATTTCCTGCATATTATGTAACTGTAAATTCTTTTCTTGTATAGTTATGCAAAAGCCCTGAGACTGCTGCTGTGCGTAGTTTTTTAGGATGTGATGTCACCAGTGCCAGCAGACTCAGAGCTGTTACTCAAATGACACTTGACTTCGTCATAGTGCCCCATTCACTCCTTCCCCAGTATTGACATAAAGGGTTACGTAGGAAGGTGAGGAAAGAAAGGGAGGAGCTTGATCAGCACAGAGATTAATATGACACCCCTAGAAGAGGAGAGAGTTATGACATTCAAGGAGGAAGGGGGCTATGCTAGGGAATTGACCAGTGGCGGGCCGTCCATTAGGGGCGCCCTGGAGCCGCCCCCTCTATCTATGGCTGCCACATCCTAATTAATGCTCTATGATCCACATGCTGCTACCCCCTATTCATGCGTCCGGCCCCTTTCAGGACACCAGGCGCATGAATTACAGCAGCAGCGGTGTTTTTTTTTAAGCACCTGATCAGAGCCAGAGGCTCTAATAGGCTTCAAAATGGGGTTGGCTCGTGGCGCAGAGCATTGCACCATGAGCCCACCCAGGTGTTACAACAGTGTATCACTGTTGCAACACTGTATCACTGTTGCAACACTGATCCTCCTCCCAGCCAACGGGAAGCGGGTCTGATACCCGTCATCCGCTTGGCTGAAAGGACAGGCGATCCTATTGGACGCCTAGGAGGAGTGGAAGAGATGCACGGCAGAAGCGATGGAGGAGAAGACACAGGAGCCGCTGCCCGCCGTCCTACGCAGCTTGATGTCCGCCGATGCCCCGATCCCCGCCGCCGCCCGGTGTGCCAGCCGATGCCCTGATCCCTTCTGCTACCTGATGTGCCCGCTGCCTAGATGGGGTAAGTGTCGGTGGACCAGCAGATAGCGGGGGGAGTTGAGGTGCCGCGGGAGGGGGAGTGGCTGTTTCCCGCACTTCCCTAAACAAAAAACACCAACCACCACTCTTCCTGTACTGGTCAAATTTTCTGCCAAGTTCAAAGGCACATTGCAAGTAAAAAAAAGTCATTTATGGAAAAAAAAAACCACTGAAAGTAAAGAAACCATCAATTCTAGCCCCCCCCCACTCCATGCACAGCTTTAAGGTAAAAAACACGCTATTATATTTTAAGCCCCCCAGTCCCCAAGCACTTCCTTTTTTTCGCTCTTCAGTACTCCAGCTCCCACTGTATCTCTACCCCTGGTTTATAGAGTCTCACCCCAGGTAGGGGAATGATAGGCTGCTGCAGCTGTCATTCAGTTTGCTTGGAAATGGAGGAAGGAGCAAGGACCTGGCTTGCTGGGAGCAGCTGGGAGCTTGCACGCACAGCGACTCCTTAGCAGGCAGGCAGCTAGCTAAAGGAGAGGGAGGTAGGGCACCAGTCTGAGAAGCAGCTGGAAGAAGTGGAAAGGAACATTTTGAAGGAATAGGACCATTTTTAATAGGTTTGCCTTTTCCTAGTTCAAAAAAATACAAGGTTTTAATATCACCTAAGCATTTAAAATACTTAAGATTTATGTTTTCTTACGTTGGTGATGGGGACTCTCTAATGTGTATACAGTATAATGCAAGATCCCCTTAAAAGGCTTACATGCCAGCTTAGATACACTGTGCAGTTAGTAGACTTGACCCACTTACATCACTGTGTACAAGGAATTAAACGTTAAGCCTGTAACATGCACTGCCACACTGGTTCATTAGTATATGGCTTACTGCTCATTGCTAATTATAGACACACTTAGTATTCAGAACCTTTTTTAATAATTAGCTTTTCCTCAAAGCATTACCACTGTTGGCCATTATGTGTTTGCTATATAACAAAAAGAGTAGCATCTGATAACATTGTTTCTAGGCCATTAATATGTACAGGTCATACGTGCTTCTTCCTTCCTCTAACAATGGAAACAATGAATTTGTACATCTGTAATGGAAAACATATTCAAATGTATGCATTCTTTTTGTTACATAAATATTGTGCCATTACTCATTAGCAATGTATATATATTAAAAAGTATGGGCTCAACTGGTATTGGCAGTGGTGACCATGCACGGTAGCCATTTAGATGAAGTCCATGCAATACAACAAACAAAACACCCGAAATCATCAAAGCCACTAAATATGTATGTCAATTCCTGGCTAATATGGTGCCTCCTAATTGGTGAGAGATAAAGAGATCCCTGAGTCTTGTGAGACATATATCATATACAAGGGCTGTACCTAAAATAATGCAAAAGTGGACATAATTTACATAGGTCATTCAAATTTGACATGTTGGTAGAGTTCCTCTATAGTAACTCTTCTTCTTTCTCATTGCACATAAATAATGGATGCCACATGCCATTGAGTTCTTGGTGAAGGAGGGGTGCAGGCTGTCCAACACCCACAGAAGGCTGAAGAATGTTTAAGGAGATGACACATTGACAAGATTTACCACTGACAACAAATTGCTCTTGTCAATGGGGTCATCTCTGTAAACCATTCTGTAGCCTTCTGTGGGTGTTGAACAGCCTGCAACCCTCCTTCGTCAAGAACACAATAATGGCACATTATTTCTGCTTGGGATTAATTTTTTACCTGCAATGAAAAAGAAGAAGAGTTACTATAGAGGAGGAGTTACTTTACCGACAAGTGAAATTTGAATGACCCATGTAAATTAATAAAAAAGTTATGCCCACTTTTGTATTACTTTCGATACAGCCCTCGTATAAAGGCTCATGGTCAGCTTAGACTAATAATGAGGTTTGGCTTCCAGGTAAGATGTGGATGTAGGAATGGAGGATTTATCCCACCCAAAGCCTTGCAAAGCCTCCAGGCTCCAGGACCTGGTACAGAGCTTACTAATGGCTGACAAAACAAATAAGTTTGTTTTCTGCATAACAGATACAAATCTTGGACCCCTTGACCCTGTGTAGATCAGAAACCTAGGTGACACATATACATCACCACAACCTTACCAGCCAGTGCTTCGCATTTTCTCCTGGGGAGTCTATTGCTTAAGTATGCTTTTGTTTCTGGATCTGGATCTATGCTGTGACTATAATGAGAAGTTCCCCATCTTACTGTTGAATTTATTTATCTACTCTATATTATAGAGAATGTAATAACAAGAGCTGGAACACACAAAGGTGGGTGGGAACACCCAACATTAAGGTGAACAGGAGCAGAGTTTTGATTTATGGCAGGGAGACTTTACTATTGGAGACTTCAACAGTATTAGGTGTGAAATACATTGGGTAAAATGGGAAGTGCTAAACAAAACTAGTGAGATACCATCCCTTCCTTGTACAAAGGTATTCCATGGCCTAAGGAAATAAGGACAACCACAAATGATGAGAGGAAGGACTATGAGATAAACTGTCTTGGTAATTGGCTGTAATTGATTAAGACACTGTAGCCCTCTGTAGTAGATAACTAGGTTTTCATGTGAGCTACATTTTTACCAATCAGTCTATGTCCCAACCACTGTCATGATATGAAACAATTAGTCACAGAATCAAAAATACATTTAGGAATATTCAACGAAATAAAGTTCCACCATCAGAAAACCTCAGAGCTGTACTATTGCCCCATAGAACTTATTCATGAAGTTTGAGCATCTTATATAGATGTTCCTTGGAACTTCCTTACAGGAAAGTATAAATGGGTGAAACTCCCTGATCTTTCCAGAATATAGTGAATGGTTTGTTATCCTCAAGCTGGCCTACAAAAACTTTGGTATCTCTTATGAAGAGTTCATGGTCAACAGAAGACTGGCGTTTCCTTATCTTATGAGGCTGACACCAATGGCATAATTTTTCCTAGGATTCCATCATGGATACGTGATAGTAAACATTTTTGGGGTTGTATTCAATCAATATGTGCAACGGGAAATCACACAAATACATATAAGTATAAACAAAATATAACAATAATACAGATACAGATAAACAAAATATAACAATAATATTTAACTAAAAATGCTCTTCCCGCCACGGGTTCCTCCATTATGGCGTGGCACATAGATGACCAGTTCAGACTCTGCATAATGGCAACTCTAAGATGAGACAAGACCACTACAAGTTCTAGCTATAACATATAGGTCTTGTGTGAGGGAAATGGTCAATGCCCCACTGCAAGCAATTTGACCTTTTCAGGACTTGGTTAGTTTGCAGTGACATTCCTTTGGTATGATGTCAGCTAAAGTAACTAGACTTTGGAGGCTTGCTTTACTTATCGTGAGAGAATATGCAATTTCAGTAAGGAAATATGAAATATGCAATTTCCCCATCACCCAGCTTGGTCACAGTAGTGGTAAATATGCAGATACGTTGAAAAAGAAAACTACAGTGGAGGCACAATTTAGTTTCTCTGGGAAATCACCAGGCAACCAGGTAAATTCTGCTGAAAATACTTTATTGCCCAACTGTAAGATTCATGTTGTTCCTTATAGCAGTTCAGTATTCTGTTTTTGACTCCTTAAGTGTGACTTTAATATTAAAACCCAAGCTATTCTCTTCTTCTTTGTCATCTTCTCTGACCTTCTGCCTGTTTATAGACTCTTGTTGCTTGCCAATTCAGTATTTTGCTTCTATTGGCTCTAGACTTGAGGGATTGTCATACAGCAGAATACAAACTTCCTTGTTGGCAACCATGGCAAATACTCCCCAACCTCTAGGGGTACCTATGCCTGTCATTGAAGACACTAACCAGTGTCAGGGAACTGTCAAGGTGCTGCCTACTCACTCTGCTGCCCCAGTTATCACTGCTAAAAAAAAAAAAAAAGAAAAAAAAAAAAACAGACTCGAAAAATATCATAACCATTCTTTATGGTAATGTCTTGTATGCTATTTTTGTGTAGTCATGCTGTGTAATTTTTGGGCACAGGGACAGAATTGGTTTCTGGGTTGCTGGTTAGTAGGGTTGGGCTTAATGTTCTATCCAAAAATAAGTTTGGACTGAACATTTACTGTTGGGACTTTCATCAGAACACTATACATTTAGGGCATTCAACCTGGATGATAATGAGAGCTTTCTTCTGTCAGTGGTAGCTAAGGAAGCAGTGGGTACCTGAACCCACCATGTCCTAAGCAACTACTGACGTCACCCAGCCCATTCACCTACATGACTGAGAATTGCATAATTTTCCAAAGAAAAGTAAGCTAACAGGGGGCTGTTATTTATAAGCCATTAATTAGGTCAGTGTGCACAGGGGGAGCAGCTGGAGCAGCACCTGAAAGATCACAGCTACCACTGCATGTAGCACAGTGATTTTTAGCTTCCCCGGTAGCCCTCTGGTTTTCAAATATGGATATGTACTTCAAGCCAAGCTGGGCCAATGTAAGTATGGAAAAAAAAATAATTCCTGGAATTCCGCTATAAAGTAAAAAAGGATTGGCTATAGTTGAGCTTTAAAGCCCAACTCTGGGCTCAAACGCGGTGACGTCAGCACGTCGCTCCTCCCTGTCACCGCGTTTGCGCCAGTCCCGGACCACGGGCTGCATTGTGAGCCAGCTGGCTTGTTGAATTCACGCGATTTATACTTATCTTTGATGTAAGTGCAACAGTTTTTCTATTAAACAAAACCCTTAAGATTTTACACTATGGAGGTTTTATTCCTTTTACGGAACCCCCCCGTGATCCATTGCTATTGGGCGGTAGAGGCATAACAGCACAATCCCCCTGGATGATAAAGGCCCTGGCTGAGTTTAGAGCCACAAGTGTTTGAGACCTCCCGTAATAGGACGTCTCAGGAGCTGGTAAGCGGCAAATACATTAGGTGGAGGTGTTTTCTTTGATATTGGCATTATTCTTTGGTGAAGTTATTCAATATAAGGGATGCTTTGGAAACCACGTCACCATATGTACTTGTTTTGCATATTATGCATATAGACTTTTTATCACATTTTTAAGTGCAGTTTATTTTTGATTTATTTGTTGTGTGTCTCACAAGAAAATTGCTGCTTTGCATGGTCATATTTATTTATGATATTATTAAATACACTCGATTTGATAGAGCTGTATTACTTTTTTGATTTTAGGTATTGTGTTTTGTTTTTCTTTTCTTTAAATTCATTAAAGTGTATTTTTTTTTCCAAAAAATTGCGTTTGCAAAACCGCTGCTCAAATACCGTGTGACGTAAAAAATTGCAATGATCACCATTGTATGCCCTAGGGTCTCTGCTAAAAAAAAATTATATAATGTTTGAGGGTTATACGTAATTTTCTAGCAAAAAATATTGATTTAACCGTGTAAACAAATTAGTATTTTGTTTATTTTGATGCTAATTTATTTACTAGATAGGAAAATGGTATTGTGGTCCGATGAGGATCTCAATGATGAATATATACTTGGACCAACGTGTAATATGTTTTGTACTGTGCACTGTATCTGTGTTCGTTTTGTTGATTTAAAGGAAAAAAATAATAAAGAGATTAAAAAAAAAAGCGTTGTAAACAAAAAGTGCCATAAAAAGCCAGGCCTTTAAGTGAAACACTTTACTTTACAAATTTGAAGACGTTATGGCGCTTGTGCTGGATAAGTAGTGCTGTAAAATGTCAAAGCACATAGATTGTTTGCCTGGGCTGTAGTATTGATCGGATTGGAAAATCTTTAAAACGCGTTCAATTTATCAATGTGCTGCACCAGACAATGTGCTGATTGCAAATTCTGGCACATTCTGGCAGCAAGCCTTCACATCTGAGACCGCTTCCTGATTGAACTCTGGGCAAATGTAAAGAACACAAATTATTGCAGCTATGTAATCAGTAAAACATCAATGTATTTTAGTGTAAGTATCTGAATGTGACCTGGTTTCAGTCCCATCCTGCATCTGTTCTCTGTTGGCTCTAAGACTGAGAACCGAGCGATCAAAGACCGCTGATCACTCAGTTCCCAGAGCTCTGTGAGCCGAGAGTTGGTGATTGTCATTCTCCGGCTGTCTGCTCTAACCCCCCCATGCTCACTGGAGCACTGAGCTGTGGAGGGAGCGGCTGGCCCAGGCTCTGAGAGGCTTGCTGAGAGACTGAGCCAGGTGCCGGTCCAGGGTTGCGTGTGGGTCCAACCACATTGTTGCGATCTTGCCCCAGCCTGGACCAATTCTGTGATGTCAGCCAACAGCGGGCTTCAGCCCGCTGTCTGCTGAAAACGGGTCACAGGAGTGCAGAACGCACTGCACTTCTGTGATCCATAGGAGAAGTACAGCCAAATGAGCTTTGGCTGTACTTCTCCTTTAAATGGTAATGGGCATCAGACTGAGGACAGCTAGTAGGCTAGTGGCAGAAAAAATACTGCAAGGGAAATCTCTGGATTAGCGCTGAATATTGCAGCAGTTTTTATGCATTTTGTCTTTTAACAGCTATTCATTTTTATCTTGGATTTTCAAGTTCTGCTTTAAGGCCATATTCAAAGTGAAGTTGCCTGTATTGTTGCATGTATTTAGGTGCATTTGGATGCACCCCATGATGTAATGCCATTCCTACCCAAAGCTGAGCATTGGTGGATGAAATAATGAGCGTTGGTGGATGAAATAAGAAGACATGACCTATTGTATAGATCAGTGATGGTGAACCTTGGCCCCCCAGATGTTTTGGAACTACATTTCCCGTGATGCTCATGCACTCTGCAGTGTAGTTGAGCATCATGGGAAATGTAGTTCCAAAACATCAGGGGTGCCAAGGTTCACCATCACTGGTATAGGTCAACATGCAGCATATATGTGAACTAGCACCATTAAAACCAATAGCAAACATCTGCCCATCTATCAATGAGTGCTAAAACACACAAGTTTAAATGGGTCCTGAAAATATACATTTACCCAAGGGCAGAACAGGGGGGAGGAGGGGAAGAAAGAGCAGCTTACCTAAGGGGAAAACCCTGCTTGGTGAGCACTCCACTGCATGCATGCTCCAAATCGGTGGTGGGTAATTAGTGAACCATGGCCTCCCAACCAGGACGTGACTTTCTGTCTGCTCTAACAACTGTTGCTTACACACCGTGCTTCGACATGCCCACACACTAAAACACACCATGCATGGAAAACCGCCCAGCCCAATTGCTGGATGGCAAGAAAATGACTACACATGCACAGTGCACCCTCCATGCCAACTATGGGCAGCTGAAGCATGGTGGGAGTGGGGAAGAGCAGGCAGGGCAGTACGTCCATCTATGACATGCATTAGCAGAAGGGGGCACACCCTGTCCTGGCACTGCTTCTATTCCATCCTGCTCCACAATTGAGTAGTTCTATACTTCTAGAGTCACATTAAAAATCATAGAACTATCTGCATTATCCTCTATTTTTCATGGACTAGATGCATTTTGTTTATACCTTGGATGTTGGCTAGGGATGAGCTTGATGTTTGGGTCGAGCATAAGTTCGACACGAACATCAGGTGTTTGCCCGTTTGCAGAACAGCGAACATTATGGGGCGTTCGCGGCAAATTTGAGCGCCGTAGAACGCCCCATAATGCACTGCAGTGCATTGCTGTATGATGATTGGCCAAAGCATGCAGCTGACCTGCATACTTCGGCCAATCACTGCTCCCTCTGATAAGAGAGCCATAATTGGCCAAAGGTGGGGTGCCTTTGGCCAATCATGACTCAGGGGGACTAAGTCCACGCCCCACACTATATAAGGCTGCTTACACGGCGGCCCTGTGTAGTGTTGTTGACGTGGACAGAGAGATAGCTTGAGTTAGATTAGGCAGGCAGGTTATTCAGTTAGTGGCAGTGTATTTGACATATATATATATTTTTTTATATATATATATATATATATATATATATATATATATATATATATATATATATATACAGTCAGTCTAGTATATATTTATACAGTATATACTCTGCATTTAGCATAGCCTATAAATTCAGTGTCTACTCTATGCATCCAGTGTAGCCTATATCTGCAGTGCATTCTGTGGTGTACTGTTTCTAATACACATCAAGAGGTGTATATATATATATATATATATATATATATATATATATATATATATATATATATATATATATACACTGTGCATCCAGCGTAGGTTATATCTACAGTGAATCCTGTGGTGTACTGTTTCTAATACACTACAGGCGGTGTGTACACAGTATCTAATACAGTGTGTACAGTGTCTACTACACTTTTGGTGGTGTACACAGTATAAAATACAGTGCAGCCATAGTACAGTTGCTAATACAGTGCAGGCGGTGTACACAGTATCTAATACAGTGGGTACAGTTTCTACTACACTTCTGGTGGTGTACACAGTATAAAATACAGTGCAGCCGTAGTACAGTTTCTACTACTTTTCTGGTGGTGTACACAGTATCTAATACAGTGTGTACAGTTTCTACTACACTTCTGGTGGTGTACACAGTACACAAGGCAGTGCAGCCATAGTACAGTTGCTGATACAGTGCAGGCGGTGTACACAAAATCTAATACAGTGTGTCTACTACACTTCTGGTGGTGTACACAGCACACAATAAAGTGCAGCCGTAGTACAGTTTCTATTACTTTTCTGGTGGTGTACACAGTATCTAATACAGTGTGTACAGTTTCTACAGTACTACACTTCTGGTGGTGTACACAGTACACAAGAGAGTGCAGCCGTAGTACAATTGCTAATACAGTGCAGGTGGTGTACACAGTATCTAATACAGTGTGTACAGTGTCTTCTACACCTCTGGTGGTGTACACAGTATAAAATACAGTGCAGCCATTGTACAGTTGCTAATACAGTGCAGGTAGTGTACACAGTATCTAGTACAGTGTGTACCGTTTCTACTACACTTCTGGTGGTGTACACAGTACACAAGACAGTGCAGCCGTAGTACAGTTGCTAATACAGTGCAGGCGGTGTACACAGTATCTAATACAGTGTGTACAGTGTCTACTACACTTCTGGTGGTGTACACAGTACACAAGGCAGTGCAGCCATAGTACAGTTGCTGATACAGTGCAGGCGGTGTACACAAAGTCTAATACATTGTGTACAGTTTCTACTACACTTCTGGTGGTGTACACAGTACACAATACAGTGCAGCTGTAGTACAGTTTCTACTACTTTTCTGGTGGTGTACACAGTATCTAATACAGTGTGTACAGTTTCTACTACACTTCTGGTGGTGTACACAGTACACAAGACAGTGCAGCCGTAGTAGAGTTGCTAATACAGTGCAGGCGGTGTACACAGTATCTAATACAGTGTGTACAGTTTCTACTACACTTCTGGTGGTGTGCACCGTACACAATACAGTGCAGCTGTAGTACAGTTGCTAATACAGTGCAGGCGGTGTACACAGTATCTAATACAGTTTATACAGTTTCTACTACACTTCTGGTGGTGTACACAGTATAAAATACAGTGCAGCTGTAGTACAGTTGCTAAAACAGTGCAGGCGGTGTACACAGTATCTAATACAGTGCGTACAGTTTCTACAACACTTCTGGTGGTGTACACAGTATCTAATATAGTGTATATGGTGTTGCAAAACAAAATATACATCATCTCTGGAAGGCCACCAAGGAGAGGCAGACACTCACAGTCCACTAAAAGAGGGCAAGCAGCCTCTGTGTCTACAGTCAACAGTGCTGGTTGTGGACATGGTGAATCCTCTGCAGGTGGCCGTGGGGCACGCTTGTCCTTTTTTTTCTGCTGCTTGCCGTGTTATTGAGCCAGAACATGGAGAAGAGTTGGTGGAGTGGATAACAAAGCTGTCCTCATCCTCCTCATCCTCTGTCACCCAGGCTCAGAGTAGTTTCCTTTCAAACTCAGCTGCCAAAGCAGCCTATTCCACTGGCAACTTGTCCACAGTCACTCCTTCCGTAGCTCCACCATCATGCACTGAGGAGTCCCCAGAAATATTCGACCACAGTGTCGGGTACATGCAGCTGGAGGATGTGCAGCGATTTGAAGGCTCCGATTTTGGTTCCCAGGTTAAGGAAGATAGTAATGTGAGCCTAGAGAGAGGGGGTGCTCAAGAAAGACAAGAAACTGGCAGTCATGTTACCCCAGCTGCAGCATACTGCCAAGTTTGCTCCAGTGACGAGGAGGGAAGAGATGATGAGGTCGCTGACTGTTTTTGGGTGCTTGAGAGAAGAGAGGAGGAGGCACAACTCCTATGAGGCAGGATGTCCTCTAGGGAGCAGCTGAAGGGCAACCACCCTATAGCCTCACACTGCAGAGGTCCGCAGGTGCAGGGTGCTGCTGACTCCCTGCTGACTTTTAAAAGTTCCTTGGTGTGGGCCTTCTTTTTGGAAGGCAATGTTTTGGCCTTGTTGGACAGGGCGGTCAGCAGTAAGGTGCATATTACCACTGACTCATGGTCCAGCAGGCATGGGCAGGGACATTACCTTTCCTTCATGGTGCACTGAGCCATGAAAGCCATTTTTGAGTCCCCAGCAGGACTCAAAAAAAGAAAACCTCCACTCTATACAAAACAAAAAAGTTGTCTTTAGATACAGTACGTTCTAGGGGGGTTAACCACAGGGGCAAAGGCACATGACTTTTATGATGGATTATCAGTCATTTATTAGTAATTGATGACAGTGAGATGACAAAGTGGTTTAATGAGGAACTGAACTCTGGAAACAGTGCCAAAAATAGGCTGTCAGAGGGTAAAGGACCAGTAACCTGTATTGCCTTTCGCTCCCTGCAGGTGATTCTTTCCCATTACTGTCTTACCAGCATAGTATAGTCTTACCAGTGTCGTATACCAGTATAAATAGCTATAAGGGTAGTGTCACGCACGCGGGCTGAGTCCGATTTGACGAGAGGGCTTCCCTTGCGGCTAAGTTCCAAGCACCCATGAAGGTGAGAACAAGGAGTGCTAGACTCAAAGACGCACAGGTGCCATTTCGGTAGATCTGCTGAAAGCTGCTGGCAGCACAGCAGAACTGGATAGCTGACAGCTGGCCTGTCAGGACAGTTGGCAGGACCTCCGTAGCCCCAGGTGTGTAGCAGAACCAGGGCAGCGACCACAGGCAAGATAGCACCCGAGGAAGAAGCAGGAACAGGCTGGCAGGCCCAGACTGAAGAGGCATAGTCAGGATGAGAGCCAAAGTCCTACACAGGAAGGCAAGCCAGGGTGTATGCAGAAGGGTAGTCAGGAGCAAGCTAGGGTCATACACGGTAGAGCAAGAGAAGCAGAGTCCTTAGAGCAAGCCGGGGGCATAACCAGGTATCAGGCAGCAGAGAAGTTCAGAGGCAAGCTGGATCGGTAACAGGTAATCCAAAGAATACAAGAAACACAGGAGCAAGGAGTACTGGTAGCTGAAGATCATCCAGCAAAGTCTAAGTGCAGCCACTGACCTTACATAGTGTGTTTGGCGCCAATTCTGGCAGCAGGTGTGCGTGAACGTGCATTTCTACGCAAACGAGCACGACCATGTAAAGTATTGGCAACTTTGCCAGGTCTTTTCCTCAGCACCTGCACATTTTTATTCTTCTGTCTCCTTTTCAGCACATGTTCATTTTTATTTTGAATAGCACCCTGACAGGTAGATGTACAGGATCGCCTAGGCAGAGGAAGTACACTGCTATTTTGCAAGAGGAATTCAAGACAAAGGGTACATTTTACATGGCACTACATACAGTAGGCACAATTAATATTTCCAGATGTTCCCTATAAAAAAAAAAAACACATCTTTACTTTTGAGTCGGGTCCAACCTTTCTTAAAATGCAGATCCAGCCAGATATTTTTGTTACTGTTTTTGGATTGTGTAAGGAAATGTTGAACATTTTTCCTGTTCTTATTGCTGCTGGAGTCTCCATTTAGAGATACATTTCCTACCCTGGCCACACTATTGCACCCTGGCACATGGCATCCCCAGAACAGAAAGTGAGGAAACATCTCCCCAAAGGGAAAAAAACACCAACAAAAACCTGACATCCCCACTATATCCAAAAAATAAATTGGCTTTTCATAAATCTTAAGTTTACAAAGAAAGAGATCTTTAAAAATTATAAAATTGATCAACTTATATTTTTGCAGGTATACTTATCATATTCATGTTGACCTTTCTCCACTCTGGGCTCTTCACAAATCTTACGAGAAAACACTGTTCTTTTTCAAATTTCCAAAGAAAGAGATCTTAAAAATTTAGAAAAGCGATCAACTTATATGTGGGCAGGTATACATATAAGATTTGTGTGCCGATTCTGACTGCAAGTCCTTTATGTTCAGATTTAAGATACTTCAAAATATCAGGGGAACTGAACTGGAATGCTTCTAGGACCATCCTCATTAGTGGAAATCCTCATCAGATTTGTGGAGCATTAATTACCTTAATTACCTTAATTAAATCCTTGAATTGCGAAATTCAGCCTTTTGTTTGTGTGTATGTTTTTTTTGTTCACAAAAACCTAGCATAAATAATCTTTTATTAAAGCCCAAGAGAAGTCACAGAAGTAGATATGAAATCAGATATACTGAGAACCTTTATATTCCTAGTCTTACTTCTACATCTATCAGCTGATTCACCAACACCATAAAGCCAATTATTTGCCCTGATTCAGTTGAGTGCTTTCCAGGTTGAGAGGACTCTTTCCTGCTTCATAAATATGTCCCTTAGTAATTATACTGAACAGCCATAACTTTATGACCACCCACCTAATTTTGAGTACGACCCCTTTTGCCACCAAAACAGCCCCTTTTGTCACCAAACCAGCCCGCTGAGGCATAAACTCCACTTGACCTCTGAAGTTATGATGTGGTATCTGGCACCAAGCCGTCAGTAGCAGATCCTTTAAATCCTGTAAGTTGTCTGGAGAATTTGGAGGTCAAGCCAACCCCTCAAACTCATTGTTGTGTTCCTCAAACCATTCTAGAACCATTTTTGCAGTGTGGCAGGGCACATTATGCTGCTGAAAGAGGCCACTGCCATCAGGTAATACAGTTTCCATGAAGGGATGTATTCGGTCAGCAACAATGTTTAGGTAGGTGGTGTGTGTCATCCACATGAATGGAAAGGCCCAAACAGAACATTGCCCAAAGGCTCACACTGCCTCTGTTGGCTTGTCCTCTTTCTATACTGCATCCTAGTGACATATTTTCCCCAGGTAAGCGAGGCACACGCACCCAGCCATCCACATTATGTAAATGAAAATGTGACTCATCAGACCAGACCGCCTTCTTCCATTGTTCCGTGGACCAAGTCTAATGCTCACGTGCCCATTGTAGGCGCTCTTTGGCTGTGGACATGGCTCGGCATGGGCACCCTGACCGGTCTGCAGCTATGCAGCTCCATACACAACAAACTGCGATGACCATTTTTCTGCACATCAACTTTAGAGACAACATGTTTACTTGCTGCCTAATACATCCCACGACTTTCAGATGCCATTGTAATGTGCAATGTTATTCACTTTAACTCTCAGTGGTAATACATTTATGGCTGATCGGTGTATTTCATGGCTTCTAAAGAAGACATTTTATAAATTATTACGATTTCAAAAGAGGAAACTTTTAAAGCCCATGCAGATTAAAATATACAAACTAATACAGTTCTATGGTCATTAAATCGGAGGTCCGCCCACCCCTGCAAAAATTAAAAGCCAGCAGCTGCACATACTGCAGCTGCTGACTTTTGATAATAGGACACTTACCTGTCCTGGAGTCCAGCGATGTCGGCACCGCAGCTGATGTTTCCATCAGCTGTTGTGTGCTGCCGCCGCCAAGGGAACCCGGTAGTGAAGCATTACGGCTTCATGCCGGGTCCCTACTGCGCATGTGCGAGGCACTGCTCCTACCTCCTACTTGAAGGAGGAGGAGGGAGCCGAGCTGCTGACTGAATTGAAGACTGGTCTTCCAGAAGTGGGGACAGGGTATCCGCCCCCCCCGAAAGGCCGAAAGGTGCCAAATGTGGCACCAGAGGGGGGATGAGACAAGTGAGCGGAAGTTCCACTTTTGGGTGGAACACCGCTTTAATAAATAATTTAAAGTACATTTCAATGCAACTATTAGCCTGTTACAATTTGCTATAATAGGGGTCTCCAAACTATGGCCCACGGGCCACATATGGTATGCTGCTATATATTATCCAGCGCCCAGCTGGGGTTAGTGGCGTATCCTTAATGTGCAGTGGTTGGGGATTAAGGTCAACATGGTCTCCACTGCTGATGTAAGGGAGACACCGATGGGGAACTTGATAAAGGGAAAACTCTGATGGGGACCCTGATATAAAGGGGGGGGGGGCTTTAATGGGGAATTAGATGTCAGGTGGGGACTTTGATGTAAGGGGGACTCTAATGGGGACCCTGATATAAGGGGAGGGGCTGTGTTGGGGAATCTGATGTAAAGGGTACTCTAATGGGGAATCTGATGTAAGGGGGGAATCTGATGGGGAACTTCATATAAGAAGGGACTTTTTTTGTAAGAAGGGAGTCTGATGGGCAATCTGATGTACAGTGGGGAAAATGTTGGGGAACCTGATGTATGGAGGGACTCTGATAGGGACCCGATGTAAGAGAGAACCTGATGTTAGGGGGAACGCTAAATGGCAAAGCGAGAAGAAACACAGCCAGACACCACAGAGGTTCCAGATTCAGATCCGGATCCTGAAAGGTTTGGACTCTGATGGAGAATCCGTTGAAAGGTGGGTGCTCTGTTGGAGAACCTGATGTATTCAGGAACTCTGATAGGAACCCTGATATAAGGGGGCAATCTAATGGAGAACTTGATGTAGGGGGGTATCTGAAGGGGACCCTGATATACTGTAAGTGGGGGAAATCTGATGTGAGGAGGATTTATTTCATCCTGTGAATATTTGTAAAATATACAATGTGGCCATCATAATGAAAAGTTTGGAGACCCCTGCCTTATGTAGTAGCACACTAACTGGGAGATGGAGTTTTAGGACTGTGAGCCAATCGGGTGTACTGCATATACACGTTGCTGTTAAAGGAGAAGCTCGTTTGGCTGTATGTCTTCTGTGGGTCCCAGGAGCGCAGTTTGTCCTGCACTCCTGTGACCCGTTTTCAGCAGACAGCGGGCTGAAGTCCGCCATCTGCCGACATCACAGAGACGGTATCCGGCTCAGCCTCTCAGCGAGCAAAGAAATGACCTCATCTGCCTTTTGCTGCTTTTTTCACTGTCCAACCAGCAGGTTAAAAAGCACTCTATCCCTAGCTGTGTGGCAGAGCTGTGTAAATGTCACGACTAAATGGCCAGAAATACAAATATGTTAGCAGGTAAAACAGCTCCAAATATTTATCTCATAGGTGTATTTACATATTTTCTTGTTCGGATTTGAAAATATAGTGCCAACTGTTTGCTTATTTATTTTTCATGAGTATGTCTTTTCTTTTACTGCTCATTAATAATGCAATCAATACTTTATTTTCACATTAAAAAAGTCTTTTATCTGCTAATTAATATTCATTACGCATGTTTTATTTTATTTTTTCAGACCCATATGTGAAAGTGAACTTGTACCATGCAAAGAAAAGAATTTCTAAAAAGAAAACTCACGTGAAGAAATGCACCCCCAACGCCGTGTTCAACGAACTGTTTGTGTTTGACATTCCTTGCGAAGGCTTGGAAGATATAAGCGTGGAGTTTCTGGTGATGGATTCAGACAGGGGTTCCAGGAATGAGATTATCGGTCGATTAATCCTGGGGGCTTCAGCAGATGGAACAGGTGGAGAGCATTGGAAGGAAATCTGTGAGCATCCTCGAAGACAAATTGCCAAGTGGCACATGCTGTGCGACGGTTAGCAGTTGAGAATTCAACGGACTTTCAGCGCCATCTTTTATTTATTTATTTCTTTTTTTTTTTTTTTTATTTATATTCCATGTGAAATAAGGAGCTTGCAATGAAATTTCTTTTTATGCTAACACATCATAAAGTAAAGAAAAAATTTAAAAAAGAGAATAATAATACAATAACAACAAGAGACAAAAAATATATTGTTCAACCAAAATTAAAACCCAACTCGGGGCATTTTATTTTTAAATGGTGCCCCAGCCATACTGAAAATAAAAAAAAGCAGGCCCGGCTGCAATACTTACCTTCGCTCCAGTGCTGTTCACTGCAGGAATTTAATTCTACCACTAGATGTCCTCATTCTTCTGGGTTGAAGAATGCCCAGCATGACTCGACTCCGAAGTCTGAGGAAGTACAATGATGCAGAGTGTTGTGAACATCCCTCCTGAGTGGGCGTAGTTATGACCCCCTGCACTCACGGTGTAATGAATAATGCAAAAAGAGGTGCTGACATGTTGACTGCAGACCACCCACCACCAGAAAAAGATCCATAGAGGTGGAGGACTCTGCACATCGCAGGACTGGCCTGTAGACATCTGGGAAAGGTAACAGTAAGTATACAAATAAAAGTATAGAAAATACTCATGGGTGAGGAATGGGATCACTTTGTGGGGGAGCCTGGAATGCAGATTTGGATAAATAATCTAATAAAGCAAAAACACAAAGCACCTACAAAGATACAAAATTATTCTTGTCATTTAAAGCTGGAAAAATAGTTGAAAAAGCGTTAAAAAAAAGTGTCTTGCCCTCAAAACACGTAAGCAGTGAGCGTAAATAATTTGGGCCTTTTTGTTACCGTGGTCATACATTTTGCACTATCATCAACTGTCCCACGAATAATTATTTATATCATTGGTATAAACCACCTAAATATGAAGTTTCATTAAAAGCCCAGATATTCTCCAAGAGAGTTTGTGGTTGGTCACATAGATTTTATTGTTCACATTTCAGAACAATCTATTTTATTTTATTTTTTGCTTTCTCTGTTTTACCTCATATACACCACTTATTTGTGTTTTGTTGAAGACGGACACATGGTCTAAGTACAGGCAAGATTGCACACTGCCCATTATATTTTCAACTACAAGGGCCCCTACTAGGAGATTAGCTTGGATCCCTTACTCAACACCTTTTCAACCAAAGGGCAATGTGGGCATTTGCCCCAGTTCTTCCAACACAAGAGCTCACCAATGGACCAGAAGTAGAGCCTAGGAAAACAGGAACGTTAGGAAAAAAGAAATGTTACCCTCTGTATTAACATGTATGAAAAATTATATTCAGGTACTAGCAAAGTTTTATAAAAACATCATCTAAAAGGCATCATCTAAAAAAATGCCTTGATGTGTTTCGCACAACAGTGCTTTACTCATAGGGCCTTATGACTAAACACTGCTGTGCAAATGTACTTCCTGTAGACCAGCCTTTTTCAACCAGGGTGCCTTCAGGTGTCTTTGGGGGTGCTTTGGCAAAATGCCTAGAAATTGCCCGAAAATTGTATACCAGTCAAGGGGTGGATCAAGCCCGCCTATTAGTTACATAAAGCCACAGGTTTTTATTGTGCACCATTATAACCTTCTAGCCGCCAGTGTCCTAACAACCAATGATATCACCGGTTGATAAGGAAGATGTTGGGCACCTGCACAGCATCTTTGTTTGCCCCTCCCCATCAGCACTGGGATCACAATAGCTGAGTGATGGAGAGAAACTGAGGGAGAAGAGAAACATTAGAATACTAGTCAGTACCAGTGTGCAAAGGTGTATTTGCTTTGGAAGAATAAATCACCTCTAACGTTGGGTGTCCTACATATGTGGATATTGATGTATCTATATTCATTTTTTAAATTTTAGAATGGGGTGCTTCGAGATGAGGAATATTAAAGGGTATATTCACTGAAAAAAGGTTGAAAAATTCCGTTGTAGACAACCGCTCTCTTTTTGAGAATACTTACAGGTTATTGGAGCAGGCTGTGATTGGTCTACCTCTACTGTTATGCAACTGTTGCACAAAAGCTGAGGTCTGCAACTGGCACCGGATAGAATATGTTTGGGGTTCTCTATATGGTAACAAAATGACCCGTCTGACAACCGTTTGTATATCACTCCCCAGAGGGCCCAGGAAGTGAATAGAGCACCTGTTGAAGAAAAAAAAATGTCTCCATATTTGGATTTGCTTAATCAATATAAACTCAAAAATGTTCAGTAAAAATATAAATTTTGTAAAAAAAAAAAAAAAATCATAAAAATTAGATATTTGCCTTGGACCCACTTAAAGAAACCCAGCACTTCCATCTTGATCAAGTAGTAGAGATCGGTGGGAGTTTAATATTGCAAGGTCAAAAGGTTTTGAAAGAACTATTTTGTATTTACACATTTAAGCTCAGATCTTGCAATATTGGCATACCATTGAGAATTTGGAAACTTTCCTGGCCATTTGAGGGTCCCGATAAATGGAAAAATCCCACATCCAATCCATTGATGTAACAATACCAAATGGAGGAGTGAATGGCTATAAAAATTGGTTGTATAGTGACTGCTTCTGTCAGCATATGTGGTTTTTGCGTTACCTTCAGCTTGCATATGAGGTTATGTATTTTTCTAAATAAGGCATGTTGGTCAAGATTTTCCACAGTTGTATTCCCTTTAAAATTCATTATAATAAGAGTTCTGTAGCTCTTGCTATTGCGTAGGGTTTGACTGTTGGGCCTATACAAGCCAGGGATAAGATCACAATTATTTCTGACAACCATTTGTATGTCACTCCCCAGAGGGCCCAGGAAGTCAATAGAGCCCCTGTTGAAGAAAAAAAAAATGTCTCCACATTTGGGCTACAGTTGTATTGCCTTTAATATTCATTATAATAAGAGTTCTGTAGCTCCTGCTATTGAATAGGGTTTGACTGTTGGGTCTATACAAGCCAGGGATAGGATCACAATTATTTCTTTATAGCCATAAATTACGAAATGTAATTTTGTGTTGCTCCTCCGAAACCTAACACAAACCCTTTAGTTTGTTTAGTGGTACTCACCTTTTACCTGTAAAACTGGGTTCTGATTGAGAAAATTCCACACATGGCACCCCAGCCATGCTGTTCTGAATGCTGGGTTTGTTTTTGTTTTGTTTGTAATTCTGACAATTTGGGGACCTCAAAACAAAGCCTAGGACCCAAATTTGACACCTTTACCTTCAGGATGTACAGCTCTTGTATGTATACCCAAAACTTTTTTTCTGATTTAAATAGAATAGTCAAGGGTCAAAAACCTTGTCAGTCAATTTTTTTTGTTGTCATGTCCCATTGGAGAGACTTCTCTTCACTTCCTGTCATGGAGACAGAACAGGAAGTGAAAGTTAATTTCCACAAACTGAGAGGGGTTCCCTACTTAAACAGTTGTTCCCATAAAAAGTGTCCCTATTGGCAGATTTGCCCTTCCATTTTGGGGGCAGATTTAGGATTATCCATAATTTTCATTTTTTTTTGTTTTTTTTACAATAGTCAAAAGGACATCTAGGGATTCTGAATCTTTTTAGGCAGGCCATACTTTATACAGTTTTTTTGTTCAATTTCTTTTAGATTTACCTTCAACTATGTAGTCCAAGGGCCTGCCTGGTTGCATACAAATTGAAACTGTTTAGGTTTGACCTCATATTATATTGTTTTGGTAAATCTAAAGGAAAATTTTACAAGAGAATTGTGTAATGTATGGCCAGCTTTTGTGGAGTCACAGACAGCAAAAAAAAAATTGTCAAGGGGCCAAAACCCTTCAAAAGTCTACCCACAACTAAAAAAAAAAAAGAAAATTGGGTTATACATTCAGTTTAGTAGATATAGAGTAAGTGACTAGTTAAAACGAACCACCAAGTTGGGTTGTATATAAATATTTGTACAGAATTTACCACTTTTGATCACTAAGTGAACCCATTTATTTAGGTGAGCTGTTTTTTTTTTAATTTCATTTTTTGGAGTCTTGGAATTATACACACAGCTTTGTTTTTGATCAAGCTGCTGGTCGAAACATTTTCATATTAGGCTGTGCCGTAAACCTCGTCTTTACATGTCCATTCTACAAGGAGAAAATTGAAACCAATGAACTGAAAGACTGTCAATGAAGACTGAATAACCTGCTTTACATGACCCGCGCCCTTGACACATGCATCATTGTTCCCTTTGTGAGTTGTTGTATGAAGTTGTGAATTTTAATACAGTATGTGATAAAATAAAGAAAAAAAAAAATACACAAGTGAAATATTGCACGGTATTTCAAGGGCTTGGACTCCCGAATCAGCGGGGTCTTGTGAGTGATGTGGGCCTGTGCACTACGGTATGTAGCATAATGTTCTATTGAAATATTTACCAGTATGTCCCAAAAACAAATAATGGGGTAGTAACTGTTTTGTGTCATTGGAATAAACAAAAAAAAAAAAAATTCTTACATTCCAACTGTGTAGCAGGTTTGCATTCTAATGTTGTTCTGAATGTTCATGTTTTTTCAAACTGCACTATTGGTGTATACGTGTTGAGATTTTTTTTTTTTTCAAAAATTTTCTACTTTTTTTTTTTTTTCCCCCCAAAAGTCACAAAAGGAGGAATAGATGAAAATTGAAGGGTCAGTCCAGCAAAACTGATTCTTAGTGACGGGCTGAATCAACAACTATGTCTGTTAAAGTGTATGTCTGGCCAATAAATAAATAAAATTATAATTTTTTTAAATGTTATTTTTCTCCCATACATGCACTTAAAACTCAAGGGGACATTCCTTTGCACCTGTTCCTGTCTCCACCTAAATTCCACAGCCAATATGAGTTGGCCCCCAAACTAACTACTGGATTTGGAACTCTCACCACTGGATGACCCAAGAGATATAAAAAAAAAACAGTTGATGATTTAGCCTACCACTATCCACCCAGTTTTTTTGGTGGGTTGATCCTTTAAGAAAACATTGTTTTTACATTGGTGTATGAAGGTGAGACATTTGTTTAATATACCAGAATTATTATTGATGCTAAAGGGGGCTGGGTATTTTTTTTTTCTCCTCCCTCTTCAAGTGTGTATACAACCTGGTATTTTATGTGCAATATATGGGGCACAATTTTCGATTTCACTGTACAGAATATCTAAGTTGTATTAAAGATAAAGGCTATGCATTTTAAGATTTTTTGCCATGCTTGTTTCATTATTATGAAAAAAATAATACATTTTCACTTAAATGAATAGGGGGTGGTTGGTTGGAAAAAAAATACTTTGAACATTAATGTTTTCATTATATCCACATCCACCATTTTTATGACAATCTCAAGCAAACATAACGGGATATTTACTTACTTCCTAACATATCAAAGTGTTCGAGAGAAGAATTGTCTCAAACTGTCTTTAGGGTACATATCAACCATAAGGATGAATGAAATTTTAGCAAAAAAAGGGAAGATTTGTGCTCTTTTGGCAAAATGCATTGGAGTTAATGGGGAAGGTGAAATTAAAGAGACGCTGGGGGTTATCTACTAAAACTGCATAGTGCAAAATCTCTGCATAGAAACCGATCGGCTTTCAGGTTTTATAGCCAATGCTTAAAGTGGTTGTAAACCCTTTTTAACAATTCCAAAAAAAAACCTGCAAGATAAAGGCATAATGAGTTAGTATGCATAGCACACTAGCTCATTATGAATTACTTACCTGAGATCTAAGCCCCCACAGTGTTCCTCGTTCAGCACTCCAGCGGCCGACATCTCCCCGGGAGGGGGGGGGGGTGTTACTTTCGGGTATAGTGGCTCCGGCGCTGTGATTGGCTGGAGCCGCGATGACGTCATTCCCACTGGAGTCGCCGGCACAGTACAATTTGCTTTAGTGTGTATGTGCCGATGACGTCAGCACATGCAAATACAGGGATATCTCCTAAACTGTGCAGGTTTAGGAGATATCCAGTGTAGCTGCAGGTAAGCCTAATTATAGGCTTGCCTGTAGTTTAAAGTGGTTGTAAAGGGTTTACAACCACTTTAACTGAACAAGCTGAAGTTAGAAGCTGATGGGCTACCATGTACAGCTGCACCAGAGTGCACCAGTTTTAGTATATCTCCTCCACCGCCCGTTGCTTTGTCCATTTTGGGCAAATTAACTGTGGGGGTGATTTACTAAAACTGGAGAGTGCAACATTTAGTGCAGCTGTGCATGGTAGCCAATCAGTTTCTAACTTCAGCTTGTTCAATTAAGCTTTGACAAAAAATACCTGGAAGCTGATTGGCTACCATGCACAGTTGCACCAGATTTTACACTCTCCAGTTTTAGTAAATCAACTACAGTGTCTAGACATAGCCCAGCTCCATAAGTATGTATAATTACTCAGCCATGTTCATTTTCCTTGATCTGAGTAAACTCCTGTGTAACACAATACAATCTCATGCGCTCTGGAGTCCGGTCAACTAAGTAGGTGGTGCAGCCAACCCCCTTAAAAAAAGTAAATGGAATGTCGTAGGTCTTGCTGCCCTCCTCAGAACAATGGGTATCCTGAGAACTGAAACATCAGGCTATGCTACAGTGCTCAGGCCTGAGCAATCAATCCTCAAGCCCAAATATTGTTATTTGGGGGGGCTTATGTCATTACCTGTCTAAGCTTGACATCAGTCTACACAGGAGTTTACAAAAAGAAAAGGAGGCCGCACTGACCTTGTGCATTACCAAAGATAAAATGTATTCATAAAATATAAAAAGAATTATACTCACAAACGAGCTTTAAAACAAGGCTTATCGATACTCCAGCAATTACGAGCAATATCTCTAGATGCCTGCAACCTGGACCAGATATTTGGAGGAACCAGATGGCATCGCAAGCGGCTTACGCGTTACGAGGGAGAGCATTGCTGTGGCTCTGAGGAAGAGGGTTCTCCCTCGTAACGCGTAAGCCATTTGCGATGCCATCTGGTTCCTCCACATATCTGGTCCAGGTTGCAGGCTTCTAGAGATACTGCTCATAATTGCTGGAGTATCGATAAGCCTTGTTTTAAAGCTCGTTTGTGAGTATAATTCTTGTTATATTTTATGAATACATTTTATCTTTGGTAATGCACAAGGTCAGTGCGGCCTCCTTTTCTTTTTGTAAACTTCTGTGTAGACTGATGTCAAGCTTAGACAGGTAATAACAGAAGCCCCCCCAAATAACAATATTTGGGCTTGAGGATTGACCGCTCAGGCCTGAGCACTGTTGCATAGCCTGATAATCAGGGCTCCAGCAGTGTGGAGAAGCAGTGATGGGACGTGGCTTTGTAAGTATACATGCCTAGGGTGAGCTAAGTGACAGGTCTGAAATCATCTATTTAAGGTGGTAGGTGATCAATTTAAATCCAATCTGAAATGGCACAATTTATTGATCAAGACATAAAACAAGACATACAGTGGGGACGGAAAGTATTCAGACCCCCTTAAATTTTTCACCCTTTGTTATATTGCAGCCATTTGCTAAAATCATTTAAGTTCATTTTTTTTCATCATTAATGTACACACAGCACCCCATATTGACAGAAAAACACAGAATTGTTGACATTTTTGCAGATTTATTAAAAAAAACCTGAAATATCAAATGGTCCTAAGTATTCAGACCCTTTGCTGTGACACTCATATATTTAACTCAGGTGCTGTCCATTTCTTCTGATCATCCTTGAGATGGTTCTACACCTTCATTTGAGTCCAGCTGTGTTTGATTATACTGATTGGACTTGATTAGGAAAGCCACACCTGTCTATATAAGACCTTACAGCTCACAGTGCATGTCAGAGCAAATGAGAATCATGAGGTCAAAGGAACTGCCTGAAGAGCTCAGAGACAGAATTGTGGCAAGGCACAGATCTGGCCAAGGTTACAAAAACATTTCTGCTGCACTTAAGGTTCCTAAGAGCACAGTGGCCTTCATAATCCTTAAATGGAAGACGTTTGGGAGGACCAGAACCCTTCCTAGAGCTGGTCGTCCGGCCAAACTGAGCTATCGGGGGAGAAGAGCCTTGGTGAGAGAGGTAAAGGAGAACCCAAAGATCACTGTGGCTGAGCTCCAGACATGCAGTCAGGAGATGGGAGAATGTTGTAGAAAGTCAACCATCACTGCAGCCCTCCACCAGTCGGGGCTTTATGGCAGAGTGGCCCGACGGAAGCCTCTCCTCAGTGCAAAACACATGAAAGCCTGCATGGAGTTTGCTAAAAAACACCTGAAGGACTCCAAGATGATGAGAAATAAGATTCTTTAGTCTGATGAGAACAAGATAGAACTTTTTGGCCTTAATTCTAAGCGGTATGTGTGGAGAAAACCAGGCACTGCTCATCACCTGTCCAATACAGTCCCAACAGTGAAGCATGGTGGTGGAAGCATCATGCTGTGGGGGTGTTTTTCAGCTGCAGGGACAGGATGACTGGTTGCAATTGAGGGAAAGATGAATGCGGCCAAGTACAGGGATATCCTGGACGAAAACCTTCTCCAGAGTGCTCAGGACCTCAGACTGGGCCGAAGGTTTACATTCCAACAAGACAATGACCCTAAGCACACAGCTAAAATAACGAAGGGGTGGCTTCACAACAACTCTATGACTGTATCTGAATGGCCCACCAGAGCCCTGACTTAAACCCAATTGAGCATCTCTGGAGAGACCTAAAAATGGCTGTCCACCAACGTTTACCATCCAACCTGACAGAACTGGAGAGGATCTGCAAGGAGGAATGGCAGAGGATCCCCAAATCCAGGTGTGAAAAACTTGTTGCATCTTTCCCAAAAAGACTCATGGCTGTATTAGATCAAAAGGGGCTTCTACTAAATACTGAGCAAAGGGTCTGAATACTTAGGACCATGTGATATTTCAGTTTTTCTTTTTTAATAAATCTATAAAAATGTCAACAATTCTGTGTTTTTCTGTCAATATGGGGTGCTGTGTGTACATTAATGAGGAAAAAAATGAACTAAAATGATTTTAGCAAATGGCGGCAATATAACAAAGAGTGAAACATTTAAAGGGGTCTTAATACTTTCCGTCCCCACTGTATGTACACAGATTATTTCCGTTGATCGTGAAATTAGAAGAGATCTATTTTTATCGTCATGAACATTACCATGAGGTAACTTAACCAGCCCGAATGGCTACAAAAATTTCAAATCTGAGCCCTTCTGATTGCACTTACAGTAATAAAAAATAAGTAGATAATAAGAAGATGCAAAGAGGCCCCCAATTGCCAACAGTTTTCTAACAAGAATTTAGCCCACATCTTCTATCCCATTTTTATGGCAGGGCCAGATGAAAGGAAACAAGACCATTTTCAACCCCACCCCTACCATCTAAGGCAGGGGTCTCCAAACATTTTAAATAAAGGACCAATCCACTGCTCCTCATATATTAGGAGGGTCAGACTGTGGCCAGTGGGAGTAGAAAATGCCCTGGCATCGGTAGGAGTAAACAATGCCATAGGCTTGGTGTTCAGTGGGAGAATAAAACCCTTCCAAATTAGTGTCAGTGGGAGGAACAGTGCCCCATAATTGGTGTCAGAAGGAGGAATAGTGCCCCATTGTTGGTGTCAGTGGGGGGAATAGTGCCCCATTGTTGGTTTCAGTGGGGGTAATAGTGCCTCGTCTTTGGTGTCAATGGAAGAACTAGTCCTTCTGAATAAAGACAAGCAAATAACCACATCTGGCACAGAGGCCGCAGTTTGAATATCCCTGATCTAAGGTAACTGGGACTCAGACATGCACTGGGAGATTTTCCTTCAGTTCCGGCCTCTAAGACAAATCAGGAAGTGGGAGAAAATCCTTCCAAACGTGAGGGAATCCCTGGTTGTCACCATAACTAGTGTCCCCATTGGAAGATTTCCTCTTTCTTTCACTTTTGGGGATAATGGTAAACAGGACAAATAGTGATGGTAAATCTTCCCAACTGAGGCACAGACTGCAAAGAAATAAAAATGTGACAGGTGTTCTAATCCTTCTCTACTCTATCCAAAACTAAAACAAAATTTCATCATTAATTATACTTTAATCTATATGTTTTTATTTTCGGACGGGAAATGTGTGATGACAGGCTGTTGGCGGAAAATCCGACTGTTTGTACGCTCCTTTGGACAATTGTTGTCGGATTTTCCACGGACAAATGTTGGATAGCAGGTTTCAAAATTTTCCGCGGGCAGAAGTCTGTTGTCGGATTTTCCGAGCGTGTGTACACAAGTCTGTCGGACAAAAGTCCAAAGTACAAACACTCATGCTCGGAAGCAAGGGCGAGCCAGAAGCGGTCGGTCTTGTAAACTAGCGTTCGTAATGGAGAATTAACATTATTGACGTGACAAATTATGAAATCTGGAAATGCAGCGCACAATTCTCTTCTTCTTTAATGGGATAATAATGAAGCTGCTTTGCTGGTGATACTGATGGAGTTATTGCAAACAAATTTTCAAAGGCTTTTTTTTCTAGTGATATCAAGAATAATATTATTATGCTTTTTTTTTTTTTTTTTTGGGCAAGTTACCACAACATCATTATCCTGTAGTTTTTAAGATCAAAGATACAACTATGTTGGTGTCCCTTGTCAATTTTACATTGTGTTTTTTTAAATGTAACTGCCTACTCCCAACTGTCATTTGAAGTAAAACACATAGCCAGGTATTATTTATATAAATTATTCCTGCGCTACCTTGGAAAACAATGGTGCACATGGACAGCTGCAAACACTGAGTGGGATCAAACAAAGCCCATGGATAGTGTAAAGAATATAAATAAAAAGTGCTGCGCTGGTCCAATAAGGTGTAACTATGTGATAGTGTGCAGTAAAACAAAATATACAGTGAAAAATGGAGGGGTGTTCGGGTAATGTGTCTGTCTGCACAGTATCCTGTGAAAAAATCAAATGGTGTAAAGGAGTGAATATCTATCCTGTATCTAATGTCAGGACTGTAGCGGTGCAGTGTGTGCAGGGAACCAATAGGGATGATCCTCTTGCACACCTAGTGCTAATAGAGCTTGTGCAAATGAACCTTAAAGTGGAGTTCCACCCACTTTTACAACTCTTCAGCATCCCTCACTAAACTGAGCACTGTAAACGAATTGGATATTTAAAATTTTTTTTTCTCAGCACCTACTGTATATCTGCTGTATTCATTTTTCACTTCCTTCTCCCTGGCCGTGGGCCATCGCATCATTTCCTGTTTGCAATGCCTTCTGGAAAGGGGCGGCAACTTCCTCTGACACTGCCGTTGCTATGGAAACCTGACCTGAAACCTATTAGATCTGCAAGGATGAGATCCAGGAAGAAATACAGTCTGGCTTCAGATGCCCACACTTAAGATGGCCACGGCCTGCTGTAAGTTTATAAAATAACAAACTACTGCTGTAAACTAACAAAACAGACCTTAGTTTACAGACTAACTTTACTAGAATACATTAAGCTTGTGTATTATAGGGGTATTTTTATTTAAAAAGTATAATTTTGCCCGGAACACCACTTTAAAGTGCTGTAGTGTCACTGTGCAACCTGTATCAATAAAATGTAATCGTAAAATATGTGTATAAAAGAATTAAATAATAAATATCACAGAAATAGCATAGGCAAAGAGTAAAATATATGGATAAAGAAAGTGCAAATTCTGCAGGGTAAATATATATGGACACAAAGTGAAAAACTATACAAAATAAATATCGTGCAAAAAACGCATCAGTGCAACATAGGTGTGTGGCATCACTCTATGCGACCCAGGTAGAAAATGCCACTAGAAATATAGCTGCGTGAAGTCCAAACCAAGTCTTTGTAAATACAATGAAGCATATGTGACAGTGCAAACTCAAAGGAGATATTCAGTGATCCTTTAAAAAATCCAAATGTGCAACAAATAATCAGTGGGGTGCCGAAAGAGAGAGGGTGTCTATCCTCTTCGTGCTCAAACACACACAGATAGGTAGTGGCCCCTTACCTTGCGGCAATGGGACAACCGCATAGAGTGTAAATGGAGGACTTCATCAGGGGATGAAGTCACGTGATTGGGTGACGTCACGCGTAGGGACGGGATAGGCACTGACACAGATCTGGATTGACGAGCTCGCCGCTCGTAGGATATACATGGGATGTACACCTGCTCCATGTGAGTACATGCCTTTGACTTGAATAAAAGTATCGTCTTGCTCAAAATACTACACTATCTGGCATCCCTTTTTTTGTTCCTCCATATGTTGACTCTGCTATTTGTTGATGCTGGTACTGAGGGATTAAAGTGCAGGGACCATCAGCTCTGGTCCAGGGACCCCAAAGAGAGACCATCTCCTCCATTTACACTCTATGCGGTTGTCCCATTGCCGCAAGGTAAGGGGCCACTACCTATCTGTGTGTGTTTGAGCACGAAGAGGATAGACACCCTCTCTCTTTCGGCACCCCACCGATTATTTGTTGCACATTTGGATTTTTTAAAGGATCACTGAATATCTCTTTTGAGTTTGCACTGTCACATATGCTTCATTGCATTTACAAAGACTTGGTTTGGACTTCACGCAGCTATATTTCTAGTGGCATTTTCTACCTGGGTCGCATAGAGTGATGCCACACACCTATGTTGCACTGATGCGTTTTTTGCACGATATTTATTTTGTATAGTTTTTCACTTTGTGTCCATATATATTTACCCTGCAGAATTTGCACTTTCTTTATCCATATATTTTACTCTTTGCCTATGCTATTTCTGTGATATTTATTATTTGATTCTTTTATACACATATTTTACGATGACATTTTAGTGATACGGGTTGCACAGTGACACTACAGCACTTTAAGGTTCATCTGCACAAGCTCTATTAGCACTAGGTGTGCAAGAGGATTATCCCTATTGGTTCCCTGCACACACTGCACCGCTACAGTCCTGACATTAGATACAGGATAGATATTCACTCCTTTACACCGTTTGATTTTTTCACAGGATACTGTGCAGACAGACACATTACCCGAACACCCCTCCGTTTTTCACTGTATATTTTGTTTTACCGCACACTATCACATAGTTACACCTTATTGGACCAGCGCAGCACTTTTTATTTATATTCTTTACATAGCCAAGTATTATTCTCCACAATTTTTTTTATTGTGCATTAAAAAAAATAAAAAAAATAAAATTAGACATGCTATCTGCCAATAGAACTTAACCAAAAAGTACATTCTATGCATCCAAAAATATAGAAAATATAACAAATCAAATCATTATTATTCAACCAAAAAAATAATGTCAGAGCAATAACTCCAAGGCCAATAATAAATAACACGTGATCTTCTCAGATTACGCAACACGTATGGTTGATGAACAGCCGTTCAGAGACTAAATAAAAAGCACAAAATGAAAAGTGCGAATCAACACTCACTAAACTTCTACTAACACAAAATTAGAGAGCTGAAAAAACCACATAGTACGTCAGTACAATCGTGTTTGTTGGCTGACTATTCCTTGCCGTTTGTATGCAAGACAAAATCCAGGCACACGCCCAGGGGCGGACTGATAACTCATGGGGCCCCCGGGCAATAGGAGATTATGGGGCCCCCAGGCAATCAGAGATTATGGGGCCACACAGTATACACACACACAGTATACAATCACACAGTATACACATACATATACACACAGTATACACAGACAGATGTAAAAAAAACACAGATTTATACATACTGTCGCTGGTAATACTGAGGCTGGCAACCCTGATGGGCCCCCCTAGTGGCCCAGGGCCCTCGGGCAGTGCCCGAGTGGCTCAATGGTCAGTCCGCCCCTGCCCACGCCTTCGGACAAAACTCAGAGGTTTTGTGGAAAATGTGATCGTGTGTACGAGGCTTTACCTGAAAATTCTGGTAATATGACACGGCGGGTCCCAGGTCTTCTTTCATCTGCAATGTAGTGGGAAAGTCCATTATGAAGTACCCATGGCTCTTCCTGGCGATGTGGGTGTTTCCTATTGGCTGCTACAAGTGTTCATCATCTAGCCCTCCTAGAACTTTGCAAACATTCTTCACTGGGTCCTGAAGCATGATATCATGTTGGGGGAAAGATTCAATTTCAATCAGATAAGCAGCGATGAGCCGAGAAACCAATTACTGGCCACTGCTACCTGGAGGCGCTTTGGGGGATCGTGTAACAGCGGATTCGGGTGAGTTCGGGTGGGCCTTTAAAAAATAATGATTGGGTGAGTGAAGGTTTGGTGGTAACAGATTGTTTTTTTATTTTTACAAGAGATGGACTTTACTTGTTTCACTTGCACATAATAAAAAAAAGGAACTCTGATGCCGCGTACACACGGTCGGATTTTCCGACGGGAAATGTTGGATGTGAGCTTGTTGTCGGAAAGTCTGAACCGTGTGTATGCTCCATCGAACATTTGCTGTCGGACTTTCGGCCAACAAATGTTTGATAGCAGGTTCTCAAATTTTCCGCCGACAGAACTTTGTTGTCGGAAAGTCCGATCGTGTGTACACAAGTCAGTTGCACAAAAGTTCACACATGCTCGGAATCAAGCAGAAGGAGCCGCACTGGCTATTGGACTTCCCTTTTCTCGGCTCGTCGTATGTCTTGTACGTCACCGCGTTCCCACGTTCGTGATTGTTGGCCAACATTTGTGTGATCGTGTGTATGCAAGACAAGTTTGAGCCAACAACCTTTGAACAAAAATCCACGGTTTTGTTGGCGGAAAGTCCGATCGTGTGTAAGGGGCATAACAGTTACATCCATGGTTTTGCACATCCTTCTGCTTTACTGTAGTCATTATTTGGCATTTGGACTTAATTAGTGATTTGAAGGGGGGGGGGTTATTGTTGAAGTCTAAATTGAATTTCACCCAGAAAGCTCTGGTAGTTATGCCATAAAATGGAAATAAGTCAGATAGCAGTAACAATTACCAGCAGACCAAGCCTCATCAGTGTTTTATGTCTACAATATAATTTGCTCAGGGGTCACTATTTTTCTCTGGAAAACAGCACGCATGTATTAAAAAAAATCAATGAAAAGGTCAGAAGTACACAGTTTGTGATAAAGTCATTCTCCCATTAATTAAAAAAAAAAAAAAAAAAAAGTACAGTAGCTTAAACAGCTAAACAATACAAATCAAACTTATTAGTTTAACTTCTATTTTGTTTCTCTTATCCCCTAATAAGTACTGAGTGCCAGTGTCTGATGCTTACTTTACCAGGGTGACAACATTGGTAACATTTCTCCTCATGCCAGATACCATTGCCAATGCCTTGACTGGTGTAACGGTCATCTTTACTCACGTCACGTACAGCTGCCTATATACGAAAGCATATGACAAATCAAATAAAACAAGTGAAGAGAAAAAACAAGGGAGGGTGGGTGGACACCAAAGAGTGACTGTGAAGTAATTTCCGGTGGCTTTGGCGGGCTCACAGTTATGACTCGCCCCTTGCCTCTCTCCATAGGACACATGGTTCGTCTTTTCCCTCCACAGTCATGTTACTCTGTGCTTAAAGTGGTGTTCCAGCCGAAATTATACTTTTTAAATAAAAATACCTCTATAATACACAAGCTTAATGTATTCTAGTAAAGTTAGTCTGTAAACTAAGGTCTGTTTTGTTAGTTTATAGCAGTAGTTTGTTATTTTATAGCAGGCCTTGGCCATCTTAAGTGTGGGCATCTGAAGCCAGACTGTATTTCTTCCTGGATCTCATCCTTGCAGATCTCGCACATGCTCAGTGCAGCACAAGCAGTGTAATAGGTTTCAGGTCAGGTTTCCATAGCAACAGCAGTTTCAGAGGAAGTTGCCGCCCCTTCCCAGAAGGCATTGCAAACAGGAAATGATGCGATGGGCCGCGGCCAGGGAGGAGGAAGTGAAAATGAATACGACAGATATACAGTAGGTGCTGAGAAAAAAAAAATATATATCCAATTCGTTTACAGTGCACAGTTTAGTGAGGGATGCTGAAGAATTGTAAAAGTGGGTGGAACTCCACTTTAACCGCTAGCCCACCGCCCACCGTCAAATGACGTCCTGGGCTTTGGGCAGGTATATCTGAATGATGCCTGTAGTTACAGACTTCATTCAGATATTGCCGGTTTCAGCCGGCGAATCTCTACACCATAGGAACGATCATAGCGGCCGTTCCGCCGCTTGATCGTTCCTATGGGAGGCGAGAGGGGACGCCCCCCCCCTCCCGCCGCCCTCCGGTGCTTCTACCGACTCACCTCAGCGATCGGTGAGTCGGATAGCGGATCCGCCGGCGCCGGATGTAGATCATAGAGATTTCCGGCGGACCAGATGGTCCCCGGAGTCTCTATGATCGTCGGAGGCCGGGCGCGATGTTATGACGTCACGCCCGGCCTCTCCATTCAAAAAAACGGCGCCGCTTCGGCCTGGAAGCGGCGATCGTTTTATTTTTTTTTTTTATTTCAGGCTTCCCAGCCTAGTGGTGAGATATGGGGTCTTATTGACCCCATATCTCACTATTAAGAGCACCTGACATGTCATATTGCTATTACAAGGGATGTTTACATTCCTTGTAATAGGAATAAAAGTGATCAGTTTTTTTTTTTTGCAAAAAAGTGTCAAAATAAAAAAAAATAAAATATAATTAACAATAAAAAAAAAAAAAAAAAATTTTTAAAGCGCCGCTGTCCCCGTGTGCTCGCACGTAGAAGCAAACGCATACGTAAGTCCCGCCCACATATGAAAACGGTGTTCAAACCATACATGTGAGGTATCGCCGAGAACGTTGGAGCGAGAGCAATAATTTTGGCCCTAGACCTCCTCTGTAACTCAAAACATGTAACCAGTAAAAAAATTTAAAGCGTCGCCTATGGGGATTTTTAAGTACCGAACATTGGCGCCATTCCACGAGCGTGTGCAATTTTGAAGCGTGACATGTTAGGTATCTATTTACTCGGCGTAACTTCATCTTTCACAAAATGCAAAAACATTGGGCTAACTTTACTGTTTTGTTTTTTTTTTAAACACAAAACAGTTTTTTTCCCAAAAAAAACGCGTTCGAAAAATTCCTGCGCAAATACTGTGTGAGATAAAAAGTTGCAACAACCGCCATTGTATTCTCTAGGGTCTTTGCTAAAAAAACATATATAATGTTTGGGGGTTCTATGTAATTTTCTAGCAAAAAAATGATGATTTTTACATGTAGGAGCAAAGTGTCAGAATTGGCCTGGTATTGAGGTGGTTAAAGGCACGGTGTGATCCTTTCTCTTCTCCCAGACATTGTAACTGACAACACAGTCCTGTCAACATTGCCTGAAGCAGTGAATGAGCATGGTCCTACAGAATGTCCTCTACGATCTCTCCTCCCAGACCCAGAGACCAGAATGCCGTAGTCCCTATGATGTGCACTGGCTGTGAAAAGGGAATTTCCTGGAACAGGTAATTAAAAAAGAAAAATGTGCAGACATTAATGCACCAGGTGAGGACCTTATTTATTTATTACTTATATAATAATAATAATATGTAGCAACCTCTTCCAGTTAGGCTGCAAGGCTAAATTTAGTTTTATGGCTTGGCTTCACTGCAGTCAGTGGAGCAGTGATAGATTGTTATTTTGTCTGGTCAAGGATTCCAGGTTGAGTGTTTGATCTCTCCCACCTGTTTCTGGAAGAAGCTTCCAGGATATACGTCAGGGATAATTAAATGACCAGCATGAATATGTGTTAACAACATAGAACAAAAGTACCCCCCCCCCCCAATGTACACACAGGGACTTTAAAGGCAACGGAATATGTATAGTGATTACAAAATTGTATTAAATATTTTTTTTAAATTGATGCATACATCACCATACATAAAAATATTAGCTGATTACAAAGCAGTTGTCTCCTGATAATAGCCCGACGCGTTTCAGGACCTGTGTAGAGTCCTTTCCTCAGGGGAATTCCATAAGGAGTTCCTTAAACAACACTCTAGAACAGGGGTCTCCAAACTATGGCCCTCCAGTTGTTCTGGTCATGTCTGTGAATTTCAGAGTTTTACAATGCCTCACGGGATGTGTAGTTCTGAAACAACTGGAGGGCCGTAGTTTGGAGATCCCTGCTCTAGAATAAGGCATAGCAAACATTAAGGGTCCTATCACAAAGAAACATCCATTCGAAGATATTATCTATTGCTCTAGAGTACTTTCTATATTGCCCCAGAAAGCATCCTATGTAATCAAAAATGGACTTCAGCTCAATTCAAGATTTGCTTTGTTATAGGGAACACCTAGGAATGTTAGTAGTGCGTAAGCGGTACTCTGAAAAATTGACTTTAGCTGTATATCTACAGTGTGAGAAGCAGAGGTTAGTCCCACCAAATTTGGAGTAAGATTTGGGGATGTCACTATTGTGTTGTTCACTATTCTCCTTACTCTAGATGAAGCTGTACCTGAGGCCCTATAGCTCAAGGATCTCCCTGCTTCTGCTGTATTCTGTGATTATATGCTTCCTCCACCTCTCCTGCTATTTCTTGAATATTTCCCCACCAATCTTCAGATTTCCGGTCACCAGGGGCAGCTCTGACATGAGGAAGCAAAGCTCTGGCTCTACATAGATAGCTGCCTTCACACAGAGACAAGACAAGAGACAAACCTTCATACAGAGACATTGTAAGTCAGTGATGGGGAAAAGATTAGCTGGAAGGAGACCAGAGGGAATACTGTTGACCAATCCTTTGTCCTCTGTTTGTCTTTTTTTTTGGGCACAGCTTACACAATTCAAGCTCTCTTCAACTGTAACTCTAAGAAAAAGCTAGCTGTCGTGAGAACCCTCAATAACTTATTACACATCTACATCTCTATCTACACTAATAGGAGCTTGCAGCTTCAGACTAATTCACGACAGCTGACTGATTTATTAGGCGCCTGTCAATAACCACTTACAATAAAAACATCTCAAACCTCTGGGGCAATTAGGTAACAGAGATCCAATATGTTCTGAATGGAGGGGAGACACTAGAGGTGAAGACCTTGTTTATTATACGTATTGATGTCTACTTCACTATGGGTCAATCATCACAGATCAGGAAAGTAAAACTCTTGCCATTCAAAACTAAGTAGGATTATTCCAAGTTATTGTTTTGTACAAAAAAGAAGGGGAAACACTAAATACTTGTAGTAATACCCCCAGAGGAGCTGATGAATTGTTTTGTAATTTCTTTGCACACCTGACCCACCTTGTTTTACCAACACACCTTGAGGTACATCAAAGAATTTTTTAGGCCTAAAAGAAGAGAGGATTAGCAAGTGCGCTCATACAAATAATCAATAGGACAATAACGTTAAACATCTGCAAATTCTAACTAACAGTTAACAGAACTGAATTACATATACCTAGCAACAGTATATAAAGACGGTACCTAACTTATTATACCAGTTCCAGTTTTATCCCACTGAGCAGTGACTGATGAAAAAAAAGGTTGGCTGGCAATGTTGGGGCCATTGAAGAAAGCACAACAGTTCCCACCAGACAACAGATTAACTTGTACTATGTTTTTCTCTTTCTAAACCCAGGGTGCCCTCTTCTGGGTCTCCATACACATCCTTCTAGTTCAAGGGCAGGAAAACAGTTACTGTGATTTTCCTCTGTCAATCCTACTGAGAACCTCCCACTTTTCCTTTCTTACAAGGGGTGGGAGTGCTCTCTCTAGTACAGTCCGATCACACACCCTCAGAGGGAGGATTTTCCCAGTGTCTGATGCAAGGTTCTTTGTGATGAGCAGTCTCTTTGCTTCTCTCAGGTCCCACTCAATTGTGGTCAGCTATGGCAGGCTTCAGTCAGCTGCTCAGTATTTTTACAGCACTCCTTCTAGCCTTAATGAATGTCCCACTCCATTCCTCTCAGCAGCCTCCAGACACACTCTTCCTATTTTATTGCATCAGGCAACCACCATCATCTACGATCGCTTCAAAAGAAGCTACTGAAGACAGTTCTGTTGCCTCTTGAAGGAATTCTACAATGGTCCTTTCTTCTGAGTCCCTCAGTTCTTCTTCTACTTGAGTCTGTGGCATGAATTCCAGGGCTTCAGACCTAAGTACAATGAAACTACCCCCCCAGAACAGAAGTGACTGGAGTGACATCCATATGTTTAGAAGGCCACAACCAATCCACATCTAAGTCATTACTGTCACATTCTTCTTGTTCTGCTTCAGCGGGTGGCAGTGGTTGAAACTTAGTGACTGCAACTGGTCTGGAAGAGGACGTTCTGGTTGATGGCATCTCAGTTCTTGGAGGCCCCCTGATGGCTTCACTCAGAGGAAGTAAATGATTGTGATATCTAGTCTTCAGAGGCCCTATCTTCCCATCAGGACAGATTTGGTACAGGAAGGCCAGACAGTTGCTTGCAGAAGATATATTGCTTAGAACTCCATCAGTCAGCTAAATTATGCTATCCAGGGGGTCCCAGATTTTTCTTTTTTTTTTCTCAAACAAAAGGTTTTTATTTCAGCAAGAAGTTATTACATACAGTTCCGGAATAGACATGTTAGAATATACAATAGCGGTACAATCAGACATGTAGATAACACATATTGTATCCCTTATCCCCCATACTTTCCCAATCAAGCATATCATAGTATTGCATCTCATCCATTAAACCTCCACCTGCACATCCTTATCTTCATCAATACAGAGTATAATCGTTTATTCTTATTTATTGGAACAGTACAGTTATCGGTTTTTCTAAAATAAACGGTCCATCACTAGATCTACTGGCGCTAGTCCGGGGACTCCCAGCCACTGTGCCCAGAGTTTTTCGAATTTTTTGGATGTTCCCCTATGTTGAAAAATAATTTTTTCCAAACGGATGGTGTTTCCCATTTGTTTGATCCACTCCTGTTTCGTGGGAGGGTCTTCAGATTTCCAATGCCTAAGAATTAGCATACGTGCCTGAAATAGAGTTCTATTAACGGCTTGCTTAAGGATATCACCTGTCAATAAGTCATCTATTATCCCTAATAGGCATGGTTTGGGGTCTAATGGTATCTGTACCTGAAAGACCATATTAATGGTATCCAGCACCTCTTTCCAATATAAATGAAGTTTAGGGCACCTCCATAGGAGGTGAATAAGATCTCCGTGCTCTCTACGACATCTTGTGCATGTGGGGTCTGTGCCAGCACCCATACGGGCAAGCCTAGCCGGTGTATAGTGTACCCTGGACAATATATACAACTGGGACAGTTTATGAGCAGCATTCAATGAGCACAGGGGGACCGCCTGCAGAGCCTCGTCCCACTGTTCCTCTTCAAACGCGCCAACATCCTGCTCCCACCTGGTCATAACCTTCAATGGCGAGTCCCCCATAACCAAACCCAGAAGCATAGCGTAGCAGTCCGATATGAACCCTTTATATGTATCTATTTCTAGGAGGAAGTTAAAGACAGGCGCGGGTTCTAGGGTCCAGGTCTCTGGACCACCCTGGGCATCTATCGCATGTTTAAGTTGGTGGTAGTAAAAATTCATGGAAAGCGGTAGCCGAAAGGCCTCTCTAAGTTCCGGAAAGGATCTTAGCTTGCCATCTTGGAATATATGCGTCATGTGTGATACCCCATATTGCTTCCATTTCCTCCCATATGGTATTTTTGCTATTTCCATGTAGTGGTTATTTTCCCAGATTGGGCTATATTTAGTGTATCCTTGTACTTTCTGTAGCATCCTGGTCTTATTCCAAATCTTTTGCATAAGAGCATAAGTTGGAAAGAGTTTGTTGGATTTGTTGTAGTGCAACGCCTCTAGTCCTTCCAGGGCCTCACCCTTGACTGTAAAGCGAAGCAGCTGGGCTGAGGGGTCCCGCAGATTTAGTTCTATTTCCTGTGTAGGCCTCAGAACTCTGGTAATGTGCTGTAGCTGGGCAGCTAAGTAATATACCCAAGGATTAGGGAGCGCCAGTCCCCCGTCATCCTTGGGACGTTGGAGTTGCTCAAGTTTAATTCTGGGTGGTTTTGATAGCCATATAAAAGATCGGAAGAGTGAGTTAATAATTCTGAACTTTTTTAAAGTAATGACCATTGGGGAATTATGGAGAATATATAACAGTTGGGGCATAAGGATCATTTTTATTAGATTAATCCTACCTACTTGTGACAGCCTCAATTTGCTCCATACTTTGACTCGGTCGTGACAGCGATTAATAAGAGGGGTTAGGTTTAAGCTGACATATTCTAACACACGGGGAGTAACTTGTATGCCTAAGTATTTGAGAGATGTCGATACCGGGATGTCCATTATGTTGTCTTGAGAGGGGGGGAGCTCACGATCTAACAATAGAAGGGAGGACTTGGTCCAATTAATAATTAGACCCGAGTAGTGCCCGAATCGGCCAATGACTCTCATTGCCTCCGACAGCGACACTGACGTATCACCAAGAAGCAGCATGGTGTCGTCAGCATACATGATAACTTTCTCATGAACATCTCCGTATCGAAACCCCCGAATCGATGGGTTACTGCGTATCACAGAAGCTAGGGGTTCTATGGCCAGGGCAAACAAGAGGGGAGACAGGGGGCAACCCTGTCTCGTACCTCTATATAAATTGAAAGGTGCGGAGATCCGACCCCCCTCTCTAATAACTGCCATCGGAGAAGAGTATAATAGTTGTACCCACTTAATGTAGTTGTCCCCAATCCCAAACTTCCTCATCACTGCCCATAAGTAATCCCATTCGACGCTATCAAACGCCTTATGGGCGTCCAGGGAAAGCAGGGCTCTATCTCCCATACTATCTGACTGGGATTGAATATTGAGAAAGAGTCTGCGCAGATTGATCGCAGTCGATTTCTGCGGCATAAAGCCGGATTGGTCTGAATGTATTATGGTGGATATGACCTTGTTCAGACGCAACGCCAGTACCTTGGCGAGGATCTTCACATCAGTTTGTAAAAGTGAGATCGGGCGATACGATCCCGGGTCTAGTGGGTCTTTGTTGGGTTTTAATATCAGGACTATGCTTGCTCTTGTCATTGACTGGGGGAGATCGCCACTTTGTTTTGCTGCATTAAATACCTTCAGCAGGTGTGGAAGTATAGATTCCCCATACTGTTTGTAAACCTCAATGGGGAGTCCATCGTCCCCCGGAGCTTTAGAGTTGGGGAACAGACTGGTCGCCACCTGTAGTTCCTCAACAGTAATGGGGTCATCTAGCTCATCACGAGAAGCTTCAGAAAGGCTGGGGAGCTGGACCTCATCTAAATATTCAACGAGTGATTCCTGTGAGTAAGTTTGTTTAGATTGGTACAGTGAGGAGTAAAATCTCACCAATTCCGTTAGGATCTGGTCTGGGCTATTGGTTAGTCCTCCCTGAGGAGAGCGTAATGCTCCAATCGATGGAGAGGTCTGGTGAGAGTGGGCAATAGTGGCTAGTAGACGACCAGTGTGCTCTCCCTCCTCATAATGTGCAGTTTTTTGAAAAAACCTCTTCCTCTCTGCAGTAGACGATGTGACCCTATATAGCGCCTCTTGCGCTGAAAGCCATGCATCCTTATTAGCCTGAGTAGGGTCAGCAATAAATCGCTCCTCTAAGTCTACTGCCATATGTTCTATCCCAGATTTTTCTTAGCAACACCTGGTCTCCTGGCTGTAAGTCATGTGCTTAAACTCTCAGATCATAACATCTTTTTTTTCCGCTGATCTCTGGCATCAGAAGCTTCTCCAGCTTTCTCATAGGCTCTCTTTAGGTTCTTCTGTAGCCCGTCCTCATATCCTCTGTAACTGTAGCTAATGTTCTGTCTATGGAGATGCCAAAGTCAAAATCCACTGGCAGACAAACTTCTTTCTTGAACGAAAGTCTATAGGGGGGAATATCCAGTCACATTATTCTCAGTGCTTTTATAAGCATGCGCCTCAGTGGAGATGTGTCAACCGAAATGTTGTTTTTTTTTTGAAGTAAGGATCTCTAGCAGGGATCAAGGAGGGTACGATTAAACCTCTCGTGTTGTGGATCCCCTTGAGGGTAGTAAAGGGTTATTCTTGACTTCTTAATGCCCAACAAATCAAACATCTGTTTAACCACTTGCAGACCACAATACATATATATACTTTGCAAGTGGTTAACAGGGTTATGGCTGAAGCTATCAGCCATTACCCCATTATTTTTCTTTCACCCAGCGGCAGGCTCTCTCATGAAAGCGCAATTTTAAAGCGTGACATGTTCGGTATCTATTTACTCTGTGTAACATCATCTTTCATATCTTACAAAAATAGGAGTATATATTGTGTTTTTTTAAATTTATTAAAGTGATTTAAACTTGTGAACAAAAAGTGACAGAAAAGGTGTGGTCTTCAAGTGGTTAATGAGCTTTCTCTGGCCAAAGTGTTAGACGTCTCAGGCTATCCTACCATTGGGGGAACAAATTCAATTCAGCTTGACTGGGAGGTACCTATGTTTGGGAAGCTTCTTAGTCCCTATACCCCAGATCTCTAGATCTTCTAAGTTCCACAGGGGCAGGTGCTTCAAATATTTGTCATAGAAGTCGTGATAGTTCAGAGTCACTTGGGCTTTCATGTATACACCTTTTACCTGAACAGACACTACAGGAAAAGGACCCACCAATTTATAAGTAAACTTGTTTGGGGGAGCTGAGGTGACTTGTTCTGCTGCTAGAATTCAAACTCCTCTTTTGGTCTGATGGTGGATCTATTGCTATCTAGCCCGACAGTTTTGGGTTTGGTGTGCACTGATCTCTCTCGATCTGATGCCTGAATCTGGGGGTAATATAGGTGGCCTAAGCAAGGCTTTAGACCAGGCCTAACACAAAGGTTTGGGCTCAACTGTCCTTTGTTTTGAATATGGGAACTGGAGAAAGCTGACTTAGTTGGGCACCTGGTTTGCTCCTTCTGGAGTTTTCCACTGGCTTGTAGTGTTCTCTCTGCGACCTTGGTGGGCTGGGACAGTCATGGGGGCAGTGACCAATGCCTCCACACTTATAGTAAATGACTGATCTGGATGGCATTTGAATAGAGGCACATTCTATGGTGCCTCTGTTTGAGTAGGTGTTTTGAAGCATTCTTCCCTAAAGATGTGGCAATCTTGGTGGACAGCAGAGTCATCAGCTTCATCATGTGGGACATCTGTGGCTTTAAAGTGGCTACTTTACACTGAATCTTCCTACCTCTGCAACAGATGAATTTGGTGAACCAACAGCAGCTTTCTTGGCCTTACACAGAACCTCTTCTTCTCAAATAATGTTAATGGATCATTCTGGTCTCTAGTTCAAAATTTCAACATAATGGGATCTAATGGGTGTGTCTCTTTAAGTGTCTGCATCAAAAAGGCCTTGCTCACATTGTCTGGCTCCATGTCGCCTTTTCGATTAATCTGGTGTACAATCTTGTCCAGCTGGATAGCCCATAGGCATTTTGATAGGTGCGTGAGAACATGAAACAAGTTCAGAACCATTTTTAAAGTCAGGACAAATAGATAAGGTGTGATGGAAGTCCATCCAATCATGAACGTCCATCACACCTGATCTGTAATGCCGAGTACACACGATTGGGATTTTGGTCGGAAAAAGATATGATGGCTTTTCCGATGGGATTCCACTCAAGCTTGGCTTGCATACACACGGTCACACAAAAGATCGCTGAACTTTCGACCGCCAAGAACGCGGTGACTTACAACACTACGACAAGCCGAGAAAATTAAGTTCAATGCTTCCGAGCATGCGTCGAATTGTTTCCAAGCATGGGTAGGAATTTTGTGCGTCGGAATTGGTACAGACGATCGCATTTTCGGATAGGAACTTTTTCCGACCGAAAAATTGAGAACCTGCTCTCAATCTTTTGCTGGTTTGAATTCGGCCAGCAAAAGTCCGATGGAGCATACACACGGTCGCATTTTCAGACCAAAAGCCCTCATCGGTGTTTTGCTGGCCGAATTTCCGATCGTGTGTATGTGGCATAAGAGTGTACATTAATGGTATATTGGAACACAGGAAAGCTGAAATGTAGAAAAAAAAAAGGTGAACTTAGCCTTTTTAATAAAACCCTTCCATTTTCATTACATAGCTTATTTTAGACTTGACAATGTCATCATTGAGACTCTGTGCTTCTCTATGCAATGCAAATCCTGGTCCTGATCCTGGTCCTGATCCTGGTTTGTCGGCACGCTGCTGTAGATGAGTCTTTTTCTTTCCTTTTGGGATAAACGTTTTAGATAAATAAAATAAAGCTAATCATTGTAAGCACCCCTGTCAGTGGTAAATGGTTTGTCTCAACCCTCTAACTCAGGGGTCTTCAAACTACGGCCCTCCAATTGTTCAGTAACTTCAATTCCCATCATGCCTAGTCATGTCTGTGAATGTCAGAGTCTTACAATGCCTCATGGGAAGTGTAATTCTGCAACAGCAGGAGGGCCGTAGTTTGAGGATCCCTGGTCTAACTCAATGGTCTCCAAACTGTGGCCTGGGGGCCAGATGTGGCCCTTTGCTTCTCTTTATCTGGCCCTGGGAGGACTATTCCACCAACTGACACCATTGAGAGGACGCTATTCTTCCTATTGATACCAACGATGGGGCATTATTCCTCCTATTGAAGCCAATAATGGGGCACTGTTTATGCATACTAATGCCAGGGCATTTTCTACTTCCACTGGCCAAAGGTCTGTCCCCCCTAAAGCCTGAAGGACAGCAAACTAGCCCTTTGCTTAGAAAGTTTGGGAACCCTTGCTCTAACTGCTACATCTGCAGGTCAGCTTGGTCTGTTGAAAAACAACAGACTTATTCACTGGATCACCAGGTGAAAATAGAGGAAAAAAAAAAAGCCTAAAAAAGGAAACTAATGCAGCCATCACATCTAAGAATTGGTAAGCTGCAATATAATACATTTTAGTGTTTAATACTGGACGTGTTTGTTCCTGACCATATTTTCCATTCTCATTAAAATTATTTTGGGATGGATGTTTCCTCAGTTGTTCTTAATGTTGTGCCAAATGGCTAAAAATGAATATATTACGTTAATGGGGGCCTCCGGCAATCGCCTGACCTTTTCCTTTCATGGGTGTAATGGATTAGCACAAAGATCATTGAACTTTCTACTTTAAATACAGAGGACATCTCTTCGGTGATGTGACCCGGTTGAACAAGAAGCGCTGTGTCATTATTCTTTATCTGGAGGAGAAAATGTCATTATCATAGAGCTCTACAACGCCCTGCAGCCCGGGAACGGGGGGGGGGGGGGGGGGGGGACGTCGGAGCTGACAGCTGTCTGTTGTGCCGCATGCTGCTATTACTGGGAGGAAAATACAAATATAGAACAGAGGTAAGCAAGAATGTGATCAGTAATTAGTCTCATGATTCCTCCTAGGTATAGCTGGTGAGCCTGGGGGGCTGTTTGCTTGAGAGTGGAGAATGGTGATCCGAAATTACAGCTCAACACCAGCTAAATTTGCTGATGACATATATATATATATATTGTAGGGGGTTAGCTCAATGGGGACCACCTTCCCTGGGAAAAAGGTAGTCCAGGTTTTCTTAAAATCCGACTTGTAGCCAGTTTTGTTTAAAAGGTTGCATGTAAATCAAACAAACAAAACAGAAAATAAATGCTTGCCATCCAGGCACTAACGAAACAGTTCAGGATCCTAACTCACAGGTGAAGGACTTCTCCTGGTCACCCACAAAACAAAGATAATGCAAAGCTTTTTCTTTCTCTCACAAAGCAAACTTCACATCAGTAGCTCTCTCAGGTTTTGGTTTCCTGAGCCCCGGGCCAAGAGCAATCTCTTGCTCCAGTCCTGCTTTACTTATACCACCTGCTGGTGGTCACAAGTGGACTCCAAAATCTGATCTGGAACCAACCCTATGGTGGCCTGGAAAAACCTGAGTTTCCTGAACGAATGCGAGGTGATACATAGCATCCACCCATCACCTCACCTTTCATAATGTCACTATATACAGTGGGGACAGAAAGTATTCCGACCCCCTTAAATTTTTCACTCTTTGTTATATTGCAGCCATTTGCTAAAATCATTTAAGTTCATTTTTTTCCTCATTAATGTACACACAGCACCCCATATTGACAGAAAAACACAGAATTGTTGACATTTTTGCAGATTTATTAAAAAAGAAAAACTGAAATATCACATGGTCCTAAGTATTCAGACCCTTTGCTCAGTATTTAGTAGAAGCACCCTTTTGATCTAATACATTCATGAGTCTTTTTGGGAAAGATGCAACAAGTTTTTCACACCTGGATTTGGGGATCCTCTGCCATTCCTCCTTGCAGATCCTCTCCAGTTCTGTCAGGTTGGATGGTAAACGTTGATGGACAGTCATTTTTAGGTCTCTCCAGAGATGCTCATTTGGGTTTAAGTCAGGGCTCTGGCTGGGCCATTCAAGAACAGTTGTTGTGAAGCCACTCCTTCGTTATTTTAGCTGTGTGCTTAGGGTCATTGTCTTGTTGGAATGTAAACCTTCGACCCAGTCTGAGGTCCTGAGCACTCTGGAGAAGGTTTTCGTCCAGGATATCCCTGTACTTGGCCGCATTCATCTTTCCCTCGATTGCAACCAGTCCTCCTGTCCCTGCAGCTGAAAAACACCCCCACAGCATGATGCTGCCACCACCATGCTTCACTGTTGGGACTGTATTGGACAGTTGATGAGCAGTGCCTGGTTTTCTCCACACATACCGCTTAGAATTAAGGCCAAAATGTTCTATCTTGGTCTCATCAGACCAAAGAATCTTATTTCTCACCATCTTGGAGTCTTTCAGGTGTTTTTTAGCAAACTCCATGCGGGCTTTCATGTGTCTTGCACTGAGGAGAGGCTTCCGTCAGGCCACTCTGCCATAAAGCCCCGACTGGTGGAGGGCTTCAGTGATGGTTGATTTTCTACAACTTTCTCCCATCTCCCAACTGCATCTCTGGAGCTCAGCCACAGTGATCTTTGGGTTCTTCTTTAATTCTCTCACCAAGGCTCTTCTCCCCCGATAGCTCAATTTGGCCGGACGGCCAGCTCTAGGAAGGGTTCTGGTCGTCCCAAATGTCTTCCATTTAAGGATTATGGAGGCCACTGTTCTCTTAGGAACCTTAAGTGCAGCAGAAATTATTTTGTAACCTTGGCCAGATCTGTGCCTTGCCACAAATCTGTCTCTGAGCTCTTCAGGCAGTTCCTTTGACCTCATGATTCTCATTTGCTCTGACATGCACTGTGAGCTGTAAGGTATTATATAGACAGGTGTGTGGCTTTCCTAATCAAGTCCAATCAGTATAATCAAACACAGCTGGACTCAAATGAAGGTGTAGAACCATCTCAAGGATGATCAGAAGAAATGGACAGCACCTGAGTTAAATATATGAGTGTCACAGCAAAGGGTCTGAATACTTAGGACCATGTGATATTTCTGTTTTTCTTTTTTAATAAATCTGCAAAAATGTCAACAATTCTGTGTTTTTCTGTCAGTATGGGGTGCTGTGTGTACAATAATGAGGAAAAAAATGAACTTAAATGATTTTAGCAAATGGCTGCAATATAACAAAGAGTGAAAATTTTAAGGGGGTCTGAATACTTTCCGTCCCCACTGTATATATATATATATATATATATATATATATATATATATATATATATATATATATATATTATATATATATACTGTGTTACCAAAAGTATTGACGTCTGCCTTTACATGCACATGAACTTTAATGGCATCCCAGTCTTAATCTGTAGGGTTCAATATTGAGTTGGCCCACCCTTTGCAGCTATAACAGCTTCAACTCTTCTGGGACGGCTGTAGGGTTGCCACCTCATCCCTTTAAACCTGAACGCACATGAATTACACGGGTTCTGAGGGTAATTTAATGCAGATAAGGCACCAAATGAGTGCCTTAATTACCACCTTAATCAGCCACCTGTGTAAATAATATGTGTTCGATTTTAAAGAAATGAGGTGACATCCCTAGAAGGCTGTCCACAAGGTTTAGGAGTGTGTCTATGGGAATGTTTGACCATTCTTCCAGAAGCACATTTGTGAGGTCAGGCACTGATGTTGGACGAGAAGGACCTGGCTCACAGTCTCCACTATAATTCATCCCAAAGGTGTTCTAGTGGGTTGAGGTCAGGACTATGTGCAGGCCAGTCAAGTTCCTCCACCCCAAACTTGCTCATCCATGTCTTTATGAATCTTGTTTTGTGCACTGGTCCAAATCATTTGGTGGAGGGGGGATTATGGTGTGGGGTCGTTTTTCAGGGGTTGGGCTTGGCCCCTTAGTCCCAGTGAAGGGAACACTTAAGGCGTCAGCGTACCAAGACACTTTGGACAATTTTATAAGTACATTTATAGATACAGTATTTATTTATAAACAATTAATACATTTAAAAATGTAAGAGACCTTTCATACTGAGGTGCTTGAAAATTGCCCATAAAACACTGGGTGCTTTTGGAGCCCTTTTGAGGGGCTTTTGAGGCACGTTTGAGGCTGTGAGCTTTTTTGAAGGTCACGTGACTCAAAAACTGTTTCAAGAACCACTTTCAGGCACTTTTCAGGCGCTTTTCAGGCAATTCTCATTCATTTCAATGGAGAGGGAGGCTTTTTTGGCGCTTTTTTTAGTGCTCCAAACTTGCTCCAAAGTTTTTTTCACCTCCCCGCCAGCGCACCGCCCCAGTGTAAAATCATTCATTGATTTTGATGAAAATAGGTATTGCTGAGCTTTTCAGGTGCCTTTTTTTAGCACCAAATCCAAGTGTGAAAGGGCTCTAAAATTTAAATGCATTTATTTATAAATAAACCGGGCTGATCTGATATAGTGTTGCTAAACATTATGGGTTTTCCAGAAAGAAGCTGTTTGTCTTCAGACTATTTTCCTGAAACTTCTTATGGCCCCGCCTGAGAAGAGAAGGGAGAAGGAGACATCGTAAGAAGTCATACCTCCGACACATTTAGCTGTGTGTATAGATTTTCTTAGAAGGATTTTTTTTCTTTACTGATTCTTTAACCACTTCAGCCCCGGAAGATTTTACCCCCTTCCTAAGCATTTTTTGCGATTTGGCATTGCATCGCTTTAGCTGACAATTGCGCGGTCGTGCAACGTTGTACCCAAACAAAATTGACGTCCTTTTTTTCCCACAAATAGAGCTTTCTTTTGGTGGTATTTGATCACGTCTGTGGTTTTTATTTTTTGTGCTATAAACAAAAAAAAGTGACAATTTTGAAAAAAAAGCAATATTTTTTACTTTTTGCTATAATAAATATCCCCATAAAATATATAAAAAAAAACTAATTTCTTCCTCAGTTTAGGCTGATATGTATTCTTCTACATATGTTTGGCAAAAAAAAATGCAATAAGTGTATATTGATTGGTTTGCGCAAAAGTTATAGCGTCTACAAAATAGGGGATAGATTTATGGCATTTTTATTATTATTATTTTTTTTACTAGTAATAGCGGCAATTTTTATAGGGACTGCGACATTATGGCGGGCACATCAGACACTTTTGACACTATTTTGGGACCATTGTCATTTATATAGCGATCAGTGCTATAAATAGCCACTGAACACTGTATAAATGAAACTGGCAGGGAAGGGGTTATACACTAGGGGGCAATCAAGGGGTTAAGTGTGTCCTTGGGAGGTGTTCTAATTGTGGGGGGATGGCCCCACTACAGAATGACAGAGATCACTGCTCCCGATGACAGGGAACAGTGGATATCTGTCATGTTGCTAGGCAGAACAGGGAAATGCCTTGTTTACATAGGCATCTCCCCGTTCTGCCTCTCCTCACCGCAATCGCGGGCCGCCGGCGAACATCGAGTTCCCAGGACCCGCGATGCGCGGCGGGCACGCGCCTGATAGGCAGCAAATTTAAAGGGGTGTACAGGTACGCACATTTGCCTGCCTGTGCCATTCTGTCGACGTACATTTGTTTGCGTCGGTCAGCAAGCGGTTAAAGAGATTGTAAAGGTAACGTAAAACAATAGCAAAAAACACAAACATGTCTATACTTACTTGCTCTGTGCAATGGAATTGCACAGAGCAGCTGCAAACCTCCTCTTCTCAGGTCCCCCGCCGGTACTCTTGGCCCCTCCTCTCTGTCATGTGCCCCAATGGGAAGCGGCTTCAGCCCGCTGTCTGCTGAAAACTGGTCACAGGGGTACACAGTGAAACGCACTACTGTGATCCACAGGAGACGTACAGCCAAACGAGCTTTGGCTGTACTCCTTAGGACTGGGTTCACACTGTTGCGAATTGGATGTGGGTTTCCCCACATCCAATTCGCATGTCAGGAGACTGTGACCGGCACTCAATGGAGCCGGTTCGCACAGCTCTGGGACGGCTGCAGAGTGAATTGCACAGGGGTCCTGTGCGTCTTCTGGTCTGTTTCACGTGGAAGCTGGAATTAGATAAACATGAAGCGTACATATGCAGCATTTTATGTTCATATGAGTAAAAAAAAAAAAAAAAAAGTTAATTGAATATAAGAGCAAAAGACTTATAAAAAAAAAATTCAGTACAATATTCAGTACATCTCTGCAAACTGCAATTTTTTTTTTTAGACGTTGCGCGTGTAGAAAAAAAAAAAATTGTGACCCTGGATTATCATTCTCCTGATATATGACTTTTGTTTTTTAAGCCAAATGGAGCGCCTTTGAGCTATATATATAACGGTGTGTGTACATATTTTTTACATATTCAACAATAGATGTGTGCATATGGAGAAAGAGATGTGTAATAATCTTATTCCTTTTTATTTAATTATAGAAATACATTTTGACTTGAACGAGGATAACTTTTGACAACCGGGCTGCAATTTTTTTTTTTTTCCATCAGAGGAAAAAGGATATTAAGCTGCCTTGGCTGCATACATATAGCACACTAACCTCATTTTAAAAAAAATATGTCATGCGATGATCAATATACTTCTCTAGAAAAAAAAACCCATAGCACCAGCTTATTTTGCCATCAAACCTTTAATCAATCAAATTAATGTCATTTTACAGTTTTTCTTTGTTTGTGTAAAAAAAGAAAAAAAAAACTAAGATTATTTAAATATTGTTTTATTTAATGCTTTTTAATTTGTAAATAGTCTTGACTCAAACAACTTTTTTTTAGCTATTTTAGGGTATCATTAAAGCTGAGATCCAGGCACAAAAAAGTATTTAAATGTATTTTTCAATAATTAAAAAGGATATAAATCTACTTTTGTGGATTTTATTATAAAATAATATCTAGACTTGCATTACATTTTTGGGTACATTTACGCCTGGAGAATTCCTTTCCTCCTATAAGGCCAGCTCACATATCGCTTAGCAGAAAGCGCCATTCCCACATGTTTATGCGTGTCCTGCATACACTTGAATGAGCTGTCCTCTGCGCGTTTGTTTTGAACAAACAAGCTTTGCGTTTTTACATGCATCGTGTAAATCATGGACATTTACATACATAGTTACATAGTAGGTGAGGTTGTAGCCGTTCTCTGGACTCTCTCCAGTTCCAGTACATCCTTCCTGAGGACTGGTGCCCAGAACTGGACAGCATACTCTAGGTGCGGCTGGACCAGAGTCTTGTAGAGTAGGAGAATTATCGTTTTATCCCCTTTTTAATGCATGCCAATATTCTGTTTGATTTGTTAGCAGCAGCTTGGCATTGCATCCATCTACTAGGACCCCCAGGTCCTTTTCCATCCTAGATTCCCCCAGAGGTTCACCCCCTAGTGAGTAGATTGCATTCAATATTTTTGGCACCCAAATGCATTATTTTACATTTTTCTACATTGAACCTCATTTGCCATGTAGTCGCCCACCCCATTAATTTGTTCAGATCTTCTTGCAAGGTTTCCACATCCTGCAGAGAAGTTATTGCCCTGCTTAGCTTAGTATCATCTGCAAATACAGAGATTGAGCTGTTTATCCCATCCTCCAGATGAAAAAATTAACCACATCCTGACCGCCGCACGCCGATAAAAATCGCAGATCACCGCAATTACTAGTAAAAAAAAAAATTATAATAAAAGTGCCATAAATCTATCCCCTATTTTGTAGACGCTATAGCTTTTGCGCAAAACCAATCAATATACACTTATTGCGACTTTTTTTTTACCAAAAATATGTAGAAGAATACATATCGGCTTAAACTGTGGAAGAAATTTGTTTTTTTATATATTTTTTGGGGATATTTATTGTAACAAAAAGTAAAAAATATTGCTTTCTTTTCGAAATTGTCGCTCTTTTTTTGTTTATAGTGCAAAAAAATAAAAACCACAGAGGTGATCAAATACCACCAGAAGAAAGCTCTATTTGTGGGAAAAAAGAACGTCAATTTTGTTTGGGTACAACGTCGCACGACCGCGCAATTGTCAGATAAAGCGACGCAGTGCTGAATCGCAAAAAATGCTCTGGTCAGAAAGGGAGTAAATCCTTCCGTGGCTGAAGTGGTTAAAAAGGATCGGTCCCAGGACAGAACCCTGGGGGACCCCGCTTTCCACACCGGACCATTCTGAGTACTCCCCATTTATCACCACCCTCTGAACCCCCCCCCTGTAACCAGTGTTCAATCCGTGTAAACACCCAATGGTCCATGCCAACGGACCTTAGTTTGTACAGTAAATGTTAGTGAGGAACTGTATGAAATGCTTTTGCAAAATCTAGATACACCATGTCTACAGGCCTTGCTTTATCTAGATGGCAACTCACCTCCTCATAGAAGTTTAATAGATTTGTTTGGCAAGAATGATTCTTCATGAATCCATGCTGATTACTGCTAATGATACCGTTCTCATTACTAAAATCTTGTATATAGAGCTTGCATACTATTGATGTTAGGTTAACTGGTCTGTAATTTCCAGGGATGTATCTTGGTCCTTTTTTAAATATCGGTGCTACATTGGCTTTTCTCCAACCTGCTGGTACCATTCCAGTCAGTAGACTGTTTGTAAAAATTAGGAACAATGGTCTGGCAATTACTGAGTACCCTCAGGTGCAAGCCATCTGGTCCCAAAGACTTATTAATGTTAAGTTTTTCAAGACTATTTCTAATTCTATCCTCTGTAAGCCATGGGGGTGCTTCCTGTGACGTGTCATTAGGATAAACATTGCAGTTTTGGTTACTGAAGCCCCCCATTTCCCTCATGATAATTGAGGAGAAGAATAAATTCAATACCTTTGCCATCTCTCCATCCTTAGTAACCAGATACCCTTCCTCATTCTTTATGGGACCAATATGATCTGACCTCCCTTTCTTACTATTTATATACTTAAAGAATTTCTTGTGATTGTTTTTACTCTCCTCCGCTATGTGAATTTTGTGTTCTATCTTAGCTGCCCTGATTTCACCCTTACATTTCTTGTTGTAATCTTTGTAAAGATGGAATGCTGATGATGATCCCTCAGCCTTGTATTTTTTGGAAAGGCCTTCTCCTTTGCCTTTGTATGCATTTTTTCGTTGGAGTTAAGCTACCCTGGACTTTTATTACCTCTTTTAAATTTATTTCCCATTGGGATGCACTGGCTAATACCCTTATTTAATATGCTCTTAAAGCATACTTATTTTGCCACCGTGTTCTTTGTTCCTGAAATTTTATCCCATTTAGTGTCTTATAGCAAGGATCGTAGTTTAGGGAAGTTGGCTCTTTTGAAATTCAGTGTCTTTGTATTCCGCTTATGTTTCCTATTTGTGTGATTTATACTAAAACAAATTGACCTGTGATCGCTGTTTCCTAAATTGCCCCGTATTTCCACATCCGTTGGATCAGTAGGTCTAGTAAGGCTTTTTTTCTAGTTGGTGCATTTACCATCTGACCCATGAAATTGTCCTGTAAGACATTTAGGAAATGGCGAGCTTTAGATGAGTGCGCGGTTCCTTCCATCCAGTCTATGTCTGGATAATTAAAATCCCCCATTATAATGACACTTCCCATCCTTACCGCTAATCCAAATTGTGATAGGAGGTCCGCCTCCCCCTCTTCCCTCTGGTTAAGGGGCCTATAGCATACTCCCAGTATTACTTTCCCATTAGCTTCCTCCCTTTGTAGCTCTGCCCATAGGGATTCCACCTCCTCCCTTGCTCCCTTAGTGATGTTGTCTCTCACATTCACTTGTACATTATTCTTGATTTACAGGCATACCCCTCCCCCTTTTTTACCCTCTCTATTCCTGCAAAATAGAGAATACCCTTGAATGGTTGCCAGCCAATCATGAGAGCTGTTGAACCAAGTCTCTGAAATTCCTACAAAATCCAAATCCTCCTTGTACAACAGTAGCTCTAGTTCACCCATCTTGTCTGCCAGACTCCTGGCATTGGTGAACATGCCACATAGTTTAGACCGGTCGCATACTATCTCTTTATTGGGTGTTCTGAGGTTGTAAATAAGACTTGTTACTGTACTTACCTCGGGTTTAGGTGCTTTAGTCAACCTACCACTAATGCCCCCATACTACCCTCTGGAATTTGTTCCGTGCTGACTATCTCAACCTCTGGACCCTCCCCCCATCGCCTAGTTTAAAAGCCCATCTTCACTCCCAGCCAATCTGCACCCATTTAGGTAAAGCCCGTCCCTGCTAAAGTGCTGGTAACCGACTAAGAAGTCGGCCCAGTTCTCCAGGAACCCAAACCCCTCCTTTTCTACACCAGCTCCTCAGCCACTTGATTACCTCCCTAATCTCCCGCTACCTTTCTGGTGCAGCTCAAGGTACCGGTAGTATTTTTGAGAATACTACCTTGGAGGTTCTTTTCCTCAATTTAGCTCCTAGGTCCCTAAAATCATTTTTTATCACACTCCATCTTCCTCTGACTTTGTCATTGGTGCCAACTTGCACCATGACATCCGAGTTTTCCCCAGCCCCTCCCAGTAATCTGTCCACCAGATCCGTGATGTGACGAACCCAAGCGCTTGGTAGACAACATACAGTTCGGTGCTTCAGGTCTTTGTGACAGATTGCCCTCTGTCCTTCTAAGAATTGAGTCCCCTACCACCAGAATCTGTCTTTCCTTTCTCTTGGCTTTACTCCCACCCTCACTGGAGGAGTTATTCCCCATGCAGCTAGGGGAGTCACTCAGCTCCAGCAATTCTGGTCCCTGACTGGTTTTACCAATGTTACTCAATGAGGCATGCTTATTGGGATATTCCAGCTCAGGACCGGCCTCCCTGGCACTTTCCACTCTACCCTTCCTGACTGTCACCCATCTACTCTGCTTTAGTGCCTGCCCCTCTTTATCTCCACTCGCCTTTGTGCTGGCCCCTGCCGGGTAGGATCCCAACTCTTCTTTAGTATGGAGTGTCTTCTCAGTGTTGACAGTTGCTTCCTTAAATTCAGAACCAGGGAAACAACGTGCTTACATTTTGCACAGCGGTATTTGCCCTTGATCAGATGATCAAGGAATGCATACATGCCGCAAGATGTACACCGAGTCGCATCTCCACACCTGTCTGGTATCGTACCCACTAATTTATTGGGGATTGGGAATTATCCTCTGTCCAAATTAACTAACAACTAGCTTCCTGACAATAATACTCAATAATGCACAGGTACTCAACAATACAATACACAGGTACTCAACAATACAATACACAGGTACTCGCAGCACACGTGTACTCACAGCACTCATGTACTCACAGCACATGTGCACTCACATAACAGCACTCGTGTACTCACAGCACACATGCACTCACAGCACTCATGTAGTCACAGCACACGTGCATTCACAGCAGGGAGGAGTGTAGGCAGGTGTAGTCTATTGTCCTGATTGCAGGTAGCACTCAGCCGGAACAGAACGGCAGCTGGAGGGGAAGTCCAGGGAAAATTGGTTTATCTATGGTTTCCTTGGTTCCCGGGAGCAGTGGTCCAGTTAGTCACGCTGCATCAAGGTGACCCTGGCAGCCATCTTGGATCATAGAGAGTTTTTTTAAATCCCTGCCCCCAGGTGTCGGCATGTATTGACAAAGTGGCTAGTGTAGGGAGAGCATTCCTGTCTGTCGGGGACAGTACTAGTGGTAGAGGAGTAGGGTCAGCTAAGGGCCTTCGTCTGGAGTTCAGCAAGCTCCCTTTTGGGTTGGACTGGCCAGGCCATATTCCATTGCCCAGGGCAAGTGCTGTCTTCAGTTCAGGCCTACTACCACTACTCTCCGCTACATTGACTGTAAGTTCCCGGTCAATATCATTGCACATGTAGCACCCTCTACTTTAGGTAGCTGGTAGAAATAGGATTTTTGTCAGTACCGGTACATTTATTCAAGCCTAACTGTAAGCTGTTTGTTTTGATCTGTGTGGGCAGGGAGAGGCTCAGAGTAGGCTGGTGATTCACAGATAGAATCATCTTTTGGTTACCTCCTTTCTGCAGCTAGAGGCTTCTAGAAGGAAGGAGGTGGAATAATAAAAAAGTCTGGTGCCAGGAAACTGGGACATATATTGCATATATTATAGAAGGAAGAATGGGAGAGAGATGGAGCTGCCTGGGGTGTTCTAAGGAGCCCTGACCAATCCCCAATCTGGATTGGCAGGGGGCAGGCCTCCTTAAATACCTAGAGTCAGCTCAGCTGGGGAAAAGTTGTTCAGGTGGAAGAACTGGAGATGGAGTATTAGGCTGTTGGGGCCTTTGAGGAAGCCCCCTACTCTAGGGGGGAGAGGTAGTGGCATCACGAGGGGGGTGTGGGGGGTGCGGTTCGCACCCAGGTGACACCCGCTAGAGGGCTGACACCATCCTGACTCTGCCCGAGCAGCACGGCTGCACACTGTCCTCTACAGCTGCCACCCAGGATGGGTCATATGGTTGTATTGTGAGCCGCACGCTCTGCCCTGGCCCTGGGCTGGTGCTGTAACGGGTGGGAGGGTGTTGGCTTGTGATGAGGAGGTGTCTGCCGCTAGCCTCAGGTGAGGTGTGATAGCCTTAGGTGATGGTGTCACCACGCCACCCACTTACACCTCTGTGACAGGAGTGTACATTTCTGGCACCCTGAGCTGGTCTGATAAGAGGGGGGGTGCTGGACAGCAGCTATTATATATATATATATATATATATATATATATATATATATATATATATACACACACACACATACAGTATATAATATAGCTGTGTCCAGCACCCCCCCTTATCAGATACAGCTATATTATATGTAGGTATAGTAGCTCACTGAGCCGCCCACCCTGAGCTGGTCTGATGGGGGGTGCACCATCCAGGCAGCGGTAGTGTGTCCATTAACGGCACACGGGCACCGCCCCCTCTCTCCAGCCACCCCCCTCTATGACTAATGGATAGATTCATGCATTGCATTGCATGAATCTATCCATGGCCACTGCCACTACCCCCTATTCAGGCGCCCAGCCCCCTTGTATTTTTGAAGCACCTGATTAGAGCCATATTCTTTATTAGGCTTAAAAAAAGGTGAACTGCAAGCTCAGAGCATTGCGCTCGGAGCCCACTCAGGTGTGTTAGAAAAGCAAATGAATATTCGCTTTTCTAACACTGAACCGCCTCTCCACCAATCATAGTGTGGGTCTGCGGGTGCGATTGGACACCTATCAGAAGGAGGTGAGGAGACGCATGGAGGACACAGGAGTCGCTGTCTGAATCGCTGCAAGGTCCAACAGCTTGCCACCGTCACCTGCTGCCTGACCCCCCACCAAGATAGGGTAAGTGTCGGGCAAGCGGCGAGCGGGTGGGGGGGGAATCACAGTGGCAGCATTTGATGGGCACAGTGGTAGCATTTGATGGGCACAGTGGCTGCATTTGATGGGCATAATGGCAGCATTTGATGGGGCACAGTGACTGCATTTGATGGGGCACAGTGGCTGCATTTGATGGGGCACAGTGGCTGCATTTGATGAGCACAGTGGCAGGATTTGATGGGGCACAGTGGCAGGATTTGATGGGGCACAGTGGCTGCATTTGATGGGCACAGTGGCAGGATTTGATGGGGCACAGTGGCTGCATTTGATTGGGCACAGTGGCTGCATTTGATGGGCACAGTGGTAACATTTGAGGGGCACAGTGGTAACATTTGAGGGGCACAGTGGCTGCATTTGATGGGCACATTGGCAGCATTTGATGGGGCACAGTGACTGCATTTGATGGGGCACAGTGGCTGCATTTGATGGGGCACAGTGGCTGTATTTGATGGGCACAGTGGCAGCATTTGATGGGGCACAGTGGCTGCATTTGATGAGCACAGTGGCAGGATTTGGTGGGACACAGTGGGAGGATTTGATGGGGCACAGTGGCTGCATTTGATGGGCACAGTGGTTGCATTTGATGGGCACAGTGACTGTGTTTGATGGCACAGTGGTTGCATTTGATGGGCACAGTGGCTGCGTTTGATGGCACAGTGGCTGCTTTTGATGGGCACAGTGAGGCTGCAATTGATGTTTTTTTCTGAATTTTTCAGCTTGTCCCCCCCCCAAAAAAAAAATTTTTGAGCACCAGCAGCCACTGCACCCAGGTATATAGTAGATGAGCTGAGCCACCCTAAGCTGGTCTGATAATGGGGGGGTGGAGAGTCCGCAGCCTAGGTGTAGACAGACAGTGACCCACACCCACATCAGATCCATCCAGCAAGTAGAAGGTCACAGCAACATCTTGACATCTTCCCTGGCTGCAGCCATCAGATACCGTCCACCACGGTCCAGCAAGCAACATGCCTTGTTGGCAGGTCACAGCATCTTGCCATCTTCCCTGTGGCCATCAGATCCAATCCAGCAAGCAACACATCGTGTCAGCAGGTCAGTTCCAAAATCTGAATCACATCATCAATGCCAATGATGCCATTATCTGCTGTCCCCAGGGACTGATCCAATCTAGAGATCACATACAGTGGGATCTCTGGACCGGATCTGTCCCTGAGGACAGCAGATAATGAAAAGTATGGGCAGAGCTGCCATGACGGCATGTGTGTGGGAGCCCTCAGTTACGACACGGTGCTCTGAAGGTCCGGCACAGTATGCCAGACCTTCAGAGTGCATGTGCCAGTGACATCACAGGATGGAAGGGGGGGTGACACCATGTTTTACCGCACCAGGTGACACCACTGGGGAGGGGTGACCTTGAGCCAGGGGGCTGGGAGCTGAACAGTAATCCGATATAACCCAAGGGATGTCCTGAACAGGAGCAGGAGAGGACAGCGGGGAATACTGCCGGGCAAGTCTCCAGGAGGGATCCACCAGGTGTCAGTGAGTGACAGGCACAGTCGGGAGAGCTGGGAAAGGCATGCCGGAGCGGACTGGGAGTGCGCAGTCTGAGATGGATGTAGAGCCAGCGGGAGAGACTGTGATGTGACTGGCAGTGAAGTCAGGCCGCTGCCGCCGGGAGGGCTGTCAGGGTCTGAAAAGGGCTGACTGGGATCAGTAGTCCACCAAAGAGGACTAGCACTCAAACTTTTGTTGCTACACTATAGGGGCCCGCACTCCCTGCCTGTAATGAGGTACTGTTGCTGAGGTCTGGCTAAAACCAGTGTCAGGCCTAACTATGTGCTAGCTGCGCCTGAAGAACTGTGCTGCAGGGAAAAGGAGAGATAGTCTACAGCTAAGGTTGGGCAGTAGGAGAGTATCTAAATTGTCCCAAACCATGCAAGAATCTTTTCTGGGCATCCCATAAATTCCTTAAACCCATCCAAGTTTTAATCCCTCAATAAAATACAAAAAACAAAGCTGATGGACTTTTCATCGTCTTGGAGTGTCTGGAAGTGAATGCTGGGCTGGGTAGAGTGACAGGTGGGCCACATCACTCAGCAGCCCCTACTGGGGTACCACTACATGCCGAGCAAGTAAGTATAACCCTTTTTTTAATTTTGGCCAGTTCATGACTGCTACAGGGCGGCCACGCTGAGCAAGATCACATACAATATACGTGCTCCTGCACTTCTGGGTTGCTGGCGGCTCACTCCTACTGTGATTATACCCGCTGATCGTTCAGGAGACAGGCAGAATGGTGATCTGCCTATGTAAACAAGGCAGCTCATCATTCTGTCAGTAAGGAAGGCATGGATTCTGTGTTCCTACAAAGCAGGGACACAGATCTATGCCTTCCCCTGGTAAAAGCACCTCCCACACTACACTAATACACTAGTTAGGCACATGGTTAACCCCTTGATCGCCTCTAATGTTTACCCCTTCCCACTCAGTGTCATTAGTACAGTGAGGCTGGGTTCGCACATGTGCTGCCGCGGGTTCGTGCCTGGAGTCCGATGCGTGTCTGTACACCGGTTCAGGTGCGATTCAGGTCCGAATGTTTGCCTGAATTCACACCTGAATCTGACCCAACATGCACCGGACCCTTTTTTTCAATCCAGACCGCCGCCGCCCTGGACCTGTGTGAACCGGCTCCATTGAGAGCCGGTCACACTTGCCTGTCATGCAAATTGGATGCAGGGAAACCCTCACCCAATTCGCATATGTGTGAGCCCAGCCTGACAGTGCATATTTTTTAGCACTGATCCCAGTATTAGTGTCACTGGTCCCCAGGTCCCCAAAAAAGTGTCAGTTAGTGTCCAATTTGTCCTTCACAATGTCGCAGTCCTGCTTTAAGTCGCTGATCAATTCGCTACCATTACTAGTTAAAAAATAAATAAACATTCCATAAATCTATCCCATAGTTTGTAGACGCTATAACTTTTGCAATAAACCAATCAATATACGCTTATTGGGATTTTTTTTTACCAAAAATATGTAGCAGAAAACATATTACTGAAGAAATTCAGTTTTTTACATTTTTTTATTGGATATGTTTTATAGCAGAAAATAAAAAATATTGGGTTTTTTTTCAAATTTTTGATGGTTGTTTTTAGCTTATAGCGCAAAAAAAAAATCTCAGTGGTGATCAAATACCACTAAAAGAAAGCTTGATTTGGGTACAGTGTTGCGTGACCATACAATTGTCAATTAATGTAATGCAGAAAAAAAGAAAAAAAGAAAAAGTCTGAGAGCTGCTCCCTAACATGAGACACCTCCATCCCTATATTACATACAAAAACAAAAAAATTCACCCGTGGGACTTTAAATGAAGTGTCCATGGTGATCCCATATAAATAGAGAAAATATTGAAATAACAAAATTTATTGAAATAAATATCATCCAGTACAAGTCATAAGCATGGGTGACAATTACATAGGAACAGCAACATGATAAAATGGTCCTAAAACATAACCATCATGACATAACATCAAAGTATAAAAAGTACAGATATACATGATACATCTCTAACCCGACGCGTTTCGCGAGCTCTCCTCGCTTCATCAGGGGCTGATGTGTATATCTAATGTCTGTAATAACAAGTAAAAATGTATTGAAGTATAGCTTGTAATTGGACAACAACATGAAGCCTGAAGCTAGTAATCCGATACCTACTTGTCAGGCACTTGACCCCAAAGAGGGCGGCCCCAGGCAGGGGGCGGCGGAAATACATCTCCCCCGGGAGCTGAGGGGGAGGAGACCATGGAATGGAGGTCCAGAATCAGGCATAGGGCAGGCAAGGTTCTTTTTCCCCCCGGGAGCTGCGATGCACAAATGGGGTTTATCTTCCCCTGCTGTCTCCACCTCTCCACCATAGAGGGGGCGGAGCCACCAGTGCATCGGCGTCATGCCGTGTGCCACAGTGAGAGACTTCCGCATACAGCGGTGTCCCCACCTCCTGAGCACAGTTTACATCTGGACGATGGGCGGGTACCTCTGCTGCGTCCCGCCGCACGTTGGCGGGCGCGGTATGTGCGGTCCCCCCCACCGACGTTTGTATGACGTTGGGGGTGGAGGCTACGGCGGACGTCCGGATATTTAGGCAGGGGTTTTTGGCATGGTCAGTTTTCCTTTCATTTGGCTCCTTCTACACACTGGCGAGAGACTATATTGGTAGGCATCACCATTATATTTATATACTTTTACATGTCACCCCACCAGTGTACTTACCACTTGTATAGGCACACCCTGCAATATCACTTGCATTTTATTGCTAACTACTTTTGTCTATTCACCATTATACCTTCTTGTTTGTCTGTATCTTTTCCTCTTCTTCACTTTCTGCAGTTTTTCTTGTCTTTTTTCTTTGTCATTTTTCCTTTTTCCTTCTTTTTCTCTTCTTCTCTTTTCTTTTTCCCTTTTTTTCCCTTACCGTATCATGGTATACATGCCATGTAGGACTTTTAGGTTATTTAGGAGATCATACTATCCATTTTTTATATATACATATACATCTATATATTTCATTACAGAGACTAAGCCCTGCTAAATTCATGGTTAACACCTGGGCTACACCTGGGCTCACACCTTTTTTACTTTTTCTGTTTTCTGCTCTGCTCTCACTCTCTTTTTCATGCCCTGCTGGACACCCTGCACCCACCATACTCAATCATATTACTGCAAACCCCTTTGGATATGGTTACTATCATTATTTTAGATACATATATTTTTGTCATATTTTATTACAGTGAGCACGCTCTGTAACCATCGTAGGTGACAATCGGGTCCATTCTTTTTCTCTTTATTTCGCCATGCCTGCCCTATGCCTGATTCTGGACCTCCATTCCGTGGTCTCCTCCCCCTCAGCTCCCGGGGGAGATGTATTTCCGCCACCCCCTGCCTGGGGCCGCCCTCTTTGGGGTCAAGTGCCTGACAAGTAGGTATCGGATTACTAGCTTCAGGCTTCATGTTGTTATCCAATTACAAGCTATACTTCAATACATTTTTACTTGTTATTACAGACATCAGATATACACATCAGCCCCTGATGAAGCGAGGAGAGCTCGCGAAACGCGTCGGGTTAGAGATGTATCATGTATATCTGTACTTTTTATACTTTGATGTTATGTCATGATGGTTATGTTTTAGGACCATTTTATCATGTTGCTGTTCCTATGTAATTGTCACCCATGCTTATGACTTGTACTGGATGATATTTATTTTAATAAATTTTGTTATTTCAATATTTTCTCTATTTATATGGGATCACCATGGACACTTCATTTAAAGTCCCACGGGCGAATTTTTTTGTTTTTGTATTAATGTAATGCAGTGCCATATAGCAAAAAATAAAAAATGGAAGGGGGGGGGGGTGTGGAAGGGGTAAATCTTTTGGAGCTGAAGTGGTTAAAGAAAAAAAATGCCTTTAGTATCACTTTAAGAAGAAAACATGTTATTAATTCGCTAGCAGTGAGATTTATAAATAAAACTTACTAAAACATTTTTCCAGAGCTATACAGACCTTTCACCTTTACTTCAAATTTATAAATGTACCATTCAATTAAATTGGACCCATCATATAGTATGAATGGGTAGCTACCTTAGCGATATTGCTTATACGTCCAGAGATGTCAATTTATTATTTCAGCATGAAGTTTAATTTATACAGTCATGGCTTTATACTAAAGCCTCTGCTTCCAATGTGAAGCTGGAGTGTCGTAAGCAATATTCCTAAGTCAGCTCCCCGTTTATAATATATGAAGGGTCCAATATAATAGAATAATGCATTTATAAATATGAAGGAAGGGGGAAAGGTCTGTATGGCCTTGGGAAAATGTGGATGTTCTTATCTTTCATAAATGCATGTAGGGATGCAGCCATTGTTAAAGGTGCAGCCATTGTTAAAAGTGCATTCTTTACTAATTTAATTTGTAACAATACACCTTTGCACTCATAGCAAACGTTATCTCTGTTTTTCTGTAAGTGAAGGATACAAGCTGTGAAAGCATGTATATGAAGAATACATAAATGAGAATTATTGCCACAAAGAGACAGTGCTTCCGTGGTACCAAAGATGGCACTTAGAGAGGACCTTCACCCCAAAAAACGAATTCTTTGCACCTGGGTCCAGACTCTTCAGGCTCTCACAATTGAATACAAATTTTTATGTGGTTTTGATTTTTTTGTGCTGTGGGGCAACGTTTTGTTTTTTCTCATCTAGGCAAAATGATGTGCACTTGATTCCATGCATGCACAGATGGGCTGAAGGGCACTGGCGGGCCTTTGGGACGTGGCAGATACCTTTGGCACATCTGCACACACATAGGTTTTCCTCTCACACATGTGCAAAGATGGTATGAGGAAGGAGGCCCCGGATCTTTGTTTTAATACGCATGCACTGATGTACTGCAGGGCTCTGCTAGATCCCAGACCTTCAAAGATGGGGGTGCTGGTGAAAGGGAGGTCTTGACTAGTATTAATGGGACTGAAGTTCCTCTTTAACTTTGCCCAAAAAATCCAACATTGACTTTTTGCTCATTCCCTCTTCCTAAGAAATCACAGAAGCTCTATAATATAAATATTGATGATAGAACCAGATTATTTGGTTGCAATAATTCATGTGGACAACAATGACATGTCTATGTGAGGTGGACAACGGTAATGTAGACAGCAATGACATGTCTGTGTGAGGTGGACAGCAGTAATGTGAACAGCAATGACTTGTCTATGTGAGGTGGACAATAGTAATGTAGACAGCAACGACTTGCCTGTGTGAGGTTGACAACAGTAATGTGGACAACAATGTCTTGTCTATGTGAGGTGGACAACGGTAATGTAGACAGCAATGACTTGCCTGTGTGAGGTGGACAACAGTAATGTGGACAACATTGTCTTGTCTATGTGAGGTGGACAATAGTAATGTAGACAGCAACGACTTGCCTGTGTGAGGTTGACAACAGTAATGTGGACAACAATGACATGTCTATGTGAGATGAACAACCGTAATGTGAACAATGAGATGTCTATGTGAGGTGGACAACAGTAATGTGAACAACAATGACTTGTCTATGTGAGGTGAACAACAGAAATGTGGACAGCAATGACATGTCTATGTGAGGTGAACAACAGTAATGTGAACAACAATGACTTGTCTATGTGAATGGCACTCAATGCCAAAGCGTTGGTGCTTAGGGGTGCTGAAAAACAACACTGTCAATGACTTTTGTTGGATTCCCTCTTGCGTAAAAACCACAGAGGCTCAATAATATAGATTGAGATGATACAAACAGATTAGTTCAATGCAAACATAATGTGGACAATATTGACATGTCTATGTGATGTGGACAACACTTACAAGTCTATGTAATGTGGACAACAGTAATGTGGACAATATTGGCAAGTCTATGTAATGTGGAAAACAGTAATGTGGACAACAACTACATGTCTATGTGAATGTCACTCTATGCTGTAGAGCTGTAGTGCTTAGGGATGCCAAAGGTGGTACTTGAATTTGCCCCCCCCCAAAAAAAAACAATGTTGTCATTGACTTTTCTCTCATTCCCTGTTTCTAAGAAACCATAGAAGCTCTATAATATGAATAACGATGATGGAACCATGTTATTTGGGCAAAAACTTTTTTTTATAAATGTTGGTCACTATTAAAATGCAATTCCAGGCAAAACTATTTTCTAGAATTAGGTAAGACTTTGGAAGGAAAACCTCAAGTTTCTATTGTTGTCTATGTTCCTGTCTGGGAGACGCACCCTTACTTGGCCTGGCCACTGACCGTTGTCACTGTGACAAAACGTGATAAAATAAAAATTGTTTAGTTGGCTTCAGAACAAAAGTAGAAAGAAAATCCTCCAATGGTGGGACCTTTTTCAGTGCCACATGCCAAGTGACATTTGACAAGTGGCTCAGAGACAATATGTCACCTCCTGAAAGTCTGTTTTAATTCTTGGAATCCCACAGCATTGCGCTGCAATTGTATGGATTACATATGATTGCAGGGCAGTTAAGGCATGGCACCATTCACAGTGGTACTGCCTGTGGTATCATTTTTGCCATGTAGCACCGTGATCATGGCAGTGTGTACTAATATGGCCGGTGATCATGTTGACTTGTGGTCGGGACCACCATGCTGACTCTGGCTAAACTGCCTATTATTACCATCTCTAGTATACACAAATCCTTACATTAGTAGATATAAATCCAGGCACTAATTCACTATATAAGTTTCAACACGTTAATGTATTTTCAAAGGCTTTTATTGAAATAACGCCTGATAATCTTGCCATGACTTTCTTGTTCAGGCTCTTGCTGTTATAAAGTGACAATGCTCTGTCCCTTTTTCGCAATGACCCCCCCTGTGTTGTCACCTTGTTAAATGGCCTTCTGTTGAAGACCGTAAGTAGCCATGCCAACATTTAGAGTATTGTGCTGGCATGTTTCAGGGTTGCCACTATCAGGAAGCCCACCCTGAGCAATGCCAGTAGCGATCCCCGTGGGACTAGCTCAAACACACATGCGTGTGTGGGTGTCTACATATGTATGACCACATTGATCTCCCTGCCGGCACAGTGAAACAGTAGAGCATAAACACTTCTCTTATGGCAGAGCCGGTAAGAGGGAGATCTGTTTCTGCTGCTACACAGAGCGATAACACTAATGTGCACGGGGTGATTAGGGTGTGCCTGGGCACACCCGGCACACCCTGTGCGCACGCCTATGCCTATTTCCGTTGTGGCAAGGGCTTGTTGGTTTCTCTATGTTCTGAGAATTTTTTTTTTATTTTTTGTTCAATTGGGGTTAGTCATGGAGTTTGGTGTGTTTGTCAATATAGGAGATATACTTAGGGGTTTGGGGGGGGGGGGGGGCTTGAATGAAAGGCTGGGGGGGTAATTACAGTATGGATTATGGAAGTGGGAGGGGATGAAGGGAGTGGAGGGGTTTTTATGGGAAGGATAAAGGAATGAGGGGAACGGAGGGAGTGGTTGTCCATCTCTCTCTCCATTCATTGGGAAAGGTGAAAGGTGGGGGGGGTTGGTTAATGTTGCGGGTTCGTAACTAGTGGAATCAGATTACTGTGTTATTAGAGATGTTTAATAGGGGTTGTCAATTATGTATCTGGCTATGGACTTGTTTGGACTTGGGTAATAAAATAGTGTCAGATGGGTGGGGTGGTGGCAGTGATTCGTTCTTTGTAGTCTGTTGTTGTCTGAAAATGGATCCAACAGGCCCATTTGGAAGAAAATTTGGTAGGAGTGTCATGGGCAATGCTAATGATGAGCTCCATTTCTGCAATCTTATCAATTCTCTTTAGCCATTCTTTGATTGATGGGGTATGCATCCCCGGATTACATGTAGACCGAAAGTGACTATAAAAAAAGGCTGCAGAAAATCAGAAGCCCTTAGGTGTGAAGAAGGATGCAAAAAAGCTAATAACCAGTAAGGAAAAAAATCATGGCAATTGTTTGTGATACACAAAGATTTATTAAACTAAACTTCATCCACTTAGGGCCTATTTCTACTTTACTTTACAGAGGATAACCTTTCCTAACTCCGCCATATCCAGCAGTTCCCGCTTATTAACAGGCTCTTCTTCTTACTGTTCTATTTTCATTCCACTTTTGTCTCCTTTTTTGATGAGAGCGTGTATAAAATACACATGTGGCCAATTGCACAGCGCCGTATTGAGCTGAACAGTGTTTTTGATCACTTTTCATTTCCCTCACGAGACCAAGGGTGAAGCAAATTATGACTTTAATTTTGTCAGTACCCCACAGGGCAAAGACCACTACTGTGCATTGTACGGAGAGGCAATAAACAATAAAATAAAAAATAATAATGACTGTACTGCTTTCTGTCACTGTCAAAAAGATCATTTTGTAGTGATTAAAAATGAACAGAAAAAGAAGAAACCAGTTTGCACCGGTTCAAGCATTATGTATGATGACCAAGGGAGTGCTAGAATTTTAGCTTTGTGGAGGACCAACGACCCGCTTGCAAGGTTTCTCTCCAATGTTGAGTGCGCGTGGTCTGGTATAGTTTGGAAAGGGGGGGGTCATACACCAATTGTCTTCTTTATTCACTTGCTGTCTGGGGCAATTTTTTTACATTTTGCACACACGTTAAAATCAGCATTTTTTGCTAGATAAATTAGAACCCCCGAACATTCGAACATTATATATTTTCCGAAAGCAGAGGCCCTCGGGGAATAAAATAGTGGTTGTTATAATTTTTGTCACACAATATTTGCACAGCCATTTATCAAAAGCAAATGTTCAGGGAAAAAAAAACTATGAATTTTAGTGCACACAAGCACAATATACAGTAACACCCATTTTTTGGTAAATTATAAAACATGATGTTGCATAGATTAAATTGATACCAAACATGACTCAAAACTGCGCTCACCTTAGAAATGGCAACAAACTACGATACCTAGAATTTTTCAGGTGACAATTTAAAAGGCTTTACAGGTTATCAATATGGAGTTAAAGTGTAATTCCAGTCAAAACCTAAACTGTAACCTACCCCCCCCCATTCTAAACCCAGTGCCAGGATAAGGGTAAAGATGCCAAACTGCATGTGGGGGGGGGGGGTGTAAGACAACAGATGTTCGGCGAACAACGAACATTTTACGGTGTTCGCGGCAAATTCGAAAGCCACAGAACACCATTAAAGTCTATGGGACACCAACATGAAAAAACAAAAGTGCTAATTTTAAAGGCTTACTGTATATGCAAGTAATTGTCATAAAACGTGTTTGGGGACCCGGGTCCTGCCCCAGGGGACATGTATCAATGCAAAAAAATTTTTTTAAAAAGCCGTTTTTTCAGGAGAAGTGATTTTAATAATGTTTAAAGTGAAACAATAAAAATGAAGTATTCCTTTAAATATCGTGGCTGGGGAGGGTGCTTATAGTATGCCTATAAAGTGGCGCAGTTTTCTCGTGTTTAGAACAGTACCACAGCAAAATGACATTTCTAAAGGAAAAAATGTCATTTAAAACTGATCATGACTGTAATGACTTGTCGGGTTTCAGCAATATAAATAAAACTTATTAAAAAAAAACAGCATGGGTTCCCCCCCAGTCCATTACTAGGTCCTTTGTGTCTGGTTTGAATATTAAGGAGAACCCTGAACCAAAATAAAAAAAATGGCATAGGGGCACCCCCAAAATCCATACCAGACCCTTATCCAAGTGCACAAATTGGCAGGCCGCAGGAAAAGAGGGGGGGCGAGAGAGCACCCCCTCCTGAACCATACCAGGCCACATGCCCTCAACATGGGAAAGGGTGCTTTGAAGTCGCCCCCAAAGCACCTTGTTTCCATGTTGATGGGGACAAGGGCCTCATCCCCACATCCCTTGCCCTGTGGTTGTGGGGGTCTTCAGGCGGGGGGCTTATCGGAATCTGGAAGCCCCTTTTAACAACTCCCTATGTGAATTGGTAATGGGCAGGGGAGTTGGTAGGTCTGCAAAAGATCTGGGGCTAGAGCCCATAGCAGCGGTCACCAACCTTTTTGCATGCCCGCAGGGGAGGGGGGGGGGGACCAGTGGTAAGCAATTTTTCACGGGCGATGGCTGGTGTTGGCGCTTCAATCCTCATGGCATAATGGTTGATATGGTGTCAGGGTGATTGAAATGCATTATTTCTATTGTTACATTGTAATATATAATGAAGTGGTTCAACTCATCATACTGCAGAATCAGTGGGAGCCCTGGGCGTGTCACTTGCCACATCTCTTGCCACCAGATGCAGCGTCTTACTTGCCATCGTCACCTGCCACTAGATGTGGATTGTCACTTGCCATGTCGCCTGCCACAAGAGATGGGTTGCCACTTGCCTACTGATGTGGATTGTCACTTGCCATGCCAGCCAGTGCCACCAAATGTGCATTGACGCTGCATTGGTGGCAGGCTGACAGAACTGGTCCATTTAGTGAGAGCAGGAGAGCGGTGATGCGGGGTGGGCAGTGAGAGATGATGTTATCTCGCTGCTCCCCGCTGCACCTCCGACATTGAAGCAAGGGGGTCTGGCTGCAAAGTGGAGCTCCACAATGACTGTGCTGTGAGGGCGGAGGAGCGCCGATTTGCGGCGGACAGTGAGAGATTATGTCATCTCTCTGCTGCTCACCGCACCTCGCTCCCAAATTGAAGAGGCCCGGCTGTGAAGAGCTTGCTTCTTTCCTCTCCTCCGCCTCTCTCATGCAGCCAGCCAGCCTGCCGCAGCAGCCGCAACCCGCTGGTTAGGCAGGGACCCTGCGGCAAGAGACTCGGGGCTATGGGCCCCAGATTCGGGGCTATAGCCCCAATAGCCACCCCCTAGCAACGCCCCTGGTAACGGGTATATTGTACCCCTACCAATTCACAAAAAAAGTTTCAAAAAATAGTAAAAATGACAGGAGACACTTTGGGACAAGTCCTTTATTAAAAAATAAAAAAATAAAAATGTTGTGGAGATGAGGCCCTTGTCCCCATCAACATGGGGACAAGGTGCTTTGGGGGCGACTCCAAAGCATCCTCCCTATGTTGAGGGCATGTGGCCTGGTACAGTGCAGGAGGGGGGGGCGCTCGTCGTCCCCCCCTCTTTTCCTGCGGCCTGCCAGGTTGCGTGCTCGGATAAGGGTCTGGTATCAGTTTTAAATGACATTTTTTCCTTTAGAAATGTCATTTTGCTGTGGTACTGTTCTAAACACGGGAAAACTGTGCACTTTACAGGCATACTATAGACACCCCCCTAGACACAATATTTAAAGGAATATTTCATTTTAATTGTTTCACTTTAACCATTATTAAAATCACTGCTCCTGAAAAAACGTCAGTTTTTAAAACTTTTTTTTTCATTGATACATGTCTCCTGGGGCAGGACCTGGGTCTCCAAACATTTTTTATGGCAATAACTTGCATATAAGCCTTTAAAATGAGTACTTTTGATTTTTCACATTCGCATCCCATAGACTTTAACGGTGTTCGTCCAAATTTTTTGCCTGTTCGCAAGTACTGGTGCGAACCGAACTGGGGGGTGTTCGGCTCATCCCTATCCTCCACTCCCGGCTCTCTCCTGGACACTTCTGCACTCGGCTGTGGACTGTGTTCTCTCGTCCTTCCTGCCAGTACAGAGCTCCTGGGTGCCTGTGAGTATTGCTGCCGGCTTGTTTATATGCAGGTGTGGGACCTATGTGTGTTTTTGCATTGTGTGTAAGGGGGAGGGGGGGGCGCGATAGGGTGCTTTTAATTTTTTTTTTTTTTAAGTGTCACTAAACCCACATCATAAAAAACTATCAATAAATGGTGTATTACTATTATTATGCTGTTCATACTCACTCAGTAACTATGTTGTTTTCTGTATTCTGCAAAAAAAACGGGTTGATCCTGCTGCTCTCTATCTCCCCCTTCTGCCCATGTCCCCAATGCAACTAGGAATTTTGCAACTCTGCACATGCTCAGTTTTCAGTGAGTTTCTATGCTGAGCATTTCCTCCCTATCACATCTGAGCAGCCCATGTGACTATAGAGTCACACATGTGGGAGTATACACAGTGGTAAATGACAGCCCACTCGCTCCCTCCTCCTCCATGCCCACTAACCAGCTAAACACAATGGGGGCGGGATATTACATGTAAAATAATGGAGGCTTAAACTCCTTCTTATTCTAAGACACGGGCTGGTGTGGCGTGACGCAGCCTGTGACTGGCAGAAATCCACCTACACTATGTCATTTTCGCATTATAATAAAGATTTCATTTCAAATATATAGTCGTATGCCAATTTATAACTTAAAACTTTATTTACTTTATTGATATTATTATTAAATTATTTATTTTTTACTCTGTATTCCAAAGGCTGTTTTTTTTTTTTTATTTTGAACATGTGACCAGCAGCAGATGACTAGAAGCTCTTCCTGCTGTAAAGAGGCTTGTAAAGATCTGGGTGATGTGACAGCTAGGTGTATATCGATTAGGAAAAGGGTACTTAGATATTTTTTTAAATTAAAATAATTACAGTGCCTTCATCCACATACAGAAATAGAATGGGCAATGCAAATTAAACTGTGTATGTTCACTTTAATTATTTGTATTTATTGTATTTAAATATATTTTTGTACATCTTTTGGATTTTTTTTTTTCCATTAAATTCTCACTACAGTAAAAGTGATTGGGTGGCCGTAGAGCCGCCCAGGTCACTTTTACTGAACAGCTGATTGACAACTACACATATCTAGGCTTTGTAAAAAAAAATATATATACAGCGCACCTGGAAAGTATTCAAAGTGCTTCCTGACTAGTCTCTTAGTTCCTGCTGCTGAAAAACATCCCCCCATCACAGACTCCTCTCCATCACAGACTCCTCTCCATCACAGACTCCTCTCCATCACAAATACCCCCATCACAGATTCCTTTCCATCACAGACTCTTCTCCATCACAGAGCCCCCTATCACAGATTCTGCTCCATCACAGAGCCCCCTGCCCCCCCATCACAGACTCCTCTACCTTACAGACTCCTCTCCATCGCTGATCCCCCCATCACAGATTCTTCTCCATCACAGCGCCCCCCCATCACATATCCCCCATCACAGAGCCCTCAATCACAGAGCCCCCATCACAGATCTCCATCACAGAGCCCCCAATCACATATCCCCCATCACAGAGCCCTCAATCACAGAGCCCCCATTACAGATCTCCATCACAGAGCCCCCCATCACAGACTCCTCTCCATCACAGTGTCCCCCATCACAGACTCCTCTCTATCACAGAGCCCCCCTTCACAAATCCCCCCCATCACAGACTCCTCTCCATCACAGATCCCCCCTTCACAGATCCCCCCATCACAGACTCCTCACCATCACAGATCCCCCCATCACAGACTCCCTATCACAAACTCTTTTCCATCACAGAGCCCCCCCATCACAGATCCCCCATCACAGACTCCCCCCATTACAAAGCCCTCCATCACAGATCTCCCCATCATAGAGCCCCTCATCAAAGACTCCTCTCTATCACACTTCCCCCATCACTGATCACCCCATCACAGATCTTCATCACAGAGCCCCCCCATCACAGACTCCTCTCTATCACAGAGCCCCCCATCACAAAGACCCCATCACAGAGCCCTCCATCACAGAGCCCCAATCACAGACTTCTCTCCATCACAGAGCCCTCCATCACAGACTCCTCTGCATCACAGAGCCCCCCATCACAGATCCCCCCATTGCAGAGCCCTCTATCACAGAGCCCTCCATCACAAAGCTCCCCATCATAAAGCCCCCCTTCACAGACTCCCCTCTGTCACATATCCCCCATCACAGTCTCCCCATCACAGATCCCACCATCACAGATCCCCCATCACAGAGCCCCTCATCACAGAACCCCTCATCACAGACTCCTCTCCTTCACAGATCCCCCCATCACAGATCCCCCATCACATACCCCTCTCCATCACAGAGCCCCCCTACAGATCCCCCCACCACAGAGCCCTCCATCACAAACTCCTCTCTTTTACAGAGCCCCCCATCACAGAGCCAGAGCCCCCCATCACAGATCCCCTTTTACAGACCCCCCCCATAACAGATTCCTCCATCACAGAGTCCTCCATCAGACTACCCTCCATCACAGAGACCTCTGTCCATATTACACTGCCCCTTCCATAAGATTGCAGCACTCCCCCTCCCCTCCCCTACCTTATTCACACAAGATGGGTAGCATGGCAGGTCCGGACAAAGGGCAGGACTTTTCATGTAAAAGGCAGGTGATTGACTGCTGGGATCGCCCCACTGTCTAGTAACCAATCACCCACTTCTTAACTTAAAAAGTCCCGCCCTTTGTCCAGACCTTTCATGTTTTCCGTCTTGTGTGAATAAAGTAGGGGGGGGAAGGGGAGGGGGAGAGCTGCAATCTTATGGAAGGGGCAGTTCACGGGCCAGGTAAATCACCCTGGCAGGCTGTAGTTTGAGGACCCCTGCTCAAAGAAATCCCTTGCTTAGTTCCAGAGATTTTCAGCAAACAGCATCAATAGGATGTCGATGAGAACAGGTAGAATTTCAGATGGGCTGCCTAGAAGGGCAACAGTCCTTCAGGCTGGGAACTTCTTCTTCGGGACAAGAACAGAGCAGTTCCATACACATATTATTTTTTGCACTCCCCCAGTTACCTTCTGGGCACCCTCTCCCAGGGATTGGCTGAGACAGCATAAATATTGATGCTGCTGATTTTCCTTTCCAGCTAGAGATGAGCCGAACACCCCCCCGGTTCGGTTCGCAGCAGAACATGCGAACAGGCAAAACATTTATTTGAACACGCGAACACCATTAAAGTTTATGGAACACGAACGTGAAAAATCAAAAGTGCAAGTTATTGCCATAAAAAGTGTTTGGGGGACCCAGGTCCTGCCCCAGGGGACATGTATCAATGCAAAAAAAAAGTTTTAAAAACTGCCCTTATTTCGGGAGCAGTGATTTTAATAATGCTTAAAGTGAAACAATAAAAATTAAATATTTCTTTAAATATCGTGCCTGGGGGCCTTAGTATGCCTGTAAAGTAGCGCATCTTTCCCATGTTTATAACAGTGCCACAGCAAAATGACATTACTAATGGAAAAAATGTCATTTAAAACTGCTGTAATGTAATGTCAGATCCCGGCAATATAGATAAAAATACCAAAAATACCAAAAAAAATGACATGGATGTCCCCCCCAAAATCCATACCAGGTCCTTCAGGTCTGTTATGGATATTAAGGGGAACCCCACACCAAAATAAAAAAAAAAATGGCATGGGGGTCCCCCAGGCACTATATACTCTGAACAGCAGTATATATACTATACGGGCCTGCCCTATATACTCTGCAGAAAATTGGGCCTTAGGTGTGGTGTTGGTGGTACCAGAACACTGTAAGCCCTCACAGTTACTCTTGTTGGGCACAGGAATGGGCCTTGCTGTGAAATATTATATCAAGAATTGTAATTATATGCCCCTGTTAAACAGGGGAAGAAAAATTGGGCCTTGGGTGGTGGTGGTGCCACAACACTGTAACCCCTCACAGATACTCTTGCTGGGCGCAAGAACAGGCCCTGTTGTGAAATATTATATCAAAAATTTGAATTACATGCCCCTGTTAAACAGGGGCTGAAAAATTGGGCTTCGGGTGGTGGTGGTGCCACAACACTGTAACCCCTCACAGATACTCTTGTTGGGTGCAGGAATGGGCCCTGCTGTGAAACATGACTGCCATTTTCTTGTCCTTCTGTGGCACCCCCTCTCTCTAGTCTCATGTTACTCCCTTCCTCAACCTGGGAACCAACATCGGAGCCTTCAAATCGCTGCGCATCCTCCAGCAGCATATAACCGACACTGTGGTCGAATAATTCTGGGGACTCCTCTGTGCATGATGGTGGGGCTATGGAAGGAGTGACTGTGGACAAGGAGTCGGTGGAATAGGCTGCTTTGGCAGCTGCGTTTGAAGGCTGCTACTACTACTACTAACTACTCTGAACCTGGGTGACAAAGGATGAGGAGGATGAGGAGGATGAGGATGACTTTGTTATTCACTCCACCAACTCTTCTGCATGTTGTGGCTTAATAACATGGCCAGCAGCAGCAAAAAAGGACAAGCGTGCCCCACGGCCACCTGCAGAGGATGCACCATGTCCACGACCACCACTGTTGACTGTAGACACAGAGGCTGCTTGCCCTCTTTTAGTGGCCTGTGAGCGTCTGCCTCTCCTTGGTGGCCTTCCAGACATGATGTATTTTTTGTTTTGCAACACCACACTACACATGTATTGTATACTGTGTACACCACCAGAAGTGTAGTAGAAGTGTACACCGACTGCACTGTATTAGCAACTGTACACCACGGAATGCACTGTAGATATAGGCTACACTGAATACAGAGTATATATGTATATATATATATATATATATATATATATATACTAGACTGTTCATATATATATATATATATATATATATATATATATATATATATATATATATATATATATATATATATATATATTAGTACACCGCCTCAAGTGTATTAGAAACAGTACACCACAGAATGCACTGTAGATATAGGCTACACTGGTTGCAGAATATATATATATATACAGTGGGGACAGAAAGTATTCAGACCCCCTTAAATTTTTCACTCTTTGTTATATTGCAGCCATTTGCTAAAATCATTTAAGTTCATTTTTTTCCTCATTAATGTACACACAGCACCCCATCTTGATAGGAAAACATAGAATTGTTGACATTTTTGCAGATTTATTAAAAAAGAAAAACTGAAATATCACATGGTCCTAAGTATTCAGACCCTTTGCTGTGACACTCATATATTTAACTCAGGTGCTGTCCATTTCTTCTGGTCATCCTTGAGATGGTTCTACACCTTCATTTGAGTCCAGCTGTGTTTGATTATACTGATTGGACTTGATTAGGAAAGCCACACACCTGTCTATATAAGACCTTACAGCTCACAGTGCATGTCAGAGCAAATGAGAATCATGAGGTCAAAGGAACTGCCTGAAGAGCTCAGAGACAGAATTGTGGCAAAGCACAGATCTGGCCAAGGTTACAAAAAAATTTCTGCTGCACTTAAGGTTCCTAAGAGCACAGTGGCCTCCATAATCCTTAAATGGAAGACGTTTGGGACGACCAGAACCCTTTCTAGAGCTGGCCGTTCGGCCAAACTGAGCTATCGGGGGAGAAGAGCCTTGGTGAGAGAGGTAAAGAAGAACCCAAAGATCACTGTGGTTGAGCTCCAGAGATTCAGTCGGGAGATAGGAAAAAGTTTTAGAAAGTCAACCATCACTGCAGCACTCCACCAGTCGCGGCTTTATGGCAGAGTGGCCCAATGGAAGCCTCTCCTCAGTGCAAGACACATGAACGCCCGTATGGAGTTTGCTAAAAAAACACCTGAAGGACTCCAAGATGGTGAGAAATAAGATTCTTTGGTCTGATGAGAGCAAGATAGAACTTTTTGGCCCTAATTCTAAGCGGTATGTGTAGATAAAACCAGGCACTGCTCATCACCTGTCCAATACAGTCCCAACAGTGAAGCATGGTGGTGGCAGAATCCTGCTGTGGGGGTGTTTTTCAGCTGCAGGGACATGACGACTGGTTGCAATTGAGGGAAAGATGAATGCGGCCAAGTACAGGGATATCCTGGATGAAAACCTTCTCCAGAGTGCTCAGGACCTCAGACTGGGCTGAAGGTTTACCTTCCAACAAGACAATGACCCTAAGCACACAGCTAAAATAACGAAGGAGTGGCTTCACAACAACTCCGTGACTGTTCTTGAGTGGCCCAGCCAGAGCCTTGACTTAAACCCAATTGAGCATCTCTGGAGAGACCTAAAAATGGCTGTCCACCAACGTTTACCATCCAACCTGACAGAACTGGAGAGGATCTGCAAGGAGAATGGCAGAGGATCCCCAAATCCAGGTGTGAAAAACTCGTTGCATCTTTCCCAGAAAGACTCATGGCTGTATTAGATCAAAAGGGTGCTTCTACTAAATACTGAGCAAAGGGTCTGAATACTTAAAGGTGGGGTATGCCTGTACTTAGGACCATGTGATATTTTAGTTTTTCTTTTTTAATAAATCTGCAAAAAAGTCAATAATTCTGTGTTTTTCTGTCAATATGGGGTGCTATGTGTACATTAATGAGGAAAAAAATTAACTTAAATGATTTTAGTAAATGGCTGAAATATAACAAAAAGTGAAAAATTTAAGGGGGTCTGAATACTTTCCGTTCACACTGTATATATACTAAACTGTATATATATATTAATACACTGCCTGCACTGACTGAATATAGAGTAAACATTGAATATATAGTTTATGCTAAATGCAGAGTATATATATATATATATATATATATATATATATATATATATATATATATATATATATATATATAAATATACTAGACTGACTGTATATATATATCAAATACTCTGCCACTAACTGAATAACCTGCCTGCTTAATCTAACTCAAGCTATCTCTCTGTCCATGCCAACAACACTACACACGGCCGCTCTGTAAGCAGCCTTACATAGTGTGGGGCATGGACTTAGTACCCCTGAGCCATGATGCCTTTGGCCAATTATGTCTCTCTCAGCAGAGCGTGCTGTGATTGGCCAAAGCATGCAGGTCAGGTGCATGCTTTGGCGAATCATCATACAGCAACGCACCGCGATCTCACAGTGCTTTATGGGGCGTTCTGCGGTGCTCAAATTTTCCACAAACGCCTCATATGTTCGGTTCATTTTAGAACAACGAACACCCGGTGTTCGAGTCGAACGTAAGTAAGCGGGCTCATCCCTATTTCCAGCTCAGTACATTTTATAACCCTCCAGAAGGCAGGGAGAAACCATCAAACCTGCAACCAGTGGAGCCCACAACATCCCCCAAAGCAATCAAAAGCTGCTTTTAAATTTACCTAACCATCCTAATAATTTGTGTGAGTGGGTGCTACATCAGCTTTCATCAGTGCAGCACACGGAATTAATGGTTTCCATTACATTTTATACTGGAACACAATACTGGCACGCCTTTCCCCTTGGTGCGAAACAAAATGTAAAAAGTCATAAAGCTGAATTTCTGAACTGAGAACATTGTCTACCAGTGGCGGCCCGTCCATTAGGGGCGCAGGGGCGCCGCCCCCCCCCTATCCATGTGTCCAGGCCCCCTTACCTACATGCGGGGCGTCGGACGCATAAATTCCAATGTTTTTTTTTTTTTTTTTTTTTTAAAGCACATGATTAGAGCCAAAGGCTCTATTAGGCTACAAGAAAGGGTGGGCTTGGGATGCAGAGCACGGGGGGGTACGCCACTGCTGTCTACAGTAGTGTCAATTTTGTTACATTCCTGTCAGGGCGTGGCAGCAAGTAATACAGACAAGGTCTGAACTATAGAGCCGGTGCTGTGAACAGTGCATGTTTTCATGAAGACACGAGGTGAAGCTATTTCAGACTTATCTGCTTTCACCAAAAACATTATTATTTTCAATTGCATTTTTTACTGCAATGCACCTTTAATGTTGCCATACATTTCCATTTTCAAATAAAAAATGTGATTGTGATGTATTGTTTTATCGGAACACACTTACATTTTTTTTCTTCATTTGAAAATTCATCTTCCGAGATAGGAATGGTGAGAGGTGAGAATAACATACTACCATCTGTTATTCTGTATCTTCTCCGGGTTGGAAAATCAATACGATGGAGGTCCCTGCGGATTTCTTACCTCCAGATCAGATGCAGTAATGACCCCGTGAACTCTATCAGAAAGGCGCTATGGTGGAATTTTGTTACAAAGTCTGACAGACAAACATCAAAGGAAAATGTATGTATCGCCTGCGTTCTGCTTATTAAGCAGTTTCCTCTGTTAGCCCATCAAACGGCGTTTCTCCAGCTTGTTACGGTGAGAAATGAAGCGGAAAAGGCGAGATGTATGTTTAGGTTGCAGAGCCGCTGCTATACTCCTCTGTATAGGCATTAATAACAGTGGGACAAGTCCATTAATATCTGAGCTACATGGCGTGAACACGTGTAGGGCTGGGTACATTAAGACGCACAATATAATGCATAGAAAGTGATTGCATATCATGTTTTTAGGAGTATGTCAATAGAACTGTACATTATATGTCATTACATAATAGACGTAAAAAAGGTGGAATATGAAAATGAGTCGTCATTGTTAGGTTTTCTTACATTTAATGAATAAAAAAAAAATAGTTACTAGAGATACACATTAAAATGATTTACATTTCATTCTCCTTAGTCTTTTTTGTTGTTGTTTTTCAAGCTCACGCTTAGGTGCACAAAAACAAAACCCCAAAGGTCTCCTCTCAAAGAGGAAGGATCCTTCTCTAACCCACCCTTTCCCTCAGGCGCAAGAATCCAGCAGGCAAGGCACATACAGTGCCTTGAAAAAATATTCATACCCCTTGAAAATTTTCCACATTTTTTGGTTGTAACATTTGTCATGTTACAACCAAAAACGTAAATGTATTTTATTGGGATTTTATGTGATAGACCAACACAAAGAGGCACATAATTGTGAAATGGAAGGAAAATGATAAATGGTTTTCATATTTTTTTTTACAAATAAATATGTGAAAAGTGTGGCATGCATTTGTGTTCAGCCCCCCTGAGTCAATGCTTTGTAGAACCACTTTTTGCTGCAATTACAGATGCAAGTCTTTTTGGGGATGTCTCTATCGGCTTTGCACATCTAGAGAGGGACATTTTTGCCCATTCTTCTTTGCAAAATAGCTAAAGCTCTGTCAGATTGGATGGAGAGCGTCTGTGAACAGCAATTTTCAAGTCTTGCCATAGATTCTTAATTGGATTTAGGTCTGGACTGTGACTGGGCCATTCTAACACATGAATATGCTTTGATCTAAACAATTCCATTGTAGCTTGTAGGCCAAACAGTTAAATTTTGGTCTTATCTGACCAGAGCACCCTCTTCCACATGTTTGCTGTGTCCCCCACATGGCTTCTCGCAAGCTGCAAACAGGACTTCTTATGGCTTTCTTTCAACAATGACTTTCTTCTTGCCACTCTTCCATAAAGGCCAGATTTGTGGAGAGCACGACTAATAGTTGTCCTGTGGACAGATTCTCCCACCTGAGCTGTGGATCTCTGCAGCTCCTCCAGAGTTACCATGGGCCTCTTGGCTGCTTCTCTGATTAATGCTCTCCTTGCCTGGCCTGTCAGTTTAGGAGGACGGCCATGTCTTGGTAGATTTGCAGTTGTGCCATACTCTTTCCATTTTCGAATGATCAATTGATCAGTGCTCCGTGAGATGTTCAAAGCTTGGGATATTTTTTTTATAACCTAACCCTGCTTTAAACTTCTCCACAACTTTATCCCTGACCTGTCTGGTGTGTTCTTTGGCCTTCATAATGCTTTTTTTAAACTAAGGTTCTCTAACAAACCTCTAAAGGCTTTACAGAACAGCTGTATTTCTAGTGAGATTAAATTACACAAAGGTGGACTCTATTTACTAATTAGGTTACTTCTGAAGGTAATTAGTTCCACTTTTCACATATTTATTTGTAAAAAATTTTGAAAACCATTTATCATTTTCCTTCAACTTCACAATTATGTGCCACTTTGTGTTGGTCTATCACATAAAATCCCAATAAAATACATTTATGTTTTTGGTTGTAACATGACAAAATGTGGAAAATGTCAAGGGGTATGAATACTTTTTCAAGGCACTGTACAAGTCCACCTAGCCAAAAGGCCTGGTGGACCCATCAACTCGTGATCAGCTGAAATCAGTCAACGAGTACTAGGTGAAGGGCTCTCCCAAACAGAGACCACCAAGGCAGGGGAGAAAGGACCCTAAGGGCTACACATCCTCCCCCTAGATTTCAGGGTGGATCATATTCTACCATCCATGAGTGGAAAAAACACACATATATCAAGTGCAGTGAGGCACATTTGGAGAGCAAAACATATAAAAAATGAATACATAAAAAAGTGTCAGTGTATCTGTAGCATCCTCTAGTGTGCTGCTAGTGGTAGTATAGGCAAACCATAGTCTGTCCCGGGGATAAACCTACAGTAAGTCACTGAATCTGGGTCAGGGTTATTAGAGGTTATGGCTGGATGACTAATCCAGGCAGCTCTCTGGTGCCTCCCCCGGTTTTAGATCATTAGGGAATGTTCTGGAAGTTAGTGGGCGGAGGCTAGGAGGGGCTGCTCTGCATATTTAAAGGTCCTTGGCCAATCCCCAGGAAGTGTTCCTGGCAGGGAACAAAGTTGCTTTTAAATATTGGGTGAGCCATGCCAGCAGGGGAGTCGGGTGGAAGATGGAGAAGCAGTGCTGAGGAGAGGCCGTCGGTGGCCCTGCCGGAGAGGGGCTGTATCTTGGGCCAGAGCTCGGGTGGCTGGTCTGGAAGGTTCCTACCACAGGAGGCAGTTGGAGGAAAGCTTTCCGGGGAGGCAGCAGGAGGAAAGAGAGACAGAGTGAGTAGATCAGCACAGTGCAGGGACAGAGAAGGGGAGAGACCGCCAGCTGTAGCAGGTCTCTCTTGAAGACAGCGATGTGCTTAAGTATTCATCCAACCTTGCCCTGGGAAGTCTCCAGTGTGCCAAGCGGACAACACTGGTGCAGAGTGTCAGTCAGGAGGACTGGGAAGAAGAAGCAGCCAGGTGGCTGGTGGCAGTCAGGTGGGCTAGAATTTTCTGCAGAAGTGGAGCTGGGATCAGTTTCTATAGGGAAGGAGAAGGAATTGCAGTTCACTGCACTATTTTCCAAAGGGACTGAGGGTTCCAGCCTGTAATGGGCTGCTGCCAAGCTAACAAAAGGACCGTTAGCTCCTAAAGAGTGAACCCAGCAGACCTGTGCAAAGGAGTAAGATTTGTGCAGGAGGAAGGGGTAGAAGCTGTAAATAGGGAGGAAGTTGTCCCTGGATTTGCTGTTGCTATTAAGTTTGGCATCCCATAATCCCTACTCTATCCAAGGTATCATCCCCTAATAAAACAACAAAAAAAGAAGCCAAAAACTGTTTTCTGAGTCTGGATGCAAGAAGGAAATGCTGTGTGACTGGTGTGCATCAGTGGGGAACCCTGACACTTGCAACTCCTACAGGGGTAGTGGTTCATATGCATAGCTCCCAACTGTCCCTGATTTGGAGGGACTGTCCCTGATTTGAAGCAATGTCCCTCTGTCCCTCATTCCTCCTCATTTGTCCCTCATTTTTGTCTGATCTATCTAGATGTATATAAAATGCACTTTTTATCTATCAAAAAGTGTTTTCCAGTGCTAAACCTTTCATCTGATTTCTAAATGGCTGCATTTGTAAATACTAAAAGCCAATATAAAGTAATATTAGTGGTAAAAAAAGCACTTGTGGGTTTAACCAATATTGTTTTTTGTACAATTCTCCTTTAAGGGGGCGTGGCCATGGGTGTGTCCTATGCCTGCATACTTTTGCTGTTAGGTGTCCCTCATTCCCATCTCAAAATGTTGGGAGGTATGCATATGTACAAAGGGCTAGGACTTGTAGGCTGGTAACAAAAATTGCCCTGATCTTAGGCAAAAGGCCTAGCCCATGAGGCGATGTGCTGTAAAAAAAAGTGTTGCGGCCTAGTGCCATTCTCACAGTGGGTTCCCAAACACATAGTGATACTAGGTGCTTCCATGGTGGTCACCAATCCCAGAGAGCGCATTAACACCACAGGCTCTCTACCTTCCCAACCCCTAGCCAGGCAAGGTAGCACTGCTCAAATTAAGGAGGCACTGGGCCCCCTAGAACCCTCCACACAGGGGAATACTCTGGACCTCCACCTTACCCAGTGGACGCTTTATCCAGTTTCTTTCCCACAAGGAAGATCCCTCAGGATCCCCATCAAACCAGCGGGGAATACTATATAGCCAGCCATCTAAGGCAGAAGGCCAGAAGGATGGGGGAGCACCAAAAGCCCATAATAAGAACAGATACTACCCTTGATCTTAGCCAAAAGGCCTAGTAGCGTATATACAGTCAGGTCCATAAATATTGGGACATCAACACAATTCTAATCTTTTTGGCTCTATACGCCACCACAATGGATTTGAAATGAAACAAACAAGATGTGCTTTAAATGCAGACTTTCAGCTTTAATTTGAGGGTATTTACATCCATATCAGGTGAATGGTGTAGGAATTACAACAGTTTGTGTATGTGCCTCACAGTGTTTAAGGGACCAAAAGTAATGGGACAATTGGCTGCTCAGCTGTTCCATGGCCAGGTGTGTGTTATTTCCTCATTATCCCATTTACAAGGAGCAGATAAAAGGTCCAGAGTTCATTTCAAGTGTGCTATTTACATTTGGAATCTGTTGCTGTCAACTCTCAATATGAGATCCAAAGAGCTGTCACTATCAGTGAAGCAAGCCATCATTAGGCTGAAAAAACAAAACAAACCCATCAGAGAGATAGCAAAAACATTAGGTGTGGCCAAATCAACTGTCTGGAACATCCTTAAAAAGAAAGAACGCACCGATGAGCTCAGCAACACCAAAAGACCACGGAAAACACCTGTGGTGGATGACCGAAGAATTCTTTCCCTGGTGAAGAAAACACCCTTCACAACAGTTGGCCAGATCAAGAACACTCTCCAGGAGGTAGGTGTATGTGTGTCAAAGTCAACGATCAAAAGAAGACTTCACCAGAGGGAATACAGAGGATTCACCACAAGATGTAAACCATTGGGGTGAGCCTCAAAAACAGGAAGGCCAGATTAGAGTTTGCCAAACAACATCTAAAAAAGCCTTCACAGTTCTGGAACAACATCCTATGGACAGATGAGACCAAGATCAACTTGTACCAGAGTGATGGGAAGAGAAGAGTATAGAGAAGGAAAGGAACTGCTCATGATCCAAAGCATACCACCTCATCAGTGAAGCATGGTGGTGGTAGTGTCATGGCGTGGGCATGTGTGGCTGCCAATGGAACTGGTTCTCTTGTATTGCCTACCATGACTCTTGTATGAAAGAAGCCTGCAAACATACTTCATTCATTGTTACAGTATACTGTATTTTGTTTAGCGCTTATCCCAGACTTGTTCTTTGAACACCACATAATGGGGTTGATTTACTCATGCCTCCCAACTTTTTGAGATGGGAACGAGGGACACTTATTAGCAAAAGTATGTAGGCATAGGACACACCCCCTGTCACACCCCCTTAAAGGAGAATTATAAAAATGAATAAACCCATAAGTGCTTTATTTTACCCCTATTATTCCTTTTTACTGGCTTCTGAAATTTACAAATGCTGCAAATTAGAAATTGGATGAAAGGTTTAGCACTGGGAAAAACTTTTTGAAAGATAAAAAGTTAATTTTTTATACAACTATATAAATCAGATCAAAATGAGGGACAAATGAGGAGGAAAGAAGGACAGAGGGACTTTGGGGGTTATTTACGAAAGGCAAATCCACTTTGAACTACAAGTGCAAACTACAAGTGCAAAGTGCACTTGAAATTGCACTGAAAATGCACTTGGAAGTACAGTCGCTTGCTGTAAATCTGAGGGGTAGATCTGAAATGAGGGGAAGCTCTGCTGATTTTATCATCCAATCATGAATGAATGAATGAATGAATGAATGATATGTAAAGCGCTGCAAATGCGAACCGAATCGCCTCAAGGCGCTAGATGTATTCTCTGTAGTCAGCTTCTAGAAAAGGAAGGTCTTTAGTTTTTTCCTGAAGGCCTGGTGGTTTTCTTCCATGCGGATGTTGGTTGGGAGAGCATTCCATAGTCGAGGTCCTTAGACTGCAAATCTTCGTTCTCCCTTTGCTTTGTAGCGGTATTTGGGAATGATGAGGAGGTTTTGGTTAGCTGATCGAAGACTGCGATTCGGTTTGTAGTGTTTTATTTTTTCCTGGAGATATAGCGGAGCGTTTCCTTGTATGCATTTGTGGGTGAGGCAGAGGGTCTTGAATGTGATCCGATTCTTCACAGTTAGCCAATGTAGGCTTTTTAGGGATGGGGAGATGGATTCCCAGGGCTTTTTTCCTGTTAACATGTTATCATGTGCAAGCTATACTAAAATGCTGTTTTTTATTTTCCTTGCATGTCCCCCTCAAGTGCACTTTCAGTGCAATTTCAAGTGTACTTTGCACTTGTAGTGCAAAGTGGATTTGCCTTTCGCAAGTAACCCCCTTTGTTCCAAAACAGGGACAGTCCCTCGAATTCAGGGACAGTTGGGAGCTATGGATCATATACTAAAGCTGGAGAGTGTAAAACATGGTGCAGCTCTACAAAGAAACCAATCAGCTTCCTTGTTTTTTTTTTTTGTCAAAGCTTAATTGAACAAGCTCAAGTTACAAGCTGATTGGCTACCATGCACCGCTACACCAGATTTTGCACTCTCCAGTTTTAGTAAAAAAACCCTATTGTGTTCCAGCAAACCTTAGGGACATATTTATAAAGCACATTCACCAAACATTCCCTGTAGGTGAATATTCTTTACTGTTAAAAATAACTGTGAAAAGCAAGACTCCAGTGGGTGTATAAAGATGTCCGCTTGCTGAATTCTAACTCTATGCTTACTGCGGACGAGAGTGGGTGTACCAAGATGGCTGCGAGGCAACGTCACTTCGGCTGTGCATCGCGCCTGCCCAGTAGGCCGGGTAGCAGCTTTCTGATGGGTAGCGGCTATGTGATAGAACACTGGCTCCAGGGGATCTATTTTACTGCTTTTCTTGTTATTAGACAAGAACAAATTCCATACAAATTTTTTAGCACCACAAAATGATACTTGGTACTGGGAGGTGGTTAGAGGGTGGAACCAAGGGATGGTGCTTGGAGGTGGCTTAGCATGCTACACAATGGGGTTAATTTACTATAACTGGAGAGTGCAAACTCTGGTGCAGCTCTGGATAGAAACCAATCAGCTTCCAGGTTTTATTGTCAAAGCTTAATTGAACAAGCTGAAGTTAGAAGCCGATTGGCTGACATGCCCAGCTGCACCAGATTCTGAGTGCTCCAGTTTTAGTAAATCATCCCCCATATATCTGGCGCTGGGTCCACTTTAACTGCGTGTGTGTACCTATATTACTGTAACAGCGACTGATGAATGTATGTATTGTGCGCCATCAGCCAGCCATCTGACTGCCATGATTACAATACAGGAGAGACGGAAAATGAGATCACCCGCTCTCCGATATTTTTTCTGTCATGGCAGCCAGCCAGAATGTATCTATTATGAGTAAATCCCGCCGTTATGTGAATATATTATTCGGTTTTCTCACTTTATGACACATTTCAGGTATATTTTCAATGTAATTTCATGTAACAGCTACCCCAGGAATTCTCTGTGTTCTATAGAAAATGAATTGCGGTAACAAGCTGCTTTTACAGTGCAGGTCATTATATTTAATTTTTCAATTGCTTCGAATAGGAGAAGGTGAGCGGCTGCAGCTTCCATCACTACAATGCATCGAGACTGCTGGCTTGCCTTCCTTTGTATGAAGGTCTTATCATCTTTGTTTTGCAGGAATACAGTGCTTACAGGAAGGCAAAATTTAAAGGATATCCAAACCGAAGAATAAAAATGTAATATATTGCATTTTACCATTTCATTGTTGTTATGGCTGCATTCATCTTCTTTTTTAAGGCTTTCCCCCTCTTTATTTTCTCCTGGTGATCCTGCCAGTAGCACACTTCCTGTCCTACTCACTTACTGCGCCTATGGAAGTAAAGCATTGTCACTCTAGGACAGGAAATGTGTTAGGATTACTGATCAGCCCTCTCTAGCCTTGGGATTATAAAATTCCTCCCCCAGGGCCGGATCAACATAGGGGCTATTGGAGTTGCAGCTCCAGGCCCCTTCCTTAAGATAGGCCCAGCCCAGTGGTGTGAGTAAGTCACTAAGGTGTCCGTTTATGAAGCAGTGAAATCTATTCACTGCTTCGTTCTCCGGCATTCACAGTGAAGATTTGTCTCCTCTGTGTGCCAGTTTATGAAGCGGTGTAGATCGCTTCACCTTTGGAGGAGTGAAGTGATCTACAAATGCTTCAAACAGTGGAGAACGGCCCCTGATACTGGAATCTCGTGAGACTTTATGAGATTACAGTACCAGAAATTCACCGAAATACAAAGATGTCAGTTTATTAAGCAGTGATAAATTATCACCGCTCAATACACGGACAGACCACGTGGATTAATGTTAATAAAATAACGAGTCCCCCTACATTAAATACATATGTATACACACACGCACATTATATATACATGTATATACACACACATGATATATATATATACATATACACATTATATGTATATATATGTATACACATAAATATGACAGGGGGACATGCTTACAGTGTTGGGGGGTCTGAACGACGCATAAGGAAGTTAAAAATCTTCCTCCTTCCCCCTCAGATCCCCCCAGATTTCCTCTTCACTCCCCGATTCACCACCTCTGAGCTGGTGAACCTGGGAGTGTGAATTCTGACACAGATCGCCAGTGAAGCGGTGAGATCACCGCTTCATAAACTGGCCGTTACTGTGTAATTCATGGGGATTCTCCGTGTGTAGAGATAATCGGCGGGAGAACAAGTTCAAACATGTTCTCCCCCGATTATCACTGTTCCATAAACTGTTTCTGGACTGTGATCGGCGGCGATCCTCGGGATCACCGCTGATCACTGCTTCATAAACGGACACCTAATGCTGCCCAGCCTTGCTCTGTGTACAGTGTAGAAATGATTGATATGTAAATAGAAGGTGGCAATAATATGTACATTGCGGATGGCTTTGATATGTAAATTGTTAGAGCATTCATAGGTATGTCAAACACCCTGAGCCCTGGTCCACCATCACCTTTGCTGAATGCTTCCAACATTGGGGAAGTACAACAAGCCCTGCCTGCGATGGTCACTGAGCCTTCCATCAGCCTGTAATGCAAAGGTGGGCAGATGGATGGGGCAGGGGGTGTACACAGGTAAACAGGAATTACAGTTTGGAGAGCAATCATGACCAAAAAGGGGGTGTGCAGGGGGGCTGGTCTGCAAAGATGAGCAGAAGTATGTGGAGTTAAAGCGAGTTTCACCCAAAAAATTAACTTTGTATTATTCAGGGGCATTAAACCTAAGAAACAACATTTGGAAAAAATGTTTTCATGTCTGTTGCTAAGGGGTACCTTGTAATCTGCCTCTTCCTCTCCCTGGCGCCTGACGTCAGTTCCCTCGTCTCCCGTGCTCGATAGTGCTCCTGGGAGATGTGAGTCATCATTTTCCAGGAGTCAGTGGGCAGCGCCGAGGGCTTCGTTGCCATCACAACGTTGCCATCACTATCGCCACCGCCGTCCGTGGTGATGGCAACGTCAGAAGTGTACGGCGCTGCGAGCTTTACATACTGCGCATGCGTGAGAACGGGCGGTGCATGCTGGTCGCTCAGCTGCACCAGATCCCGTGAAGATAATGCTTGTGGGCTTCACATGCCCACAAGCAAGATGGAAATTGCCAAGAACGAGCAATATAAAATATCGTCCTCTATTAAATCGGCAATCGAGCGGCGATTAATCAGAGAAACGTGAGTGCTATTAATAAGATTTTTTAAATAAATATATTCATCCAAAAAAAAAAATTTTAACAATTGGAACTCCACTTTAAGCAGCGATGAAGGGGTTTGGAGTGCAGGAGATGGTTTGGGGTGCAGAGGTTTACGGGGGGGGATTTAGAATGGACAGGTGTACTGAGTGGATAAATATGCAGAGATTAGCAGAGAGGCGGGGAAGGGTCTGTCATAGTAAATACCCCGTTACATGGTTGGTAAATGTAAGGCTCCATTCACATCATGCAGATGTGACACGCTCCCATGCATTGCATGTAGTGCAGCCTCTCCCACTCTTACTGCAATGCGACTCCACCCACAGTTTGCCGTGGCACGCTATGCTGGTACGCCACATTGCTACCTTACTATGGCTACCCAAAACCACCCTCTCAGGTCCCCACCCCTCCTTCTTGATCCCCCCCCTCTCTCTGACCCTCTCTCTCTCTCACCCCCCTCTCTATCACCGTTCCTCTTTCTCTAACTAACCCCTTTCTCTCTTATGCTCCTCTCTCCACCCCCCCTCTCTATTTAATTAGTTGAAATATTTAATTTGTTTTAACAAAAATTGTTTGCATTTCATTTTTACTTCCATAAAAAGGCCCAAAAAAATCTTCGGCACCAGACCCATGATGCTCTTTATCCGGCCCTGGCCTCCCCTCCCTTTACCTTTATAAGGGCCCTTGCAAACGGGTGCCTGAGCCCGTTCAATGCAAATTCCGTAATTCCCCCAATTCCCCCCCCCCCGCCCCGAGTATCATTGTGTCACTGCCGCACCAATCAGGAGTAATTATATGATTTGCTCATCTGTCAGAGGGTGAGATCCTCCCTGTCAGTCCGGGCGGGGAGCAGACAGTGCTGGTCAGCAGCATTCTATAGAGCCCGGACCAGGGACAGTCCTATCCCCTCCTTCTCCTACCCCCCCCCCCCCACAGCTGGATGAGAGAACCGGAAGTAGAATTGCAGGAGAAGCCAGAGTATCGGAGGAGCGGAATCTCCCTGCACTATTGGAGTCTTCTTTTCTTCTTGGCACATATGGAAAACATTTGCAGGATTCCGCTGGAGACAAAACCTTGATTGCTATATGAGGAACGCTCCTGGGTTAGCATCCTTTGGAGAATACCTTGGTGTCGCAGGCTAGACTTCCTGTAAGGAAGCTGGAGAAACATCCACAGAGCTCCCTGCGGGATACTTTCTGAGGTCTACATTTCTCTACTGAGCCTGTTTTGACCCCCCTGAATAAGGGCGGTCGCAGGCTATCTGATAAGCCTCCAATACTATTCACTAGGTGGTGGGCAGCACCTGCGGTGGAATATAGATCGAGGATTCCATATTGGAACACCATTGTTTTTTTGGCACTTTAATTTTTTGGGGACTTTAATTTTCTTATTTTCACCCATATATATTTATTGTTCTTCACTGTTATATAATCTACCATGCTTGATTAACTGTATACTGGTTGATATAATATTTATTAGTTGTCACTAATTGTTGTCAAGATTTTTTTGTACTGAAATTGGATTTAACACATTCTTCATTTTGAGATATATATCCAGCGCTGCACTGTTCTCTTTATATCTACTTTTGTGCCCTCATATCGGGGTTATAGTGTTCAGCAGCAGGATTCCTTTTGCGGTTTTTATTTGTTATTTATTTATATTAACACTTTTTCACATATAGTATATGCACCTAGCGTGAATCTTTTTTTTTTATACTTAGTGAATAACTAGATGAAATAACTATATAGAGAATATATATATTGCACACATCTACTAAAAATATATATTAAATAAATGAATATATTAAATTAATAATAAATTATATCCTGTGAAAGAATGTGCAAATAACATTCAATTATTTGTAATGTCCAAAGTAAAGTGCAAGTGCTTCGTGTGCTGCACAATATCCTTAATATATATGTTAAATCAAATTCTTTGACAGTCCATCATAAAACCATAGATAAAAGCGATGCTTGTGCCTTCATGCAGTGCGCACACAATCCTTGTGTACCCCTCCACCAGATGTACCCTCACCTTAAGGGCTTTGAATAAAAGCCTGTAGTAAATGTTAACATCATTAAGAGATCCTCCTGTGATTCCTCCTTCCTGTGGTAACTATTTGGCTCAAAATGTGGATCAAGAACAACTCTTTCCTCCTGGTTACCAGCAACCTCCTCTCATATGTCAGATGTAAAAACAACAGGCTTTTAATAGTGTGATATAGTTTTTAAAAACATTTATTACAACTTAAACTCCACAAGAATTACACTCACATTTCATGATAAAAAAACATGCCTTAGTAAACTCATGTGTGATGGGGTGATGGTGTCACCTGAAACCGGATCTGTAGCCCCGGTCAGCAGCGTTCACCACGTCCTAAGCCTGTGCTCCAGAGCACTTCCTGATTCCTTTCACGTCAGCCGATCAAGCTCCTTCTACTGGTTTCGTCACAATCTCGTGACTTCCTCTGGAATTTGTCTGGAATCCAGGAGGAAGTCACAAGATTCTGGAATTTTTCTGGAATCCAGGAGGAAGTCACAAGATTCTGACGAAACCGGTAGGAGGAGCTTGATCGGCTGACGTGAAAGGAATCACGCAAGGATTGTGTGCACACTGCATGAAGGCACCAGCATCACTTTTATATATGGTTTTATGATGGACTGTGAAAGAATTAGATTTAACATATATATTAAGGATATTGTGCAGCACACGGAGCACTTGCACTTTACTTTGGACATTACAAATAATTGAATGTTATTTGCACGTTTGTTATATAGGGTATATTTTATTATTAATTTAATATACTCATGGTCAGCATGGACACAGGTCAGCATGGACACCCTGAGGCAGCCCCCATACACAACAAAATGTGATGCATTGTGTGTTCTGATACCTGGGCTGAAACGCGTAAGTACTGATGAATACATGGAAATGCTATCCTGTGTTTAATAGACATGTGCAAAATAAAAAAATAATAATTTTGTTTTGATTCATTATTTAACTAATTTTGTTTAGTTAAATTAGTTAAATTCGTTTAGTTAGTTTTCTTTTAATTTCTTTGTATTCAAATTCAATTCGAATGTCTGAATTCAAAAACTCAACCGCATTCGAAAACATTTCAATCGAATCTGCGTGTGACAGATGTTTTGGTGTGCACTGGTACACACTGAGACAGATGTTGATTGGACACACACTGCTAATTCTTCAGATGTTTTTGGGCACAGGTACACTGTGACAGATGTTGATGGGACAACATTTTTAGAAAGGAAAGAATGACCGTCATTTTTTTTGTCTAGTCGTACAGATGTTTTTGTACAGCATTATTAGTAGTAGTAATTATTCTCTTTTTTCTATGCTATTCTATTGTGTTCTATTCTAATCTATGATTTCTATTCTATTCTAATTCAAATTTATTCTATTTGTAATTTGAATTTCAGAAGAGGATTCTATTCTTTTTTTTTCTATTCTATTCTTTTATCTTCTATTGTTTTTTGTTCTGTTCTTTTATTTTTTATTCTATTTTGTTTCTATTCCTTTAGTTTCTATTCTATTCATTTATTTTAAGTTATACTCCTTTATTTTCTATTCTATTCTGTTCTATTATATTCTGTTCTTTTATTGCTACTCCATTTTGTTTCTATTCTTTTCTTTTCTACTATATTCTTTTATTTTATTTTCGTTTCCTTTATTTTCTATTCTATTTAATTCTATTCTATTCTATTCTATTCTATCTATTCTATTATATTCTGTTATTTTATTTTCTATTCCATTTTGTTTCTATTCTTTATTTTCTATTCTGTTCTATTCTATTCTTTTCTTTTATTTCTATTACATTTTGTTTCTATTCTTTTATTTTCTACTATATTCTTTTACTGTCTGTTCTTTTCCTTTATTCTCTATTCTATTCTATCTATTCTATTTTATTAAGTTCTATTATTTAGTATTCTATTATATTTTTTATGTATTCTACTCCTTTATTTTCTATTTTTTTTCAATTGAATTAGAAAACGATTCAAATCAAATTCAAAAACAGTTTCAATTTGATTTGGCTTTCTTCCGAAATTTTGTTTCATTATTTTTGATTCGTTTAAATTTGTTACTGTTGAAATTTGGACATTTGGATATATCTAACAAATTGTCCAACCAAATTTCGATTTGAAACAAAATGATTTCTATTCTATTCTAATTCAAATGTATTCTATTTGTAATTTGAATTTCAGAAGAGGGTTCTATTCTTTCTTTTCTATTCTATTCCTTTATTTTCTATTCTTTTTTGTTTTGTTCTTTTATTTTTTATTCTATTTTGTTTCTATTACTTTCTATTCTATTCCTTTATTTTCGATTCTATTCCTTTATTTTCGATTCTATTCTGTTCTATTCTATTCCATTTTGTTTCAATTCCTTTATTTTCTACTATATTCTTTTATTTTCTGTTCTATTCCTTTATTTTCTATTCTATCTATTCTATTCTATTTTGTTCTTTTATTTTCTATTCCATTTTGTTTCTATTCTTTATTTTCGACATTATTCTTTTATTTTCCGTTTTATTCCTTTATTTTCTATTCTATTTTATTTTCTATTCTATTTTATTGTATTCAGAAATTAGAATTTGAATTGAAAATGATTCTAAATAAAAAAAAATTTAAATCGAATTAGAAAATGATTCAAATCAAATTCAAAATCAGTTTAAATTTGATTTGGCTTTCTTCTGAAATTTTGTTTCGTTATTTTTGATTTGTTTAATGTTACAGTTGAAATTCGGACATGCGGATACATCTAACAAAAAAAAATCTACCAAATTTTGATTTGAAACAAAATGCACCGCACATGTCTAGTGTTTAATAAAGTATATTAGGTGATTCCAGGTTCATGTGCCAGTTTGTACCTTACTATGTGCATTTGGGTGCATTAAGCATTAGCTCGTTCTATACAGTGCACTGGGGCACCATTGACAATGACTAGCAGCGCAATGCACTACTTATAGTATGTAATAGTGGATTAGCTTCTTATCGTATTTAAATAAGAATAAAAAAATGTAATGCTCTGCATTCAAAGTATCTTGGTAGGTTCAGCATGTTCCCCTCTGTAAACGTGATACATGTTCAGCAGAGAAATCCCACATGTTAGCCAAAGTTCAGCAATCCTCATCCACGTGGATTAAAACCTCATGAATAATTTACATTAAAGTACACATATTCCTTGATGAAAATCCATAAAACCAACCATTGTATAGGGACGTAATGAGCACAGGTTTTCACAAATGGCTCTTCTGCTCCAAAGACAGTTGTCAGTGTTAGTTAAACTCATTGGAATTATCTACAGCCTAAGATATTGTGTTTAACATTGTTCTGTGTCACAGGCCATCCTATTATGTCGTTACAGCACTCAGGGCTTTCCTAAACTGCTTCCTTTACCCCCAATTATACAAAGCAAATACAATTCAAATGGGAACCATATATTTCCTCTAGATTGCAGTCAGGGGCTTAACTATGAATAATGGGGCCCATAGCAAAATTCTGATCGGGCCCCCCCTGGCTTATGCTCTCTGCAGTACCTAGCAATGTCTGCTACGACAATACAGTGCCTTGAAAAAGTCTCTGTGATGTTGACCAAGGCGAAGGCAGAGATCATCTGGGCTGGACGGCTTAAGTAGGCAGGACTGACGAGTAGGATATCATCAACAGGTGAGTCATTGTGGAGAGATAGGAGCTGGCAATTAGCCGACAGCTGAGCGGCCAGCTCAGAGACGGAAGGGCTGAGCCCAGCCCTGACAATACTATCATTTGTATGTATTGACTACATATGGTTATTAGAACACTGTTATATATAGTGCCTTGAAAAAGTATTCCCCTTGATATTTTCCACATTTTGTCATGTTACAACCAAAAACGTAAATGTATTTTATTGGGATTTGATGTGATAGACCAACACAAAGTGGCACATAATTGTGAAGTGGAAGGAAAATTATAAAAAAATTTTACAAACAAATACGGCGTGCATTTATATTCAGCCCCCTTTACTCTGATACCCCTAACTAAAATCTAGTGGAACTAATTGCCTTCAGAAGTCCCCTAATTAGTAAATAGGGTCCACCTGTGTGTAATTTAATCTCAGTGTAAATGCAGCTGTTCTGTGAAGCCCTCAGAGGTTTGTTAGAGAACCTTAGTGAACAAACAGCATCATGAACGCCAAGGAGCACACCAGACAGGTCAGGGATAAAGTCGTGGAGAAGTTTAAAGCAGGGTTAGGTTTGAACATCTCACGGAGCACTGTTCAATCCTTCATCCCAAAATGGAAAGAGTATGACACAACTGCAAACCTACCAAGGCATGGCCGTCCACTTTTTCGGTGGGATCACACTCTTATAGTGCGGTGGCGGAACCGCTGACTGGGCTTTGTTCCAGCAGCAGTTTGGAGACATTCTGGCTACTTTGTAAGGACATGGTAAGTCCTTCTATTATTTATGCTATGGCAATGTGAATGGTGGGATACCGCTTTTGGTTGGTCTCATTCATTAATTTTCATGGCGAGCGTGGTGAGTGGCTGCTCATATGAGGAGTGAGGGAGTGGTGGTGAGTAAGGTTGCACATTGCTATGTGAAATGTTCCAGGGATGGACCCTCGGTGTGATAGCTGGTTAGGATAGGTTTAGTTGGTTTGTCCTGGCCAGTATTTATCTGGGTATAGTGCGTTTTGTATATATGCAAGAAGTGTGACTGGGTAGTTCTAGGCGGGCCCCAATGGCTGTGCGCTGTTCACCTAGAATATTACTGTAGACATAAGATGATCTGACTATGGACTATATGGTTAAATGTCGGTTTGATTCTCTCTCACACCGGAAGCTATACATTGCCAAAATTTGATGTAAAAAAAAAGTCGGTGAGCACACGTTTCTCTATTATATTATTGGTTTTGCTTTTGTAATTGTAAAATTGATGAATTGATTCATAGATTGATGTGATTATCAGGATGTTCTTTTTAAATTTAATGATAATATAGAGCATTAGAGATAATATAGAGTTCCCCTGAAGAAGCGGAGATACAGTTCTGCGAAACACGTTGGACAACTCTATGCTTATGAACTGATCAATGCTTTTGCTGTAAACAAGTACTATTGGCTTATATTAGCCTTGTGATATTTACACATCTATATGTTTGAATAATGTATCTATTCTTGTTTTGTACAATAAAATAACTTTTAAACATCATTTTGTTTCTGTGCTCACCTCAGTGACAATCTCACACCCTCAAAAGTCCTATTGCCCTTTGGGAGGAGTGTTACCTCCCATTTAGTCCTATTTTTAGTTGTATATAATACAGGACGTGGATGTGATGTTTGTCCCTGGAACTGGTTAAATTTAAGAAATACGTGTTATTGATCTGAACATAAAGTATGCTTAAATTAATCATGTAAATGTCCTATCAGCAAGGGACTAATAAAAGATCATGGCTGCAACTGTTTTCTAAAAAGTGATCACTTACAGTGCTGTTAAGGTCCGCTACCCCCTTCCGTCACGGTAAACAGCCTGGAAGGCTTCATGTAGAATGAACCTGGAAGCAAAAAGGGTTCCATCACTTCCGGTTTCAGAGCTGTAATTTCCTGGCTGTAGGGTTAAAATGCTTGCAGCACCTCTCAAAGCTAAAAGGGGAATCTCTTCCCTAGATCGGCAAGGAACACGATGCTAGCATGTTCATATACTAATCAAGAAAATTACAGATACATAAATGTAAGAACCCACACTTTCCTGACCAGCCCATGCTGCTTAGAAGTAAAGAGCGACCTCAGCCTACATTTCCTCACCAAACCTTGCCCCCCCAATGCATTTCGCCCCACCCACCAGGAGCTTAGTTATAGCCTTCAACTAAGCCTCAGTGTGCTGGGCTAAATGCATCAGGGGCTTTGGTTTGGCAGAGACATGTAGGCTGAGGCTGCTCTTTACTTCTAAGCAGCACGGGCTGGTCAGGAGAGCCTTTGTGATCTGCATGCGGGTGCCAATGTAACGTTAATGGCACCAAAACACATATTGTAAACACATTGCATTTACAGTACCATGCGTTTTTGTGTAGCACGTTTTTAAAAGTAGTGTAAGCAGCACTATTTCCATGTTCCGTGGACCTCATGTGTGCACCTAATTAACTCCTTTAGCTCTCCCATACCATGTTGCTAATTCTTCGATCAGGGATAGGTCTATTGAAGAACCAACCTCTAGGGAGGGAGTCAAAACATGACCCTCGCACGACCGAAGGACCTGTCACCCATGCCTGGTATCACTCTTTACTGTCTGCTTTACATTCCCAACAGTCCATGGTCACCTGTAGTAACAACACTCTTCCCACCCACCTTGGCTGAGTTAACCCTTTGTGGTGGCCTTCTGTTTATTCCTCTTCACCCCATGTGTGCTAGCTCCTTGGCCGAGTTAACCATTTGTGGTGGCCTTCTGTTTCTTCCTCTTCACCCCGTGTGTCCTTTACATTCCCTGTTCCTCTAGATACGCCATGTACCTCCATGCACCCCTTCGAAAATTTCAGACCAGGCAAGAATCAGCTGAACCGGCTTTACTGGACATCTCAAAAAATACAGTCCATCAATGCAATGCAGTTCATTCCTAACTAATTAGACCCAGGCTACCCAGTGTGTACCTTCCCAGAGGTGAGAGTCCTTAAGAAATAGAGTCCTTGCTCAGGAAGGTATTGCTGGCAGCTACTTCCTCAAGCTGGACCTCCCAATACTTCCCATGTACAAATACAAGTCAACTAAGGTAATCACTTTGGGAATTTCTTTTTCCTAGGTCTATTTAGAACCAAGTCTTCACTTGCGTTTTTTCCCCAGTTGTATGTATGGTTGGCTGCACATAATACAATCACACTGGCTTTTTGTTGTTTTTTTGTACTCTTTTCACATTGGGGTTTGGTTCTATTGGATATACACTTTATGTTTTCCTCTTAACTCCTCACATTGGTCACGGGCTCTATCTCACCTCTGATAGCAGTATTACCATACAGCTATAAATACATACATTTTACTTTATTTTATAGAATTCAGAGCTCCCACAGACCACTATATGGATGCTATGCTGTCTTTGTAATTTTTGTATATATGCATTGTAATATGTTATCGTTTACTATGTATATACAAACTGTAATGTTTCATACCACTTAGAAAATAAACAAATATACTCTACAAATTTACGAATCTTCATGTCACACACACTTCATTTAAAGTCCCATCCCCCCTTTTTGCATATAGATAAAGGGATGGAGACGTATATTCCCATATGTTTCATTTAAAGTCTCCAAAAATCTCCTTCCAGGTAACAATACTTCCCATGAACTGTGGACACACAGAGCAGAGCCATCACCCTTATATATACAGCACAGGGTAAAGGGCAGAGCCCAGAAAATGCCTGTGAAGGTGCAAAATTAAGATCTAAAGGAGAATACAGCCAAAGCTTGTTTGGCTGTACTTCTCCTGTGGCTCACAGGAGTGCAGTACGTTCTGCACTCCTGTGACCTGTTTTCAGCTGACTTCACAGAGCCAGTCCAGACTGAGCAAAGGTCGTGACTATATGGTCGGGATCCACCCAGGAGCCTGGACTGCAACCTGGCTCAGCCTCTCAGAGAGCCGTTGAGAGCCTGAGCCAGCCACTCCCACCCCCTCCACAACCCAGCGCTCAGGCTTTCAGCCTCTCCCGCACGCCCTCCTGTGACCCGTTTTCAGCCAACAGCGAGCTGAAGCCTGCTGTTGGCTGACATCACAGAGCCTGTCCAGACTGGGGTAGGATCGCGACCATATAACTGGGATCCACCTAGGAGCCTGGACTGTCACCTGGCTCGGTCTCTCAGTGAGCCGCTGAGAGCCTGAGCCAGCCACTCCCGCCCCCTCCACAGCCCAGCGATCCAGGCTTTCGGCAGCTCCCGCACACTCTCCTGTGACCCGTTTTCAGCCAACAGCGAGCTGAAGCCTGCTGTTGGCTGACATCACAGAGCCTGTCCAGACTGGGGAAAGATTGCGACCATATAGTCAGGATCCACTTAGGGCTAGACTGTCATCTGGCTCAGGCTCTCAGTGAGCCACTGAGAGCCTGAGCCAGCCACTCCTGTCCCCTCCACAGCCCAGTGATCCAGGCTTTCAGCTGCTCCCGCACACCCTCCTGTGATCCGTTTTCAGCCAACAGTGTGCTGAAGCCTACTGTTGGCTGACATCACAGAGCCTGTCCAGACTGGGGAAAGATTGCGACCATATAGTCAGGATCCACTTAGGGCTAGACTGTCATCTGGCTCAGGCTCTCAGTGAGCCACTGAGAGCCTGAGCCAGCCACTCCTGTCCCCTCCACAGCCCAGTGATCCAGGCTTTCAGCTGCTCCCGCACACCCTCCTGTGATCCGTTTTCAGCCAACAGTGTGCTGAAGCCTACTGTTGGCTGACATCACAGAGCCTGTCCAGACTGGGGAAAGATCTCAACCATATAGCCGGGATCCACCTAGGGCTGAACTGTCACCTGGCTCAGTCTCTCAGTGAGCCGCTGAGAGCCTGAGCCAGCCACTCCCACCCCATCCACAGCCTAGCGCTCAGGCTTTCAGCTGCTCCCGCACACCCTCCTGTGACCCGTTGCCAGCCAACAGCAAGCTGAAGCCTGCTGTTGGCTGACGTCACAAAGCCTATCCAGACGTAGGAAAGCTTGCGACCATATAGGCAGGATCCACCTAGGAGCCTGGACTGTCACCTGGCTTGGTCTCTCAGTGAGCCGCTGAGAGCCTGAGCCAGCCACTCCCACCCCCTCCACAGCCCAGTGATCCAGGCTTTCAGCCGCTCCCACACACCCTCCTGTGACCCGTTTTCAGCCAACAGCGAGCTGAAGCCTGCTGTGGGCTGACGTCACAGAGCCTGTCCAAACTGAGGAAAGATTGCAACCATATAGTCGGGATCCACCTAGGGCTGGACTTTTACCTGGCTCAGCCTCTCAGTGAACCGCTCTGAGAGCCTGAGCCAGCCACTCCCACCCCCTCCACAGCCCATCGCTCCAGTGAGCGTCGGGGGGGTCAGAACAGACAACGGTGACTGACAATCACCAGCTCTCTGTTCATGAAGCCCTGAGAACCAAGCAAACAGTGGTGTCTGATCGCTCAATTCTCAGTCTTAGAGCTGGTGGGGGACAGATGCAGCATCGGAGCGATGCTGCATCCACCTAGGCAAGTATGATTCTTAAAAAAAAAAAAGGATTCACAAACTTCTCTTTTAGCCCCTTCCCGCCTCAACAGCCTGGATAACCAGCAACCCACCCTGGTCCTGGATAACCAGCAACCCAATGAGCTTCTAGGTTTTACTGTCAACACCTAATTGAACAAACTGAAGCTAGAAGCGATTGGTTACTATGCACAGCTACACCAGATTCTGTGTGCTCCAGTTTTAGTAGATTTCCCCCAATGTGTACTTTTTATTAACTGAATTTTTCTCTGATTTGAGTTTCCAGTGCATAATTTCCACTGTGAAATTTATTACCAGCATGATTTATTAAGGCCTGTAAGAACATTGCCCTTTCATCAGGCTGATCTTTGACTCCTTACACTATTGCGCTTAAATGGAAAAGACATCGCTTCTTGAATTGTATTTTTTATCTATACTATCAAAAGTTAGGCTAAAACTTTCTTGCCTTAAAATGCAACTTATTGCTTAGCGATGTGTACATGGAATTTCAATTTTGCTGGGCTACAGTGGAAGTGTAACTACGGCTTTTGTTCACTCTTTTGTAGCAGTATATATGGAAGGAGAATTAATAGAATGTGTCAGAAGGTTGGATTATTGCCACGGTTCCAGCTTTCACAATCCGCATCAATTCCGACTAGGACATTTCTATTTGAAGCCAGCTGGACATAATATCAGATGGACTTGAATACTAATTCTCACAGTAAAATGGAGTGAGTTGGGTAGAAGGAATAGTTTTTTTCAGATGTGATTTTGTTTAAAGATTTTTCCAGTACAAAAAAGTAAAAACAGACCCACCTCCCACCTCTCCTTCCCAACTGTCTCCGAAATGTGTACAAAAAAACAGTAACAGTTGGTATGGTTTCATCTGTATTCCAAACATACATTAAGCATTATGAATCTTATTGTTGACCTGAAAAAATAATAGCATAATCCTAGTTCTGTACATTTGAGCAGCCATTCTCAACCAGGGTTCTATAGAACATTAGGGTTCCTCCAAAGGCTGCTAGGGGTTCCTTGAGCTTGGGCTGATTGACCTCCCTTTTGTTAGTGCTTGTATAGCAGGGGTCTCCAAACTTTCTAAACAAAGGGCCAGTTTTATGTGCTTCAGACTTTAGGGGGCCAGATTGTGACCAGCGGGAGAAGAAAATGTCCTGGTGTCAGTGGGAGTAAACAGTGTCCCATCTTTGGTATTAGGGGGAGGAATAGTGCCCCATCATTGGTATCATTGGTATTAGTGGCAGGCAGGTTGTGCTTCCACAGAAGGCTCTATGTTCGGGGCAATTTGAAATGAGATGGATCGCAGCTGTCCTCGGGAGGAGTGTGCAGGTGAAGAGGAGACTAAGGACCATTTTCTGCTTCATTGCCCTTTTAACATAGAGGTGTACAAACAGATGGGATGGGCCCATGGTGTTCCTTTCCTCACCAGGCTGGGTTATGCTGAGTGAGTGTACGGAGCATTCAATACTGGTGGGGTTTTTGTTTGGATACACTTTTTTTAGTTAGCCTAGTAGTCCGTTATTTCACCTGGAACGCACGGTGTCAGGTCAGCACTCGGCATAAAATCCTTCCTGTTCAGGTGGTGGTGTATGACATTTTGCATGAGGTGGGGAAGATTTGAGAGCTTGAGAGAGACAAGCGGGGTCAGGGGGCTTGGTTGAAGGCGTAGAGGGGTTTCAAGCCTCCCTGACTGCCAGGAGTGTCTTTTCCGGGTGTGTCTGTCTGCCTGTCTCTAATTACCCTAGATTTTTTTTATTTTATGATTCCTTTTTGATAAATGGGTTGTGCCTCTTAGGCCCTCTCTGCTGCTTTATGTAAATAGTTTTCTAAAAATGTTTTGGTTGTGGACTATGTATATATTGTATATATTCTGAACTCTGATGTGTATTCCTTTGATTTCTGTTGACGTTTTGTACTATGGTTATGTTTTTTGCTTTTGTATAAAAGTGGTTGCTTGATTTTTTCAATAAAAGATCAACAGTGTCCCATCATTGGTGTCAGTGGGAGAAATAGTGCCTCACTGTTGGTGTCAGTGGGAGGAATATTGCCCCGTCATTGGTGTCAGTAGGAGGAATAGAGTTGCAGAAACTATGCCCCACTGTTTCGGCCCTTGGGTCAGAGTTTGGAGACTAATGCTATATAGTATCGGGGTCACTACCACTTGGCAGATCCAGCTGCAAGACACCCTTGATATTTTTAGCTGTCTGTAAGAGTAGCATTCTGACCGCCAATGTAAATGGGACATTCTTTCCATTGACTACCAATAAATTGGTTTTAGCAAAGGTTCCCCAAGACCTGAACAGTGTTTCAAGTGTTCCTCTGAGGTAAAGTAAAAGGCTGAGAGAGGGTGGTCCTGAGAAATGTTTGCTTGCCACGTCATCCAACTTCTGGATGAAATAATCCTCTATGGCCACGTCTATATTTTCAGTTTTCAGTAGTTTGGAAACCTGGATGAATATACGAATGTTTGTTTATATTTGTCAACTGCTCAAAAAGTTATTATAAGAGTATGGTTACACATCCCTCTTAATTCAGAAGCCTATCAAGAATCAATTGGGTTGGTGCTAGGTCCGTGAGTCCCAACCCATTGTCCCATATCTTTAAACATTTACTTGGACAACCGTTATGTTGGTAAATAAACTACTTCCATTACAGAAGGGTATTAACAGTTTTTCCAAAGTTCATGAGTAGGAGGGGTGGAAGACATTTACTTTTGTGCTTTCAACTTATGGGCAATAAACAGAGGTTGGTAGTATAATTATGCAGAATATAATTTTCCTTATCTAATAGTCCTAGGATGCAAATTCTTAGGTCTGCAGGTATACAAGTGGTAAAGACGGTGTTGATGGTGTCAGGAATCTGCGTCCAGTATCTGAGCAGTTTACAACATTACCAGATCATACCAGATCATACCATTACCAGATCATATGTGATAGGGTGCCTGGTTCTGCCTCACGCCCTGAGCATAAGAAGGTATTCCTATAATTCTATGGAAAGAGAGAATTTTTTTTTTTTTTTTAAAGAAACATTTTTATTCAGTAATAAAGTTATAAAAAGTACAAAACAAATACCACATTTATGACACAAAAGTACATTGGTGCATAGCAAGATGTGCAAACAGCAGTAGGTCAAATAATTCCACAGTCGAGACACCAGAAATAACCAAGTAATAATGTGCTATCATAATATTCCCCTGCAAATAAATAACTCATCAAAATTCCATATACAGTGCCTTGAAAAAGTATTCACACCCCTTGAAATTTTCCACATTTTGTCATGTTACAACCAAAAACGTAAATGTATTTTATTGGGATTTTATGTGATAGACCAACACAAAGTGGCACATAATTGTGCAGTGGAAGGAAAATGATAAATGGTTTTCAATTTTTTTTACAAATAAATATCTGAAAAGTGTGGTGTGCATTTGTATTCAGCCCCCTGAGTCAATATGTTGTATACAGTGCCTCCAATGGACTGGGGACAGAGATTCCCCATTCCCTTTGTCTGCAGCCAAGCAGCAGGGGTAATCTACACAGTACAGGGTGATTAGGGTGTGTCCAGGCACACCTGGCACACCCTGTGCACATTCCTATGTTTAACACTATTAATACTTTTTTTTTTTTTTTTACTAATACTGGCTAAAGTAGAAAAAATAATTGTTTTATATTTTTTTAGACTTGTTACATGGATTGCAGAGAAAATACTTAAAGCGGACCTTCGGTCATTTTTTCAACTTTTCATCTATTAAATCTTCTGCCCTTGTTGTTTTAACTTTGGATAGTAAAACATTTTTTTTTTCTGCCAGTAAATACCTTATACAGCCCACTTCCTGTTTCTTGTCTGGTCATTAGCTTCGACTTATGACATCATGCACGGCTCTCCCTCTCACTCTCGTGAGAGTTTGCCAGGAGGGGAGGGGGAGGGGTGAGTGATAAGAGGGCCAATGAGAGCTGCAGAGCTGGAGGTGTGCCTCTGTGTGTCTATGTAAATCCAGGAAGTGAACAGGCAGCAGCTTCAGCTGCCCACATTTAAAATGTATGCAGCCTGACTCAGTGGAGGGAGATTTCTGCAGCATATTTGGTAGTACAGAATCACAGCATACTGTAGTACCTTGAATTACAAGCATAATCTGTTCCAGAAGAATGCTTGTAATCCAAGGCACTCGTATATCAAAGTAAATTTCCCCATAGGAATCAATGGAAACTCAGATAATTAGTTCCACAGCCACTGCTTGTCTATGCAGTACCGCATATGGCCAGAGGTGGGGGGGGGCGCAGACAATCGGAAACACTCGGAGAAGCTTGGAGACCACTCAAAGACGCTCAGAAACACTAAGGAATGGAGTGTTTCCGAGTGTTTCTGAGTGTCTCCGAGCCGCTCTGAGTGTCTCTGAGCGGATGCGAGTGTCTCCAAACGTCACCGGCGCCCCCGCACCTCTGGCCAAATGCGGTACTGCACACCCCAGAGGCTTGAATCCTGCTCGTCCTGCGAGACAACGCTCCCAAACCGAGTCAGGAATTAAAAGAAACAAAACAGCTCATATTGTGAAACGCTCGTAAACCGCGTTACTCGCAATCCGAGGTTTTACTGTCTATAAAATAATATGCAAAGTGGTTGGAGGGAAGCTTCAGAATGGCAAAGATGTTTTTATTACAAATTATGTGTGCAGACTGCAGTTTCTCTTAATGACAAAGGTATTGCTCAATAAACAGAACCACTGTCAAGCTCGTATTGCTCTCTGTGTTATCACTGGGGGAATCTGCGCTCATTATTTGTCTTGGTGACCATTGTCAGGAAAGACAGTAATGCCCCGTACACACGATCAGACATTCCGCCAACAAAAGTGTGGATTTTTGTTCGAAGGTTGTTGGCTCCAACTTGTCTTGCATACACACGGTCACACAAATGTTGGCCAACAATTACGAACGTGGGAACGCGGTGACGTACAAGACGTACGACGAGCTGAGAAAAATGAAGTTCAATAGCCAGCGCAGCTCCTTCTGCTTGATTCCGAGCATGCGTGAACTTTTGTGCGACTGACTTGTGTACACACGATCAGACTTTCCGACAACAAAGTTATGTTGGCTGAAAATTTGAGAACCTGCTCTCAGACATTAGTTGGTGGAAAGTCCAACAGCAAACGTTCAATGGAGCGTACACACGGTCGCACTTTCCGACAACAAGCTCACATCTAACATTTCCCGTCGGAAAGTCCGACCGTGTGTATGCGGCATAAGGGAAAATCCAAGCGTTAACAGTTGTCACCAGTCAACAATAAAAGCGGACACATGTTTTAACCTCAGCAGAACCTGCAAGCTGAGGTTAAGTGGTGGGTCTGTCTCATAACGACTCTTGGCTGTCCATGGTATGGCGGCACTGTGGACTGTAGATATAGAGCGTAGGCAGTACAGTGCAGTGGTGCAAATGTTTGGGAAAAGACATACTTGGTTTTTCATCACAAGACCTACCACATCTGCCTAGTGTTAGACACTGCTAAACATGTAAATATAATACATTGCTGACTTTTATCGCACTTGGGCCAGTGTATTCCAAAAATCCATCCTCTGACAGATGTCAGCTTGGAACATGACTTTTCTTCTTCACTCATTAAAACGGGTGAATTTATTGTGGAGCAGATGGACACCCTGTGGACTTATGGCAAACTCTTAACAAACCTGCTGACGTCCTGTTTTACTATTGGAACAAAATGATTGCAGGAAATACTAGGAAACAGTAACCTCTCCATAGGTGTTAAATAAAGTATCTCTTCAGGTGTGTGAGATATATTATTTTGTCAAAAGTAATTTCCTTGACATAAAGAGAACTCCTTCTAAGGCAGATATCTGTTTTGAACAGAAAAGTTGAGGCATGTAACCTTTATTCTGGTCTTCTCTGCCAGCTGGAATCCTCGCAGGCGCACCACCCCCCTATCTCAAGCAAGGCCAAGTTGGTTGGAAAAAAATAAAGTGAACTTATTGTGAAAATTCATGCCTTGTATCAGGGGTCTTCAAACTTTCTAAACAAAAGACCAGTTTATGTTTTTTTCAGACTCTGGGGGGTGGTGGTCTGTCAGTTTGAGTAAAAGATGCCCTGGCATCAATGGAGGTAAATAATGCCCCATAATTGCTGTCGGTGGGAGGAATAGTGCCGATCATTGTTTTTTAGGGGAAGGAATAATGCTCCGTCATTGGTGTCAATAGGAGGAATAGTGCCCAACATTGGTATCATTAGGAGGAATAGTGTCCCATCATTGGTGTTAGTGGGTGGAATAATGCCCCATCATTTGTGTCAATAGGAGGAATAGTGCCCCATCGTTGGTGTTAGTTGGTGGAATAATGCCCCGTCATTGGTATCAATGGGATAAATAGTGTCAGTGGGAGGAATTGTGCCCCATCAATGGTATTAGTGGCAGGAATAGTACCCTATCATTGGTGTCAGTGGGAGAAATAGTGCCCCGTCATTGGTGTCAATGGGAGAAATAATGCCCTGTCATTGGTATGAATGGGATAAATGGTGCCCCGTTGTTGGTGTCAGTGGGAGGAATAGTGCCCCATTATTGGTGTCAGTGGGTGGAATAATGCCCCATCATTGGTGTCAGTGGATGGAATAATGCCCCGTCATTGGTGTCAGTGGATGGTATAATGCCCCGTCATTGGTATCAATGGGAGGAATAGTGCTCCATTGTTGGTGTCAGTAGGAGGAATAGTACCCCAATGTTGGTGTCAGTGGTAGGTATAGTGCCTCATCATTGGTGTCATTGGGAGGAATTGTGCCCCCTTGTTGGTGCCAGTGAGAAGAATAGTGCCCCATCATTCGCATCAGGGGAAGGAATAATGCCCCTTTATTGATGTCAGTGGGAGGAATAGTGCCCCCTTGTTGGTGTCACTGGGAGTAATAGTGCCCAAAGAGCCGGATAGGATATAGGCAGGTAAAGGGCCGCAGTTTGGAGACCACTGCTTTATATAAATCAACATGGGGCATTTCAGCATAACAAAATCGCATGGGACCTAAAGCATTGTGAGTGTGGAAGAGATAAAACCTTATTAAAAAAAAAAGAATGAAAACTGAATAGATAGCATAATAAATGTATCTCAGTCCTCAGCAGGTCTAAAGTTCTGTCTTTGACATTATCCCGCTGTGTCTGTTTAATACAAGATTCCATTGCTTGTTTAAATGTATATAATATGATGATCCACAGCAGGATTTGGTGAACCAGAATAATAATAATGTGCTGAAGCCTAAAATTGCCATAACTTACATATATCAAAATCGAGGCAGGCTTTGAAGGTAAAGCAGAGGCATGCTGCTGTAATATTTGCAAAAATACAATAAAAACATTCAGATGTTATGAAAACATAGAGGGACCAATAATACTTTGAATATCACCACCGTTCATTTTCAATGCCTTGGTGCCCCTACTGGTGGCCTGACATCAAGACCCAGCTGGCTTTGGGTAGAGCCATCTAGACTTTAGAGCCACTCAACCCACCCAAGTTTGACTTAAAGTGATTGTAAGGGGGGTGTCTGGACAAGTCTGATCATTGGGGGAGAGCAGGCTGAGGTCCCAGCATTATTAGAGAACTGACCACAATGTGTTCTCCTGCTTAATGTGGTCAGTTTGTAATAGGAAAGTAGAGGGACTGTTGGGAGCACCAGTGATTTCACACAAAGGAAGCAATACCAAGAGAACAGGATACTTTTTCATAAAAGTACATTTCACAGCAGGCACATATCAGGAATATGAATGAATGACATTTTTTTTGGGTGTCCATGACCTCCATAGGGGGCGTTCACCTCACTTGATTCTGTTCGGGAGACATCATTTCTATTCTAACTGTTTTTACTTTTTTTTTTGCGTCTCACTGCTGCTGATCTCTTCCAGCCTCTTTCTGACTACATGTACCTGCTCCAGCATGGGCGCCACAACAGGGCTGGTTCAATTAGATTGACAAATGTGGCCCATGCTTGAACAAGGTCTCTATGCATGACCACATGTAGACTTCCACCTTTATGAACCTAAATCACATCACATATGTGATGACCTTAATAAACATTTGTACTTTATTTTGAAAACCCATGATGTGCTGGAGATACTATATGCTCTAAATAGGGGGACACCCTCATAACAGAGAATACGAGAACATGAACCTTCATGGCAGCTTCAACAATATTTTAATAAAAACAGATTATTTTAAAAGATTGAAAAAGAAACTTTAGAAACAGAAGATCAACATTAAAATCAATCAAAATTGAGAATTACAATGGAGGACTGGGTTAAACCTATCTAATATTAAACCTGCTCCTACCCCCATTCTAAATCCTATACTAGTAGTAACTAGCCTTTAAAGGAAAAAAGTTTATACTTGCCTATTTTCATGGTGCTCTGCTCCAGTCTCTGGTATGACTCCTATAATCAATCATCCACAGTTTGAGTAGGGAGTACATGTTGGGACCTTCCTATCTACCCTCCATAAGAAGCAATTCCGAGTGAGACAGTTTGGTTCTGAGGGCCCGACGGTGGCTTCTCTTAGACATCAGGCCATGTTTGAACCTCCCCTTCCTCTGCAGAACTGCAACATTTTGTGACCCACAGCTTGGGAGAGTATCCACCATGCTGGCCCCCACAGAGTTTGAAACGCTATGCTGAGCTGAGGAGATGGTACAGCATGGCCTTTCCCAGTCATATATGTCCTGACCTCACCCACCCAATAACCCCCCCCCCCCCCGAAATGACCTACAAACCACCTTTACTGACTAACATGAGAAAGGATTATTCTAATGACTGATAAAGCCACTATAGTTAGCAAAATACAGGTGAGGGGATGCAAAATTCTAACTAGGTGGTACAGGATCCCTGTGACCTTACACAGACCTTTCCACAGAGCTCCTCATTATGTTGGGGATGTTAAGAAGAGGAGGGCACTATGCTTCACGTTTTCTGGTTTTGTAGGTGTATTCTTGATTTTTGGACACAAGTAATGCCGCGTACACACGAGCGGACTTTACGGCAGACTTTGCCCGGCGGACGGGATTTGGTCGGACAATTCGATCGTGTGTGGGCTCCAGCGGACTTTGTTTTCTCAAAAGTTGGAAGGACTTAGATCTGAAACATGTTTTAAATTAATCCGTCGAAATCGAGTCCGGTCGAAAAGTCCGCTCGTCTGTATGCTAGTTCGACGGACAAAAAGCCACGCTAGGGCAGCTATTGGCTACTGGCTATCAACTTCCTTGTTTCAGTCTGGTCGTACGTCATCACGTACGAATTTGACGGACTTTGGTGGATTGTGTGTGGGCAAGTCCGTTCATTCAGAAAGTCCGTCGTAAAGTCCGTTGAAAAGTCCGCCGTGCAAAGTCTGCCGTAAAGGCTGCTTGGGTGTACGCGGCATTAGACATTGGATCTTCATGCTGACAGATGTCCAATTTCCAGTAGAGACTGCTGCCTTTCTTCTCCATTTAACCCCCATGCCATTGAAGTGCTACAAGAGCTCTCTGCTGCTGGATTTGTTGAAGATGGCAAAAAACATGCATACCATCATACTGGAAACAATCTGCGTTTCCATCGATAAGTCTGGTTTGCTAAGGTAAATTAAATCCAATAAATGGAAACACTGATGGCCTTGGTCAACCAATGGGTAATATCATTGCCATAAAACTTGGTTCCACTAGACTGAATTTACTTGTTCCTCTGAATAGCAGAACATTTTGGCTTCAGAAGTTGAACATCGACAGTAGGGCGCAACCTGGAGTAAAAATTCACCAAGACCACACATATCCTTTCCACTCCCCTTCTCCGCTTTCCCCATTTGTCTTCTAAGGGGCAGTACTCCTGCCAACTTTATTTCTTCATCTCTCTTATCCTTTATATTTCCTTTCTGTTCTCCAGTCCATGCAGGTAGTTGTTTAATCAATCAGTTTGGACTCTAAAGCCGCGTACACACGAGCGGAATGTCCGACAGAAAATGTCAGACGGAAGCTTTTCATCGTCTATTCCGATGGTGTGTATGCCTCATCTGACTTTTTTTTTCGAAAATTCTGACGGACCTAGAAATGGAACATGTTCTAAATATTTCCGACGGAACCAATTCCTTTTGGGAAAACCGCTCGTCTGTCTGCTGTTCCGACAGACCAAAAACGACGCATGCTCTGAAGCAAGTATGAGACGGAAGCTATTGGCTACTGGCTATTATTCCTTTTTCTAGTCCCGTCATACGTGTTGTACGTCACCGCGTTCTGGACAGTTGGACTTTGGTGTGACCGCGTGTATGCAAGACCGCTTGAGCGGAATTCCGTCGGAGTTCCGTCGGAGAAACCTTCGGAGTTTATTCCGACGGCAAAACCGGTCGTGTGTACACGGCATAATGGTTTTCTGCTCCATGGCACAGAGGAGTTCTATTGAATCAGTATATGGTATGGCAGTTTACACATACTGGATGATATTCATGTTGTTATGTGTTTTGAAATTGGTTATATGTTGTACATCGGAGCATGCAAACTATGGGGGAAGTTGTGCACCTCTCTATTGGGGCTGAGCACTGTGATGTTGATTTACTAAAACCGGAGGGTGCAAAATCTGGTGCAGCTCTGCATATAAACCAATCAGCTTCCAGGTTTTATTGTCAAATCTTAATTGAACAAACTGAAGTTTGAAGCTGATTGGCTACCATGCACAGCTGCACCAGATTTTGCACTTTTTAAGTTTCAGTAAATCCACCCCTGTATGTTTTGCATAAAAGTCCTCTAAATAAAGAAAAAGGTGCTGGCCATATTATTGTTCTCTCTACACAATTTCGTTGAAATGTGGGTGATGCGGGTTACTACATGTTGGCCTTTATCATTTCTTTTCCACTGTTTTTAAGAACAAGTCTGAAAATATTTTACATTTGGCATAACCATGAATATAATGAACAATATATATTCATTATATTCATGCGACTATGAATAATGAATGCCATAGATAATCCCAATAATAGACTCTGCCTGCATTCGTTTTATAGTTTTGGATGGCTAAAACGTAGCTTTTAATTTGAGTAAAATTTATTTCCATTTCCAGAATTGCCTCCATAAGGCAACATTAGCAGTTAATATTTTAATTCAGTCACTGGTGTGTGCATAATTGCTTCATCTATATTATAATGCAATGTACAATAGTAACTTCCATGATGTTTATTGTGGTAACGTTACAACTCCAAATTAAACATTGTTTTCCAACACTTTAAAAAAAATGTGATTTCCGATAATTAGTTCCCATCAGTTTACACTTAAAGTACACAAGATGTAATTTCTATGTTTATTTTTATTGAGTCATTTTAGTTTAGTGGTTTGTCACTGAAGTGTAAGTGTTATTTTACTGTTGGTAGTAAAGACTAAGCAATGAATATTCGCTGTATATACTGATTTCTATAGACTTCTGGTAAACTCTTGGCCTTAAAGCGGAACCAAAAATTGTACCCGAGCACCACAAATACTATTTGAAAATACTACTGAAAATATTATTTAAAGCAGAGCTCCATCTGAAAAGAAAAAAAATGTAAACACACAATCGGACTTTCCGACGGGAAATGTTCGATGACAGGCTGTTGGCGGTAAATCCGACCATGTGTGCGCTCCATCGGACAATTGTTGTCAGATTTTCCGCGGACAAATGTTGGCTAGCTTAAAATTTTCCGCGGACAAATGGGTGTTGTCGGATTTTTCGAGCGTGTGTACACAAGTCCGTCGAACAAAAGTCCAAAGTACAAACACGCATGCTCGGAAGCAAGGATGAGCCAAAAGCGGTCGGTCTTGTAAACTAGCGTTCGTAATGGAGAATTAACATTATTGACGTGGCAAATTATGAAATCTTGAAATGCAGCGCACAATTCTCTTCTTCTTTAATGGGATAATAATGAAGCTGCTTTGCTGGTGATACTGATGGAGTTATTGCAAATTAATTTTCAAAGGCTTTTTTTTCCTAGTGATATCAAGAATAATATTATTATGTTTTTTTGGTTTTATTTGTGCAAGTTACCACAACACCATTATCCCGTCGTTTTTAAGATACAACTATGTTGGTGTCCCTTGTCAATTTTACATTGTATTTTTTTAAATGTAACTGCCTACTCCCAAACTGTCATTTGAAGTAAAACACATAGCCAAGTATTATTCTACACTATTTTTTTTATTGTGCATTAAAAAAAGAAAACAAATAAAATTAGACATGATATCTGCCAATAGAACTTAACCAAAAAGTGCATTCTATACATCCAAAAATATAGAAAATATACCAAATCAAATTATTATTCAACCAAAAAAATTATGTCAAAGCAATAACTCCAAGGCCAATAATAAATAACACGTTATCTCCTCCGATTCCGCAACATGTCTGGTTGACGAACGGCCGTTCAGAAACGAACTGAAAAGTGCGAAATGAAAAGCGCAAAATGAAAAGCGCGAATCAACACTCACCAAACTTCTACTAACACGAAATTAGCATAAGGAGCCCAAAGGGTGGCGCTAAAGAGCTGAAAAACCACGTAGTACGTCACTATGTTCTTAATTGTTGGCCAACATTTGTGTGGCCGTGTGTATGCAGGACAAGTTTGGGCCAAAAGTCCACGGTTTTGTTGGCCAACAATCCACTTGTGTGTATGAGGCTTAAAAGTCAGCAGCTACAAATACTGTAGCTGCTGACTTTTAATATAAGGACACTTACCTTTCCAGGGATCCAGAGATATCAGCACCCCAAGCCGGCATTGCAAGTAAGGTGATATGGCAGTGAAGCCTTCAGGCTTCACAACCGGTTTCCTACTGCACATGCACGAGTCTCGCTGTGCTTTCTGATTGGTCCCGCTGTCTTCTGGGTGGTCCCGCCGTCACACACAGGTCCAGAAGGCAGCAGGGGGGGGGGAGGGGCTGGATATGTTGTAGATCACCGTGCGGCAATCTTACCTGGAAGTGAAAGCAGGCACCTGTCAAAACTCAATCAAAAGGAAAATAATTAATTAATTAATTAAAAACCTCTATATATACAACCCCTGGCAAAAATTATGGAATCACCAGTCCCTGAGGATGTTCCTTCAGTTGTTTATTGTTGTAGAAAAAAAGCAGATCACAGACATGGCCAAAAACTAAAGGCATTTCAAATGGCAACTTTCTGGCTTTAAGAAACACTAAAAGAAATCAAGAAAAATAATTGTGGTGGCCAGTAACAGTTAGATTTATAGAACAAGCACAGGGAATAAATTATGGAATCACTCAATTCTGAGGAAAAAATTATGGAATCACCCTGTAAATTTTCATTACAAACACTAACACCTGCATCAGATTAAATCTGCTTGTTAGTATGTAGGTAAAAAGGAGTGATCACACCTTGGAGAGCTGTTGCAACAAGTGGACTGACATGAAGCATGGCTCCAACACCAGAGATGTCAATTGAAAAAAAGGAGAGGATTATCAAACTCCTTAAAGAGGGTAAATCATCACGCAGTGTTGCACAAGATGTTGGTTGTTCACAGTCGGCTGTGTCTAAAACATGGACCAAATACAAACAACATGGGAAGGTGGTTAAAGGCAAGCATACTGGTAGACCAAGGAAGACATCAAAGCGTCAAGACAGAAATCCAATCATCCACAGTCCACGATTGCCTTTCCTTAGCCCATTGTAACCTTGTTTTTTTGTGTTTAGGTGTTAGAGATGGCTTTCTTTTAGCTTTTCTGTATGTAAATCCCATTTCCTTTAGGCGGTTTCTTACAGTTCGGTCACAGATGTTGACTCCAGTTTCCTCCCATTTGTTCCTCATTTGTTTTGTTGTACATTTTCTGTTTTCAAGGCATATTGCTTTAAGTATTCTGTCTTGACGCTTTTGATGTCTTCCTTGGTCTACCAGTATGCTTGCCTTTAACCACCTTCCCATGTTGTTTGTATTTGGTCCCTGTTTTAGACACAGCCGACTGTGAACAACCAACATCTTGAGCAACACTGCGTGATGATTTACCCTCTTTAAGGAGTTTGATAATCCTCTCCTTTTTTTCAATTGACATCTCTGGTGTTGGAGCCATGCTTCATGTCAGTCCACTTGTTGCAACAGCTCTCCAAGGTGTGATCACTCCTTTTTACCTACATACTAACAAGCAGATTTAATCTGATGCAGGTGTTAGTGTTTGTAATGAAAATTTACAGGGTGATTCCATAATTTTTTCCTCAGAATTGAGTGATTCCATAATTTATTCCCTGTGCTTGTTCTATAAATCTAACTGTTACTGGCCACCACAATTATTTTTCTTGATTTCTTTTAGTGTTTCTTAAAGCCAGAAAGTTGCCATTCGAAATGCCTTTAATTTTTGGCCATGTCTGTGATCTGCTTCTTTTCTACAACAATAAACAACTGAAGGAACATCCTCAGGGACTGGTGATTCCATCATTTTTGCCAGGGGTTGTATATATAGAGGTTTTTAATTAATTCATTAATTATTTTCCTTTTGATTGAGTTTTGACAGGTGCCTGCTTTCACTTCCAGGTAAGATCGCCGCACGGTGATCTACAACATATCCAGCCCCTCCCCCCCCCCCTGCTGCCTTCTGGACCTGTGTGTGACGGCGGGACCATCCAGAAGACAGCGGGACCAATCAGAAAGCACAGCGAGACTCGTGCATGTGCAGTAGGAAACCGGTTGTGAAGCCTGAAGGCTTCACTGCCATATCACCTTACTTGCAATGCCGGCTGGGGTGCTGATATATCAGGATCCCTGGAAAGGTAAGTGTCCTTATATTAAAAGTCAGCAGCTACAGTATTTATATATATATATATATATATAGGTTTTTAATTAGTTATTTTTTTTTTCCTTTTGATTAAGTTCTATAGACTTGTGTCTTTTTTCAACCTGATTAACTGTATAGCAATGTGATTTGAGGCAGTTACAGTGAGATAAGGCTCGAGGACTCTAGTGGTTGAAAGGACATAGAGTGAAAGAAGGGGGGTTTGGTTGGGACTTTGTATGAAGCACACAACTGAAAATGAATGAACCAATACGTATATAATATATATTTAATAATGCATAAGAGTATACATACACCTTATTGACAGTAAAAAAAAATAATAAGTCTCAAAAAATATCATCTAAATAATTCATAAATACATGCACACAAGTATTCCAACATGATACATATTGTAATGGACATTTGGTATGTATACCCAGAAGTCAATATAGGCATAATCACATATAAACATGATAATAATATGTATAGGAACGATTCATTATAGTAAAAGATAAAAATCTGATATTATACACATCATTGTTGAGACATAGCATCGTAGGAAATCTCTACGCATTTTGTGGATAACTTCCACTCATCAGGAGCAGATGCGGATTAGATGTATCTATAATAGAATATAAATGCCAAGATAGTATGATGGTAGGTAAAAAAGGGAAAAAAAGATGAGAAAGAGGGGGAACAAAAAAAAAGATCCCAACCACTCTTACCTAAAGGACATAGAGATTGATTTACTAAAACTAGAGAGTGCAAAATCTGGTGCAGCTCTGTAAAAAACCAAATGGCTTCCAGTTTTTTTTTTTTTTTGTCAAAGTTTAATTGAACATGCGCCCATGAGCCTTTTTTACGAGATACCATCACCTTGCCCATGCAAGTCAATGTGACAGTGCCTCTGCAAAGTGGCCACCTTAACCTTATTTACTCACCTTGCACTCCCTCATCACTCCTTCTTCCATAGGACCAAACAGACAAATGACTGAAAGAGTGTCTTCATTGCTCCCCTGGGTTGCCAACGCTGCTGATTTGCGCACTGACTGCTGTGTAGGAAGGATCAGTGGCGGTGTGCTTGCAAGGAGTGTTTAATGGGGTTGGGGGGCCTTTGCAGAGACACTGTAAATTTGCCCAGCATGGCCAAGGTGATGGCATCTCGTAAAACAGGCTTATTCTTACGAATGTTATTCGACTGCTCCACAAATAAATTAAAGACCTGCAAAAGTTGCTCTACTGCATTAACAATCATATCTCTCTTGTGAACACGACAAACAAGCAGGATGTCTGGATCATCTAGGCTTGGTAGTACCTTGCTTGGCACTGTTACACAGCACCAGAGTGTGCCAGCTCTCCCCTTTTGCCACTATGTGCAAAATACTTAAAGACCCACCCAGGTATATTTCATGTTGGCACTAATGACAATTTCTTCTTCCCAAAAGCAAAAAGCAATGCTATATGACAACAGAAAGGATAGAAATAAATTCTCACTATATTCCTATTCCACTTACACAATGATGCCACCGAGACAAAGCAAAGCCGAATTTGTTCTGAGGAGTGAGAGAAACATGAACTGTAAAGTGTAATACGGTACTTTATGACCATGTTATGTTCCCTTTATATTACACTATTATGGACACAGAGCAATCTACGTCTGTATTTCAGAACTTTATACACATGTGGATTAATAGGACTGGCCCTGGAAGTGTAGAATGTATTGGAATATTGATACACAGGGTGCCAAATACTGTAAATGGGGAAGTATATCATTCACTGTATTAATATAGTTTGGAGGACAGTTGACCATTAAAAGACATCTGTCCTATAGCCTCAGAATGGAGATTTTTAAAACTTTTGTATGTAATTATTGGCATTATGTATTATACAAATGGAGGAGACACTGGACATTTTGAGTCCTCCAGCCTTGCTCTAGTACTTGGTCCCGAGTGACACCGACAGACCTACAGAGTTTTAAATGGGCTTTATTTTAAAACAAAGCCCCATAGTAGAAAGAAGGTTAGGTAACAAATTGCCAAAACAAATTTGCATTCACCGCTCTACAGGTGGAACCATTAACAAGGTGTCTATCATTGTTCCTCACAGCCATCTAAGGTGAGAAGCGATGCGGACACATACGCAGAGGTTATTACTTTAAGCTCAAAAGAGCAGTACAAATGCATGCAGCAATAATAGTATAGGCTACCTAAAAATGTATGGTCCAATCTATTTTCTGGCCAGTGAACCTAAACCCAGTCCAGGCACAGTTGGGGCCCTAAGTATTTGGTGGAGCGCTCAATTGGATTAATATGGACTCAAGTGACAAAGAGACTTCTTGCCACAGAAGTTGGACCTTGGTCTCAAGCAGTTCCTCGTGGGCCAGGTGAGATTTACCAGGGCCCCCCTCTTAAGGCACCAATGGACAAAAACTGTAGTTGCCTCCCAGTAGCTCTGGAGTCATGATGCAGAAATCTCATGGTACTGCTAGGCAGCCTGACATCAGAACAGCAGGTCAGCTGGAACAGCAGAAAAGCTGGATCATCTGGAATAATGAAACAGCTGCTCAGTCTTTGGAATGGTAGCACTACTTACAGCAGCACATGGCTCTTTTTTCTCTGGTTCTTGCACCCAGTGCACAGCTCCCAGCTATCCTAAGGTCTCACCCAGCATTCACAAACTCTCGAGGGGACAATTTTCACTCTTGCTCAGTCCACAGGCTCTCAGCAGATTTCCCCATCGGGGGTTAGTGGGGCTACTTTGGGCATGACAATGACTAAGAGAAATCCTCCTGCCCTAGGTTGCCAGGGGTCCGTGCAGTCATAGTTTTACATATACAGGTGCATCTAAAAAAATTAGAATATCATCAAAAAGTTAATTTATTTCAGTAATTCAATTGGTGTAATTCAAAAGGTGTTTTTAGACCTGGAGACAGGTCTAAGCTCAAGGTGAGCGCAGTGGTGAACGATGGTGGGATTCACGATTATATCAGTTAAGACCCACCAGGGTGAAGAAATATGGAATATATCAATTGCATTATTTAATTGGACACATATCAATTTTGCAATTTATTGGACATATATTGATTTGAGTTTATTGTTCTTAACCACTTAAAGACCAGCCACTGCAGTTACGGCAGGTTTGCTCTCCTGGGCGAATCGCCATCATTGTACATCGGCCGAATTAAGACCACTAGGGGGTGGGCACGACGCAGGAGCCGATGCGCGTGGCGGACGGCCGTGATGTCCGCCTTCCACCCGCTCCTGAGAGTGACAGAACGGTGATCTGTCAATGTAAACAGACAGATCCCTATTCTGTCAGGGGAGGATAGACAGATCTGCTGTTCCTAGTGATTAGCAACAGTGATCTGTCTCCTCCTTCAGTCACTACACTGCCCCCCCACAGTTAGAAACACCTCCCTAGGGAACACTTAACCCCTTGATCACCCCCTAGTGTTAACCCCTTCCCTGCCAGTGACATTTGCACAGTAATCAGTGCATTTTTATAGCACTGATAGCTGTATAAATGTCAATAGTCCCAAAAATTTGTCAAAAGTGTCCGATCTGTCCGCCGCAATGTCGCAGATTGTAGATAGCCACCAGTAGTAGTAAAAAAAAATAATAAAAATGCCATAAATCTATCGCCTCATTTGTAGATGCTATAACTTTTGCACAAACCAATCAATATACGCTTATTGCGATTTTTTTTAACAAAAATATTTAGAAGGATACATATTGGCCTAAACTGATGAAGACATTTTTTTTTTGGATATTTATTATAGCAAAAAGAAAAAAATATTGTGTTTTTTTCAAAATTGTTGCTCTTTTTTTGTTTATAGCGCAAAAAATAAAAACCACAGAGGTGATCAAATACCACCAAAAGAAAGCTCTATTTGTGGGGAAAAAAGGACATAAATTTTGTTTGGGTACAGGGTCGCACGACCGCGCAATAATGCAGTGCCGTATTGCAGCAAATGACCTGGTCAAGGGGGCAAATCCTTCCAGTTCTTAAGTGGTTAATGATGTCACTGGATGTTTATTATTTTGACGCATATTGATGTTGAATGTGAGGCGCAGCCAACTTTCACTGTTTTGAACTTTAGAAGTGTTGTTACATTTAAGGCCAGATAAGGTAACACAGTAAGAAAATACAAATGTGTAAATCACATAAAAAATTTATTGCGAAGAGTGCGCATGCACGAGAGTTCAGAGATGGCCACCTGAGCCCGGAGCTCCGCACCACACCAGACCAACAGCGCCCGTATCGACTTCGAGCTCTACCCAGGGCCAACCGTAGTGTGGGATTCATTCCCCCAAACCATCGGTGAACACCCCTGAATGGAGAACCCGGCCGTCATGTGTTATCTTGGGCCGGATTTCGAAGCCTCCATCCGGACTGGGTGTACCAAGATGGCCGCCTTAGCCGCTGCAGCCACACAGCCTCATGCTCCAAACACAGAAGGAACACTGGAACAAAAGCAAGTGTTAACCCCTGCTGCCCTAAACTACACCCCTGCTACTCATGGATATGGCCAGCAGGCTATGACGCCCTCAACAGCCTCCACAGAATCCCTACTCAGCCATTCCTTTGGGGACCAGGCTTTCTCCCCTGCAGGGCCTGCAGTATCTACCTACACTGACTTTCCTAACCATGGCATCCCAGCCCAAGACCACCCCTTTAAAGCAGCAGACCTTTACCACAAACTATCAGCCCTCCTGGATAGGGGATTGGCATCCACAGCAGCCAAAATCACAGGAGAAATAAAAGCAGACCGCCAAAATATAGACTCCTTGATGGAAGCAATTAAAGCAAACTGGATCAGACCAGAGCAGTATCTAATCAGAACTCTGACCATATCCAAACTCTCCATGAACAACTGGACACTGCCTTATCGCGCATAGACGACTTGGTAAACAGGTCCAGAAGGTATCATTTCAGGATCCGGGGACTGCCGTAGACAATCCTGGATGTCACAGAGGCAACACAAGATCTAATGAAAACACTAATACCGAATGTCCCGCAACACCGCCTGGAGCTGGACAGAGCCCATAGAGCCCTGGGACCCCCCAGGAAGGATGGCTCCCCCAGAGACATCATAGCCAAACCCTTCTACGCAGTTAAAGAATCGGTTATGAAACAATCTCGAGCCATGACCCAGGTGTCATGCCAAGGCCGCCTGGTGCAAATTTGCGGTTCTCTCACCCTCATCTATCCAATGCAGACGAACCGTGAAACCACTGATGTCTGCTCTATCTCAGAAGGACATCAAATATAGATGATCTTTTCCTTTTGCAGTAAAATTTTCCTATAAAGGCCAAAATCAAGCCTTATCGAACTTCCCTACGGGAGAAAAGCTCCTACTCAGCCTAAAAATAATCAATAAAGAAATGAATATGGAGACATCGTCCTTCACTTCAGGATCCACCAAAAGACCACCACCAGCAAGTCCACTGAACCCCCTTTGGAACAAGCCAAAGACTCGAAGATCTAGAACGAAAGGGACACTCACAGGAGTACAGACAAACGGGCTGCGCACCCCAGATATTGGATCAAAAAACGGGAAATCCCCCAAACGGGGCTTTAAAGCAGCCAATAGTATAATTAACAAAATACAGAAAAGGTAAGTAATAAATAATTTTATTAATGCAAAAAGGTATTAATACTGACATGAAGGGTCAGGACATGAACTGGAGTACAAAAGCAATGAGTTAAAAAACAGTACCAATAACAAGAGGCAGTGTGGGGTATGTTACACCATATGCGACAGTAATACAATAATACAAAGATCTTATATGTAGGAAACTGACGCGTTTCGACCCCAGTGGGTCTTCTTCAGAGGATAAATATATAAGAACTGTAGGGATGTAAATATGTATTAAATTACTTCAAAAACAAAAACAAAAAAAGGAAAAAAGAAAAAATATGAACAAGTCCATATGTTATGTCTTTACCAGTCACGGTGTGTTAGATGGTTACAGGTGGCCATGGTATGGAGAAAATTTCCCTCTTGCTCTATCCCCAATCTCTCAGTGATCGGTCCAATCAACAGAGGAGCGAATGGCACACACACATGTCTTACAAGGAATCACACGCTGAGTAATCCCCAAGAGTTGAGGGACAGCAGATAGGAAGGGTGTGCGCTGCACCTGTGGTAGGATAACATTATATACTGAGTAGCCAAGACTCGAAGATCTATACACGATGGCCCTCCATGATTAGCCCTCTTCTGAAAAGTTCCAGTCCTGGACAGATGTCTGTCCACACATTTGACCATTCGCCTTTTGGATATGACTGACTCCATCTCCATCTTCAGGAGTCGTCTCTCCAGTGTTCCTCCTATGTTCCTTCAACAGTTCTGTTTTTAGGCTACCAGAGGCGGGAATCCAAGCGGCCCAATCTCCGCTACGGTGGAGGGTGGAGGGAGGAAAACCTCAAAGAACTGGCTAATGACTTCAGCACTGGAGCCATATCGGCTAAATTTGCTGGCCCACCCAGTTCACTTCCCCTCCCCATCTTTAATATCAGGGTGAGGAAGGGTCCTACTGTGGATGGGTCCTGGGGTAATTTGATCCCCCACTAGGGCTATAATTTTTCTTAGTTAATGCAGTCTTGGATATATATATTTTTGTCGTTAACACGAGTTTAACTGTTACAATTTTAAAGGGCGCCCTGGTTTGGGGTGGCTCACATGTGCCTCCTCCTATCCCTTAGACTCCTTCTGGTTTCCGGGGGATAGGACTTCCGAGCCTTTCTGGTTTGGACATTGTTTTTTTTTCTTCTCCTTGTAAGATGGTCTCTAGGGTCCTTTTCTCCCCCCGGGGTCCAAATACCAGCCTAGGGAGAAAACCCCCTCTCTTACTGTCCCTCTTCTTCTTCCTCTTTCCTATTCTCTCTCCTATCGAGCATCTCCTAACTAATTTGTTTCTTCCAGAAACTCACCTCGCCGGGCCTACACAGTCTACAGGATACCAAATGCTCAGACATGGAAGCCTCCCTACATTCATCCAATGGAACAGAGTCCCTGAGGTAAGTGACGACAGATCCATTTTCGCTCTTCAGTTCTGGTTTCATGGCTAACACCGCGCAGAACATCCTAAAGGTTGCCACTCACAACGTTCAAGGCATAAATTCACACCCTGGATTTCCTACTTTGGAGCCCCCCGAAAAAACGCCCACCAATTTTGGCCCCTACCTTGTCCCATTCTTTTGCCCTTTGGGACGCTATGCACTCATCGACAGCCCTGGTGTCAGCTAGTTAACCACTAATACATCTATTTAACAACCCGGACTTCCTCCGGGAATGAATATTATAGCGTTTAAATGGTGGTTGGACAAGGGACTGTACCGAATTGGACATTTTTTCATGCCCTTTCACCCTCAATCACTGCATCAAAAAGCTGGACCTACCCGTTTCTTACACTCACTCTGGAAGGATAAACCACTTCCACTGAGGGTCACAGATTATGAACTTTGGTGTGGACAAGCCATGGATCAGAAGGGGAGAGTATCAATAATCTACTTGTCACTTACCTTACCTAACTCTAATGCCCTGTACACGGTCGGATTTTCCGACGGAAAATGTGTGATAGGACCTTGTTGACAGAAATTCCGACCGTGTGTGGGCTCCATCATATATTTTCCATTGGAATTTCCGACACACAAAGTTTGAGAGTTTGCTATAAAATTTTCCAACAACAAAATTCGTTGTCGGAAATTCCGATCGTGTGTATACAAATCCGACGCACAAAGTGCCACGCATGCTCAGAATAAATGAAGAGACGAAGAGACGCTATTGGCTACTGCCCCGTTTATAGTCCCAGCGTACGTGTATTATGTCACCGCGTTCAGAACGATCGGATTTTCCGACAACTTTGTGTGACCGTGTGTATGCAAGACAAGTTTGAGCCAACATCAGTCTGAAAAAATCCATGGATTTTGTCATCGGAATGTCCGATCAATGTCCGACCGTGTGTACGGGGCATTACTCTTGCTTTATGAATTCCTGGGAGTCTGATTTCCAATTCCAGTGGGACCTGGGAAACTGGCAGACGGCTTTCTTAAAGTCTTTCAAAGGTATCCTAAATACTACTCTGACAGAGACCAGTTTGAAAGTGCTCTCTAGATGGGACTATACCCCCTCTAGACTGGCCTCCATTTATCCTTTGACAGATCCTCTATGCTTCAGAGGTTGTCAACTCACAGGTACAATGGCCCACATATGGTGGGAGTGGCCCAGAATACGCTCCTTCTGGAAAAAAATGTTTAATCTTATTGCCAGATCCCCAGGACCCCAATGGTCGCCCTTCTTAATGCCCAGGTACCTAAAATCTCCAAGCCCACTCGCAGGCTAATACACTTCATACTACTGGGAGCTAAACTTACGGTGGCTAAAAAATTTCATTATTGGCTGCAAAAAGGAAAATATCCTGAATAATGTCTCAGGAAAGCTATCCAGCATATTACTAGATACAGACAATAAATTTGAGGCCACCTGGGAACTCTGGGCCCGATATGTAGGCACCCCCCTTGTTGCTAACATACCGCCAGAATAAAACATACTCAGCGCTTGATGAGATGCTTACTTTTTCTTTTCTCCTCTTTCTCATCTCTCTCTCTCTCTGAGCTTCTATCCTTATCTTCCTTCCCTTCACTTCTCCTTCTCCTTCACTTCATGTCTCCTAACAATAAGAAGTTTTACGGTTTAGAGTGAAAGATAGAGTTTATATAATTCTAAACTTACCTATTAAGCAATTATCCTGGTGTTATACCCGTATTTAACGGAGGGTTTAGGGCCGCAGGCAGAGGTAAGAGATTCCCCTTCCGGCACAGGTTGTTCCCATTTGGGGTGCTGGAAGATGTGGGATCTTTCCCCCGTTGGGCCTGTTTTTACCACTGTAGTCCGTAGTTAGTCATACATCGGTGGACCAGAATAGATCATAGGTAATGGAATCTAAATATGCTGTTGCTTAATGTGAACTGTGCAATTATCACACTTCTTTCTACCTACTATTGTTTACATATGTATGACTTCAGCTTTTCAAAATAACATTTTTTGAAATAACATTTTTCTTGCATGTCAACCTTACAGTAATAACTGAGAAATTAAATATTCCCTGAAAATACGGCAATTTGCTTACCTTTAGGTTGCATGTTTTGCTCATCTGATGAACAATGTTTGGTCACGTAAGTCGTATACATTGAACATAAGTTAAATCCATTTTGTGTAACACGGATGGCCTGGACTAAATCACTTTAATAGTCCCTGTAATAAAAGTGACAGCTGGAGATATGGAGGAAAAGAGCGCCGTGAATGGCAATCAATAGGTTCGCAGCAATAACTTGAAAAGAACTATTTTTACGCTGACTGACAGATTGCTCGCTCTGACACCATAATGCCAAAAACATGTTTTTCAGCACCCATGGGAGCCAATCAAAGGCTGTGTCCAAAACGCAGGGCAATTACATGTGCATTCATCCCTCAGTAAAGCTAATATTTTATTTTCCAAACCACGTCTCACTGAATAAAACAAATAATGTATGCAACTAACATCTGTGCAAATCTAGGCTACACATAGCGGTGACAGTAACTTATCGTCATTGTAAACCCAAAAACAAAAATGTAGCATGTTGCAGTTTATCAGTCATTAAATGTGGTGGCTGCATTTGTTTTCTTTTAATAGGCTCATTCATCCAGAGTGGGGTTACTCTAATATAGACATGTGCAGGTCGTTTTTCTTTTTCTAATCGAAATTCAGACACATTTTTCGTTATTTGGAAATTTGGATATATTCGAATTTCCGAATGACAATAGAAAAGAATTTAAAACAAATCCGAAATAACAAAACAAAATTTTGGGCGAAATTCGAGTTTGAACAGTAATCAGATTTGAATAGTTTTCAAATCGAATTCTAATTGTTTTCTAATAGAATTTCCAAAGGGAATAAAATAGAATAGAAAATAAAGCTACAAAATAGAAAATAATAGAATAGAATAGAAACAAATATAATATAATAGCGTAAAAAAAGAACAGAATACAAAAGAATAGGATAGAATAAATATAACCATTTCCCAAGATTCAAATAGAAAAGAATAGATTAGCATAGAAAATAATAGAATAGAAAATAATAGAATAGAATAAAATTGATTATAATCAATAATATATGATTTGAATTTTTTAATAAAATAATTTTGAATAGAATCAAATAGAATACAAAATAAAATAACAGAAAAGAATACAAAAGAAAAGAAATAAAATATGGAATAGAATAGAAAGAATATAACCATCTTCCGAAAATTAAAATTTCGAATAGAATAAATTTGAATAGAATAGAAAAGAATAAACTAGAAAAGAAAAAAATAGAATAGAAAATAATAGAATAGAATAACATAGAATAGAATAAAATAGAAAAAAAACAATAGAAAAGAATAAAATAGAAAATCGATTTTTGAATAGAATAAATTTGAATAGAAAAAAAGGGAATTTAAAAAGGCATGCGGCCATACATTAAAATTAAAAGAGAAGTGGTTAAACCTTAAAGTGCGTAGAGGGTTCTTTACTGTTAGATCGGTAAGGATGTGGAATTTTCTTCCACAGACGCTGGTCTCAGCGGAGAGCATCGATAATTTAAAAAAACTATTAGAAAAACACCTTAATGACCACAACATACAGAGATATACAATGTAATATAAACATAAAAGCACACACAAAGGATGACTTGTGTCTTTTTTCAACCTCACCAACTATGTAACTATGTAAGAAAAGAAAATAAAAAAAATAGAATAGAATAGAAAAAAACAATAGAATAAAATAGAATACAAAGAATATAACAATATATCCATCTTCCGAAATTCAAATTTCGAATAGAATAAATTTGAATTTGAAAATAATAGAATAGAAAATAAAAGAATAGAAGAGAAAAGAATAGAAAAAAAGAATAGAATAAAATGGAAATAGAAACAATGTAAACATCTTCCAAAATTTGGATTTCAAATAGAATAAATTGGAATTTTCCAAGTTCAATTTGATTTCAATTTGATCAAATTCGAAAAATTCTAATCGATTCAAATTTGATTAAACAAAACGAATTCCGAACACGAATTAAACAAATGTATGTAAATAACTGAATAAAACAAAACGCAACACATTTTTTAGTTCTGCACAAGTTTACTCTAATACAGGAGGTGTGTTACTGGCCAGATCACCAGTTGAAAACTGAGGGGAAACCACATCTAATGATTGGTAAGCTGCAAAATTTTAAATTTTTGATTTTAATACCGCTTTTTTGACGGAACCAATTCCTATCGGGAAAACCACTTGTCTGTATGCTGTTCCGACAGACCAAAAATGACGCATGCTCTGAAGCAAGTACGAGACGGAAGTTATTGGCTACTGACTATTGCACTTCCTTTTTCTAGTCCCGTCGTAAGTGTTGTACGTCACCGTGTTCTGGACGGTCGGACTTTTGTTTGACCGTGTGTATGCAAGACCGCTTGAATGGAATTCCGTCTGAAAAACCTTCAGAGTTTATTCCGACGGCAAAACCGGTCGTGTGTACGCGGCATAATAAATATCCCCAATAATGTTTTTAAAAAACACATGTTTTCATCAGTTTAGGTCAATATATATTCTTCTACATATTTTTGGTAAAAAAAAAAAAAAAATAGCAATAAGCGTATATTGATTGGTTTGCGCAAAAGTTACAGTGTCTACAAACTATGGGAAAGATTTATGGCATTTTTTTTTTTTTTACTAGTAATGGCGGTGATCTGAGATTTTTAGCAGTACTGCAACATTGCGACGGACAGATCAGACACTTTTGACACATTTTTGGGACCATTGACATTTATACAGTGATCAGTGCTATAAATATGCACTGATTACTGGGATTAAATCTGTGTTCCCTAGGTGTGTTCTAACTGTATGGGGATAGGACTGACTAGGGGAGGAGACATATCATTGTTCCTACTTACTAGGAACAAACGATATGTCTCCTCTCCCCTGACAGGACAGGGATTTGTGTGTTTACACACACAAATCCCCGTGCTGGCTCTTGTTCCCCCACACACATCAGGTCCCCCGCCGTGCAGCGGGCATGCGCATGCGCCCTCTGGCGGCTGTTAAAGGGAACCCCGTATATATATGGGTATTCTCGCAGGGGTGCCATTCTGCCCGTGTAAAAAGACGTGAGCAGGTCAGGAACCGGTTAATGAAATAACAAATAATAACACAGTTTAGGAACAAAGTCAAAATCTGAAGCCAGGGTTTGGATGCCAGAGCGGGTAATCAAACAAGCCGGGGGTTAGGAAGCCAGAAGTCAGCGTAGTAAGGAGCAAAAACAGAAACAGATATCGGAAAATAAATCAGCCAGGCCAAGTCATACACAGGAACACAGGCAGGAACACACTGGAGATCATAGACCACACAAGGGGCAGGAGGAAATGAGCAAAGCTGTTTAAATAGTCAAAAGGGGCTGGCTGTAGGCTGGACTAATGGGGCAGGTAATGGTTACCATATGAGTCACTGTGGAAACAACGAGTGGCTGACACACAGCACTGACAAGCCTAAAAGGTTAGGCAGGAGGCCCTTGTAAGTGTTTCCCGAAGTAGGTGGGGACTATTGTTTTGGACAGTAAGGGATTGGGAAAGAACCCACTAGCTGTTCTAGAACCAAGGGGCAAACCACAGTCTCTCCTCAAATAACTTTATTAACATTCAATATAGAACAATTATAATATGCAAAAGGTTGATAGCACAACAGTAATTAAAACTGTCAAAGTTGTCATTAAAACACCCCCTTACTGCTTACAGAGCAGCCATGTGTAGTATTGTTGGCATGGACAGAGAGATAACTTGAGTTTCATTAAGCAGGCAGGTTATTCAGTTAGTGGCAGTGTATTTGATATACTGTATATACTCGAGTATAGGCCGACCCGAATAAAAGCTGAGGCACCTAGTTTTACAACAAAAAACAGGGAAAACATATTGACTCGAGTATAAGCCTAGGGTGGGAATAGCAGCAGCTACTGGGTAAACAATGCCCATCTGCAGCCTCACTGTGCCCATTTGCAGCCTCACTGTGCCCATTTGCAGCCTCATTGTGCCCATCTGCAGCCTCACTGTGCCCACGTGTATCATCAGTGCCCATCTGCAGCCTCACTGTGCCCATCTGAAGCCTCACTGTGCCCATTTGCAGCCTCACTGTGCCCATCTGCAGCCTCAGTGTACCCTGCTGCAGCTGTACCTTTGATAACCAAAACAGCTGGTGTCTCGGTGGCCGTCCATTGTAACAAAGCGCCGCCTCCTCCTCGTCTGTTTCCCAGCATTGTATCAGTATTCCGTCTATCACAGACAAGGAGGTGGTGAGGCTTTGTTGCAATGGACGGCCGCCGAACCGACTACATGACACAGGGGGATACACCCGCTGTTTTAGTTATCAAAGGTACAGCTGCAGATGGGCACAGTGAGGCTGCACCCTCACTCGAGACCCTCACTCGAGTATAAGCCAGGGGGGGGGGGTTTCAGCCTAAAAAATGTGCTGAAAAACTCGGCTTATACTCAGTATATACGGTATATACAGTCAGTCTATATATATAAATAAATATATATATATATATATATATATATATATATATATATATATATATATATATATATATATACATATATATACTCTGCATTCAGTGTAGCCTACATCTACAGTGCATTTCGTGGTGTACAGTTGCTAATACAGTGCAGGCGGTGTACACAGTATCTAATACAGTGTGTACAGTTTCTACTACACTTCTGGTGGTGTACACACTATACAATACAGTGCAGCTGTTGTACAGTTGCTAATACAGTGCAGGCAGTGTACACGGTATCTAATACAGTGTGTACAGTTTCTACTACACTTCTGGTGGTGTACACAGTATACAATACAGTGCAGCCGTTGCACACTTTCTAATACACTTCAGGCGGTGTACACAGTATCTAATACAGTGTGTACAGTGTCTACTGCACTTATGCTGGTGTACACAGAATCTAATACAGTGTGTACAGTTTCTACTACACTTCTGGTGGTGTACACAGTATATAATACAGTGCAGCTGTTGTACACTTTCTAATACACTTCAGGCAGTGCACATAGTACACAATACAGTGCAGTGTGGTGTTGCAAAACAAAAAATACATCATGTCTGGAAGGCCACCAAGGAGAGGCAGACGGTCACAGGCCACTAAAAAAGGGCACGCATCCTCTGTGTCTACAGTCAACAGTGGTGGTCGTGGACATGGTGCATCCTCTGCAGGTTGCCGTGGGGCATGCTTGTCCTTTTTTGCTGCTACTGGCCGTGTTATTGAGCTACAACATACAGAAGAGTTGGTGGAGTGGATAATGAAGCCGTCCTCATCCTCCTCATCCTCCTCATCCTCTGCACCCAGGTTTAGAGTAGTTTGCCTTTCAACGCAGCTGCCAAAGCGGCCTATTTCACCGGCTGCTTGTCCACAGTCACTCCTTCCATAGCCCCACCATCATGCACAGAGGAGTCCCCAGAATTATTCGACCACAGTGTCGGTTATATGCTGCTTGAGGATGTACAGCGATCTGAAGGCTGCGATGTTGGTTCCCAGGTTGAGGAAGGGAGCAACGTGAGCCTAGAGAGAGGGGGTGCCCAAGAAGGACAAGAAACTGGCAGTCATGTTTCACAGCAGGGCCCATTCCTGCATACAACAAGAGTATCTGTGAGGGGTTACAGTGTTGTGGCACCACCACCATACAAGGCCCAATTTTTCTGCCCCAATAGGGGCATATAATTACATTTCTTGATATAATATTTCACAGCAGGGCCTGTTCCTGCACCCAACAAGAGTAACTGTGAGGGCTTACAGTTTTCTGGTACCACCAACACCTAAGGCCCAATTTTCTGCAGAGATAATAGGGCAGGCCGTATAGTATATATACTGCTGTTCAGAGTATATAGTGCCTGGGGGCCCCCCACGCCGTTTTTTTAAAATTTTGGTGTGGGGTTCCCCCTTAATATCCATACCAGGCCTGAAGGGCTTGGTATGGATTGGGGGGGGGGGTATCCATGCCATTTTATTTTTTTTTGTATTTTTGGTATTTTTATCTATATTGCTGGGATCCGACAATACAGCCAATTACAGCCGCGAGCAGTTTTAAATGACATTTTTTCCAGTAGAAATTTAATTTTGCTGTGGCACTGTTATAAACATGGGAAAGATGCGCTACTTTACAGACATACTAAGGACTTACCCCCAGGCACGATATTTACAGGAATATTTAATTGTCATTGTTTTACTTTAAGCATTATTAAAATCACTGCTCCTGAAAAAAGGGCCATTTTTAAAACTTTATTTTGCATTGATACATGTCCCCGGGGCAGGACCCAGGTCCCCAAACACTTTTTTATGGCAATAACTTGCATATAAGCCTTTAAAATGATCACTTTTGAATTTTCACGTTTGCGTCCCATAAAATTTAACAGCGCTCGCGTGTTCGAACAAATTTTTTGCCTGTTCGCATGTTCTCCTGCGAACCGAATCAGGGAGTGTTCAGCTCAACCAAAATTAGGAGACCTGCAGGCAAGAAATCAAATGATCTAATCAAAGAAATAAAGTAGTCAGCTCAGCGGAGCCAAAAACAAAAGTCAATGCAACAACGGGTGGCAAATCTACGTAAATGGCAATATGCAACCTATGCATGGATCAATGTTGCAAAATATCTATATACTCAGGGATAACGTATCCTGGATGTACTGAGTGCAGGACCAGCAAAAAATTACACAGCCGTGTCAACCACCGTATCCGTTCAAGCACAGCCCAATTTGTTATCGACACATTCAGCCAAATACAACAAGTTCCTACATACAGTGGAAGACACCCGAAGTGGGAGGTTAGTCCACTCTGGGTATACTCACAGTCTCCTACTCGACTGTGTGCCAGGGCTGTGGATTTCCGGATCTCCCTTGGTTAGTAGTTACTGGATCAGTGCCATTGCCAGTGACAGTGCTGGAGCTCTAAGTGAGGATCACTTAAATGCTGAAGTCTCCACTGGATTGGTCTCCACTGTTTCCGTCTCAAGTAGAGGTATGTTTAGCAGTATGAGATGGCCAACCGTATGGTATGAATGGGACCGTGGGCATGATGGGGTCATCATACCGACACGTTTCACCCACCAATCGCGTGAGCTTTGTGTAAGGCGGGGATGTATTTGTCTCCTGGTAGGGGGCATGGATTCTATTTGACCTGGTAATCCCAACTCTGCCGTTATCTGGTCTGCCTCATGCGTGACCTTTATGGCTTGATAATTCCCTTAGCTAATCAAGATGGAACGGCAGAAGATCTACAAAACGAAGATATAGGATGATCTTCGGGTGCCAAAGCAGCATCAGTCTCTGGCTTGGGATACTGCCTTTTCCTGTGAATTTTAAGTGATGTTTCAATGAATGGAACTATGGGCATCATGTTCATATGGACAAAGTAGTTCTGTCCCACCCAGGAAGGGACGACATGCCCTATTATGTGCACAAACGGCACCCAGAGACTGGGGAGTGGCGAGACTACCCAGACCCCAATTACTACCTGTAAAGCCTAGTACACACCACTATTTTTTTTTTTTCGTTCAACCCAGTGATCTTCTTTGCACCCTGCCAGAACACTCTGGTCAGCGCTCTCAGCCATTGGCTGAGAGTGAGGGGGAAAGTGTAGGGTATTGGTGCCACAATGAAAACCAAAATGAAAAAATATTAATTGACTACAGCAATGCTGCACCTAAAATTTGTAGAAACTAATACACATTAAAGAAATATATATGAACGGCTCAAAGGGAAAATAAATTCATTAAATAGCAAATAAATCATATAGCACCTTCTGTTAGTAATTAGAGATAAACTCACCACCACTCAAATTACCACCACTGCGCCACAGGATTAAAGGACTTCTCTGGAAGCTGCCACTTAAAGAGTAATTGGATATGAGCTGCATTTTGACCACTTATCAAAAAGATGACAATAGGTGAAAATAGTGGCTCTAAACATGTGTTGAAACGAATATTTGGTCACCCCAAGGTGACAGAAATCTGAATATCACTAAATGACCATTTAAATATAATAAATGAATATATCAATATACTGTATAAATACTAATTCCACCCTGTGACAGGTGAACCAAATAAATGTATATATAAAAGTGAAAAAAATCAAAAAATATTCAACTTAAAAAACATCAACTCAAAAAAATATAGTCCATAAAGTGTACAAATGAATCCAAAGTTGTGAAATTCTCCTATTCCATCCACCACACCAGTGCATCAGTGATTCCACTCCCCTCAAGAAACGCACTCACCGAAATCCAATGCCTACACTTTCATGTTAGGCTAAGGCGCTTTTAAACCACATAAACAGGATTTCAAATGAGCATCCAAATTCCAATTGTGCGTAACCAGTACTCCTCCACATGTAAATGATAAAAGTGCACCAATAGTGTAATACCGTAAAGGATCAATTTATTAAAATAATCTTCAGCATTTACACTCACATTGTGAAACTTTAAAATCAGCAAAAGCGATCACAGCAAGAATTTCAATATCTATGAGGAAGCGGATCTTGCGGTCACAGCAGACCCGAGGTGTACTGGCGTGAATACAACTCTCACCCCTTCCCTGGTCCTGGATCTGAATTCGTTCCTCCGCTTCCTAGTTCGACATACAACATCCTACGTCAGAGAAGATGATTGCCGTACAGCCATGCCCCCGACATGTTTCGCCACAAGAACTTAATCATGGGATTCCCATGTTTCCCATGTTTAGCGCCACTATTTTCACCTATTGTCATCTTTTTGATAAGTGGTCAAAATACAGCTTATAAATAAATCATATACAATGTGTATCTAATTAGTAAAGTGCACAAAAAAATGAACCATCAGAAATGTCCATAATAAACATATCAAATCTTCTTGTGTCTACTCCAACACCGTGAAAGATAAAACGCAAATGTGCTTCAATAAACTTGCTTAAAGTGCTTCACCCGAAGTGATAACAAAATGCACTCATCAGATAGCCTCGGCCACAAAGTGACAACAAAGCATGACTTTTAGGAAGGAATCCTTAATTCAATGCTGTATCTCCTTCACGTATCCCATTCCAATCAAGCAATCATGTATGGAGGAAGCTGAATCCCAATCCTAACTAAAACTATGCAGGTAATGAATGTAGGTATCTTCACCTTATAACATCTCTCCACTGCATATATCAACTTGCATCAAGTTTGTCTGTGAAATAACTCCACAACAAAAGAACCACAGAAGGCAAGATATAGTATAATACCGCTTATGTTTTTTTGCTTAAAAAGAGCACTTACACAGTCCAGCATAAGATCACAAACAATCCGCTCAAGGGGAAGCAGAAGCTGGTCCGACGTCGGTATAAAACTCACAATATGTGCGGTGCATCTCAGCTGTGCAGACAAAAATATAGGGCTCCTGTGGTTGTAGGTGTCAGGCCTCGCTTCTATGCATTTCACGCTAGAGCGCGCTTCATCAGGAAGTGGGCATTGGCTGAGAGTGCTGATCGGGAGCTGGTCGGCTGCTGGTTTTCAGCATGCATGTCCGACATAAGCCAGCCGAACGGACCGGCTGCCATACACATTAGCCAATATTGTTTTTTATTGAACCGGCCGATGTCGCCTGACATTCGGCCTGTGTGTACTAAGTCTAAACCTGTTTATGCAAAGTACTATTGTTTTACTGTGTTATGCATACTGTGTATTGTAATTTAGTTTGAGCAATAACTGGCTAGAATGTTTATATTATGCCTTGAAGTTATTCCTGTATATAATGAATAGGATGAAGAAAATAGAAGCAGACTTTGATGGCTGCCACTATAATCCCAGCAAGGAACAAATGTTACTCAAAAAGTATAAAAATATCAAATTTATTTATATCATAAAAACATGCATCAAGAATGAGTACATAAACAAAATGGTAAATCTCCCATGTAAAACTGTGGCTGGACTAGGAAAACTTTGTGAATGGCCTGATAATAGTCAAAATATGTTGTAATGAGAGTAGTCTTCTCATTATGGGCCAGCCAAAGGATTTACTACATCAGCGCCAATGGAACACTACGCGTTTCGCTCTTAGCTTCCTCAGGAGATCCTATTGGTACTGGAAGATACATTGAAATTAGTATACAAACTAACAAACAATTGTGCAATTATATATGTATATATGTAAACTTATTGCATGATAGAGTAACAAGAAACAAAAAAAACAAAACCACATTGGTACATTTTGATAAATTTCGTAATAATAAATTATTATAATCAGGATTAAATGTTTTTTGAAAAATGTACCTTGATAAAGGAAACCGAGAGGTATGAAGCATCCAGACCACCATAGAATGGGAACAAAATATAGAGGGGGGAGGGGAAAAGGGGGAAGAAAGGGGGGGAGGAAAAAGTAAAGTAAAGGGAAACACTCGACTGACTCCAATGGGTATTAAAGACAGCCTAAACAGAGGAGCCCATCCAGATATAGCAGCCTACCAAAAAGTAAATATATAAATTAATACATTTTTGGTAGGCTGCTATATCTGGACAGGCCCTTCTGTTTAGGCTGTCTGATACTCTCTTTATTACCCATTGGAGTCGGTCGAGTGTTTCCCTTTACTTTACTTTTCCCTTCCATCCTCCCCCCCTTTCTTCCTCATTTTCCTCTCCCCCCTTCTATCTTTTGTTCCCATTCTACGATGGTCTGGATGCTTCATATCCCCCAGTTACCTTTATTAAGGTACGCTTTTCAAAAAACATTTAATCCTGATTATAAAAATTTATCACAATGTACCAATGTGTTTTTTGTTTCTTGTTACTCTATCATGCAATAAGTTTACATATATACATATATGATTGCACACATGTTTGTTAGTTTGTATACTAATTTCAGTGTATCTCCGAGTACCATTAGGATCTCCTGAGGAAGCTAAGAGCGAAACGCGTAGTGATCCATTGGCGCTGGCGTTGTGAATCCTTTGGCTGGCCCATAATGAGAAGACTACTGTCATTAGAACATATTTTGACTATTCTCAGGCCATTCACAAAGGTTTCCTAGTCCAGCCACAGTTTTACATGAGAGATTTACCATTTTGTTTATGTACTCATTCTTGATGCATGTATTTATGATATAAATACATTTTATATTTTTATACTTTTTGAGTAAAATTTCTTGCTTGCTGGGATTATAGTGGCAGCCCCCAAAGTCCACTTATATTTTCTTCATCTTTTTCTACATTATTGGATGTGGCGCACCATTCAATGTTGTCGCTGGAGGAAGCTGCAATGACATCATTGGACTGGCTAGAAGACTGCAAGATATATAATATATAAAATATATGAATAGGTTTTATTAAAAGGGGTAATTCTTGGAGTTCCGCTTTAGTGCCCGTTTACATCAATTGCGTTTCCATGTGCATTTCCTGCACCACACAGGAATGTGCTGCTCTTGCTAGATGCACACGCATGTGCTATTAATTGTTAATGTCACCCTAAACACATCTAGCAAATGCGCGTGTGTTGCACCTAAAAAACATTACGTTAACGCAGTACCTTGTGGTTTGGTATGGCACAATTTTAAAAGTCGTGCCTGACTTGTGCTGGAGATATGGGGAGGAACCAAGCTCTCTCCTCCACGTCTTCTGGTCCTGCTGTTTCATGCTCCCCTATTGGACCGAGGTTCACCGCATTGTCCAGAAGTTAACTGATAGGGAGTTGCCTTGGACCCCCGCGTTCTTCCTCTTACACCACCATGGGATTCCGAACAAGATCTATAGGAGATCCATCCTACCTCTCCTGCTCACAGCGGTAAGAAGTTGCATCCCCTTGTTCTGGAAGTGGACACAGCCGCCGGCGGTGGCCCTCTGGTTGAAAAGAGTAGCCGCAATCAATGAAATGGAGGACTTGGTGGCCACAGATAGGGGCCTCAGAGAGAAGTTCCTCAAGAAATGGTTTTATTGGCATGAGTTTGTTTATTCGGAGGAGCATGCAGAGCTGATGATCTAACTCCCTTGGGAGAGGAGACACATGAGATGGCTCCCCGGACATTGATGAAGGAACTGTAAGATGGTCCCCTCCCCCCACCTTTCTTACCCCCCTTTTTTTTTATCTCTCTCCCCCTTCTCCCCCCCTTCTTTATCCTTTTATTCTCTGACTTTTCTTTGCTGTTTGGCCCTAGGGTCATATGCACCTCTCTTTCCATCATGAATGTCTAGTCTGCGAGTATATGTTTATATCACCTGCTTTATTGCGATGTTTGTATACGTGGTCTAGCTCGTGGAGGTGAACTACAGTATGTACAATGTTGCTGAGGTCTCTGTATCACCGTATGCCTTATCTAAATTAATAATTTACAAAAAAAAAAAGAGTCGTGCCTAAAATACTTTTTCTGCATTCCTACGCATTTGGCAGCCCATTAAAATGAATGCGCAGTCAAAAACACAGAAAAATGCAGAAACGTGCAAAAACTCAAACAATCACATATTGCATGCAGAAAAACCATTAGTTTCAGAACCTAAAATGAATGGTGTTTCTTTTGCTTTAAGTATTGTGCCCCTCTCCGAGACAAAGTAAAAAGCTATTTTGTTTAAATGACTGTAATTCTAGGTTGGTGATTTGTTATCTCATAATGGAAGGAGCTGTCGAAATTAATGGCCGGGATAGCTCTGCATAAACATCTGTTCAATCTTCCTGCCAAATTACACCTAGATAAGAAGAAGGGAGCCACGGCAGGGAAATGGCAGAGGTGACACCGACAGCTTTACAGCCAGGGGACCTCACCTTATTTGCAGTAACTCATTGTGTATTACTGTGTCTGATACGGTCAGCTTGGCCTATGAATATTGGTAATATTAGACTCAGGGAGAAAATGGGCAGGTTGATTGAAAAAGTAAATTAAAAAGCAGAGCGATGAAAAAAAAAAAAATACAAATGGTAACTGGATTGTCGAAGCCGACATTATTAACGTGTTGGGTTGACATGCCAGACAGGAGTCGTACATCACAAGGCTGCTCTTAGTAAATGTGATGGTAAATGAAGAGACAATATTCAAAAAAGGTGTGCTTTGTTTTGCTTGATTAAAGCCCAAATTAAGGCTCAGCCCTTCTTGCCTATTGAAGGCTCTCTTAGCAAAATTTTAGATTATTTTTTAATATATTATCTTTATGTGAAGTCTTTTGGAATGCTGGGTCCTCTTTGAAGTGGGCAATCCTTTATGTGATGACATTAGAACCACTCTTTGTACCATTACATATTGAATGCAAGGCATGTATAAACTCTGGTGTTGATGGTGGTGTTTACACGGAACTATGGACTTCCTGTGTAACTATGCTGATTAGCCCAGCACTTAAAGCTAATTTTCAATCTGCTTTTTTTCTTTTTTTTACATTTAACATGCTAATAACATTTTTAAATAAAACCATTTGATTTCTATTACAAACCATATTTTTGTCCTTCTCTTTGTGTAGCGCTACCCTCATAGGGGCTGATGGTATTAACTGGTTCTTCCCTAATAGTACAGAGGCTGCCCACCTCCGCAAGCACCAGTCCATTCACTCCAGCTCCTATAACACAGTCTGGGGGATGTCTTTTTGTGATTTATTGCTTGAAAAAAACCTCTAATGCCGCGTACAGACGATCGGACTTTCCGCCAACAAAACCGTAGATTCTTTTTCGAAGGTTGTTGGCTCAAACTTGTCTTGCATACACACGGTCACATAAATGTTGGCCAACAATTACGAACGTGAGAACGCGGTGACGTACATCGCGTATGATGAGCTCAGAAAAAGTAAGTTCAATAGCCAGTGCGACTCCTTCTGCTTGATTCTGAGCATGTGTGAACTTTTGTGCGATGGACTTGTGTACACACGATCGGACTTTCCGCCAACAAAGTTTTATTGGCGGAAAATTTGAGAACCTGCTAGCAAACAACCAACAGCAAATGTTCGATGGAGCATGCACACAGACTTTCCGACAACAAGCTCACATCTAACATTTCCCGTCAGAAAATCCGACTGTGTGTACGCGGCATAACAGGAGAGGGGTTAGAGCATGGGATACTCCAAAATGATTGATTAGAATATAGAAGACAATCTTCTCTTTAAGTATTTGTGAGAGTTGGACAGTCTAATGCCTCCAAGATGGAGACCATATGGCAAGTCTCAAAGCAGTCTAAGGTCTCACAGCTGAAGACTATGAGGCAAATCTCTTTGGCTTCTGGTTACCTTGCGCCAATGCACTACTGGTACCCAGTGCAATCTCCAGTACACTACACAGTCACAGTTTAGGGTCTTAACTCACAAGTCCCCAGGACAGCTGTCACCTTCCAGCTTCTTCCGGACACGGTCTAGTGAGTGAGACTATCTTTCTCCAAAACAAAGTTACTGCTCTCCTGTGTCATGCTTACCCTTGACACACAGGTGGTCAGACACTATAGCTGGCTTCTGCGTTCTTCACCTATAGCAGCTCCCCTTTCACATAAGGCAAGCTGGCTGTCAAATATGCGCTGGCTATAGTGCAAATAAAGCTCTGAGGTGCACAGAGATACGCAGGAGCGGGCCTGTGGGTGCTTGTCTTGTGGTGCAAAGGTGTGAGCATATGTGCATGCATATGCGCATGTGCAGGCATGTGTGTATTCACCACTAATACTGGTTTAAAGTGGACTATATAAGTGCAGCAGCTGCACCAGCTAACTGCTGTCTGATCTGCAGCTCTTCCTGTGTTCCTCTGCCTGTTTCTGTACTTAATTCCTGTGATTGACCTGGCTTGTCCTGACCATGCTTGAACACTACCTGCCCTGACCTCAGCTTGTCTTGGATTCCGCTTACCTCTTGCTCATCTACCTGATCCAGTTTTGCCGACCTCTGCCTGTACCATGACGATTCTCCTGCCTTCTGTCCATGCCTGTACCTGACCGTCCGTTGTAGACCTGGCTCATCTGACTAACGCATCTGTTACCTGTCTGCTCCACATCATACATTACTTACCTGGTCCTTGCTGGTCATCCGCCTGCCACATGTTACCAGTCTATTCTGCATCTGCGATCAGTTACCTACTAGCCAAGCTACTATCTGCCTGCTGTCTGCCAAGTCCCGGTTCTGCTGCTTCTGCTGCCATCTGCTGTGTTGGTCATCTGATCTGTTCCTGGCGAAGCACCTGCTCTTCATCTGGCCATCTCCTGGACACTCTACAGGCACTCATCGTTTACCATGCTCTCGTGGCCACTGTCTCACCCCACCAAACCAGCTGCTGACAAGGTCTATGCCTGCAATCACACTGGGAAAAAAATTAAAGATCAAGTTCACTTTCAGTCTATTCACATTATTGTCATGCAGGCCCCGATGAAGGAGGTGCTCTTGGACCCCTGAAATGCAATGGATATTATTTGGCTTGTCCCCCTGACTTTTATTGGAATTAAGTTGTATCTGGACCTCTTAGCAGTGGTTTGGTACTTCATATTCAATTTTAGTTACAATTCACTACAAGCCAAGGAGACCATGAAGATCCTCCTGGGTACAGAAGCTCCCTGCCCGGGAACCAGATCATTTACATCTACATCAATATTTTAAGATAGCAATACCAGTGGGCTAACCTTATGGGTCCTGGGCTATTTTTCTACTTTCCTCAACTTGATGGGTGTATGGTAAGGATAGGCGAACTGATCGGACCGAGCATGAATTTGGGCTGAACATTCGCTGTTCGGAAGTTCTCCGAACAACCAAATTAAAAGGTAGTTTGACCGTTTGTTCAGCCCGCCGAACGACCACAACGCAATGCGCCATCGCACAGTGCATTGAAAGCCCTGATTGGCTGAAGCAATAAAAGCTTCACCCAATCAGGGCACAGAGCACTGTCAGAGCCATGATTGGACGACATCATGATCACTGTATCCAATCATGGCTCATTGCTCCTAATCCCACCCCACACTATAAAAGTATTCTTTCTATAGCGGCCATTTGTAGTGTGATAGCAGCGTGGAGAGAGATGGAACAGGTCTCTGTTCAGTGCTATTAGGCAGTAAGCGTGCTATAGTGTGCTATTCTGATTCTATTGTCAGTAGAATATCAGTTTTGTGTGCATCTAGGAATAGTTCACTGTGAGTGTAGTGAGATCATTCATGTTTACATTAGTGTCAATATAGGGATAGTTCAGTGAGTGTAGTGCCACCATTCATCTTTACATTAGTGTCAATGTAGTGATAGCTCAGTCAGTATGAGTGTAGTGACCGTTTAACACAGTTTTTTTTCTGTGCATTACTGCAAGTTTACGCCATATAGTTCTGTGTGTTACTGCAAGTTTAACAACATATATTTCATTGCATTACTGCAAGTTTATCGCCATATATTTCATTGCGTTACTGCAAGTTTAACGCCATATTGTTCTGTTTGTTACTGCAAATTTAACGCCATATAGTTCTGTGTGTTACTGCAAGTTTAACGCTGTACATTTAATTGCGTTTCGGCAAATCTAATTCTGTGTATTTAATTGCGTTACTGCAAGTTCACGCCATATAGTTCTGTGCAAAAGGGTGTGTCAGGGGCTACTCCAAAATATTGCCCCACGACAACAAAAAATGTTGTGGACTATCTCAGTACCCAGCAGGGATTTAAACAAGGTAAATATAAAAAGTATAAATTTATTGAGAGAAGGATGTAGATAAAAAACATTAAGTACAACAATACATAAAATAGTTATTGCATACAGTTACAGATGGTTCAGAAAAGAACAGATAAACCCCACTGGTATATGGGGAGTAAAGAGGTAGGTCCAGACGTAATCCTCTACATGTTTCGCGACACAAGTCGCTTCTTCAGGATAAATCGGTCATAAACATCTATGGAAAAATACAGTCTCATAGTTACATAGTTAGATGTTCACAAATAATGAAAACAATAGAAAAAAACAAAAATACAAAAATACAGTAAATAAGACAGATTTGGAGTGTTATAGGCAGGCATAGCTTACCAGTGGAAGCCCATAGGGGGAACCAGATGGCACAATTTGAGGCACCCTAAATGGGTAATCACCCCCACGGTGAACACGGGAGGTACTGGAAGGTGCAATAACTGAAATCAAAAGATATAAGAAATATTCTAATGTGGGTCTATATAGTCTATGGAAAGGAAACAAACACAGAACCAGAGGGGGGGGGAATGGGGGGGGGGGAGATAGGTGTTGGCAAAGGGGGGAGGGATAGGGGGGAAAGGGATGGGAAGGGGAAAGGAAAACATCAATATAGTTCTGTGCGTTACTGCAATTTTAACGCCATATATTTCATTGTGTTACTGCAAGTTTAACGCCGTGTATTTCATTGTATTAGTGCAAGTTTAACACCTTATATTTCTTTGTGTTACTACAAGTTTAACGCCATATAGTTCTGTGCGTTACTGCAAGTTTAACGCAGTATATTTTATTGTGTTACTGCAAGTTTGACGCCATATAGTTCTTTGCGTTACTGCAAGTTTTTGCCGTATATTTCATTGCTTTACTGCAAGTTTAACACTGTATATTTCACTGCGTTACTGCAAGTTTAACACTATATATTTCATTGCATTACTGCACGTTTAACGCCATATAATTTTGTGCGTTACTGCAAGTTTAACGCCATATATCTCATTGCGTTACTACAAGTTTAACACCATATAGTTCTGTGTGTTATTGAAGGTTCAACGTTGTATATTTCAGTGCGTTACTGCAATATTATAATGTATCCGTGGAGTCTGTGTTTTGAATACTCAATTAAAGTGCACCAAACACCGCTTTCTATTGTTTAAAGTGCATCCACGTGCACATTTACACATCTTTTGTTAATAAGCATCTTCCACTCCCCCCATCATGTCTGGGAGGACAGCAAGGAGAGGCAGATGTTCCCATGGCACTGTAAGGTGGCCAGCAGCGTATGTGTCCACAGGCAAAGGTGGATGTGGTCAGTCCTCAGGCAGGGCATCATTTCCTCTGTTTAGTGATGTTGCTCATGGTATCCAGTCACAGCATGCAGAGGAGGTGGTGGACTGACTGACTAAACCCTCCTCATCTTCCTTATCCTCTGTCACCCAAGCAAAGACTAGTGCGCAGTCCCCTGCAGCTGACAGAGTGGCAAAACCTGCCTCCTTGTCCACAGCTATTCCTGCCAAAGCCCCAGCATCAGGCATGGAGGAGTCACCGGAGTTATTTGAACACAGCGTCAGCCACTTGCTCCTTGAGGATGCACAGCAATTGCTCGATTCAGATGTTGGTTCTGACTCTGAGGTTGAGGAAGGCAGGAACATGAGCCTACAGAGAGGTGAGAACAGTGGTACACAATTTGGCAGTCATATTCCCCCAGCCGCAGCATATTTCCAAATTGTCTCCAGTGTTAATAAGGATGGAGAAGATGATGAGGTCACTGACTCGACCTTGGGTGCCAGATAGAGCAGAGGAGGAAAGTGAGGGTGAGGCACAACCCAAACGAGGCAGCCATCATGGAAGTGTAGAGAGCAGCCACCCTATTCCATCACATTGTGGAGCTGTTATCTCCTGGCCCAATTCCTACAGCTCAGCTGTCTGGGCCTTTTTTAGTATATGTGCAGCCGATCACACTGTTGCTATTTGCAAACTTTGTCTCAAGCGCATCAAGCTTGGCAAAAACACCAACCATTTGGGGACCACATGCATGACAAGGCATTTAACCTCCCACCACTCAGCCCATTGACAAGAGCACCTAAAAGCCACACAAAAGGGCACATATCTGTCCCTCCTTCTTACTCACCTCAGTATGTCCCTGCTATACCTTATGACCTCTCAGCAGCCTCCACTGACAGGGATGATGGTAGAGTGCAAGGTGTCCCAGGTCCTTACAGCACATCAGTCAGCAGCACACCACCAGCTGTAGACTAAAGCCGGCAAATTTCTCTGCCCCATCTGCTGCAGTGTAAAAAAAAAAAATACAGTCCCTGCCACCCACATGCCCAGAGTCTAAATGCAAGCTTGTCAAAGCTGCTGGCACTACAACTTCTGCCTTTCCGCCTGGTGGATTCTGGCCCCTTCCATAAATTTGCAGAATGTGCTGTACTGTAATGGCAAGTTCTCAGTCGATATTTCTTTTCACGTAAGGCCATTCCATCTCTCTACCATCATGTGAAAGGCAATGTTGTGGCATCATTGGGCAAGGCAGTCAGCCGCAAAGTCCACATTACTGCTGACACGTGGTCCAGCAAGCATGGGCAGGGATGATATATTTTGTGCACAGCACACTGGGTAACTCTGCTTGCAACTCGGAAGGATGCAGGACAGGGCTCAGTGCTGCAGCTTGTTGTCCCCCCATGTCTCCATGCAGCTGGTGATGATGCCAGATACATCATCTCTACCTTCACCTCCTCCTCCTCCATGCCCTCCTCTGCTGAATTGTCCTCAAGTACCCCCTAAGCGTTCAAAGGGATCTTCAATGAGTCAGTCTAAAAGGTGCCATGCAGTGCTTCAACTGGTGTGTCTAGGGAACAGAGGAACTACACCGGAGCAGAGATTCTTGCAGCTCTGCAGGGACAGGCCCAGAGGTGGTTCATGCCACGCCAGCTGGAGCCAGGAATGGTGGTGTGTGATAATGGTACAAACCTCCTGTCCGCCCTTAGACAGGGAAAGTTGACACATGTACCATGCCTGGCACATGTCCTCAATTTGGTGGTGCAGCGTTTTCTAAATAGGTACCTAGGGTTGGAAGATCTGCTAAAGCAGACCAGAAGAGTGTGTAGCCATTTTAGGCGGTCATACACAGCCAGTGCTCGGTTGGCTAAAATTCAGCGGGAATTCCACCTGCTTGTAAACCGCCTGATTTTTGACATGCCCACCAGGTGGAACTTGACTTTGGCAATACTGCAGTGGGAGAGGGCCATCAATGAGTACCTGTGTGAGTATAGCACAATGACAGGCTCAGGCCAGCTCGGCTTTTTTTCCCCACGCAACTGGCTGCTCATAAAGGATGCATGCACTGTACTGTCACCATTTTAGGAGGCCACAAGGATGGTGAGCTGTGACAATGCATGCATCAGTGACACAATCCCTGTTGTGTTACTGCTGGAGCAGACTCTGCGTGGCATCATGGACTGGGATCTCAAGGCAGAGCAGCGGGAGGAAGAGGAGGACTTCCTTTCCTCTCAAGGCCCACTTTATGCAGACACCATTGTTCCTATGCCAAAGAACTCACAAGAGGAGAGAGAGGAGGAGGATTCTGCCAGTTCCGGAGGCATTGAAGCAGAGGAAGACATACGTCAAACAGTAAGAGATGGTTTTCCATCTGCAGAACGCTTGGGAGTAGTATGTGGCTGGGAGAAGGCAGTTCCAGATACTTAAATCCTCAGTGACCCCGAGGAGTCAGCTTCTCATGCCTCCCACAAATTTGTGGTGCATGGGCTCCCTCATGCTTCAAAGCCTGCGAAAGGACCCAAGAATACGTGGCATAAAGGAAAAGGATCACTATTGGTTGGCAACCCTCCTTGAGCACCGTTATAAAGGGAAAGTCTCAGAACTCATCCTGTCCTCACAGAGAGTGCAGAAGATGAAATCTCTCGAGGACACCTTAAAGAGAAGTTTATCAAACGCTTTTCCCGACTTTCCCGGTAAGTTACAGTGTGGTAGAAAACGTAGTTTTGAGGCTTCTGTTGGTCAAGAGAGGAGTGGTGGAGAAGGCGGCCGCCTAAGTAATGTATTTCTGAATTTTTTTAGTCCTTGCCACCTAAGGCTGTCAGCTTTCAAATTCCATCGGCAGCGTCTGCATCACATGATGGACGATTATCTAAGGGTGAAAACAGGGATGGAGAGCTTTCCAGTCGACAATCTCTAATCTTCTTCCCTGTGCACTGCATTGTGGCCTCATCATACAGACTGGCTCCCCAAGCCGTTGCTTACAAAATAAAGAAAGCTTGCAGGGAAAATATAATTTTTGGGGTTTTATAAATCCAATTATTTCTGCAGCAGCTTCTATACACAGTACAGATGTGCCACTTTACAGGTGGGCTAAGGGGACCCCCAGGCACTATATTGAAAGGAATATTATTTTTATACTTTCACTTTAAGCATCAATAAATCACTGCTCATTTAAAAGTGACGTTTTGTACAGACTTTTTTTTCATTGATACATATCCCCCCAGGGCATTACCCGGACCCCCCCCCCCATAACCATTGAATGCCCAATTACTTGCATTCAAGCCTTCAAAATGGGCACTTTTAATTTTTCACGTTCGGGTCCCATAAACTTCAATGGGGTTCGTTATTCGGTTCTGAACTTTCCAGATGTTCGAAAGTTCTGGTGTAAACCGAACAGGGGGTCGTTTGGCCCATCCCTAGTGGGTGGCAGTCTGGAGAAGTGGGCATTCCTAGGCAGGCTACATTTGCATGCAGACCACCCTAGGTAGTGCCCATGTGTGACGCTGAGCCTCCATGAATGAAACAGCTAAAATCCAATAAATGCCAGGAGCGGGCCAGAGACAGTAAGGCCAGGGATGTTGGATGTCCTCTAGCTCAGGAAATGGGGCAGGCTCTTTTGTCTAAAAGTATCCAGTGTAATTAGACTAAACATTTACAGTACAGATTTGTAAGACTAAGGTAAGCCTAGAGTTCAGCTTTAAGGAGCATGCACATAGTTTGAAGGACTATTTTAGGGCTTGTTCATATTTGCTGTGTTCTCTGAAGAATGAGCCACATTTTGATTGTATCTCCGGTTATAATTTGGATCAAATCAAACAAAGCAGCAAACTTGGAAAACTTGTTAATAGAAAATATCTGATACAGGACTAAATTACAATCCAATCAAAAATATTTAATACGCAGATGACCTGTGCTAGGAAAGAGTACTGGAATGAAAAATGATTTCCTATTTTTTTTTTTAAAGAATAAATAAGCGAAGTAAGGAGAGTTTTAAATCTTTGCCTGGCACTGAGCTTTTAGCACTCACAAATAATATATTGCAGAAATATAGCATGACAAGGAGTTCCCGGCCCCCTCTACACATTTACATTTTCTCTTTTGTGAGCGCTGTGACGTATCTGCTCTGCTGACTGTGGCCAAGCGAGTGTGACAGTCTATTTGGAAAGTGTCAATGCACAAAAATTTGTTGTAGTAGAAGAGAAGTTTTAAATTGTGTACTCAATCTTGCAGGTCATATTGTGTCAGAGACTCTACAGTCAGATAGAAAATATCTTTCTGTTCCCGCTGCGCCTTCACACCAACATCTCTGCATTTAGAAGGACAAAATGGAATTTCTCTTTGCAATGTGTTCAGATTGATTGCTTAGTTGGAATTTACCTGGGGTAAGAATATGAAAGATACACGATTTCTTTACACCACTAAGGTATCAGTAGCCGACGTACATTATATGTCCAAAAGTTTGATGACCCCTGACCATTACACTTAACTATATGAAAACAAAGAAACATAGATGAGTGATATAAAAAAAAAAACAAGTGGTCCATTGAGTCATAAAAAAAGACCAAGTGGTCCACTGATATTGGCAAGGTGATACAGCCAACAGATAATAAGGCAACACATTGATGATCTCAACCATGTAGTTTATTCCATCAAACTGGCTTCTACAGTCCCTGCACCATAGCCAGGCCTCTCTGGGTGGAGACTGTATAGAAGCCAGTGCAATAGAATAAATTACACAATTGACATTATCTCTGTGTTAGTTGTGGGATATTGCACGGGACGTGCTCTTGGAAGCCAGCACCTGGTGCATCAGGGGACTGGAGGGTCACACACACAAGGTTTGGAGTGGCGGTTTGTTTTGATCTACAATGAATGGTCAACAGTGATTGGATACTCCTCCAAATGAGTTCAGGTGTTTCGAGTAAAGGGTACTTGTATGGCAATAGTATACAAAAAAATTGTAAACCATTGTGCACTTCCAACTAGGAATAAGTGTAGTATGGTCTAAACTATGTTTGGTCCAAACCTGGAAATTAGCTGTCATTGTTGGGCCAATTTGCAAAAGGAGAATGCCCCAGGGATTGTATAGGCACGGGAGGTAAACCAGATCATACAAAATGTGTAATATGGTAAAAAAGTACAACATTTATTAGAAATACATATGAGCATAAACTGGATATACAAAATAAGAATACCTATAAAAACAATGATATGTGACATGAATGATAAGCAGCAAAGATTTACTAATATACACACAAAGTCTAGACAGACAGTCAACCAAAGTGTGTTTATAGTGTACCCGACATGTTTCGGGTACACTGTAAACACACTTTGGTCGACTATTATGTACATTTGTACACAATTATGACCATTGTGTACATTTGTTGAAGGGTGGGGAATTTCCCACTTGTAGCTGCTTGGTCTAGCAATGACAGCTAACTTCCAAACTTGGACAAACTTGTGTTTAAACAAAACCTAAACCTGAACCCAAGCTCATTACTACATAAAACCTTGTAAACAATTGGGGGAAGGCCCTCTTCTGGTAACAATCAGCTTGTAATTGGCATTCCAGTTCACCACAAGATTGTTCAGTATGATCGACCTCAAAGCTCTGTGCAGACTACTTCAGTTCCTCCACACCACTGACTTGGAATGCCAGTTGCGAGCCAGATCTTCTCCAGCATCAGTACCTGACCTCACCAATGCTCTTTTGCTTGAAATTATTTGTACATAATTTAATTTCACTTAAATATATAGAGCTTCCGTTATTTCTTGTGGTGCTGTATAGTGTAATCGATTTAATAATGGGGGGTTTATACAGGCATAACAATACATAATAATTGTAAAGGTAAGTTCATAGAGTTGTGATAAAAAACAAACTAATAACATGGATTAAAGGGAGGGAGAGTCCTTTCCAAGCCATAAGGGCTGGGAACTGGTAATAAGGCAGCCAGTGCTTTAGTAATTGGAGAATGAATCAGCTCAAGATGTATGACGTGCATTTGAAGGATTTAAATTGTAACTGAACCGAACAACAAAAATGTAATCTATTGCAGCTTACTAACCCTTGGATGTGGTGGCTGAAATTATATTATTTTTTTGAGGATACGAACATTCCTTAATTGTACATTAATGGGCACAGGATGAATTATTTAGGTGCTTCGGGTTAGTCTGCTGCCTTCAGCCGATTCCACACTGGTTAAACTTACAGTAGCTGTGACGGCAGCTCAATATAACTTTTCCAACTCCCAGACTGCCTCAGTTTTTTTGTTAGTGTCTTAGGACAATGGACATCTTCTTTTATCAGAGAGAAGCAAGCTTCATCAAAGCAGGGTGCAGATATGGCCCCCAAGGCTATGCCCAGTACTGGCTGAGCCCCAGTGGCTCTGTAGCAACTCAATATTCTTTCTTGGAAAAAAAAAATATCTTGATCAAAAGTAGAAAAGAGTAAGAAATATCTTACTCTTTTCTACTTTTGATCAAGATATTTTTTTTTTTTCAAGAAAGAATATTGAGTTGCTACAGAGCCACTGGGGCTCAGCCAGTACTGGGCATAGCCTTGGGAGCCATATCTGCACCCTGCTTTGAGGAAGTCAAATTTCATCAGCTTAGGCCAATATGTATTCTTTTACATATTTTTGGTAAAAAAAAAAAATTGCAATATATTAATTGGTTTGCGCAAAAGTTATAGTGTTTACAAAATAGGAATAGATTTAAGAAATTTTTATTACACATTTACTGTGTAAATGTCACTGGCAGGGAAGGGGTTAACACTAGGTGGTCGATCAAGGAGTTAAATGTGTTCCCTAGGGAGGTGTTTCTAACTGTGGGGTGATGGGACTGACTGGAGAAGGAGAGAGATCGCTGTTCCTAATCACTAGGAACAGCAGATCTCTCTCTTCTCACCTGTCAGAATGGGGATATATTTGTTTACATTGACAGATCCCCATTCTGGCTCTCTTTCCCGTGATCGCGGGTGGCCGAAGGACATCGCGGCCGCTGGCCACGTGCATTGGGCCCCCCCACCACCGTGCACGCCTGCTATGGCTCCTAAAGAAGCCGACGTGCACCTATTGCGATTTGCGATGAACAAGATGATCTGTCCCAGTATAACGACGGCGGTTGGTCGGCAAGTGGTTAACTTGACTGTCAAATTCCTACTTGATGCAACATGCACTCTTGAGCAAGTCCTCTGTGGGAAGGATGGGCGGTTGCTCTTCAGGACACTAGCCAGTATTCCCTTTCTGCTGTACCCAGTAGCTGACTCTCCCATAGTTGCCAGCAGTCACAGATTAGCCAGTACAGTCACGGAAATTTGACATCTGTCCCGGGCCTAACCTTGTTCCGGGCTGCGTCCCGGAAATTGATGCAGATCACGGACAATCACAGTCGGTGCCATGGAGGCACTCAGAATTAAGATAAGCTGTGCTGCCAGGTGGGGGAGACAGGAAAAAGCCAAGGACAGAAATCCCTCCCCCTAGCACCTGACAAGGCTCCCTCACAGGTGGCTCCACTCGGACTGAACATCCCCATAGGGTGGGGCCAGTGTGGCTTGAAGTTTGATTGAGCAGGATTCGGAGAGCGGGTGTGTTTGGACCGCCTTCTGCTGAGGCACATGTGAGGCTGTTTGTGATCAACACGGAGATGGAGGTAAGCGCCTACTCAATGCTATAAAAGAACAAAAAGTCTCTGCAAATGCCGCTATTTTTTCTTTTATCCAGCAGTCTGGATTGTGAGAATTGCTGCCGCTATGCCACAATATAACACATTTGTATACCTACTGTATATGCCAAAATTGGCACAAATGAGTCTGTTCAAGGGCACATTTTAAATTGTGAAGCACTGCTAAGTCTGCTGAGGACTATTTTATGCATTTGCTCCACTCCATCTTATGCACCCAAACATCTTTGAACCTTTGGGAATTATGTGTGTGAACAGAGTGGGGTATAAGTATTGTCAGATATAAAGAGAACAGAAAGCAACTGTACAGACAGTGATATTTGCAAGCTAACATATTTGGGTTTAAAACTGCACTGGCCTGGCCAATTTCTCACAGGCAGGACAGTGCTACATGTCAGTTAACAGTACTCTTTTACTTCTATCTCTTAGATAAAAGTAAAAAAGTGCTTTTTGCTTACTTTTATTAACCTTTTTTCTCCTGTTTTCATGTAGCACTGTCCTGACTGTGAGAAATTGGCCAGGCCAGTGCAGTTTTAAACCCAATTTCTAATAGTCACTGCTGACACCATCAATAAGGCCCCTTTTACACTGCGGCAGTGGCGGCTGGTGTTTTTTGTTTGGGGGGGGCAGCAAACAACCACCCCCCCGCAACACCTCAAACACCCCCCCACCCTTCGCTCTCTGCCAGTCCACTGGGACTTACCCCATCTAGGCGCCGGGCAAATTGGGCAGCAGCGGTGATCGGACAACTGCAGGCACATCGGCCAGCGGTGGGGATCAGGCATCGGTGGGCACATAGGCCAGCGGCGGGGATCAGGCATCGGTGAGCACATCGGCCATCGGCGGGGATTGGGCAATCGGTGGGCACATCGCCAGTGGTGGGGATCGGCGGGCACATTGGCCAGTGGCGGGGATCAGGCAGCGGCTCCTTGTCTTCTCCTCCTTGCCTCCGCTGTGCGTCTCCTCCCCTCCTCCTAGGTGTCCAATAGGATCGCCTGTCCTTTCAGCCAATCAGGTGACGGGTATCAGACCCGCTTCCCGATTAGCCAGGAGGAGGATCAGTGTTGCAACAGCGAATATTCATTCGCTATTGTAACACCTGGGTGGGCTCATGACGCAATGCTCTGCATCTGAGCATCTGACTCTAATCAGGTACTTCAAAAGAACACCCCCGCCGCTGAAATTCATGCGCCCCACATCCTGAAAGGGGCCAGATGCATGAATAGGGGGTGGCGGCCATGGACTGGATAGAGCATGAGGGTGGCGGTGGATAGAGGGGGCGGCGCTCGGGCGCCCCTAATGGACGAGCCGCCACTGCACTGCGGGTCCGATCAAGTATACCTGTCAGTTTTTCAGGCAGACTTGATCGGAAGATCCATGCATTCTTATGGACAGGCAGATGTAAACGTACTTGTGTCAGTTTACATCCACATAACTCCAATCTGGTGCGCTGCAGAAAAATGAAAAAAAACAGAAGGGGGGCCATTCTCTTCTTTTTAGGAAGATTGGATCAAAGTGCAGTTTGGTGTAACCAGACAGTGCAGTCTGTTTACTTCCAGCTGCCCAAAGAGCAAAGTGGGCTCTATCCGTGTCTGCTCTGCAGAAACTGAACGGACAGGGATGTGTCATCCACCCGCTGTGCTCTGATCAGCAGGGAATCTGTGAGCACAGAATCCGCACCATGTGAAAGGGGCCTTACGTCTGCTAATCATACCTGTTCCTAAAAAGGAGAAGTACAGCCGAAACTCGTTTGGCTGTACTTCTCCTGTGGATCACAGGAGTTCAGCTCGTTCTGCATCTAAGTAATCTCAAACTCTAACCACACCCCCTTTAAGCAACACGCAATATGTAGCGTTCTTTACACCATGCAATTTCCAAAACTGCCTGGATACAGTTGAGTCAACACAGATACAGTAGCACTTGTGAAACACACAGGACTCCCTAGCTGAACCACTGTAGCCTTCCTGTTAGGCAGGAACGCCGCTATAGTTTACCTCCAGTCTCCTGTTAAGCAGAAGAACACACTATTCTAACTATATACATCCTAGCAACCTACCTAGGAGGGTTCTACATAGTTTGACAGATCATAAGTGCAGGGGCAATGATCCTATGGGCCAAGTTGCCAGCTAAGGATTCACTAACAGTTTTAGGGGAGCTTGTAATGAACCATCTAAGAGACCTGACACAAATAACCTTTATTACTGTCCTGAGCCTGGGTTTCATTACTCCTCTGAGACCTCATTAACCCTTTAGGGATGGATCCCTCCCTCCTCTTTCTTATCCAGGGAGGAATTTTTGACAACTAAGCCTGTGTTTATAGGAAACATTTCATCCAATGGGGGCAATGGTTTCAATCTTGCATTCATGCACTCTCCTCCAGAGTCCCATCTCTGATTTCTCCATGGCTTTAGCTGCTGCTGGGGTGGAGAGTGAAGAGAAATGTATTTTTTCTGTGTTCAATGACCTGGTACACTGAGACAGCATGCACATGCCTTGATATGCATCAGCTACACCTAAGGTCACTAGCCTGGGAAGTCCCTAGTTCCCAATCATATCCTATTCATTCACTTTTGTAACCTGTTTTGTATAGCATTTGGCCTAATCTTGAATAGATCCTAACTCTCCCCAAGCATGCTGCTTAGCAATGTCCTGTTGAAGAGGGGTGCCTTAAAAAAGTGGGATGTCTCCACAGTGGATCCAGCTATTTTTTGTCTTAACAAGACTTTGACTCTGTCCTTGTAGAGGACATCCAGGTGTGTAAAGACCCTGTGCATAAAAGACTAGAAGCACTGTCCAAGGCTTTACTCACCCTTGTAGGCCCTGCCCTACAGCATGACATAGCAGCCATGTCTGTCTGCCAGACCTTGAATGTTTGGTCCAAGGATATGTCGCAGGTCTTGGGTCTATCCTGACAGATACTTCTATCTGTCAACAACTGGAGGTCATGGCTAATGTCATGGCCTGTACTCGACTGCCTTAATGGGTTTGCGGATCTTATTTGCTTGATATCCAGATTGAGTCCTCTGCACATGCAGAGGTCCCTTTGGCTCAAATGTTGGTTTGTGGAGCATCAGTGCAAGAAATGTCATTTGCAAATGCCTTTTGAAGGGAAATGCCTCTTTGGCAAATACCTGTACAATTTTTTTAAGGATGTCACTGGGGGAAAGTGCACTCCTTTGCCTCAACAATAAAAGGCTAGCCTCACACTGGTAAACCCTCTATCTCAGAGGCTTAGAAGAGTTTCTTTCATTTTTCTCAAGCCACCATAAGTCCTGCACAGTCATGTCCTCTAAGCCCAAGAATAAGTCCTTCTCAAAATTAGAGGGTGCCCCATTTCCCCACTTCCCAGAGGAAGAAGGGGGGGTGTGACTGTTGGCCTATGCGGCCATTTCATTCCAGGACATTTCAAAAGTGCGTGCCCGGAACCTTTTGTCCAGAAGCTACAAGCTAGAATTTTGTTCTCTGCCTCCACCACGCTTCATATTGTCCAACTTGCTAACCTTCCTGAAAAGATTAATAGACTTTTACACAGCTGAAGTCATAGTCATTGTCCCAGAAAAGGAGCGATTTCAAGGTTTTTATTCCAGTGTGCTTTAGACATGTGCACACTGAAATATTTCATTTCGGAATTTAGTTTTCGTCCGAAAAATAAATTTATTTAGTTACTCCCGAAATTAGTTTTTATTTATTTCGTTTTTTGTTAAAAATTGCATTCATCCGAAAATCCAAATGAAGGTCGTATCTGTCATTGCAGGCTTATGGTGTCTGTCGAATGTTCAAAGAAGATTCGACGGAGCAGCTAAACTGTGCGACGCCGTATAGTTTACCTGCTCCGTCGAATCTTCTTAGAACTTTCAACAGACACCATAAGCCAAAGTACGTGTGTACTTAGTTCTAGCTATTTTACTGCTCCTCCTCTTTGGTTACAATCAGCCAATAACATTCATCATCATCATTATTTCTATTTCTATTTTCTCCCCTACGTTGAATCTTTTCTCCCCTACGTCGAATCTTTTCTCCCCTACGTCGAATCTTTTCTCTCTATGTCAAATCTTTTCTCTCTATGTAGAATAATCTTGGACTAATAGTTAAGGTTAGGCACATTCGACCACAGGTTTGATGGACACAGACTGTTATTGTCATCATCATCAAGTCGAATCTTCTATCTATATCGAACTGTTGTAGCAACGAAAATGAAAATAAAGCATTTGTTTATGTCGGATCTTTCCTTTTTCGGATTCTGCACTTTCGTTATCGTTTGTCAAAACGATAATGAAAATACCTGAAATTCGGACGAAAATGCATTCGGACAAAAACGAATGCACATGTCTAGTGTGCTTACCTTTCACAAAGCAAAAGAGGTTATCCACCCTGAAGGTACTTAACACCTTCCTCCATGTATAAACATTCCACATGGAATCCATCAGTTTAGTTATTGCTTCTGGAAGACCTCCTAGCCTCATCATATTGACAATACTTGCATTCAGCTGAAGGCACTCAAAATTACTAATTTGTTGTCCTTCCCTTTGGTCTGTTCACTGCACCTTGGGTCTGGCCCATTGTGTGGTATAAATACCTCCCTCACCTATTAAGCCTTTCTGGGTCAAACACTAGGAAGATCCAGGCAGGGCTATGTTTGCAAGCACCTAGGTCAATAAAAAAATAGCTGCTTCCTTTCAAATACTGCTGATTTGGTGATCAAGGAGAAGCTCTAATGTGGCAATGGCACCCAACAGTTGCCTGAAGGGGATTGGGAGTGGTGCCAGATTTACTATTATTCTATTATTGTTCTTTTAGTAGACCTAAATGTTTGGAAATTCTAGCAATTATATATACAGTATATATATATATATATATATATATATATATATATATATATATATATTTCTGTATACTATATGCAGGTGGCGGAGCTAGACTATATTGCGCTACTTGCACCCCCTCTCCCAAAAACATTAATAAAGCTTCAACATTTTCAGAAACAGTAGAAATATATGCAGGGCTGCTTTTCACCTCCCTGCCAGGAAAAAGTGGGGTAGGGTGATCTGTCAATCTGTCACAGTGTTTTGTTTTTTTGTTTTTTTTATAATGGCACATTTTTATTATTTGACTGTGTGCCATTATAAAAAACGATATTACCATGATGATACCAACTACTGATACAATTCTTAACATATCGTCAAATGCAGCCAGTACAGGGATGCTTTCTCATCTCCTTGCCAACGTTAGCTCTGTGTGGAGACTGACTGGAGAGCTGGGATGAAGTGATGTTGCATGCAGCATGGCTTGTTGAGGCACTTCATTGGCTGGATACCTCTTCTTCACAGATTGGCTTTGTCTCCAGCTAACATCATCCGATCCTGCAGTGGTATGTGGAACATCTATGCAGTGTGCGGTGGACTGTGTGGGGAAGCCAGAGGAGTGTTAGGAAGCTGGCAGAGAGTAGGGAAACCAGCGGCCATGGCTGCTCCCTGGGCAGCAGTGTGCCCTAGTTCGCCTAGCAGTAGCGCCCGCCCTGACTATATGTACTATAAGTAAAAGCTGCTAAGTAGACCAGTGTGTAGGGTTGCCACCTTTTCTTCAAGTCAAACCCGAACACTTTAGCAGTGCACGACAGTTTTTTTTTGTAGTATGCACCAATGTTTCCCAACCTTTTCAGTCGAGGCACCAGTGGCGGCACGTCCATTGAGGGCGCACGGGCCCGGCCCCCACAATCCATGTGTCCGGCCCCCTGATCTACATATCAGTGGTGCCGGACCATGGATTCCAATGCGGCGGGGTGTTTTTTTGAAGCACCTGATTAGAGCCAGGGGCTCTAATAGGCTTCTAAGAAGGATAGGCATTGCACTCCGAGCCCACCCAGTTGTGTGACCATAGTGAATTAATTTTCACTATTATCACACTAAAGTTCCTCCCCGCCAATCAGGAGGCAGGTCTGTGAGACCTGTTTCCCCGATTGTCCAAAGTGTCAGGTGATCCTATTGGATGCCTAGCGCTTTGATGGAAGACACACGGCGGTGGAAACTGCTTCCCGCACTCCAGGAGAGGACACCACAGCCCCGCCACACCAGCGGCCGGACCGCCCATGGGGGGGGTGCTGTTCCACGCTGCCGGGAAGGGGGGGTGTTGTTTGTTTGCCCCCCCCAAAGAAGCCGCCAGCTGCTGCTAGGCAGGAGTTGAGCAGGTGACATGACACCTCCTCACCACCTGTACAAAGCCCTCAGTAAACTGGTCCATCGTCAGAGACATGTGAACACACCCCAAGGCTGTGATGGGGATGTCTGCTTCACTAGACTGGTCAACAGAATTGCAAATTCTTTGGCCATTTAAACAATTAACATTATATATATATATATATATATGTATATACATACACACACTATATTGTCAAAAATATTGGGGCGCCTGCCTTTATACCCACATGAACTGTAATGGCATCCCAGTCTTAGTCTGTAGGGTTCAATATTGAGTTGGCCCACCCTTTGCGGCTATAACAGCTTCAACTCTTCTGGGAAGGCTGTCCACAAGGTTTAGGAGTGTGTCTATGGGAATGTTTGATCATTCTTCCAGAAGTGCAATTGTGAGGTCAGGCACTGATGTGGATGAGAAGGCCTGGCTCACAGTCTCCGCTCAAATTCATCCCAAAGGTGTTCTATCGGGTTGAGATCAGGACTCTAGGCAGAGAAGTCAAGTTCCTCCACCCCAAACTCGCTCATCCATGTCTTTATGGACCTTGCTTTGTACGCAGTCATGTTGGAACAGGAAGGGGCCATCCCCAAACTGTTCCCACAAAGTTGGGAGCATGAAATTGTCCAAAACGTCTTGGTGTGCTGATGCCTTAAAAGTTCCCTTCACTGGAACTAAGGGGCCAAGCACAACCCCTGAACAACCCCACACCATGATCCTCCCTCCACCAAATGATTTGGACAAGTGCACAAAGCAAAGTCCATAAAGACATGGATGAGCGAGTTTAGGGTGGACCTGATAGAACACCCTTGAGATGAATTAAAGTGGAGACTGTGAGCCAGGCCTTCTCGTCCAACATCAGCACCTGACCTCACTAATGTGCTTCTGGAAGAATGGTCAAACATTCCCATAGACACACTCCTAAACTTTGTGGACAGCCTTCCCAGAAGATTTGAAGCTGTTATATCTGCAAAGGGTGGGCCAACTCAATATTGAACGCTACGGACAAAGACTGGGATGCCATTACAGTTCATGTGCGTGTAAAGACAGGTGTCCCAATACTTTTGAACATATAGTGTATATATTCAGCTGTTTGCCTAGTGTTCCAATCATAAGGTTAATCTCTTTGCACCTGCCCAACAGTCTTCTGCTATAGTACAGACTAGCAATCTTTTTTTCTCTTTGTAATGTTAAAAACCTTATGGATTAAAAAGTCATCTGTGCCTCTGGGCGCTTAGACCTCTATTTAACACAAATAAACACCATCCTTGCCTATCTTTTATTCTAGATTTAGTGGGTCTTTATAAAAGTTGAAATCATTTTCACCTTTATAATACTCCCAATAAAATCACGGTCATCCATCAGCGCTCAACTTGCATGCACCCCTCTCCGGTAAATCCTCTCGGTCGTTCACTTTGGAATATAAATTCAGTGTTTGCCCAGGCATCTTGTAAAATGAAACTGCATTGTCTCTGCACGGGTAGTATCTCTGTGTCTGTACATAGGTTATAGACTCTACCTATTTCATCTTCTCATAAATTCAGCCATGTGTGCAGCCGGCATCAAACATGTCAAAAAAAAAAAAAAGCACCTATCCCAGCGCTTTCCGACCTGTCAGCTTCTGCCGTTCACCCTCCCGGACAAACTCAATCTGCAGAAAGCAACAAAGGAAAATGCGACAGCTCCTCTTCGTTATTTCTTTCACTCATTATCCTTGAAAAAAAAAAAAAAAATCATGAAAAGTGACTGCAGCTCCGACGAGCTAAAATTTGCCGCCGACTAAAATCCCATCAAACAAAATGATGGATTTATAATTAATGATTATTTTTAGAATAATGCCCTGTACACACGATCGGACTTTCCGTCAACAAAACCGTGGAATTTTGTTTGAAGGATGTTGGCTCAAACTTGTCTTGCATACACACGGTCACACAAATGTTGGCCAACAATTATGAACGTAGTGACGTACTAGACGTACTACGTGGCTTTTCAGCATTTTAGTGCCACCCTTTGGGCTCCTTCTGCTAATTTCGTGTTAGTAGAAGTTTGGCGAGGGTTGATTCGCACTTTTCTTTTCACGTTTTTCATTTCGTGTTTTTCAGTTTGTTTCTGAACGGCCGTTCGTTAATTAGACATGTTGCGGAATCGGAGGAGATAACGTGTTATTTATTATTGGCCTTGGAGTTATTGCTTTGATATTTTTTTGGTTGAATAATAATGATTTGATTTGGTATATTTTCTATATTTTTGGATGCATAGAATGCACTTTTTGGTTAAGTTTTTTTTTTTTTTTTTTTTAATGCACAAATAAAAGAAGAAGAGAACTGTGCGCTGCATTTGGAGATTTCATAATTTGCCACGTCACGAATGTTAATTCTCCATTACAAACGCTACTTTACAAGACTGACCTGCTTGGACTTTTGTCCGACAGACTTGTGTACACACGCTGGGAAAATCCGACACACATTTGTTGGCGGAAAATTTGAGAACATGCTAGCCAAGATTTGTCCGAAATGTCCAAATGTCCGATGGAGCGTACACACGGTCGGACTTTCCTACAACAAGCTCACATCCAACATTTCCCGTCGGAAAATCCGATCGTGCGTACGCGGCATTAGAGTATGTATTTCATTAGAGTGTGAGTGTCACGTACCTTACTGTGGAGTCTGAAATGACGAGGGTGGCCTCTTGCACGGTTCCGGTCCTAACACCCCTGGAGGTGGAGACAGGGCTGCTAGGGCAACGGAAGGGTGCAGGTGCCTGTTGGCAGGATCAGGAACACCGGAGCCTTAGAGGTGCTGGTGAGATGTTGATCCTGGATTGGTTCAGGAAAGTCCAACAGGAGAACTTGCAAGGTCGGGAACAAGCAGGAGTCGGCAACGTGCTGGCAGGAAGGTACACAATCGATAGGCAGGTTCCTAGTCAGGGGCTAGCGGAGGTTGGCAATGGGCTGGCAGAGAGGTACAAGATCGAAGACAGAGCTGTGGTCAGAAGTTCAAGCCGGGTTCGGTACAGGAAGCAGAAGTAAGCAGAGTTGCAGGGATAATCCAAAAGAGTAGTCAGGAAGGCCAAGGTTTCAGGATCAAGGTTCAATCAAACAGCAATCAAGGATACAGGAACTAGCTGAGACAATCCAGCACTGATACTAGTATGCTGATCCTTTAAATAGGGCGCCCTGTGCTGTGATTCGTTGGCGTGCGGACGTGCCCATGCCGACCTTCGTATGTAAGTACTAACGTGCGTGCCTGGTCCGGGGTTCACACGTTCGTGCCGCACGTCTGGCTGGCGCACGGAAACGAGCGTTTGTAATGGTTCTCTGACAGTGAGTGAAAATGTGTAGTGCTAAAAGCAGTAAGCCCTAGATATAAACCTAGGGAAAGGTGCACATACCCTTCTAGAATTTTGTAAACATTATCAGGGTGATAAAAAAAATAATCAAAATATATGAAAAAAAGGAAATTCGAATAAATTCCAAATATAAGTTCAAATCTAAACCAAACAACGTAAATAAGATATTACTATAACAGCCGTATCAACTGATTGCAGGCATATGAGGTCATATCTAAAGTGCACGTGCATATACATCAATGTTCAGATAAACAGAAACAAAATGTAATAAAGTCCAAACAAACGGGATTTCAGGGAATAATCCACAAAGGGAATCTTTAGTAGAGTGAAAGATGCTAATATATCTCAAAAGGTTGCAGATGATGATATTCACATATTCAAAATCAGACGGCACCCAGGACTGTGCTTCCACCACCCAGGGGAGGGGTAGGTACTCTTACCATGAGTTGTGGATCCACACACCAGCGGCGGTGAGACCTACAGGCAAGGATGCAAACATGGATTGCAGATTACGATCTCCTTAGATGGCTGAGATGAAGGCACACTCCAACACTTTTGCAGCAGTCAACGAATACTGGAACCAGGAATTCAACCGAGATCTCCTAATGTTCTGCATCTTCCACAAATAGCTCACCAATCAATGGTGGGAGCAGTGATCATAGAAGAAAAATGAGAGAAGACTTCCACGTAGCATAGATCAAAAATGTAGGGTTTTAATGTAAAAAGGCACAACCATTGTGGCAGATGCGTACAATAAAAAGGTAATCACATAAAATATATAAAAATGCGCAGTGTGTAGAGATTTAGCAAGCATTAAACCGACGCGTTTCGTCCTACAGGACTTCCACTGGGGCATGGCTACCACTGCGCTATATATACAAGAATACATAAATCAATTCATTCAATAAGCCACCATTGACTGGACTTAATTGGAATGCCTGTTGGTGGGCAGTTGATGGGTGTGGCTTTGTTGACCGAGTCATCACGTGGCGATGAAGGTACCCATACTACATCCTGTGCTGCGAGCCATGAATCGTGTGACCGTGATCATATCAAGGCTTGGTCGTCCGCTGTAATATCGCAATGACTAATAGGTTTGCAGCATGGATTGGTGACGTGTACGGGGTGCTCCCCACGCAGTACTCCCACGATTAGTGGGTAATCAAAGGGGAGGCGAGAGACACACGTCGCCTACCACGAGGCATTCCAATTAAGTCCGGTCAATGGTGGCTTACTGAATTAATTGATTTATGCATTCTTGTATATATAGCACAGTGGTAGCCAGCAAGTATATGCCCCAATGGAAGTCCTGTAGGACGAAACGTGTCAGTTTAATGCTTGCTAAAGCTCTACACACTGCGCATTAAAGCTCTACACACTGCACATTTTTAAATATTTTATGTGATCACCTTTTTTTTTTGTACGCAACTGCCAAGATGCTTGTACCTTTTTACATTAAAACCATACCATACCATTTTTGATCTATGCTAGCATATGCAAGCCTTCCCTTTTTTTTCTTCTATGATCACTGCTCCCACAATTGATAGATGAGCGATTTTGTGGATATTGCATAACATTAGGAGATCTTGGTTGAAGTCCTGGTTCCAGTACCCGTTGACTGCTGCAAAAGTGCTGGAGTGTGCCTTCATCTCAGCTATCTAAGGAGATCGTAATCTGCAATCCATGTTTGCATCCTTGCTTTTATGACTCACCGCCGCTGGTGTGTGGATCCACAACTCATGGTAAGAGGACCTACCCCTCCCCTGGGTGGTGGAAGCACAGTCCTGGGTGCCGTCTGATTTTGAATATTTGAATATCATCATCTGCAACCTTTTGGGATACATTATACATTGTTCACTCTACTCAAGATTCCCTTTGTGGATTATTCCCTGAAATCCCGTTTGTTTGGATTTATCACTTTATGACATTTTGTTTCTGTTTATCTGAACATTGATGTGTATACACGTGCACTTTAGATATGACCTCATATGCCTGCATTCAGTTGATTCGGCTGTTATAGTAATATCTTATTTACGTTGTTTGGTTTAGATTTGAACTTATATTTGGAATTTATTCAAATTTCCTTTTTTTCATATATTTTGATTATTTTTTTTATCACCCTGATAATGTTTACAAAATCCTAGAAGGGTATGTGCACCTTTCCCTAGGTTTATATCTAGGGCTTATTGCTTTTAGCACTACACATTTTCACTCACTGTCAGAGAACCATTACAAACGCTCGTTTCTGTGCGCCAGCCAGACGTGCGGCACGAACGTGTAAACCCCGGACCAGGCACGCACGTTAGTACTCACATACGAAGGTCGGCATGGGCACGTCCGCACGCCAACGAACCACTTATATTTGGAATTTGTTCGAATTCCCTTTTTTTTCATATATTTTGATTATTTTGGTTTTATCACCCTGATAATGTTTACACAATCCTAGAGGGGTATGTGCACCTCTCCCTAGGTTTATTTCTAGGGCTTACTGCTTTTAGCGCTACACATTTTCACTCACATTTGCATACAATTAGTCTTATTGTTGTGTTAGCAGCTTATTTTCACACTGGTGGCACAGTAATTTATTCACATATTTATATTTCATTAGAGGGCTGTGAAGTGTGTAATTTATTTGCGTGTTAAAAAATGATGTTTAGAAAGGAAACTTATGCTTAAAAAATGATATTACACATATAAAACCAGCCTAATGGAAATTCAATGTTATTAATAGTGAGTTTTCTTTGATCAACAGCCAAGTTTTATATTTCTTTCAAAAACATTTTGTTTTTCCAGTAAAAAAAAGAAAAAAACAATTCAGATCTTTTACGAAAGGGAATAGGGAGTGTATGCAACCCCTGTGCACCAAGTGTCAGTTGAAATCAGGTTATACATTAGCTAAATATAGGCATACAAGAAACATAATTGCCCACAGGTGGTTGGGTTTACATTTTCTAGATTTACATAATATAAGTAGGCAAAACAAAACTGCAAGTAAACATCATAAAGCTTTGAACTTTTTGAGGGCAAGCTCTCTCGATTTGTGTGTACACTTCTCACAAGTAAATGCATGGTAAAACCTTTGGACAGCCGGGTTGCTGGAGGAGATAGTGGTCTACAATCCACTACTATTATGTTGGTTTGTATATATCAATGTGGCTTTTTCAAGGGAGGTGAGAGATTTGTCCATTTATGTTGAAACAACGTTTGTAAAAACTTTGCAAATACTGCTTCCCTCCTTCGCCTACTTTGATAGATCATTTTTCTATATACAGCAGCTCTTTCATGGCCGCCTGTACCATTTTGAGTGTTGGTGCAAGACATTCTTTAACCACTTCCCGCCCGTCAGACATTATATGACGTCCTGGACTTAGTGAAACTGGGTTGATGACTGCAGCTACAGACATCAACCTGGCATCTTTTTTTTTCTGCTGGCATTTCAGTCCTTGGTCATATCTATAGTAATCCAGCAGAACCACTGGCTTCAGTCCAGGGCTCCCTGATGGAACAGGAGAGCCCAGAAAGTTGCTGGAAGGTGGTGGGCAGGACCCCCTTTCTGCCACATGTAAAGGCACTCCACCCACCCTCTCTATAACAACTATCATATTTCCACTTATAACTAGCCCTCAGAATCTATGAAAACCAAAAGGTTCCCGACTCCTCAGAAATAGGGTTCTCACTATCTTAATGTTAAATGACATTTCGATGTTCATAGCCTAAAAATTATGATGTTATCATACCATGTCTATTGTCATATTACTTGACTCCAAAGACATGCTGGTAGGTTACGGTAATTGGCTTCTGTCCAAAATTGTCCCCTAGTATATGAATGAGGGGTGGGGACCTTGGATTGTGGGCTCCTTGAGGGTAGGGACCGATGTGAGTGTGCGATGTATGTGTGGAGCACTGCATAAATTGACGGCGCTATATGAGTACCTTAAATAAATAATAATATAATAGATATGAGCATCTTAATAAGACACAATGTACAGGGATAGGGACAATTGTAGACACGCACCCACACTCACTTATGCCGCGTACACACGGCTGGACTTTGCATCAGGCAAAACTCCGTCGGCATCTCTGACGGAAAAAATTTAAAACAGGCTCTATATCTAAGTCTGTCGGAAATGCCAACAGAAAAAGTCCGATGGGGCATACACACGGTCAGAATGTCCGACGGAAAGCTCCCATCGGATTTTTTCTGCCGGAAAGTCCGACCGTGTGTACATTGCATTAGGTTGAACTGAATGCACTGGTGTCTTTATTCAACCTAACTATTTACTAACTTTGTAACTATATATTAATTGTATTATGTGTTTCTGTAATACTCTTCATTTGCTTGTTCTCTTTTACAACTGTTCTGGAATTATTTCTGATTGGGACTCTAAAACAAGTAGTCATACTGCAGCTGCAGGAACAGATTCACAGGACGCAATCACTGTGTTTTGAAATGTCCGTTCAGTGTCAAAATGTATTATTTATTGTTATTTTATACATAGATAACAAAGGGGTGGTGTGAGCTGTTATTAAAAGCTAACAAATAGAAATATATTATTAAAAGCTAGCGAATAGAACAATTGCAAAAGAAAAACATTGAGAGGGGAGGGGGAAGTAGAGACTGAGAGAGAGAGAGCTTCTAGTAGAAGATGTGTCTGTGTGTTAGGTGAAGGTTACAGAACACATTTCAACGGTGAGAACAAAATGGAGTCTCTTGTGCTTAAATGAACAATACAGTGAATGTCCATGTCATTTCCCTTCTTTTGTTTGACACAAGAGACTCCATTTTGTTCTCACTGTTGAAATGTGTTCTGTAACCTTCACCTAACACACAGACACATCTTCTACTAGAAGCTCTCTCTCTGTCTCTACTCACCCCTTCCCTCTCCCCATTCACTGTATGAACAATACAGTGAATGTCCATGTCACTTCCAATAAAAACTTTATGGAAAAAAAAAAAAAAACAATCCAACAATTTAGCCACTAGGATTGCTTTTACAAGTGGCAGAAGGTAGTCCTGCCTGCCACCTTCCACCATCTTTTCTTGTCCCACCAAGGAGCCCTGGACTGAAGACGGTGGTTCCACTGGCTTACCATAGAGATGGCAAAGGATCGAAATATCCAGGATCATCTCTAAGTTCTAAGAAACGGGAAGCTGTGAGTATTTTGTCCCTTACGATTTTGCCAGAATGTAAACAAGCCATTACTGGCTTGTAAAAGCATCTGATCAAACCGATCTCTAAACAAAAACTAGCACAGGATCCTCCACCACCTTGTGGGTATAACTCGTGAAATGTGTTAGCATGTGTTTCTAAAAGTTTTATTTTTAAATCTGTAAAGAATACATTTTTATTTTATGTCGTTGCAACCATAGCAAAAATATTCTGGCAGAGCTCCTGTTTTCCTTTATGCAATTGACTCATTAAAATGAAATCACCTCTTTCGTTTAAAGAAGGAAATAAAAAAATAACATATACAGTAAACTTGCCACATGAAAAACATTTTGTAATTTTATGTTATTAACAATGACCTTTCCATTTTAATCTGAAGCCGATGTACTTTTCTAAAACTGTCAAAAAGATGAAGCAATATGACAACCTGAAGGCTTACAGTTAATAAACAGAATGCCCCCAGAAATGTAATTTCCTGCCTGTGTGATTGGCTCACTGATTTTCTCCAGGATACCCAATCACATTCAAGGAAAACAGAAAAACAAAACAAACAGTATTTTTGCTTGCACAATTGGATGATTGAAGTCAGCAGAGCTTCACCACATTCACTAAAATCTCAGGAAAACTCATTTGCAAAGTATGACTACCCCTGCAAAGTGAACATTCTATTTGCCCTTTGTAAATCAACCCCGGGGCCGTTTTTACCACGGGGCAGCTGCCCCGGTCATTGTTGTGGGGCCCAAGGCAGCTTCCCCTTGAGCCTGCACTGCCCGCAAATAGTTAATATGTAGATTCGGGAGGGCCCAAGAAAATGTTTGCCCAGGGTTCAATCAATATTAAAGATGGCCCTGATCAACCCCCATGCATGGTAATGCACAGTTCACACGCTAGTAGGGTGCCATTCATCATTCACACTCTGTTCATTTTGATAGCACCTTAACTCACATCCAGAATGCATCTGTGCACCAGAATGCGCAACACAAAATAAAATTCAGCAGAAGTATATTGTTGTGCACTGAGGTGCATTTATTTTGAATAGCTTGCCTAATAATGTTTGTAGTGTAGCACAGTGGGGGGGAGATTTACTAAAACTGGAGAGTACAAAATCTGGTGAAGCTCTGCATAGAAACCAATCAGCTTCCAGGTTTTATTGTCAAAGCTTAATTGAACAAGCTGTAGTTAGAAGCTGATTGGCTACCATTCACAGCTGCATCAGGTTCTGAGTGCTCCAGTTCTAATACGTTGCCCCCATTGTGTTCAAATGTAAATGGACACATAGTCTATCGGTTTGAGTGATGTTGGGTGTCCTTTTTTTTTTTATGGGGCCCAGTTCACATTTGGCTTTAACGTAGCTTCCGTAACCCTCAGGAGCCATTGAAAGCTCATTGCACCTGTAGAAACCAATAGAACCACGCTAAAGCAGTATTAAACCCATAATCAAAAGAAAATGTAAGCAGGGCCTTCTGATTCCTCTAGTATTGAATTATATGGTAACTGTACTGTCTGCCCTAATGTAAAGCGCTGCGCAAACTGTTGGTGCTATATAAATCCCGTATAATAATAATAATAAAATAATATCACAATTCTTATGCCGCGTACACACGACCGGACTTTACGGCATACTTGGTTCGGCGGACCAGAGTCCGTCGGACAATTCGATCGTGTGTGGGCTCCAGCAGACTTTTTTTCCCCAAAAGTTTAACGGACCTAGAAATGAAACATGTTTCAAATCTTTTCGACGGACTCGAGTCCGGTCGAAAAGTCTGCTCGTCTGTATGCTAGTCTGACGGACAAAAACCAATGTTAGGGCAGCTATTGGCTACTGGCTATGAACTTCCTTGTTTTAGTCTGGTCGTACATCATCACGTACGAATCCGTCGGACTTTGGTTGATCGTGTGTAGGAAAGTCCGTTCATTTGGAAAGTACGTCCGTCGAAGTCCGCAGGACAAAGTCTGCCGTCAAGTCCGCTCGTGTGTACGCGGCATTAGATGTGAGTCTGCATAACAAGGGTACCACAGATGTCTCCAAACCTGTACCTCATTCCCACATGTACCTCCCCCACTTATAACTAAGAACAAATGACGAATGACACCGATCTGGAGTAAAGTTGGCCAGGTTGGCCATTTATTAACAAATAAACAAATATAAGATTCCTTAAAACAGAAACAATATACATAATCCATTACCCATGACGTAAAGTTTGTCGGTCTTGGGAGGCACCAAAGAACCCAAATCAGGTTATGTATCTGTGTTACTACTAAACGATCCCCAGCCACGCAACACCTGCTCGGGGACAAACACACTTCTCCGCAGATACATCACTGTTTATTACTTTCCAGTTAATCCACCATTAACTGGGATCCACCAGAGGATGCCATACCTTAGATGGGTCACACTAGGAACTGATCCAAAATTGTTAATGCCTCCAAAAACCCCAACCATCAAGACTTTAAGAACTGCAGTTAAACCAAGGCAATACATGGTGGGAGGGCAGGAGATTGCTTCCCATCCGTTGATCCCTAGGGGCTTGCCACTTTTTTGGATCTCCACCCTGCCTACATCCCCAGCAGCCCCACTTACTCTCTACAGGTGAGCCAATAACGGTAGGAGACCACCCCACCTAAAGGTATTTCAAACTTAACCCTATCCTTTCCTGTTTCCCCTGTCCCCCCTGTCATGTGGCCTTTCGCCTATTTTATTTTTGCTACGGGTCTATCTTTAGTTTTCTTTATTTATGCTTTTTTTTTTCATTTATTTTCACCTGGTTATCCTGCCAGTAAGTCGGTTGTTTTTCAACTTCCTATAGATCCTTTTCACACTGGGTTGGGTGCCGGCTTTAGTGGTAAAGCGGCGCTCTTTTTTTGTGGTGCCTTGTCACTGTTATAGCTGTTATATACAAACCACTTACCACCGACATGGGTGCTTACAATGCTCAGCTTTTTATTTATGTAATCTGCCTTTAACTTCCCTGGCGGTATGATTATGTCAGATTTTTGCGTCTCAAAGCGGTACAATTGTTTTATAGAAATTTGGCATTATATATTGTAGGCCTGTAATTCTTAGTAATAACACACTTAAATATGCCCAAACAAGAGTCTAGTAGACATCCTGGGTATGATAAAGTTTGAAACACGAAATCATAAATTATAATATATTAAAAAATTTATAAATAATTTAAAAAAATTATAATATAATAATATGTAGCGCTGGTAGATTTCTAATCTACTGCTGATAGGTTAATCTTGTGGGTTACTTGTTAGGTGAAGTTAGATTTGCCTCTGTTCCAGCTTGGCTGAGTTGCGTGTAGTTCCACACTGTGCCGGTGGGTGTCGTTGTCACCATGGGCTGGTGTTGGAAAGGCAACGTGTTGAAGCGTATGAGTGCTCCTCTGTCCCGGAGACAACTCGGTGGAGGTGGTCCTCCGAGTTGCATTCTGGGAGAGGGTATTTATGGGACAGACGCCATGTTTAGGGGTTCGTTTTCAGCCACCTGCTGGCCCTCCTGGTATGCGTTAGGAGTACCACCTCGTGGTCCTCCGTTCCGGAGGCCCACATCACTGCGGCGTGTGGGTGGGCCCGGAAGCCTGTCTGGGGCCTACCACAGCGGCAGAGGAATGGTCCGGGGCTGTCCATCCAGAGTGAAGAAGCTGGACAACCGAGAAGATCCCAGGGGAGGACCCGTCATGGAAGTGAAGAGTGCTGGTCTGGAGAGGGGCCTGGTGACGTATCCTGAAGTAATCTTACTGCATAGTACTGCCGGGTTTGCTTAAAGGTTCAAGTACTGTATCTGACATTCATCGTAAACCATTACATCCTGTGGCAGAGGATTGTACGGGTTTTGCTCCAAACAAGTCTGTGGCAGAGACTTTTGTTCGCGCTACGTACTGGCTGCTAGGCAAGTGAGACAGGCCTATCCAGGCGGGCAAATATTGAATTCCACAAGGGGAGTATATTCAGTTACAAGCGTTCAATTCCTAATGATGTACCAAAGAACACTAAGAAAAGGTATTTGAGCTTCCCTGCAACTTTCCTTCTGCCTCTTTCCTGCTACTTCCTTTATTACCTGTTCATTAAAGCATTGGAAAAGACACTCAAGTGTCTGGTGCCTACATTGTCCAGAGGTAAACTCAACGGAACCCTAGACCCGGTGCCGGTGAAATGGAGGTGGTGAAAGTGAAGGCAACAGCCCGTTTTTAAACCAGCAGCTCCACCGAGAGTTAGTGCTACAATAATAAAATTAATTTCCTCATTAATCACTATCGCTCAATTCTGTAAGTGTTCTAATTTACTAACGCTGTTTTCTAGCTGGTCTAAAACCACTTTTGACGTAAAGGGACACTTTTTGAATGCCATGATCAATCTCAAGTTTCCAGGCAGAAAGAACAGTATATATAAAAGTGCAGGCAGGGCATGGACCAAAGCACTAGGGACAAAAGGGATATGAAATGATTTGATACAGTAATGTAATCTTACAGATGTAGATCTGTATGTGTTATGTTTTTTGTACTTTTTGAATTTGCCGCCAGGCTCCGCCCCCCTGCATTGCTTCGCTCGCAGGGAATGGAGTCCAGCACACAGAGGCATCGGGCGGAGGACGGAGCCCGCAGACACAGCGGGGAGACATCACAGGATCCTGGGGACAAGGTAAGTAACCTGCACCAGGATCCTGAGATGCACTCCCAAGCTTGGGGTTACCGCTAATGGTACTGAAATTTAACCCCGAGCTAAACTTGGGATTACTGCCAGGGAGGTTAACCACTTCCTGCCCAGCCTATAACAAAATGACGGTCGGGCTGTGGTTCCATTATCCTGACTGGACGTCATATGACATCTTTCAGGATAACAGCCAGACTGGAGACACCCTGAGACAGGAAGTGTGTTACTGGCTGGATACCTGGGGGAAAACAATCCTATAATGAAAATAGGAAAATAGAGGACAAGGAATGCAGCCATCGCCTTTAAAGTGATTGTAAACTTCAATCGATTACTTGTACCTATCGGTAAGCTTATAATAAGGCTTGTGATAAATAGTACACCGGAGAAAATCTCCCTGATTAATAGCACTTGCTACTGTGTATACAACAAATTACAAATGGGTATTAAAGTGACAACATGAAAACAGATTAAAAAAAAGTGTAAATTCAAAAATTATTAATTACAAAATTTGTGACAAAATTTGAAGAAATATATATAGTCCATGTATTAGATGATATAAAATCTGCAATCCTATGCAGACAATTCTCCCAGGTATGCAGATAGCCTTAACTGCATATAGCCCGCAATATCCAATAATATACCAAATGTTACTTTCCAAAGGAAGCACAAATGGCAAACAATACTGAATACAGATCCCTACTCACCAGACATCATTGACTCTCTTTGCCTTACGACAAGAGAAGTCAAATCGGGCTTGTATGGTCTCCGTGACCGGGTGTAAAACACCAACCAGATCTCCTGTCCTCTCCGCAGTTCGGGGTAGGGTCTCTCAATTGGCAGGGTGGACCAGAAAGAAGAAGAAAAAATTACCCCTCATAGCGTAAAAAAGTTTTGAAAAGTACTTAAAAACCTTCAAGCTAAGTGACATCCATGGAAACAAAAAATTATCCCTTGTACAATAGCCGCATGTAGGGGTAAGCAATAAAATTGGCCTAGGGGTCAGCATGTGTTCCACCTAGGACTCAGCTACTCGCACCGTGCATCTCATCTTGACGCGTTTTGTCATCAATGTGACGTCATCAGAAGGGATGTTTTTATGTTTCCATGGATGTCACTTTGTTTGAAGGTTTTTAAATACATTTTGAAACTTTTTTACGCTATGAGGAGTTTTCTTTTCTTCTTCTTTCTGGTCCACTCTGCCAACTGAGAGACCCTATCCGTGTTATCCCGAACTGCTGGACAGAGAGGGCGGGAGTTCTGGTTGGGGTTTCACACCCGGTCAAGGAGAACATACAAGCCCGATTTGACTTCTCTTGTCGTAAATCAAAGAGAGTCAACGACGTCTGGTGATTAGGGATCTGTATTCAGTATTGTTTGCCATTTGTGCATCCCTTGGAAAGGAACATTCGGTATATTATTGGATATTGGGGGCTATATGCAGTTAAGGCTATGTGCCTGGGAGAATTTTCTACATAGGATTACAGATTTTATATCATCTATTACATGGACTATATATATATTTTTTTTTCAAATTTTGTCACAGTAATTAATGGTTTTTGAATTTACATTTTATTTTTTTATTTTTATTGTCTGTTTGTCACTTTAATACCCATTTGTAATTTGTAGCATACACAGTAGCAAGCACTGTTAATCACAGAGTTTCTCTCCGGTGTACTATTTATCACATTATAACCCACAGGTTTGTAACAGCAGCTGCTTTTTTACATATTATTGATTTGTAGATACAAAGTTGTGGTGCGGGTGTATATATATGCATTAGCATATAACCTTTATAATAAGGCTTACCTGTAGGTACTGTAAATGTCTCCTAAACGTGCACCGTTTAGGAGATATTTACTGTATATCCAGCCAATGACGGCATTGGCGCATGCGCTTTGAAGGAACGGCCACCCGGCTGTTCCTTCAGAATCCTGTGCCGTGGATGGCGTCACCCCCGAGCATGTGCGGGAGTGATGTCATCGTGGCTCTGGCCTGTCACATAGTCGGAGTCCGTGGACCCGGAATGAAGACAGGTGAAGATGGAAGTGGCCTCCAGCGTTGCAATGTCAACGAAGCGAAGGCTTTGTTTTCAGGGAAGTTTCATATAATTTGCTAGTATGCGATGCATACTAGCACATTATAGCTTTATCTCGCAGGTCAGAAAAAAAAAATCACCCAGCGGTTTACAACCGCTTTAAAATGGTTCTAAAGCCGTAAGCTTTTTTTTTACCTTACTGCATTCTATGCATTAAGGTGAAAAACCTTCTGTGCTACCGCTCAGGGGGTGGGGCCGAGTCCTGCTGTTGGCGTCAATGGATGCACCAGCGGGACTCAGGAGCGAGCACGCTCGGTTGCCCTCATGGAAAGCAGCTTTCCATGGAGGCACCTGCCAAAGAGGAGGGGCCCCCAGACCCTCCCCTTTTCTTACCTGAGCCCGTTCTGATCCAGCAGTCTGCATGGCAGCAGTGGCTGCCGCCGCTGTCTCCCTCCTCATTGGGAAGCTTGATAGCAGTGGGAGCCATTGGCTCCTGCTGAAGTCAATCAAATGCTGAGACACGGGATCGGGGGGCGGGGCCGTGTCCCGCTGTTTGTGTCAATGGATGCAGTTTGTGTCAGGAGCGAGCACGCCCCAGCGCCCTCATGGAAAGCAGCTGTCCATGGAGGCACCCGCCGAAGAGGTGGGGCCTGGAGCTCCGGCGGGGGACCCCAAAAGAAGAGCATCGGGACTGCTCTGTGCAAAAGCATTGAACAGAGCAGGTAAGTATAACATGTTTGTTATTTTTATTTAACCACTTCAGCCCCTGGAAGATTTTACCCCCTTCCTGACCAGAGCATTTTTTGCGATTCGGCACTGCGTCGCTTTAGCTGACAATTGTGCGGTCGTGCGACGTTGTACCCAAACAAAATTGACGTCCTTTTTTTCCCCACAAATAGAGATTTCTTTTGGTGGTATTTGATCACATCTGCGGTTTTTATTTTTTGCACTATAAACAAAAAAAGGGTGACAATTTTGAAAAAAAAGCAATATTTTTGACTTTTTGCTATAATAAATATCCCCCAAAAAAGATATAAAAAAACGAATTTCATTCTCAAGTTAAGGCTGATATGTATTCTTCTACATATTTTTGGTAAAAAAAAGCGTATATTGATTGGTTTGCGCAAAAGTTATAATGTCTACAAAATAGGGGATAGATTTATGGCATTTTTATTATTTTTTTTATTAGTAATAGCGGCAATCTGCGTCGTTCTGCGATTTTTATTGTAACTGCGACATTATGGCGGACACATCAGACACTTTTGACACTATTTTGGGACCATTGTCATTTATACAGCGATCAGAGCTATAAAAATGCACTAATTACTGTGTAAATGACACTGGCAGGGAAGGGGTTAAACACTAGGGGGCGATCAAGGAGTTAAGTGTGTCCTAGGGAGTGATACTAACTGTGGGGGGGGGTGGGCTACCTAGGACATGACAGAGCTCACTGCACCCGATGACAGGAAGCATTAGATCCCTGCCATGTCTCTAGGCACAACGGGGAAATGCCTTGTTTACATAGGCATCACCACCGTTCTACCTCTCCACGCCGCAATCGCGGGCCGCCGGCGAACATCGAGTTCCCGGGACCCGCAGGCACGCCCGATAGGTGGCAAATTTAAAGGGGCGTACAGGTACGCCCATTTGCCTGCCTGTGCCATTCTGACGGCGTACATCTGTGCGCGGCGGTCGGCAAGCGGTTAAAGAAAAAAAAACAAACAAAGGTTTAGAGCGACTGGTTAGCTAAAATATATGAGATTTTTATTTTTGGGTTTAATACCGCTTTCATTTTACTTTTCCAATTAATATAAATGCATTTCCTCTAAATGGAAAAGTTCACCATTTTAACAAAAATGCCCTGATTTTTGCAGAAATGTCATTGAAGTGAAAGCAGTCCTAACTTGTGATGACACCACCTACTTCTAAAAGTAATGGATATGACTTTTTTTATATTTACAAAGAAAGATTAATGGTTTTGCTGACCAATGCCATTCATTTAGGCTGACAATATCGGTTTTACTGGGTAATCATGATGCTTTTAAAAGCATCCTTTAAATATTTAAAGCAACAGGCACCCCTAATTTATTCAAAGCAAGCTGTGACTTTACCAGGGATTGGTGACTGATGGTTCTGGATTGGATTGGATTGGTATTTGTGCTCAATGTGCCACTTAAGTTGTTTCAGTCCGTTTAAATGTATCCTTCACACTACATGACCTTCCTCACCTTCACAGTCCTTATCCCCCAGAGCATTGCCCATAATGAATAAGTTATTCAAATCAAATTAGAGCTCACTCAACCAGCCCTGTCTTCTCCTACAATGAGATTGTTTCACTGTTATATAAAGATCTTTAGAATTCTGAAAGAAAAAAAAGTCACATAAGCAAACCTTGAACTTAAATAAAGTGGATGAAAACCCAATTGCTAAGGTACCATATACGCTGTAACATTATTTTTACATTTATTTTCATAAATTCATCATTTAAAAAAACATACAAACACTTTCTCCTACTCCACCTCAATGCAGCAAAATCAATAATGGAAATCACCCCATCCATCTACCCTACAAGAGTGGCTCCTTTTAATTAATATGGTAACCAGTATGGAGAAATTGATTCATATAGGCCTGGATAATATACTTAAATACATGGACTAACTGGCAATTAATCCAATAAAACAATACCAAAAAAAAAAACCTCTACATTTGGCATGTACTTAAATCCCCAAAATGCAGGAAGTTGCCCAACCCTATGGACTTCTTTCCCCCACTTTCTCCTTTAGAGGTCCAGATTCTTCAATGGGAAGGCAAGAGATGCTGCCATGTGAGCCCTTCAGGCCTACAAGAGTGGCTCCTATGAATTAAAACAGTAGCCAGTATGGAGGAACTAATTCATAGACCATGCTATTATACCCAAAACTTAAATATGTGGACCAACTGGCACTTAATCCAATAAAAGAATACCTAAAAAACCCTGTACACTTGGCAAATGCGTATATCACCAAAATGCAGGAAGTTGCCTGACCCCACTGACTCCCTTCCCCCACTTCCTTCTTTAGAGGCCCAGGTGCTTCAATGGGAAGGCCAGAGATGCTGCCATGTGAGCCCTTCGGGCCTACAAGAGTGGCTCCTATGATTTAAAACAGTAGCTAGTATGGAGGAACTAATTCATAAACTTTGATACTACATCAAATACTTAAATATGTGGACCAGCTGGCACTTAATCCAATGAAAGAATACCTAAAAAACCCTCTACACTTGGCAGATACTTATATTTCCAAAATGCAGGAAGTTGCCTGACCCCACAGATTTCCTTCCCCTACTTCCTTCTTTAGAGGCCCAGATGCTTCAATGGGAAGGCCAGAGATGCTGCCATGTGAGCCCTTCAGGCCTACAAGAGTGGCTCCTTTGAATTAATAAGGTAACCAGTATGAAGGAACTAATTCATATGCCAGGATAACCTGTCCCAATACTTAAATATGTGAACCAGCTCTCACCTATTCCAATAAACTAATACCTAAAAAAAAAAACCCTACACCTGGCAGATACTTGTATCCCTAAAATACAGAAGGTTACCTGACCCTATGGACTTCCTTCTCCCTCTCCCTTCTTTAGAGGTCCAGTTGGTTCAATAGGAAGGCCAGAGATGGTGACAAGGGAGCCCTATTATGGCAATCTGCTGACCTATGCCAAGCCACTTACCATTCACTCTTTTTTCTTCCTTCCTACCCTTCTTCCAACCCTACTCCTTTTGCCCGGTCCCACCCCCCTCTACCACCCTTTAAAAAAAAAGGCTTCCCCCCAAGATGTGGCTGGGTCCCAGTGATTTAGCCTTTGATTTATAGGAACAGATACAGGAGGAGACCTATAGCATTACCTTCTGCTCCATGAATGCTACTGTTATCTGCCTGTTCTTCACTATCCTTCATAACCTCATTCCACTCCATCCTTTAGATCTCTGTCTAGTCAGAGCATGGCTGAACACCTGTAAAGCTGGCCTTACGCTAGAAGAATTTAATTTGAAAGAATTAGGAAAATTGTTTTCAGGACATTGGTTCCATTTTCTAATAGTTGATGAGGTCACATTTGACACATTTTGACATTTTTGTCATCTTGTCATAGGGGAGAAGGATAGAGGTTCTTTTCTTGAACGATCAAATTTCTAATTGTGAATGTGGTTTTCATTTGAGAAAAATTGTACTTATTGCAATGTGCATCCTGAAATTGAATATAGAATTCAAAACAATGACATGAATATCCCATGAAAAATGTAGGGCTTTTATACAACATTTTTTGAGTGCATAATAACACTATCAAATGCTCTGACAAATCATTTTTTTGCATTTCCATAAGAATGATCGAATGGATTTCTACTGGTGCTTTAGGCTTGTCTGATTTCCCTCTGTTGCTTACCCTGCCCTACTGCCCCCCCCCCCCCCCCCCAACACCGCCCCACCATAGAAATATTGTATCACCACCTTGAAGTTACTCGCTCTACTGAACACCTGCTAAGGACCAACTTCCCTGTCTGTACTTAGGTCAGCAGTTATAGCTAGCTGGCCTTTAGCAGCCCCCATTCCCTAAAGGCAAGCAGGTGTACTGGTACCCCCTGGTCTTAGAACATAATGCTGTAGTTCCTGGCGATTGAGTGAGGCAAGGAAGGGTACCTGTAGTCTCAAGGCTGGTCAGGCACTAAACAGCAGCTGGTGGAAAAATCCTGGGAGAGTCCAAGGCCAAGGCAGGTTGTGGGCAAGCATAATCTGTGCAAAAGTGCCAAAATTGGGGCAGGTATCAAACAAGTGTAATTCTGAGGTCAGAGCAGGGAGTGAGCAAGCAAAGTCTAGTAAACAATCTGAGGTCAAGTTCAGGCAGCAATCCAAAGCGTAATCTGGGTACAAGGCAGGGGTCAGTAACAAGGGACCGTGATAACAAATAGCACGGCAGGGTACAACGAGAAGGGAGCTGAGAAGCTAATGCTATCACAAGCCCAGCGCTTCAGGCTTGTGATATTCACATACTAGGACATGCCACGACCAGCCAATCAGGGAACCACCATGGCCAGATGAAGCGGCACTCAAGGTCCGAGCAGAAGCCACAGGACAACTCGATCTCTTAACAGACGGCTGTGCGAATGCTTGAGACATTGTACAGACTTTTTTTTTTTTTTAATAAACAGACCCTATAGACTTGCATTGTGAGGATGAGCATTAAAGCGCGACCAATATGCAGCACTGCAAATCAGGAATCAAAACTTAAATAAGTAATGAGCAAATATTTAATGTATGTTGTGCCCCATGAACATATATCATTAAAGATTAAACATAGAAACAAGGTTTTGATTACATAAACACCCCTTTGGTAAGATCTTAAAGAATTCCAGGTATGGGTATCTTACATGTAGCGCTGGTAGATTTTTATCTACCGCTGATAGGTAAATTTAGTGGGTCGATCATTATAGGAAGTTGGATTTGCCTCTGTTCCAGCTTGGCTGACGTTGCGTGTGGTTCCGCATTGTGCCGGTGGGTGTCGTTGTCACCATCGGCAGGTGTTGGAAAAGCAACGTGTTGAAGCGAATGAGTGCTCCTCTGTCCCGGAGACAACTCGGTGGAGGTGGTCCTCCGAGTTGCATTCTGGGAGAGGGTATTTATGGGACAGACGCCATGTTTTAGGGTTTTTTTTCAGCCACCTGCTGGCCCTCCTGGCCGACAGGTATGCACTAGGAATACCACCTCGTGGTCCTCCGTTCCGGAGGCCCGCATCGCTGCGGCGTGTGGGTGGGCCCAGAAGCCTGTCTGGGGCCTTCCACAGCAGCAGAGGAATGATCCTGAGCTGTCTATCCTGAGTGAAGAAGCTGGACAACCGAGGAGATCCCAGGGGAGGACCCATCATGGAAGGATCATGCAGAGTGCTGGTCTGGAAAGGGGCCTGGTGACTCGGTTGGAGGACGCATTCCGAAGTAATCTTACAGTATAGTACTGCCAGGTTGGCTTAAAGGTTCAAGTACTGTATCTGACATTCATCACAAACCAATACATCCTGTGGCAGAGGATCGTACGGGTTTTATTCCAGATAAGTCTGTGGCAGAGACTTTTGTTCGTGCCGCGTGCTGGCTGCTAGGCAAGTGAGATGATGTCTATCCAGGCGGGCAAAGATTAAATCCTACGAAAGGGGGACTATTCAATTACAAGTGTTCAATTGCAAAGAATGTTCTGAAGAAATACAACAGAAAGGTATTTGAGCTTCCCTGCAGCTTTCCTACTACCTCTTTCCTGCTACTTCCCTTGTTCGTTTTATTAAAGCATTGGAAAACCTACTCAAGTGTTTGGTGCTTATATCGTCCTGAGGTAAACTCAACGGAACCCTAGACCCGGTGCCGGTGAAACAGAGGTATCGAGAGTGAAGGTAACAAGCCCGCTTAAACCAGCAGCTCCACCGAGAGTTATTGCTACATACATATAGTTACATTGATCCAGCTCTAGACGTTCCTGGTAAAGGGCTGCACTGACTCTGGACTTGATAAAACACAGTGGACCAACACCAGCAGATGACATGGCTCCCCAAATCATCACTGAATGTGGAAACTTCACACTGGACCTCATGAAACTTGGATTCTGTGCCTCTCCACTCTTCCTCCAGACTCTGGGACCTTGATTTTCAAATGAAATCCAAAATATTCCACAGTCAGTGATGATTTGGGGAGCCATGTCATCTGCTGGTGTTGGTCTACTGTTTTTCATAAAGTCCAAAGTCAGCGCAGCCCTCTACCAGGAAATTGTAGAACAATTCATCCTTTCCTTCTCTGGCCAGCTTTATGGAGATGCTGATTTCATTTTCCAGCAGGACTTGGCACCTGCCCACACTGCCAAAAGTACCAATACCTGGTTTAATGATCATGGTATCACGGTGCTTGATTGGCCAGCAAACTCGCCTGACCTAAACCCCAGGAATCTGTGGAGTATTGTCAGGAGGAAGATAAGAGATACCAGACCCAACCATGCAGATGAGCTTAAGGCCGCTATCAAAGCAACCTGGTTTCCATAACACCTCAGCAGTGCAACAGGCTGATGCCCTCCATGCCACACCGCATTGATGCAATAATTCATGTAAAAGGAGCCCCGGCCAAGTATTGAGTGCATACTATACTGTACATGGACATACTTTTCAGTAAGCCAATATTTCAGTATTAAAAATCCTTTTTTTTTATAGGCCTTATGTAATATTCAGATTTTCTGAGATACTTACTGGTAATTTGGGGTTTTCACTAGCTGTAAGCCATAATTACCAAAATGAAAAGAAAGAAATGCTTGAACTATATCACGCTGTATGTAACGCATCTATATAAACTATACGTTTGAGTTTCACTTTTCAAATTGAATTACTGAAATACCGTATATACTCGAGTATAAGTCGAATTTTTCAGCACATTTTTTTTGTGCTGAAAGTGCCCCCCTCGACTTATACTATAAGTCAAGCACTTTTCTGCAGCAAAAAATTTCATTTTCCGAACCGAATTTGGGGCCCCATATCTCAGGGCCACTTGGTGCTAGAAACCCCAAATTTGGTATGCAAACCTAGTGGACCTGGTACCACAACATATCCAAAGCTGAAGTTCCTAGCCCTAAGTGGCCCCGAGATACGGGGCCCCAAAATCGGTTTGGAAAATGTCATTCTCTGCTGCAGAAAAGTGCTTGACATTTTCTGAACTGATGTTTGGGGCCCTGTATCTCGGGGCCACTTGGTGCTAGAAACCCCAGCTTTGGAAATTGTATGGTGATAGTTCCACTAGGTTTGCACACCACATTTGGGGTTCCTAGCACTAAGTGACCCCGAGATACGGGGCCCCAAATTCGGTCAACTGTGTCTATCTGCAGCAATGTCATTTCGGGACCCTTTGGGTTCAGAGACCCCAAATTTTGGCTGCAGCTAGGGGGCATCTAGGAACCCTTAACTACTGAGTTTGAAGTTCAGGGGACCTATGGCTGCAAATGGGCACAGTGATCCTGCAAATGGGCATTGTTGACCCTCTTTTCCACTTACAGTAGCTGTGCATTTCTCACCCTCGTCTTATACTCGGGTCAATAAGTTTTTCCCATTTTTTTTGTGGTAAATTAGGGCCTCGACTTATACTCGGAACGACTTATACTCGAGTATATACGGTAAATTAACTTTTTGATGATATTCAAATTCTCTGTGATGCACCCCTGTGTGTGTATATATATATATATATATATATATATAATATTAAATAGTATATTATATAATACAATATTTATTATAATTATATATATATATATATATATATATATATATATATATATATATATATATATATATATATATTTAATTAGTATATTATATAATACAATATTTATTATAATTAAATATGACGACCATAAACATTAATTAACATAACCCCATATAATATAACAATCTATTCCCATACTACATCTGTTTTTCAGGTTTTTTAATTCACATAAATCATTTATTAAAATTAAATCTTACACTGCATATTGTGGTTTCCTAACACACAAAAAAGTAATATCCCAAGTTAATAATTTCCCAAATTCAAAAGCACTGACTACGAAAAATGCAGATTCCTCTCTTCAATAATAACTCCAGCCATCTGGTCAGCTCCGCTCACTGACCTTTCCTGTTTGTTTACTGAGTTATTAATGAGATGGGCTAATTCAATATGCTACATGGACCATATGCTGTTTAGTAAGAGCTACAGTCTACCATCCAAATTCCATATCTACACTCTTACTAGATGGAAACCCAATCATTCACAACATAATCTTTAACATGTTCATGTCATTTCAGATCTCATCTCCAGTCTTTATAACCGATTGCCCTCTGGAAGATTTACCCCCATTCATAACCAGGCCATTTTATGCTTTTTGGCACTGTGTTACTTTAACTGACAATTGCGCAGTCATGCATCGCTGTACTCAGACGAAATAAAAAAAAAAAAAAAATCCCACAAATAGAGCTTTTTTTGGCGGTATTTGACCGGTATTTGTGCTATAAATAAAAAAAAGCCAGAAAATTTTGAAAAAAAAAAAACCAATATTGTTTACTTTCTGCTATAAAACATATCCAATAAAAAAGATAATTAAAAATCAAATGTCTTCATCAATTTAGGCCAATATGTATTCTGCTACATGTCTTTGGTATAAAAAATCCCAATGAGTGTATATCGATTGGTTTACGCAAACGTTATAGCCTCTACACACTATGGTATGCTGTATATACTGGAATTTTTATTCATTTATTTTGTTATGCTATTAATGACTGTGATCAGCAACTTATAGCGATGCTTCGATAGTATGGCAAGCCCTCTGACATTAACTGACACTTTGTAGGAACCATTGACACTAATACAGTGATCAGTGCTAAAAATATGCACAGTCACTGTACTAATGACATGGCTGGGAAGGGGTTAAACATCAGGGGCGTTCAAAGGGTTAAATGTGTGCTAACCAATTTTTTATGTGTGTACCGTGTGCTGCCTTTACTAAGGGATGTAAGGGTTTTTATTTCCTGCTTTGCAGGGAAACAAAAACCGCCACATCCCCACTGACATAACAGAGCTCTGTATTGTTTACCCTCCTATTTGTACCCACAACGAGCCCCCGTGGATCCCTCCCAACATCAGGTGGATGCGTTTAGCCACCACCATGCGGGGAGGATGGCACAGAGCGAACATCCGACCACATCATATCGCAACGTGGCCACGGCAATAATGTCATGTCTGGAGCGCCAGCGTCCTCTGCCGAGTCCTCCACCTGACACCGATGCTTATGTTGCTTTGGGCTTGCGTCCTGCCCTGTTTGTCTTGCCGGGCCCTCGTGGATCCCATGGCCACAGCTCCTGGAATAGACATTTCTAGCGGCAGCCAACAGAAAATGAGCATGCGATTTCTCTCTCAACAGATTTGTAAGTATGGGCCTCTTGGTGGCCCTTTAGTGTTTTGCACTAGTACAACATTCATTATCTATTATCTTTATTACATACCTAGAAGGGGTTGTAAAACCTTGAGGTTTTTCACCTTAATGTATTCTATGCATTAAGGTGAAAAACCTCCTGTGATACAGCAGCCCCCCAGGACCACCCCCCCTTTACTTACCTGAACCCGTTCTTTCCAGCGACGGGGATGAGCACACCAGCTCCAGCCGGTGTCTCGGGTCCTGATTGGATAGATTGATATCCAACCATTGGCTCCCACTGCTGTCAATCAAATCCAATGACGTGGGGGCCGGGCCGAGTCCTACTGTTTGTGTCAATGGACGCAGCAGCAGGACACGGGAGCGCGCCCGCACGAGTGCCCCCAGGGAAAGCACTTCTCTGTCTGGGCACTCGTGACGAGGAGGAGCCAGGAGCGCCGCTGGGGGACCATAGAAGAGGAGGAAGTATTGTTAAATCCGATTTAGGGGTCTCCAAACAAGACAGATGATGAGATAGTGAGTCCAGATCTTAAGACAAGATAAATAGGTGCTTTATTATATACACTGCAGTGGAGAGACACAACACACACCGATATTCAGCTCTACCAGGCCGAACGAAGAAGGAAGTGTCTCTGCCTTAAAAACATCAATTTTAACCATATATACTTTATGAATATGCATAAGCACTAGGCGTGTTATAGGTGTGATCGTATAGTTTAGTCCAATCAGCATTCATATCTTCTTAGTAGCAAGGGAACAGTTGAATGGGTGGTTACATCATGTGACTGACGAAAAAATAAAATTCAGCAGTATCTGGTCAGTTCAGACTGGTTTTGGTTCGAAAGCCTATATTGAGCAGCTTTCTGGGTTCTTATCAGTAGTTGTGTCATCACATCTCCAACAGTTTAGATTTCCTAGGAACTAAAACAAATCAAGCATAATATAAATTCTTAAAGCGACAGTCTCTATATACATCTATCTATCTATCTATCTATCTATCTATCTATCTATCTATCTATCTATATATAACTCAACATTATCTGACCCCTGTAATTCTACTCAGTATGACATGTTTGTTATTAAAAAAAAAACAAGACTTTACAATCCCTTTAAATTGTTTTATTTCATAGATATTGTGTTTGCATCAACGGTTGGTTGTTTACGAAACGCGTTGGTCTACTGAAATGCATTCTCATACCCACTATGGATTGTTTTATGGAATACTGTACCTGGCTATGAAAATTTAATATATTATGTATAAAACCACAAATCTGTTTGACAATATGGTAGCTGTCCATGTTGACATGTACCAATAAATCTGCATTTTATATTTCATTATTGGGTGTGTCACACCTCATTCAAAGTCCCAAAGGGGAAAATGTTGTAACTTTCTAAACAGCAAACAATGGCCTGGTGATGAAGGAGGGTAAATTCTTCTGGAGCTGAGGTGGTTAAAAATGAAGCCAAGCTTGTGCTTAAAAACTCTAGCGGCCTGTAAAAAAAATAGTCTGAGCACAAATTGTAATATATTATTAATTCAAATTGGTTGTTATATTTTTTTTAAACAGCCCAGCCATGCAATACAAGCCATCTCGGACCGAAAATAATAGGCAGCTCCCTTGCAGGAAAATGTGCTGTTTTATTAAAGATGTCATTCCTAGTGAGATGTCAGAACGGTTAAGGGCGGATATTTATAAAGATACTGCAGAGGGTCTCCTGGTTACAGAGTCAGTGAGACGTGATGGAAGCGAGAACATGTCCCGGCTCCTTAACCTTGATAGGTCAGTGCTCATCTTCTACGGGTGACCTCTGGGGTTTTCTAGAGCAAATCAAATAAATTGGTGTGAGCTCAACTGTCAATAAAAACCCAGGAGAGCGCAGCCCTCTTCTCATATTTCCTCCACTATAAACCCAGCGTACAGTTTAAGTTGCTTGTCCTTGTGCTCCTGAATGACTAATATATTGTACTGGAAACTTTTCTGCACATTTGTTTCTTCTCTTCGATTTAAAGCAACTTCTCCTTGGCTTAAAGGGAATTTCTTTTTTTTTTTCTTTTTAAACTGACATTCGCTTTAAAAAAGGGAAAAATCAATTTGCTAAGTGAAGAGCCTCTACTCCTTAACCACTTGCCTACCGGGCACTTTCAACCACTTCCTGCCCAGGCCAATTTTCAGCTTTCAGAGCTGTCACAATATGAATGACAATTGCGCGGTCATGTTACACTGTACACATATGACATTTTGTTTCAAACAAATAGAACTTTCTTTTGGTGGTATTTATTCACAACTGGGTTTTTATTTTTTGCTAAACAAAACATAAAAAAATGTAAAAGAAAAAGAAAATATGTTTTTTTTTAGTTTCTGTTATAACATTTTGCAAACAGGTGATTTTTCTCCTTCATTGATGTGAGCTGATTAGGCAGTACTGATGGGCACTGATAGGCAGCACTGATCAGCACTGATGAGGAAGCACTGGTGAGCACTGAGACACTGATTGGCAGCCCTGGTGGGCACTGGTTGGCAGCATTGATGGGCACTGATGAGGCAGCACTGGTGGGCACTGAGGCACTAATTGGTAGCACTGATGGGCACTGATGGATGGACACCAGCAGATGGACACCGGCAGCAAAAAAGCGCCCTGAGGCGATTCAGTTGGCATAGGTAGCGCTATACAAGTCACTCATTCATTCATTCAATCACTGATTGGCAGCACTGATGGGCACTGATAGGCAGCACTGATAGGCAGTGATGAGGCGGCACTGATGGGCAATGATGAGGCGGCACTGGTAGGCACTGAGGCACTAATTGGTAGCACTGATGGGCACTGATTGGCAGCACTGATGGGCACTGATAGGCAGCACTGATAGGCAGTGATGAGGCGGCACTGATGGGCAATGATGAGGCGGCACTGGTAGGCACTGAGGCACTAATTGGCAGCACTGATGGGCACTGATAGACTTTACTGATGGGCAATAATGAGGCAGCACTGATGAGCACTTATGAGGCGGCACTGGTGGGCACTAATTGGCAGCACTGATGGGCACTGATTGGCAGCACTGATGGGAACTGATAGGGAACTGATAGGCTGCACTGATGAGGCAGCACTAGTGGGCACTGATAGGCAGTGCTGATTGTCATTGTTGGGGCTGCCCTGATTATCAGTGTAGATGTTTCCTTTCACACTAGCCGGTTACCAGCTCTCCTCTCCTCACACTATGACAGTGTGATGAAAGGAATGCCGATAAGGGAAATTAAGATAGGATTTACAAAAATTTTCCTAGTGTCATGGCGCATACATGTAGTAGGCAGGGATTCTACCACAAGTATGATGCCATGGATTGGTGTTAGGAAACAAAAATTAAGGTAAGTATTTGATAAAATTTTCCATTTTCCTAGTGCCAGTTCATGGCAGCATCCATGTAGTAGGTGGAGATTCTACCACAAGCATGGTGCTGTGGATTGGTGTAAGGAAAGGGAAATTACAGTCAGTATTTGATGCAATATTCCATTTTACTGGCACCAACATGGCAGCATCCATGTGGTAGTATCTCCACCTTCTACATGTATGTTGCCATGGACTGGTGCCAGGAAAATTGTATCAAATTCTTACTGTCATTTTTTTTTCCTGGCGCCAATCCATTGTGGCATACCTATGGTAGTATCCCTATCTACAACAAGTATACTGCCATTGATTGGCACCAGGAAAGTAAAATTACAGTAAGTATTTGAAACTATTTTCCTTTATGGATGTGATCTGAGGTCATCAGTGTGCACCTTCCTGTTTTCCTGCTTTCCTATTGAGGTAGCTAAATGTTGCCACCAAATGAATTAAATGGCTTTTACAGGAAGGCACATCTGGGTTGATTTTTGGGTTGACTTTGAGCCCATTGGCTAGAAAGCAAATTTTGACCAGTTAAGACAACCAGCCATTTATTTAGACATCTTATGTCTCTTTTAATTAATGATTTTTAAAATAACAGGAAGTAAAGCGAACTGATAAACTTTTACGATTCTTCCCTTTCAAATAATTTGCATTATTACTGCCGAGCAGATCCGGTTTTGACATCCATATGCAGCGCAAAGCAATGCAGCATATAGTATTAGCTTATGCAAATCAACTGTGAAAATATTTAGTGATATGCATATCATTAACAAATAAAAGAGCACTTCATCCAAACCCAACTGAAATAAACCCACGTAAGTTTGGAGAAGTGGCGTGTCTTTAGTGATTGCCTATGTAAATTGAGAGAAGATTGATAGATTTACAGCTAAATCAACCATGTCCGATCAGATGGACCATTACTAACCTAATTTAACACACCACCAAATATTGCTTTAAGATCCATTTGCCGTAATGCCAAGATGACATGGATGGTTTCAAAGCTAATACTGGGGAACATCTTTAATACATAATGCAAATTTAATGCAGACAAAGGAAAATAAAGATCCCAAATTAAATCAGTACTTATTGGTGTATGTTATGGAAGATATCATCTGCTTTTTCCAGGTGTCAAAAAGGTTTGGTGTTGGCTCTCAGGAAAAGACTCAAGCATTCATAAAGTAATATTAATCACCAACTCCTTCTAAAACTAATATTGCAGTTTTGCATGATTGCTTAACCCTTTCTCTGCCAAAGTCATTTTTGCGTTTTTTTGCACACATGTTAAAAAAATTATTTTAGGCCCGAGGATTAGTTAAAACCCCAAATATTTTATATTTTCTGAAAGCAGACACCCTAGAGCAGTGATGGCGAACCTTGGCACCCCAGATGTTTTGGAACCACATTTCCCAAGATGCTCATGCACTCTGCAGTGTAGTTGAGCATCATGGGAAATGTAGTTCCAAAACAACTGGAGTGCCAAGGTTCATCATCACTGACCTAGAGAATAAAATAATGGTAGTTCCAATTTTTTATGTCACACAATGTTAGTGCAACGGTTTATAAAACATAACATTTCAGTAAAGAATACACTAAAGTTAATTTTAAGGCACACAATTGCAACATATTACCCAATTGTTTGGTAAAATATAAAAAAAAATAGGTTGCACCGGGTAAATAGATACCCAACACGTCAAGGCTTAAAATGATGTGTGCCTATGGAACGGCAAAAAACGTTGGTACTCTATATTTTCCTTAGGTGACACTTTAAAACCCCTACAGATAATTAGTTTAGACGTAACCATGAATAATGGGCCTGGGGTTGTTACTGCCACTGCAGTGTGCGTGGTGATATATACCGTGTATCGCAATTCATGTTTTCATGCGTAGGCACTCCCGACACGTGCATTTACATTTGTACATGCATGCATGCTGGGGGGAATCAAACGTTTTTAAGTGCTTGGGTGTAACTTTATTTTTTTACCCTTTTTAATTTTTTTTTCTTCACTAAACTATATTTTTCATCACACGGGAGAAAAAAAAAGTTCCCTATGTGATGAATTTTAGGTTCTCTTTAATGAGAGACATGCAGCAGTGATAGTACACACTGAATAGCAATGTGCACTCTCCAATCTCCCTCATGGCAAGAGGAAGCTGCATCCTGTACAGCTTGAGAAAATGCAGCTCTTTTCCCTCCTCCTGGCAATCTTCCCCTGGGGATTGGAGTTCAAAAGCTCTTGGTTACAGTAGAGTCTCTCTCCTCTGGACTACATTTCCCACAGTGCAGTGCTGCCCGACTCAGCCTATTGAACTCTTCCTTCTCAGCAGCTCCCTCCTCTTGCTGATATGGCTGTTAACCAGTTCAGCACCACAGGGCAGCAGCTACAGAGAGCAGCTGCAGCCAGTGTTTCTCGCGCTCTCCATTCTTAGCCAAGCACCTGGCTACACGTGGTTAAGATTTGTTTGTCACGGTTAGTGGAGAATTGTTAACCACTTGCCGACGGCCCTATAGCAGTTTTAGGATCTGTTTCCACTTGACACGTGTGAAGTCGCATGACAAGTCAAAACCCATGTATTTCAATGGTCCCCGTTTTAATTGGTGTGACGCAAGTCGCAGCGACTCCAAAAAATGTTTTTGCACTACTTTGTTCCGGCTTCGGTGAGACTTGTTCTCACATGGTTTTCACCTGTCGCATGACATCGCATCAAAAATCGCATTGCAAAATCACACTGTAAATCGCACGACTTTGGGGTTGCAATAGTGGAAATAGAGCCTTACTGCTAAAGGGCAGCTGCTATGCGCAGGATCATGCAGAGGTAATCAAATACCACCAAAAGAAAGCTCTATTTTTTAAAAATAAAGGACATAAAATATTTTTATTCGTGTACAGTGTTGCATGACCGCACAATTGTCAGTAGCGCAGTGCCATATTGCAAAAAGTGGCCTGGTCATGAATGGCGGTAAAACCTTCCAGAGGTCAAGTGGTTAAAGTAAGGATCAATTCACTGAGATTTAAAGTGTTACTAAACCCACAACAGTGCAATCAGTCTGTATATGCAGTAAAGCATGCTTGTTGTACTCACTGTGGAATCTAAGGGGATAATCCTCTGTATTGTGTAAAAGGGCTCTTTGATCCTGTATGCACAGATTCTCCTCTTCTTCCACCAACTCCAAAACTGGTCCGGATAAGACAGAGTTAGTAGAGTCACTCTGCACATGCTCCGTTTGGTGTGTATTGCTAGACATTTTATTTTTTTTAGTGAGGGTGCATGTGACCAGCACAGGGCCAATCAGCACTGTCCAGACAGAGGGTCAGGGGTCCTGCATCCTGATAGGACAGCCAGTGCAGTATGAAAACTCCTCCTACAAGCTTACACCAGACACTGATATAAGTCACAAGACTGCTATATACTGCTGATAAAAAAAGATATTTAGCAGTTTATATTTACTAAAATAATTGCGTTTCCATGTTCTGTGTACTGTGGGAGACAAGATATAGTGAATGCAGGTTCTGGGTTTAGTAACACTTTAACACAAGGATTTTTTTAATCTATGTGACTGTTATTTTTAGGGCTCATTTTTAAAAACAATAAAGATCCTTATCCTGGTGTGTTAGCTCTGTCTTATTCTGTCTTTCCACATACAGTGCCTTTATAAAGTATTCATACCCCTTGACATTTTTATACATTTTGTCATGTTACATCCAAAAATGTAAATGTATTTTAATGGGATTTTATGTAATAGACCAATACAAAGTGGCACAATTGTGAAGTGGAAGGAAAATGACAAATGTTTTTTCCATTTTTTTTACAAATAAATATGTGAAAAGTGTGGTGTGCATTTGTATTCAGCCCCCTTTACTCTGATACCCCTAACTAAAATCTAGTGGAACCAATTGCCTTCAGAAGTCACCTAATTAGTAAAAGGAGTCCACCTGTGTGTAATTTAATCTCAGTATAAATACAGCTGTTCTGTGAAGCCCTCATAAGTTTGTTTGAGAACCTTACTGAACAAACAGCATAATGAAGGCCAGGGAGCACATCAGACAGGTCAGGGATAAAGTTGTGGAGAAGTATAAAGCTGGGTTAGGTTATAAAAAATATCCCAAGCTTTGAACATCTCACGGAGCACTGTTCAATCCATCATCCAAAAATGGAAAGAGTATGGCACAACTGCAAACCTACCAAGACATGGCCGTCCACCTAAACTGACAGGCCGGGCAAGGAGAGCATTAATCAGAGAAGCAGCCAAGAGGCCCATGGTAACTCTGGAGGAGCTGCAGAGATCCACAGCTCAGGTGGGAGAATCTGTCCACAGGACAACTATTAGTTGTGCTCTCCATAAATCTGGCCTTTATGGAAGAGTGGCAAGAAGAAAGTTATTGTTGAAAGAAAGCCAGAAGTCCTGTTTGCAGTTTGTGAGAAGCCATGTGGAGGACACAGCAAACATGTGGAAGAAGGTGCTCTGGTCAGATGAGACTAAAATTGCACTTTTTGGCCTAAAAGCAAAACGCTATGTGTGGCAGAAAACTAACACTGCACATCACCCTGAACACACCAACCTCACTGTGAAACATAGGTTTGCAGTGCCATACTCTTTCCATTTTCAGATGATGGATTGAACAGTGCTCTGTGAGATGTTCAAAGCTTGGTAATTTTTTAAAACCTAACCCTGCTTTAAACATCTCCACAACTTTATCCCTGACCTGTCTGGTGTGTTCCTTGGCCTTCATGATGCTGTTTGTTCACTAAGGTTCTCTAACAAACCTCTGAGGGCTTTAAAGAACATCTGTATTTATACTGAGATTAAATTACACACAGGTGGACACTATTTACTAATTAGGTGACTTCTGAAGGCAACTAGTGCCACTAGATTTTAGTTAGGGGTATCAGAGTAAAATCCAAATACACGCCACACATTTCAGATATTTATTTGTAAAACTTTTTGAAAACCATTTATCATTTTCTTTCCACTTCACAATTATGTACCACTTTGTGTTGGTCCATCACATAAAATCGCAATAAAGTACATTTAAGTTTTTGTAACATGACAAAATGTGGAAAATTTCAAGGGGTATGAATACTTTTTTCAAGGCACTGTATATATATATATATATATATATATATATATATATATATATATATATACACCTCTGATTATGCTTACTGTGCTGTAACCCTTTCCACCCTACTAAACTTTATATTATATATATATATATATATATATATTACTGTTTCCATCTTTTGTTTTGTTTTTTTCCTCCTCTGTTGCATCTCAGTGGTGTTAATAGACTGCATCCTCTTTGCAACCACTTCCTGTCTCCATGCCCTTCAGTGATGGCTGCCTGGTATTCCTAGGGGTGCGTTTCCTTATGATGACAACAGTGGACCATGTCTACATAATGTGCGTTCAACTAGCCAACTGTAGTCTCCAACAGAGGGTGACAATGAAGGAACCCAACTAGGAGAAAGGGGCAGGCAGTTGACATCATTTAAAAGGACATGCCTGAACAAGGACCTTCATGGCGGGATCACCAGGGATGATTTTAAGAAAAGCTTTATTTTAATTTTTAATTCAATTTAAATTAAATTATTTAATCAATTTAATTATTTTAATTAATTTATTTAAATCATTTAATTCATTTTAATTTAACCAGTTGCTGACCGCCCAATAACAGTTTTACTACTACAGGGTGGCCACGCTGCTCAGGATCACGTACAGTACAGTAAATATACGTGATCCTGCATTTCCGGGTAGCGGGCGCGAGTGCGTGCCGGCGGCGGCTCGCTCCCACTGTGATTCTACTCAGCGGGAGCTGATCAGTGGGTCCCGCAGACCCGAAGTCCACCGGCACCCGCTGATCATTTGCTACACAGGCAGACCAGCAGTCTGTCTATGTGAACAAGGCAGATTGCCTTTCTGTCAGTAAGGAAGACTTGGATCCTGTGTCTCTGCAAATCAGGGACATGGATCCATGCCTTCCCCTAGTAATAGCACCTCCCTCACAGTAAGAAAACACCAGCTAGGCACACAGTTAACCCTTTGATTGCTCCTGATGTTAACCCCCTTCCCAGCCAGTGTCATTAGTACAGTGATAGTGCTTATTTTTAGCACCGTATTAGTATCACTGGTCCCCAAAAAAGTGTCAAAAGTGTCAGTTAGTGTATGATTTGTCTGCCGAAATATGGCAGTGCCGCTATAAGTCACTGATCACCGCCATTACTAATAAAAAAATAAAAATTCTATAAATATAGCCCATAGTTTATAGACGCTATAAGTTTTGCACAAACCAATTAATATACGCTTATTGAGATTTTTTTAACCAAAAATATGTAGCAGAATACATATTGGTCTAAATTGATGAAGAAATTTGATGTTTTAACATTTTTATTGGATATGCTTTATAGCAGAAAGTAAAAAATATATTTTTATATTATTATTTTTTTTCGAAATTGTCAGCATTTTTTTAAATTAAAAATGCATACCACCAAAAGAAAGCTCTATTTGTGGGGGAAAAAAAGACATCAATTTTATTTGGGTACAGAGTTGCATGACCGCGCAATTGTCAGTTATTTTTTGCAATACGCAGTGTCGTATTGCAAAAAAATGGCCTGGTCAGGAAGGGGGGTAAATCTTACGGAGCTGTAGTTGTTCATTTAATTTTTTGTGTTTAATTTTTTATTTTAATGAAAGATTATTTTAATGAAACGGTTTTAAAAGATTGAAAATGACATTTGAAATGACATTCACGTGTTAAAGGCGATTTTATTGGGTTGGGTTGACTATATTTTAACGTTAATAATACACATTTTAATGGGAGAAGAATAAAAAGAACACCTCATCAATAAAATGGTATAGATATTTTACCCAAGTTTGCTAACAAGTGGGAATTATAAACCTTTGGATGGATTTAAAGACATGATAAAAAAAATATATATATTATTTTTTTTAATAGCATTTGAAATGGCAAAACTTGTACTTTTTATGAACCAATTACTAAAACACAAGTTTTTGTTTTAAAACAAAGTCACAAACTGAAGCTGCAGAATAAATTTTCAATGTAATTGAGGAAACAACATTCATAAAATAAAATTAAAAATTAAAAAAAAAAAAAAAAGTCCACAAAACCTGCTTACATTCTGACTCCCTGGCAAAATTTCCCAGTTAGGATGAGTTAATGAGAATATATTATTATAAATTGTTGCAGGCAACCCTCTGTTTGCAGTCATTACCTCCCAATAGCTGTTTTTTACTGTTTACTGAATTATAATTACTCCACTATTAATTCTCCACCTCTGCGATTTGCAAGATATATTTTCCGATGTTGCATAGACTCTGTTTTATCGCCTCGTGCATACAAATGAGACAGCACAGTTTATGGGGCCCCTGAAAGAAACCGTGTAGAAGAAAACCTGCTTCCTATATGTGCTTGATGAGATTTTATTAAAAAAAAAAAAGAGAAATATCCTAGAATTAAATGTAACAAGACAGTGAGATGACTATAATGGTTTGGCAACAAGAAAACAAGATTGAACTAATAAAGATATAGCCAGTAGGCAATTACTAAACGTTGGATGGCGTCTTTAGTGGTTAGTATAGACCAGGGGTGTCAAACTCCATTTCATCACAGGCCGCATTAGCAGTATGGTTGCCCTAAAAGGGCTGGTTGTATCTGGGGTGCGATACGTAAGAAGTGCTGGGTTCAAGAGTATGTTACGTACAGAGTGCAGAACTCAGGATTATACTATGTACAGAATGCAGAGCTCAGGAGTGTGCTGTATACAGAGTGCAGAACTCAGGATTATACTATGTACAGAGTGCAGAGCTCAGGAGTGTGCTGTATACAGAGTGCAGAACTCAGGATTATACTATGTACAGAGTGCAGAGCTCAGGAGTGTGCTGTATACAGAGTGCAGAACTCAGGATTATACTATGTACAGAGTGCAGAACTCAGGATTATACTATGTACAGAGTGCAGAGCTCAGGAGTGTGCTGTATACAGAGTGCAGAGCTCAAGAGTGTGCTGTATACAGAGTGCAGAGCTCAGGAGTGTGCTGTATACAGAGTGCAGAGCTCAGGAGTGTGCTGTATACAGAGTGCAGAGCTCAGGAGTGTGCTGTATACAGAGTGCAGAGCTCAGGAGTGTACTGTATACAGAGTGCAGAGCTCAGGAGTGTGCTGTATACAGAGTGAAGAGCTCAGGAGTGTACTGTATACAGAGTGCAGAGCTCAGGAGTGTGCTGTATACAGAGTGCAGAGCTCAGGAGTGTGCTGTATACAGAGTGCAGAGGTCAGGAGTGTGCTGTATACAGAGTGCAGAGCTCAAGATTGTGCTGTATACAGAGTGCAGAGCTTAGGAGTGTGCTGTATACAGAGTGCAGAGCTCAGGAGTGTGCTGTATACAGAGTGCAGGGTTCAGGAGTGCGTTACGTACAAAGTTCAGGGCTGTGCTGTGTACAGAGTGCAAGGTTTAGGGGCGCGCTATGCACAGTGTGCAACACCAACCCCCTCCCTGAAGCTTCCTTGCATCTCTCTCTTACCTTGTCTGGCTCTAGTACCTCCCTTTTGTAGGCGGGTTTGCCTCACCTTGCAGGGAGCGGAAGCGGAGGGTGAAAGTTGAAGGTGGCAGAATGGAGTTCCGACACATTCCGGCTACAAAACTGGCTGACAAGGCCTGGAGGGCCGTATTCGGGCCCACGGGCCTTGTGTTTGACATATGTGGTATAGACCAACAATACTCAAACTTTTTTCAGTCTTGACACTCTTTAAAAGTATGCAAATCTTTAGGCACCCCAGTCTAAAATGTAAAAAAAACCCAAAATGTTACTTATCAATGGGGAACCTGAGCCTGGGACGATGCGCACAACCACTTTAGTGATGTTAAAGTGGTTGTGGACCTCAGCCATGAAATTTGAACAAAGTATATCCCTCTATAGTGTGTACTTGTCTCAATCTTGAGCACTAAGTGTCATTTCTGTCTCCTGCCTCCTTTCTCTGCTATCTGAATGAATCACTCCTGACAAATTTTCCTGAAACCAAGAGAGGAAAAAAAGGTGACAGGGAAGGGAGCTCCAGTACACAGACTGTTATTTACAGCCTCAGCTCTGTTCCTGTGTGGTTTGTGGAGGAGGGGGGGTGTCCCTTCCCTCCAATCAGCTCTGAGAGCTCTCCTCACTGAGTTTTGCAGTGTATAATTTCAGCTCTCTGCCCCCTTTTTTCTGATAGCGCTGACAAGCTTTATACATTTTTCCCACCATCACATCAAAGTTGTCCCTATACACCATATACAGTCATCCTTAAAACCAGAAGTCTTTTCCTCATGTCAGATTCCCACCATCACATCAAAGGCCTCTATACATAAAGTTCCCCCCATCACAGAGTCAGAGACCCCCTTATATATGAGAGCCCCCCAGGGTTCTGTGCTGGGACCAATCCTGTTTAATTTGTTCATAAATGACCTGGAGGATGGGGTAAACAGTTTAATCTCTGTATTTATATATTTATATTGATACTAAGCTAAGCAGGGCAATAACTTCTCTGCGGGATGTGGAAACCTTGCAAAAAGATCTGAACAAATTAATGGGGTGGGCGACTACATGGCAAATGAGGTTCAATGTAGAAAAATGTAAAATAATGCATTTGGGTAGCAAAAATATGAATGCAATCTATACACTGGGGGGAGAACCTCTGGGGGAATCTAGGATGGAAAAGGACCTGGGGGTCCTAGTAGATGATAGGCTCAGCAATGGCATGCAATGCCAAGCTGCTGCTAACAAAGCAAACAGAATATTGGCATGTATTAAAAAGGGGATCAACTCCAGAGATAAAACGATAATTCTCCCGCTCTACAAGACTCTGGTCCGGCCGCACCTGGAGTATGCTGTCCAGTTCTGGGCACCAGTCCTCAGGAAGGATGTGCTGGAAATGGAGTGAGTACAAAGAAGGGCAACAAAACTAATAAAGGGTCTGGAGGATCTTAGTTATGAGGAAAGGTTGCGAGCACTGAACTTATTCTCTCTGGAGAAGAGACACTTGAGAGGGGATATGATTCAATATCCAAATACCGTACTGGTGACCCCACAATAGGGATAAAACTTTTTTGCAGAAGAGAGTTTAACAAGACTCGTGGCCACTCATTAAAATTAGAAGAAAAGAGGTTTAACCTTAATCTACGTAGAGGGTTCTTTACTGTAAGAGCGGCAAGGATGTGGAATTCCCTTCCACAGGCGGTGGTCTCAGCGGGGAGCATTGATAGCTTCAAGAAACTATTAGATAATCACCTGAATGACCGCAACATACAGGGATATGTAATGTAATACTGACACATAATCACACATAGGTTGGACTTGATGGACTTGTTTCTTTTTTCAACCTCACCTACTATGTAATAGCACTGAACCGAGCCCTGTTCTATCTCTCTCCACACTGAAATCACACTGAAAATGGCTGCCATTGAAAGAATACTTTTATACTGTGGGGCGGGAATGAGCCATGATTGGATAAAGTCATGATGACAATAGGGATAAAACATTTTTGCGGAAGGGAGTTTAATAAGACGTGGCCACTCATTAAAATTAGAAGAAAAGAGGTTTAACTTTAAAGTGGAGGGCCACCCTAAAATAAAAATAGCATCAAAAATCGTAAAAAAATTAAATAAAAAACATTTGAAAAAAAAATTAACTTACCTGAAACCCTTGTTGCTAGGCAGTCTTCCTAATCTGCCTCTTCCTACTCCCTCCTCTTCGGTGAGCGGCCCTGTTGCCTTCTGGGAACTGTGTGTGTCCCAGGAAGCAACGGGGCCATTCAAAAAGCGCAGCGTGACTCGCGCATGCGCAATAGGAAATGGGCAGTGAAGCCGCAAGGCTCCACTGCCTGTTTCCCTTCGTTAAGATGGAGGCGCCAGCGGCCGATCCGGTGGACGGATTGGCCTCAGGGGGCCGACCTTGCGGGCTCGCTGGACAGGTAAGTGTCCTTATTAAAAGTCAACAGCTACAGTGTTTGTAGCTGCTGACTTAAAAGAAATATATATATAGCGGCCAGAACCCCCCTTTAAACTGCGTAGAGGGTTCTTTACTGTAAGAGCGGCAAGGATGTGGCAAGGATGTGGAATTCCCTTTCACAGGCGGTGGTCTCAGCGGGGAGCATCATAGTTTGAAAAAAACCATTGGATAAACACCTGAACGACCGCAACATACAGGAATATACAATGTAATACTGACACATAATCACACACATAGGTTGGACTTGATGGACTTGTGTCTTTTTTCAACCTCACCTACTATGTAACTATGTAACATAAGAGTACCCTCATGACAGAGTCTTTTTACCACATCAGAGTCTCCTCATTATATCTGAGTCTCCCCATTAGTGATGGGCCGAACACCCCCGGGTCGGGATCGACACCAGAACTCCCGAACATGGAAAAAGTTCAGACCCAAACCCAGAAGCCTATTAAAGTCTAGGGGACACGAACTTGAAAAATCAAAAGTCCCCATTTTTAAGGCTTATATGCAAGTTATTGGCTATAAAAAGGGTATGGGGGTCTTGGTACTGCCCCAGGGGAAATGTATCAATGCAAAAAAAAATGTAAATATCGTTTTTTGGAGTGATTTTAATGATGCTTAAAGTGAAACAATAAAAATGAAAAATTTCTTTGAATGAAAATTGTGCGGTCATGCAATGCTGTACTCATATGAAATTTAGAGCTTTCTTTTGGTGGAATTTAATCACTTTTGCAAAAAAAATGTAAAAAGACAGAAAATGTTGAAAAAAAATTGTAAATAAGTAATTTTTCTCCTTCACTGATGTGCGCTAATGAGGCTGCACTGATGGGCCCTGATGAGGTGGCACTGAAGGGCACTGATGAGGCACTAATATGGAGCACTGATAGGCGGCACTGATAGTCACTGATGGGTGGCACTGATAAGCAGCACTTATGGGCAATGATAGGCAGCATGGATAGGCGGCACTGATAGGCACTAGTGGGCAGCACTGATGGGCGGCACTGTTAGTTAGGCACTAATGGGCACTGAAAGGCAGCACTGACTTGCATCACTGATGGGCACAGTTTGGCATCACTGATGGGCACTGACTGGCAACAATACTGGGCACTGTTGGTACTGCACTGATTATCAGTGCCCTGATTATCTGTACAGGTCTCCCCTGTGAGTAAATGCTACTGATTGTCTCTCCTCTTCTCACACTCTGTCAGTGTCTGGCCTTCCCTTGTTTACATGTGAACGGCTGTGATTGGACATAGCAGATTACATGGGTAAAGAGCCTCTGCGATCGCTGTGGTGATACGGGGCGACGTCATGTGATGTCATCCCAGAACAAGAGAGCACCCCGGCCGCCGCCATGTCTCTATACGGTGGGCGGGAAGTGGTTAATGAAGATTACATTGAGCTTTATTCCCTCTAGTGCCCAGCATGGGGATTATGACATAATCCACCGGAGTGCAGCCAGGGGGGCTGGTGAGTGACAGGCACAGTTGGCAGAGCTGGGGAGGCATGCCGGAGCGGACTGGGAGTGTGCAGTCTGAGATGGATGTAGAGCTAGCAGGATAGACTGTGATGTCATTTGCAGTGGAGTTGGGCAGCTGAGGCCATGAGGACTGGCAGGGCCTGAAGAGGACTAACTTGGAGCAGTAGTCCACCAAGGTCAGCTAGCACTAAAGACTTTCCTATTGTTGTTGCTACACTAAAGGGGCCCGTGGTCCCTGCCTGCAAAAGGCATTTCCACAATGTTTGGCTGGAACCAGAGTCAGGCCTAACCATGTGCTAGCTGTACCAGGAACCAAGTATTTTACAGGAGAGAGAGGAACAGTCTACAAATAAGCGTTGTGCTGGAGGAGACTGGAACTCTAGAAGGGTAAATAGAGGCTCCATCTGATCATCTTATTGATTCCATTATTGATTCTGGGCATCCCATAATTTCCCTTACCCTATCCAAGTTCAAAATCCCTCAATAAAATACAAAACAAACATACGGACTGTTTATTGTCTCAAGAGTGACTGGGAGGTGAATGCCAGGCTGGGCGGAGTGACAGGTGGACCACAATAACCAGCAGCCTCTATGGGTGTACCGCTACACATAGATCATGAATAGGATCCCCTGAGGAAGCCATCTGGAGAAACTCGTTGAGATCCTGATTGACGTTTTATTGATCCCTGCATCTGGCCTAGTATATGAAGATTTTCCAATCGATATACTACGCATGCATGTGGGCCACAAGCTACAGGTTTCAATATCTATGCTGTCCAACATTACCAGTTGAAAAATGCAGGATAGAGTGCTCTACACATTTGTGGACATGCTTTTATGGTTTTTAAATTGATGTTTCAATCAAATTTGTATTTTTTAATAATTCCTGAGTACTCGTTGCTTCCTTTGGGTTTATTTATAGCAACCGGTAAAGTCCTTATCTTTTTTCCTTTTTTTATTAAATGATGGTTTAATGATGGTATGATGGTTACTTTATTGTTAAAGTATAACTGCATTTTTTTAGTTTTGGATAGAGTGGAGGGAAATAAGAACACCTGACAGGTTTATATTGCTGTCTATGTGCCTAATAGAGCAAAAATCTTCCAATGGGGACATTAGTTCTGGTGACAACCAGGGATTCCCCCACTTTGGAGGTAATCTTAGCATTCTTTTTGTTTTCATTCACTCGGAGTGTATTTGGCTGATTTAAACTCAGGGTTCAATTAAGCGTTCAAGCGAAAGCTTTCCTTTAAAACATTCATTCCACTTTTTTTTTTTTTTTACCTTGGCCTTGCTTTCAACTGATCTTTGATTTAACGAAGCCCACAGACAATTACAGTAAAAGTGAGAATTAGGAAACAGCAACAACATTTTTGTCTTATAAGTAATATGAACACGGAATATTCAGAAGTGAAAAATAAACAAGACAGCTGGGAAAAATACCGTCATCCTCATAAAAAATATAGCATTTGAATCAAAGCAAAATTCGCTTTGCCTCATGCACTTTGGGTCCACGTAGGGCATAAATGATATCGGTGGAATGTTTGAGATCTGAGACTCCATTTCGAAAAAGCATGTTCTCCGTAATGAGCCTTTTTAATCTCAATATGCTGCTTTGATATTCCGTGTAATACAAAGCTAAAGCACTTAATTGGTTTGCTTTGCTCAGCACAGAGAGCTCGTAACGTTCAAAGTGAATGTATGAGACAAGGAGCCCAGTTGGATCATTTCTTCTTCTTCACACAACCCCAGTGTGGGTGCTTGGTCTGAACACTCTTTTTTTTAATTCTTACTTATTTTTGTGATTATTTCCACCAAACAAAGTCACATACTGAAATGAGAGAATGAAAACGATAAAAAAAAATGTTTCTTTTTGTTGCTGTTACTTTAATTTACACAGGATTTTACATTCTTAGCAATTTTTTATAGAGTCACATTTGGTAAACAGTGTTATTAAGGTTTTTGTTGGCATGTAGGGAAAAGAAAAAAATGTGTCCTCGGAAATATGTTTTAGTAGATTACTAATCCCGCCTAAAGATGTTTTGTTTAACTCAAAAGTAGGAGCTTGCCTTGAAATACTTCATATACTTCTAAGGATAGACAAATAAGGCTTTTAAACTAATAGCGATTCTCTCAGTGCAAGTGTATGTAGTATGTTGGTTCTGTGTGAATTTAAAATGGAAAATACTGCATTGGCCACTAGATGGCATGAAGTATCATAGGTATTTCCTATGATACTTTGTGCTATCTAGTGGTCAAATGTAGTATTTTCTGTTTGAAATCAATGGAAAACATACAGGCTGGTGTGGTGATGAATCTTTGGGGTATAGGCGGGGTACTGATGGGTGTGGTAGAACACCCCTTCTTCAGCAGGTTTTTCAAAGCTTTAGAACCCTGCAAGGGAGCTCAAAGCTTCCAACACTTTCCACATGGGAGTCCTCAGAAACCAAGTTCCAGGAGGCCAAAACAGGAACACGCTTTACACTAGAGACCTCTATTCGCCCAGTAGCTTCAGACTTTGCTCCAGGGTCATAGGGATGCTGCACCCTGGAATATCAAGAGGCAGCATCCTGGTACCCTACCACTACTCAATCTCCGACGGTGCCACGCAACCCTTCCTCCTGGAAAGTATAGGTTATATTGTAGACGTATTTACAGTAAAACCCTTTAAAAAACAACTTGTTTTTAAAGGTCTGGCTGATCAGATCACATCATGGGTTCTTCCTCCTAGCTTCCTGCAATAGCAGCGGATGGGCCTTTATCCTGCATTGAATGGCACTTTTCCAGTGCAGTAGTACTCTGAGCCTAGGCTGGTGTGTTGATGCACCATCTGGGTATGGGCAGGATATTGATGGGGATAGTAGAACACCACCACTTCATAAGGTTCCTGTAAGCCTCAAAATCCTGCAAGGGATCTCGAACCTTCCAACATTTCCACATAGGAGTGATCAAAAACCAAGGTGAACAAGGCAGGTTTCCTTTCCACTATATTGAACAATGTGGACACACATCAATCTAGAGGCCTCTATTTCCACAGTAGTTTTAGTCTTTGCCCCAGGGTCAGTGGGATATTGTACCCCACACCATCAATAGGCAGCCTCCTTGTACCTTGCCACTACTCTATGTCCCATTATGTCCCATGTTGCTACACATCCTATACTTCTGGCATGTAGAGGTCATATTTATAAAAAAATTATAATAATAATAATAAAAAAAAAGCAGAGACAGAGTCCTTAATGGTCCAAACAATTTACTGAACCTCTTAGTAACTTTTACATGTTCAAAAATATGATCATGGAACAAAACATTCTCAGAAAGAAACAAACACATTTATCTTCATGAAGCAGGCAGTACAATAGAAGAAAGATTGTTGTACTCCCATAGCATAGTACAAATAAATCAGGGAACCTGCTACTTTCCAATTTATCTCAGTCTTGGGGACCTTACACGCCAATGCTTTCCCCCATAGGGGAAAGCAAGCTGACCCAAAGCTGTCTCCCTGAATTTCTCTCTTCCTCACTCCTCATCACCATACTGAACTAGCCACTTCCCAAGGGCAGGTCAACCCCCAGCTCACGTAACAGGGGACCTATGCCCTGTTACAAGGCGGTCTGTCTATGACAACCTGGGTTTAGAAGAAGCTGGCGGAATAACATTGGCTGTCGTTCAGTCTGGGAGACTGACAACAGCATGTATTACACCATGTATTGATAGTTTTTTATGATGTGGGTTTAGTGACAGTTTAAGCCACAGTCACATCATCCAGCACCAGGTCCTTCTTCTATCTGTTTATTACCTGGAGGGTTCCTCCTTCCAGGAGTTCACATCACACAGTCAGTCCCCACTGGCCAGCCAATCTCTAATGCCGCGTACATACGAGCGGAATGTCCGATAGAAAAATTCTGACGGAGTCTTTTCATCGTATAATCTGCTCGTGTGTAGGCCTCATCGGACCTTTTTTTTTGAAAATTCTGACGGACCTAGAAATAGAACATGTTCTAAATCTTTCCGCCGGAACCAATTCCTATCGGGAAAACCGCTTGTCTGTATGCTGTTCTGATGGACCAAAAACGACGCATGCTCTGAAGCAAGTAAGAGACTTAAGCTATTGGCTACTAGCTATTGAACGTCCTTTTTCTAGTCCCGTCGTATGTGCTGTACGTCACCGCGTTCTGGTTGGTCGGACTTTGGTCGGACTTTAGTTTGACCGTGTGCAGGCAAGACCGCTTGAATGGAATTCCGTCGGAGAAACCTTCGGAGTTTAGTGTGATGGCAAAACCGGTCGTGTGTACGCGGCTTTAGGATCCCAAAGGGAGATGATGTCACATTGAGGAGAGTGGAGGGGGCTGGATAACAAAGGTTAACAAGCAGCGCTAAATTTGCGATCCCTGCAGAAGGAAATGGCATCACCAAAGGGACTTGGATGGGAGGACTCAGGTGAGTATAACTGACTTCATGAGGTAAGGAAAACTGTACATTGGGCAGGATGTGTAAAAGGAAGGTGAGATTGAGCTATGAGCAAAAAACTGATTTTGCATGAAGTTGGGCTTTAAGTTTTTTAGGAAAAGACTACTATATATATTATTTAAAGCGGACCTTGAGTCATTTTTTCAACTTTCCATCTATTAAATCTTCTGCGGCTGCCCTTGTTGTTTTAACTTTGGATAGTAAAATATTTTTTTTTTCTGCCAGTAAATACCTTATACAGCCCACTTCCTGCTTCTTGTCTGGTAAAAAGCCTAGGCTTATGACATCAGGCACTGCTCTCTCTCTCACTCTTGCCAGGAAGGGAGGGGGGGGTGAGTCATAAGAGGGCCAATGACAGCTGCAGGGCTGCAGAGCTGGAGGTGTGAAGTGAACAGGCAGCAGCTTTAGCTGCCCATTGTTAAAATGGTTGCAGCCAGACTCAGTGGAGGGAGATTTCTGCAGCATATTTGGCAAGTACAGAATCACAGTATATATAAAATAATATGTAAGTGGTAAGTAAGTGGTTGGAGGGAAGCTCCAGAATGTCAAAGATGTTTTTATTACAAATTATGTGAGCAGACTGCAGTTCCTGTTGAACAGGATGAACATATTGTTTGAATCAACTGCAACAATTCGCCAAAATACTGCAATGAGACAAAGATTCATATTTCTACAAGCATAGTTTTGGTATGCCTACCAAATTTTGGTAGAGCACCCTTGAAAACATTAGCCAAATGTCTCCTTATAACTTCAACCATAGCATACAGACTGTACAACCCAATCTTGTTGTTCTTTAGTATCCATGGTTTCAAGGATATGGACTTGTTTATATAACCGTGTGAGCGGGGCCTGGAGCTTGGTACCCAGAAAGAAGAGAAGGCACATGGAGACCCAGAATTGCAGAAACAGGTATTTAACAAAAATGTTCTGGCATGGTGCTAATAGAGCCACTGTAGCATAGCTAGACTGGCACAGCAGCACTTACACAGAGTTGCAGAAGATTTCCGGTAACACTAATGCCCTGTACACGATAGGATTTTCCGACAACAAATGTTGGATGTGAGCTTGTTGTCGGAAAGTCCACGTGCATGCTCCATAGAACATTTGTTATCGGAATTTCTGCCAACAAATGTTTGATAGCTGGTTCTCAAATTTTTCGTAACAAAACTTGTTGTCGGAAATTCTGAGCGTGTGTACATAAGTCCGACACACAAAAGTCCACACATGCTCAGAATCAAGCAGAAGAGCCGCACTGGCTATTGAACTTCATTATTCTCCGGCTCGTTGTACTTGTTGTACATCACCGCATTCTTGACGTTCAGAATTTCCGACAACATTTGTGTGACCGTGTGTATGCAAGACAAGTTTGAGCCAACATCCGTCGGAAAAAAATCCACGGTTTTGTTGTGGGAAAATCCTATCGTGTGTACAGGGCATTATAATGCAGACAGGCTCCGACGGAGGTGGCTGGAGACGGTGTGGCAACAAGACGCCTGGGGGTGGAATAGTTTTTAGGTGGTGGCACAGGCAAACGGACCTCACACTGACCCTCCTCTACCAAAACCTTTCCCTACGCTAGGCACACTGTCCCTCTGCAGCAGGTTCCTGTCCCTGACCTAGCCACTCTGCAAATGCATGCCAACTGAAGGGGGACAGTGCTATTTATTAGCACTGCCCACTCTTAAGATGGCCGCAGGGGTCAATCAGGGTGGCAGCGTCCAATCAGACAGCTGCTCCCCTGATGACACCTATGGAGGCCTTAGAAGAACATGGGTTCCCCTTGCCCTCTGCTCACTCTCTGCATGGTGGCTGTCAGACAGTGTCACCTATGCAGGGAGGCCAGACCAGGGCCATCTTAAGAGCATTATAGGCAATACAGTGCACTGGGGCCCTGTCTACACAATCACGCACGAGAATAAAAATGCAAATGATCAAAAAGGCAATATTTATTGGTACTTCCAACAAAATCAGTGTTTAAACATTAACACAACATTTGGACAATATAACACGAGTTTGATGGGCACAGTGGCAGCGATTGATGGGCACTGTAGCAGCGTTTGATGGGCACAGTGGCAGCGTTTAATGGGCACAGTAGCAGCCTTTGATGGGCACAGTGGCAGCTTTGATGGGCACAGTGGCAGCTTTGATGGGCACAGTGGCTGTGTTTGATGGGCACAGTGGCAGCTTTTGAGGGGCACAGACAGTGGCTGTGTGTGATGCACAACTTGAACGTACTTAGGAAGACAGTGTTAGACTTACTTGAGGCCGCTGGCCTGGTGCAGTATAGTGTGTCACTCACAGCAGCAAGGAAGCGCCAGCTATCAAGGGCCGTCTTTACGCTCCGCTCCCTCTCCACGCTGTCTGAAGAAAATGGCAGAGGTAGGTGGAGCTTGTTCACTAGCAGCTGGGGCAGCTGGGGCAGCTGGGGCAGCCGCGGCGCGCTATGAATGCTGGGGCAGCCGCGGCCTCTGACTGACATCATTGGTTGCTAGCTAGACGCCGGGCAGCCGGCGATTCTAGCAAGTGAGCAACCAGTGCAGTCAGTCAACTTAAGCAGCAGATTGCAGCACTGAGGATCGGCCCTGGATGGGGCCCTCCAGACAAGTGGGGCCCCTGGGCAACTGCCCAGCGTGCCCAGTGGAAAAAACTGCCCTGGGCTAGACTACATCTGCCTACAACCGTACCAGCCTCATCTCAACTCGACATCTAATGGAAAGCTTCCTTATAGGGGAATGATTTCTCTGTGCAAATGTACCAAAATGCTTTCTTAAGTATTCATTTTTCTTGATCAACCTAGAAGTCTGAAGCAGCATTTTCTCTTAAATGAGTTTGCTGATGCCCAGGTGTCTCTTGGGGGACCACGAACGAAGAAGAACTTCTGAAAAGTTTAGAAATAGATCGTTGTGAGCGCGCAGTCAATCTAGAGAGAACAAAACTTGCAGTCAGCAGAATAATATCACAGTGTGGAAGTATACCTTTTAGTTAAATTGTTTGCTGCATTACATTCACTCGGCTGACAGGATTCTAATCCGCCAGGGAGCAATAGGCAAGAAGAGGAAGGGGTTTCATTATATGCTCTTCTATCACAGGCCGACAATCTTCTCCAACAAGAAGCCAACTTTAAGAAGCTCATTTATCAGGCTCAGCTCACCTAGGGCTTCCCAGCGGCACTGAAAGCAAGCAGAATATATTGATGTAAACTCGGAAAAAAATTTCTGCTCAAAGTAAAAAGCTAAGTGTAAAAGTTCTCGAAGTTGTGTGAAGGCCCGTTTCTACTAACCAATGTGTAGGATCACGTGTGTTACCTCAAATTATCGGTAAGTGCATTGAGGTACCATATATTTTGAATGCCACCCCAAACGCATTAAATCAATGCCCTTACGTTGTAGTGTGCCACAAAGCCCATTAAAAATTTTGCTGCAATATTCCACTTCAATCCGGAGATTTTCCCTACAGTACTTTTTTTTCCTGCTGCTAGATATCCTCAGTCTGGTTGCCAGCATATTTTTTGATAATGTTTTTTGAAAATGTTTAGGTGTTTTAAACTAGCCTTGCTGGAGGTAAATGTCTTTTTTGCATGTGTGCGTTGTAATATTTTGTTCTGTTGTATGGTCTTATGGCTGCATCATCTTTAATGCATCTTTTAGGGTGTGCCCCCCAAATATTTTGTTCAAATAATTTTCTAATCAAATTAAAATAGTTTTCAAATTGAAATTGGATTTGGGAATAGAATAAAATAGAACAGAAAATCAAGGAATAGAATAGAACAGAATGGAATTGAATAGAAAAGGATATAATATAATATAATATAATATAATATAATATAATATAATATAATATAATATAATATATAATATAAGTAAGACAGAACAGAATACAAAATAAAAGAATAGAAAAAAATAGAATAGAAAACAAAGGGATAGAATAGAAAATAAAAGAATAGAAAATAGCAGAAAAAAAAAATAGAATAGATTGAAATAGAATATAACCATATGCTGAAATTTGAATTTCAAACAGAATACATTTGAATTCAAATAGAATAGAAAAGAATAGAAAAGAAAAGAAAAGAATAAGAAATAATAGAATAGAAAAAAACTATAGAAAGGAATAGAATTAAATAGAAACAATATAAAACAATAGAATAGAACAGAATAAAATAGAAAGATTATAACCATCTTCCGAAATTCGAATTTCAAATCGAATAAATTCAAATTCAAATTGAGTAAATTAGAATAGAATAGAAAATAATAGACTAGAAAGAAAATAATAGAATAGAAAAGAATAGAATAGAAAAAACAATAGAATAGAAACAAATAGAATAGAATGAATATAAGAATATAACCAACTTCCTAAATTTGAATTTTGAATAGAATACATTTTGTATTTGAATAGCATAAAAAGAAAATATAATTTTTTAAATAGGATTTAAACATAATAAAATAGAATATGTAGCACTGTCCCCATAGGGATTGCTGTGTGTTGACTTCCTAGGCCTCCCTCTGATTACCTGTAACCAGCTGCTAGGGGTTTTCACTTATCCCCCCTTACTCCCGCTTGCTCGTTACTCAATAAACAGTCCAGGGCAGTTATGGTTTTGATACTTATTTGGAACTTGGATGGGAGAAGGGAATAGTGGGATACTCCAACTTGAACTATTCACAGTAGAGCGATCTGAAAGTAAGGCTTGAAGCTCTCGTGGAGCGCAGCGTGGAAGAGAGGATGTCGACGGCGGTGAAGAAAAAATGTATTAGTACCTCGTGCCAATTATTAAAATTAAAAAAACTAAAACAACTGCTGCTCCCCTAGCTAAGGTAGGGTGTACTACTTAGGTGACAATATATTTTGTGTGAGGGGGCGCTCATGTGAGGACCTTGGTCCAATATTAAAGGGCAAAGATGGCGGTGAGGCCAGTCTATGTGGACGCTTTTACCCCGGATGCCTGCATACTTAGATGTGCCTCTTTTAATAATCAATCATGTGAGTTGCTAAATGTTGAACCTTCATTAAATGTACCATATTGCTACAATTAGAGGCGCCTCTCTTCTCTTTTATACTCAGTTGTGACATGACACTACTTGTATATCAAGACATCACTTGTATATCAAGTCAAAACTTTGCTTGTCTTGCAAAACTCTCTCAAAACAAGTTATTCTCAAACCAATGTTTTACTGTATATCTAAAAAGAACAAAAAAAACAAAAACCCAGTGTAGAGATTATCAGATTGAACATTCTGCAATGCGCTTATGTGAAGGATCATAAGAATCCTTCTTCCTCATGGATAGGAGAGGACATTCAGGGACTCGTCACCTACTCTTTATAGATGCATCCTGAGTTATTGTACTTCCTGCCATGACAGCACTGTCTTGTGAAGAGGCTGTGATCGTCTAAGGTTCAGTAAGATTTCACCGTCTGATGGATAACTCCTGACAGCCTTTACCGCGTTTCCCAGAGACAAGTTCATAAAAAACAATATTACAATAACTCAGGCTGCAATGCACCTCTCTGGCCATTTTTCTCTGCTATGTTGTGCAGTCTGTCTACATATGATGGGACACCTGTGGCATGCTAACAGTGTAATAACATAATACAACATTAAAAAGGCTTTTATTGCAAGAAGAATAAAAAAAATGTACCCAGTTACTCTCTTAGAGTGAAAATAACCTTACACTTATGCCCCGTACACACGGTCGGATTTTCCGACGGAAAATGTGTGATAGGACCTTGTTGTCGGATATTCCGACCGTGTGTGGGCTCCATCACACATTTTCCATCGGATTTTCCGACACACAAAGTTGGAGAGCAGAATATAAAATTTTCCGAAAACAAAATCCGTTGTCGGAAATTCCGATCGTGTGTACACAAATCCGACGGACAAAGTGCCACGCATGCTCAGAATAAATAAAGAGATGAAAGCTATTGGCCACTGCCCCGTTTATAGTCCCGACGTACGTGTTTTACGTCATCGCGTTCAGAACGATCGGATTTTCCGACAACTTTGTGTGACCGTATGCAAGACAAGTTTGAGCCAACATCCGTCGGAAAAAATCCTAGGATTTTGTTGTCGGAATGTCCGAACAAAGTCCGACCGTGTGTACAGGGCATAAGAATGAAAACATTTTATAACACACACATATATATATATATATATAGATATATAGATATATATCTATATATATCTATATATATAGATATATATAGATATATATCTATATATATATTATATATATCTATATATATATAGATCGATCTATATATATAGATCGATCTATATATATTTATATATATATAGATAGATCTATATATATAGATATATATATAGATCTATCTATATATCTATATAGATAGATCTATATATATATATATCTATCTATATATATATAGATAGATATATATATATATATATATCTATCTATATATATATATATACCGTATTTATCGGCGTATAACACGCACCCCAATTTAGGAGGGAATTTTAAGGGAAAAAAACTTTTAGGAGGAAAGTTGAAGGGAAAAAAACTTACATTTAAATGCCCATCATTGCAGCCCTCTCAGTGCAGCCTTGCCCCAGTGCAGCCATGTCAGTGCAGCCTTCCCCAGTGCAACCTTGTCAGTGCAGCCTTCCCCAGTGCAGCCTTGTCAGTGCAGCCTTCCCCAGTGCAGCCTTGTCAGTGCAGCCTTGTCAGTGCAGCCTTCCCCAGTGCAGCCTTGTCAGTGCAGCCTTCCCCAGTGCAGCCTTCCCCAGTGCAGCCTTGTCAGTGCAGCCTTGTCAGTACAGCCTTCCCCAGTGCAGCCTTGTCAGTGCAGCCTTCTCAGTGCAGCCTTCCCCAGTGCAGCCTTCCCCAGTGCAGCCTTGCCCCAGTGCAGCCTTCAAACCTCTATCCCAGCTAACCTGGGCTTCAAAATCGCCGACCGCGATTTGAAAATGGCGCCGCCGGCGCCGAAATACACACCTAGCCGAGTAGGTTCGGATAGCTCCGCTCGGGACTACGAGTGGAGCCGAAAGTGAACGAGAGCCGATGGAAAGAGCCGAGGACCGGCTCTGTGTATTTCGGCGCCGGCGGCGCCATTTTCAAATCGCGGTCGGCGATTTTGAAGAATTTACAGCTCGGGATCGCAGGGGATCGGCATATAACACGCACCTGCGATTTTCCCCTGATTTTCAGGGGAAAAAAGTGCGTGTTATACGCCGATAAATACGGTATATATAGATATATATATATATATCTATATATATATATATATCTATATATACATATGTATATGTATATGTAGCGCACCCCCTTAAGGGCCGCAGATGAACTGGGATCTCCCGCCCTGTACAGCCAGCCTCACCAATCTTCACAGGCACTGCAAAGTCAGAGAACAGTCTGTGACTTTGTTTTTTATTTATTGAGGGTTCATAACTTGGATAGGGATTGGAAACTTTGGGATGCCCACTTGACTTCACAACAATTTTAGGAACAACTCTTCCTACATACAGTTTCCATGTACAACTCTTCTTCTTCCTCCACAACTCACTTGCTTGCCGAATCCAGCTGGATCAGTCTCTCAGTCAGATTAAAGGCAATTGCCTATTACTGGCAGGAACCTGAGGCCCCTTAGATATGTAGTAAATTTGAGTGTCCAGCCTGCATTACTCCTGTGGCTTCTGATCCCAGCACCACCTCTTCAGGCACTGCCAACCAATCTGGCTCCAGCTGCTCCTTTCACTAGCCCTCCTGGCTAACTTCTCCAAACAGTCCTGGAGACTGGCTCTCACCAACCCACCTGGCTGACTCTCAGGAGATCTCCAAGGGAAGGGAAGAAGAATTGAAACAACACACTCTTCAGGGAGAACTGGCTACATGTGGCAGTACCCCCCCTTTGTAGGTCCCCAACGCGCTGACCTGCTCCTGCTGTCCTCACTCTTGCTCCTGTGCCTCAAGGAAGGGCTTACTCCTTGTGTTTTGATAGAATCATTCCAGCACCCACGAACTGGCCCAAGGTCACCTAGGGGGCACCCTCAAGGGCCACTGACAGCTTCCACAACACTATATCTCCATCTTCCACCGACTGCCCCTTCTGGCATGACTCATGCGGGGCCTTTACTGGGAATTGGCTGAGAACTTCATAAATATTCCAAACAACTCCTCCTAACCTCCACCCACTATGTCTAGAACATTCTTCATTGTCCCAGAAAACAGGGGGAGGCACCAGATGAGCTGTCAGGATCAGTCATCCAGCCTACCTCACTGAACACTGATTCAGATTCACAGGCTCAGTCCTGAGCTAAAAATACATTTTCCTACTCTAACAAACCAATACCACATCAAGCACACACTAGAGGGTGATATATATATTTTCTTTCACTCATGGTTAGTGTTTGGCTGAAGCCATTTATTATCAATCAACTTTGTTTACTCTTTTTAAATCATAATGGCAACAGAAACTACCCAAATGACCCTGATCAAAAGTTTACATACCTAGTTCTTAATACTGTGTATTGCCCCCTTTAACATCAATGACAGCTTGAAGTCTTTTGTGGTATTTGTGGATGAGGCACTTTATCGTCTTAGATGGTAAAACTGCCCATTCCTTTTGGCAAAAAGCCTCCAGTTTCTGGAAAGTCTTGGGCTGTCTTGCATGAACTGCACGTTTGAGATCTCCCCAGACTGGCTCAATGATATTGAGGTCAGGAGACTGAGATGGCCACTCCAGAACCTTCACTTTATTCTGCTGTAGCCAATGACAGATCAACTTCGGTCTTGTGTTTTGGATCATTGTCATGTTGGAATGTCCAAGTACATCCCATGTGCAGCTTCCTGGCTGATGAATGCAAATGTTCCTCCAGTATTTTTTGATAACATACTGCATTCATCTAGCCAACAATTTTGACCAAATTTCCTGTGCCTTTGTAGCTCACACATCCTCAAAACATCAGCGATCCACCTCCGTACCTTTCATCATAGGCCTTGTTGACTCCTCTCCAAATGTAGCGTTTATGGTTGTGGCCAAAAACTCAGTTTTGGTCTCATCACTCCAAATGACTTTGTGCCAGAAGGTTTGAGGCTTGTCTCTGTGCTGTTTGGTGTATTGTAAGCGGGATACTTTGTGGCATTTGCGTAGTAATGGCTTTCTTCTGGCGACTCGACCATGCAGCCCATCTTTCTTCAAGTGCCTCCTTATTGTGCATCTTGAAACAGCAACACCACATGTTTTCAGAGTGTCCTGTATTTCACCTGAGGTTATTTGTGGGTTTTTTCTTTACATCCCGAACAATTTTCCTGGCAGTTTTTTGAAACCTTAGTTGGTATACCTGACCGTGGTTTGGTTTCAAGAGAACCCCTCATTTTCCACTTCTTGATTAGAGTTTGAACACTGCTGATTGGCATTCTCAATTCCTTGGATATCTTTTTAAATCCCTTTCCTGTTTTATACAGTTCAACTACCTTTTCTCACAGATCCTTTAACAATTCTTTTGCTTTCCCCATGACTCAGAATCCAGAAACGTCAAAGACACCAGGGTATGTAAACTTTTGATCAGGGTTATTTGGGTAGTTTCTGTTGCCATTATGACTTAAAAGGAGTAAACACAGTGGATTGATAATAAATGGCTTCAGCCAAACACTAACCATGAGTGAAAGAAATGTTTTTGTGTTATCATTCATATTCTCTGAAAAGTGGCCAAGAAGTCATAAATTCTGCCAGGGTATGTAAACTTATGAACACAACTGTGTGTATATATGTATATATACTGTATATATATATATATATATATATATATATATATACACACACACACACACACACACACACACACACATATATACATATATATATATATATATATACATATATATATATATATATATATATATATATATATATATATATATATATATATATATATATATATATATATACAGTGGGGCAAAAAAAGTATTTAGTCAGCCACCAATTGTGTAAGTTCTCCCACTTAAAAAGATGAGTGGGCCTGTAATTGTCATCATAGGTATACCTCAACTATGATAGACAAAATGTGGAAACAAATCCAGACAATCACATTGTCTGATTTTTTAAATCATTTATTTTCAAATTATGGTGGAAAATAAGTATTTGGTCGCCTACAAACAAGCAAGATTTCTGGCTCTCACAGATCTGTATCTTCTTCTTTAAGAGGCTCCTCTGTCCTCCACTCATTACCTGTATAAATGGCACCTGTTTGAACTTGTTATCAGTATAAAAGACACCTGGCCACAACCTCAAACAGTCACACTCCAAACTCCACTATGGTGAAGACCAAAGAGCTGTCGAAGGACACCAGAAACAAAATTGTAGACCTGCACCAGGCTGGGAAGACTGAATCTGCAATAGGCAAGCAGCTTGGTGTGAAGAAATCAACCGTGGGAGCAATCATTAGAAAATGGAAGACATACAAGACCACTGATAATCTCCCTCGATCTGGGGCTCCACGCAAAATCTCACCCCATGGGGTCAAAATGATCACAACTGTTTGGTAGAAACACAACTTGTCGTGTTTGGAGGAGAGAGAATGCTGAGTTGCAACCAAAGAACACCATACCTACTGTGAAGCATGGGGGTGGCAACATCATGCTTTGGGGCTGTTTCTCTGCAAAGGGAACAGGACGACTGATCCGTGTACATGAAAGAATGAATGGGGCCACGTATTGTGAGATTTTGAGTGCAAACCTCCTCCCATCAGCAAGGGCATTGAAGATGAAACGTGGCTGGATCTTTCAGCATGACAATGATCTCAAACACACCGCCCAGGCAACGAAGGAGTGGCTTCGTAAGAAGCATTTCAAGGTCCTGGAGTGGCCTAGCCAGTCTCCAGATCTCAACCCCATAGAAAACCTTTGGAAGGAGTTGAAAGTCCGTGTTTCCCAGCGACAGCCCCAAAACATCACTGTTCTAGAGGAGATCTGTATGGAGGAATGGGCCAACATACCAGCAACAGTGTGTGACAATCTTGTGAAGACTTACAGAAAATGTTTGACCTCTGTCATTGCCAACAAAGGATATATAACAAAGGATTGAGAGGAACTTTTGATATTGACCAAATACTTATTTTCCACCATAATTTGCAAATAAATTATTTCAAAAATCAGACAATGTGATTGTCTGGATTTGTTTCCACATTTTGTCTCTCATAATTGAGGTATACCTATGATGACCATTACAGGCCTCTCTCATCTTTTTAAGCGGGAGAACATGCACAACTGGTGGCTGACTAAATACTTTTTTGCCCCACTCTATATATACAATGTATATGTTTATATTTAGGGGAAAAAGTATTTGATCCCCTGCTGATTGTGTATGTTTGCCCACTGACAAAGAAATGAACAGTCTATAATTTTAATGGTAGGTTTATTTTAACAGTGAGAGACAAAATAACTTCCAAAAAATCCAGAAAAACGCATTGAAAAAAAGTTATAAATTGATTCGCATTTTAATGAGTGAAATAAGTATTTGACCACTTCACAAAACATGACTTAGTACTCGACAGAAAATTCCTTGTTGGCAATCACAGAAGTCAGAAGTTGGCCACCAGGATTTTGTCCCACTCCTCTTCGCAGTCAGTAAGGATTCGAGGCTGACGTTTGGTAACTTGAACCTTCAGCTTCCTCCACATATTTTCTATGGGATTAAGGTCTGGAGACTGGTTAGGCCACTCCAGGACCTCAATGTGCTTCTTCTTGAGCCACTCCTTTATTGCCTTGGCTGTGTGTTTTGGGTCATTGTCATGCTGGAATACCCATCATATTCAATGCCCGGGCTTGGGGGAAGGAGGTTCTCACCCAAGATTTGATGGTACATGGCCCCATCCATCGTCCCTTTGATGCGGTGAAGTTGTCTTGTCCCCTTAGCAGAAAAACACCCCCAAAGCATAATGTTTCCACCTCCATGTTTGACGGTGAAGGTAAATTGGGTATCTGGCGCCCCAGGAGGCAATGCCCTTAGTTTCTAATAATGCACATTTGATTAGTCAGTCTTTAGGTAAAAACAAAGTTGAACCCTGGTAAGGGGGTGATTTAAAAAGAGGCAGCCATCCTCAGAGTGTGTCCAGCAACTCTGCAAAACATATAAAAGAAACAAGGGTGGGGGGGGCGCCTCTTTAAGTGTAGTATTAAAACAGTATCATTTATTGCACAAGATTAAAAACACTTACAAGATATAAGTGGGAGTCATGCTCATCATAAGTAGGGATGAGCCGAACACCCCCCCGTTCAGAACTTGCCAACGGACCAAAACTTTGCACAAACTTTAGAATCCCATTGAAGTCTATGGACTCGAATGTCACAACTACTTCTCTCCCCATTTAATCCCGACCATGGGTACCCAAATGATCATTTCTATTGTCAAACATAAATATGTTTTATTTGCCCTGGGGTCTGAAGGGAAACGCAATCTTTGGCTTAGGCTGGCACCAGCACTTCAGTTTCTGAAAATGTACTTCAAGTAAATTGAAGTACATTTACATGGGGCTTTGTTTGCATCATAACTCCTTCCCACACAAAGCAAGCCTGCCTGTGGGTACCAAAATTATAGTTTGTATTGCTAAACATGAATGTGCTGTGTTTGCTCTAGGGTCTAGAGGCAAATGCAAGCTTTGGATTAGGCTGGCACCAGCAGTGCAATTTGTAGAAAACCACTTCAAGTAAAAGCAAATGTACACAGGGCTTTGTTTAATGTACAACTTCTTCTCTCCCCATTCAAGCCTGCCTGCGGGAACCCAAATAATAATTTTTAGTGTCAAACATTAATATATTGTGTTTCCCTAGGGTCTGAAGAGAAACGCAAACTTTGGCTTAGACTGGCACCAGCAGCATCCTTTGTAGAAAACCACTTCAAGTAAGGGCGTGTTTTCCCCCGGGTTTGTTAGGTTTACAATGCTTCTCTCCCCACACAAGCCTGCCTGCGGGAACCAAAATAATAATTTGTAGTGTCAAACATACATGTGTTTGCCCTAGGGTCTGAAGGCAAAGGTCAGCTTTGGCTTAGGCTGGGGCCAGCAATACACTTTGTAGAAAATACTTCAAGTAAGGGTGTGTGTAGGGAAGGCTTTGTTTGCATCAGAGCTGCTTCTCTCGCCATACAAGCTTGGCCATAGGTACCCACATGTGCATTGTACCCATAGCAAGGATACAATTTAGTTGTCTACTCATGATTGATGCACTGGGCTTTAGCAAATCATGGTCATCACCTAGCAATTTAGGGAACGGCTTTGGACAGGTAATGTCCAGTGAATAGAGGAAGTGTTAGCATTTTGTGCTCAGCCAAGCTCTCCTAGGAGAAGCATGTCACAGCAAACAAATGCTTTCTTACCTGTGATCAATACAGCGAGGCCGGGCTATGTCTGAAAACAGGATCAAATGACTGGATCGATACAGACAAATTGTTGGCTGTCCAATGGTATAGTACTTTGTTGCACTTTATGTGAACTGTAATGAGAGGAAGTGAAATATTTCCCAGGTGTGAACTGTGGGGCACTAAAACTTATATATACACGCTGTATGTCTTTATACACCTGCTAAAATGGATGTTGATTCTATGAAATAATCAATACTCGAATGGTATGGAGGAGCTGCGGCTGATGCTTGCTTTTATCATATAAAAAAAAAAAACAAATCATTACTGGGAAACCACAATTTATTTTTAGTATGCATGCATTTTGAGCTATCACTGTAACTTAAATTGCTTATTTTAACCACTTCAGCCCCGGAAGGATTTACCCCCTTCCTGACCAGAGCACTTTTTACAATTTGGCACTGCGTCGCTTTAACTGCTAATTGCGCGGTCATGCAATGCTGTACCCAAACGAAATTTGCATCCTTTTCTTCCCACAAATGGAGCTTTCTTTTGATGGTATTTGATCACCTCTGCCGTTTTTATTTTTTGTGCTATAAACGGAAAAAGACCGAACATTTTGAAAAAAAATGATATTTTCTACTTTTTGTTATAAAAAAAATCCAATAAACTCAATTTTAGTCATACATTTAGGCCAAAATGTATTCGGCCACATGTCTTTGGTAAAAAAAATGTCAAAAAGCATATATTTATTGGTTTGCGCAAAAGTTATAGCGTCTACAAGCTAGGGTACATTTTCTGGAATTTACACAGCTTTTAGTTTATGACTGCCTATGTCATTTCTTGAGGTGCTAAAATGGCAGGGCAGTACAACCCCCCCCCCAAATGACCCCATTTTGGAAAGTAGACACCCCAAGGAAATTGCTGAGAGGCTTGTTAAGCCCATTGAATATTATTTTTTTTGTCCCAAGTGATTGAATAATGACAAAAAAAAAAAAATTACAAAAAGTTGTCACTAAATGATATATTGCTCACACAGGCCATGGGCATATGTGGAATTGCACCCCAAAATACATTCAGCTGCTTCTCCTGAGTACGGGGACACCACATGTGTGGGACATTTTGGGAGCCTAGCCGCGTACGGGGCCCCGAAAACCAATCACCGCCTTCAGGATTTCAAAGGGCGTAAATTTTTGATTTCACTCCTCACTACCTATCACAGTTTTGAAGGCCATAAAATGCCAAGATGGCACAACCCCCCCCCCCCCCCCCAAATGACCCCATTTTGGAAAGTAGACACCCCAAGCTATTTGCTGAGAGGCATGTTGAGTCCATGGAATATTTTATATTTTGACACAAGTTGCGGGAAAGTGACAAATGTTTTTTTTGCACAAAGTTGTCACTACATGATATATTGCTCACACAGGCCATGGGCATATGTGGAATTGCACCCCAAAATACATTTAGCTGCTTCTCCTGAGTACAGGGATACCACATGTGTGGGACTTTTTGGGAGCCTAGCCGCGTATGGGACCCCGAAAACCAATCTCTGCCTTCAGGATTTCTAAGGGTGTAAATTTTTGATTTCACTCTTCACTGCCTATCACAGTTTCGGAGGCCCTGGAATGCCCAGGTGGCACAAACCCCCCAAATGACCCCATTTTGGAAAGTAGACACCCCAAGCTATTTGCTGAGAGGCATGGTGAGTATTTTGCAGCTCTCATTTGTTTTTGAAAATGAAGAAAGACAAGAAAATTTTTTTTTTTCTTTTTTCAATTTTCAAAACTTTGTGACAAAAAGTGAGGTTTGCAAAATACTCACTATACCTCTAACCACTTGAAGACAAAGCCCTTTCTGACACTTTTTGTTTACATGAAAAAATTATTTTTTTTTGCAAGAAAATTACTTTGAACCCCCAAACATTATATATTTTTTTAAAGCAAATGCCCTACAGATTAAAATGGTGGGTGTTTCATTTTTTTTTCACACAGTATTTGCGCAGCGATTTTTCAAACGCATTTTTTGGGGAAAAAACACACTTTTTAAAATTTTAATGCACTAAAACACACTATATTACCCAAATGTTTGATGAAATAAAAAAGATGATCTTAGGCCGAGTACATGGATACCAAACATGACATGCTTTAAAATTGCGCACAAACGTGCAGTGGCAACAAAATAAATACATTTTTACATTTTTAAAAGCCTTTAAAAGCCTTTACTGGTTACCACTTTAGATTTACAAAGAAGGTCTACTGCTAAAATTACTGCCCTCAATCTGGCCTTCGCGGTGATACCTCACATGCATGGTGCAATTGCTGTTTACATTTGACGCCAAACCAACGTTTGTGTTTGCCTTAGCGCGAGAGCAGGGGGGGACAGGGGTGCTTTTTTTTTTTTTTTCTTTATTATTTTTTTGCTTTTTTATCTTATTTTTAAACTGTTCCTTTCATTTTTTTTTTTTTGAATCATTTTTATTGTTATCTCAGGGAATGTAAATATCCCCTATGATAGCAATAGGTAGTGACAGGTACTCTTTTTGGAAAAAATTGGGGTCTATTAGACCTTAGATCTCTCCTCTGCCCTCAAAGCATCTGACCACACCAAGATCGGTGTGATAAAATGCTTTCCCAATTTTCCAATGGCGCTATATACATCCAGCAAAATCTAAGTCATGAAATGCTCATAGCTTCCGGTTTCTTAGGCCATAGAGATGTTTGGAGCCACTCTGGTCTCTGATCAGCTCTATGGTCAGCTGGCAGAATCACCAGCTGCATTCTCAGGTTCCCTGTTGAGACAGGAGAGCCAGAGAAAAACACGGAAGACGGTTGGGGGGGGGGCATTCCCTCCCACTACTTGTAAAAGCAGTCTAGAGGCTAATTAGCTGCTAGGATTGCTTTTACATGAAAGCCGACCGCTGGCTGAAAAGAATGATACCAAGATGATACCTAAACCTGCAGGCATCATTCTGGTATAACCATTCAAAGTCGTGAATGGCGTACCTGAAGACAAAAAAATGGTTAACAATAAAACACAGTAAACGGTAAAGTATAAAAAATTGCATACCTGAAAAGCAAACATGATAAAACATAATAACAATAAAACATTGCAGAATAGAATACAGTAAAAAAGAGCAGAACAATAGAGAGAGAGAATAGAGAGAGAGAGAACAATAAAACGACAACTATTTTTTTTTTTTCTTTTTATATATTTTTTTTTTTTACACTTTTTTTTGTAACTAACTTTTATAACTTCAACCGGTTCCAGGTTCGGGTCTCTCAAAATGCGATGGCATCTTGGGAGACCCTGTGAAAGTGTGCCTAGTCTGTGCAATGCTGTACCCTACGCTAATACTCAACTAGTGAATGGTAGCGTTCAAAACATTCACCAATGCAAAGACCAGGATTGTCAGGACAGGAGGGACAATAATAGCGGGTGTCATGCCTATATCCGCGCTTGCTGCAGACACAACATCTTTTTTGGGGGGGTTCGTTGGGTAGGGGTACTCGGGAGGACATAAAGAAAATGCCTCTCATGCAGCCGACTGCATTTGGTTGGGGATGTGAATGGGGGAAGTACGGGCGCTGCAGAAGTGGTGGGTTTCCAATTTTTAGGATTGGCGAATGCAGCAGGAAGGGCATTATGGGCACGACGGGCCTGTGTTTGTCTTCTTGGTGGCAGCGGGACACTACTTGTGCTTGCCACCTCACCAGCTTGAGCTGCACTTATGGGACTCGCCACGTCACCAAGTGTTACTGCAGTGCTGGTTTGACTATGACCGGGGTGTACTAGGTCGCTGGTGCTTGCCTGTTCACCAAAACGCTACCAAAAAAAATGTTAGCGATTGCAGGGATCAGGCCTGAGTCTGCGAACGCTGCAGTTATGCATTTAGTGTTTTGTGAGTGATAGTGATCGATCGATACTGCACTTGGGTGGGCTGGGCCGGGCGGAGGGGCAAAACGCAGGTGCTAGCAGGTATCTGGGCTGATCCCCCTAACACTGCGTTTTTGGGAACCCTAAACTGCTGGGGATGCTAGTATAGATCTGATCGGATTAGATATTGATCCGATCAAATACTATACCACTAAGGGAGGTGTACGGTGCGTGCGTGGGTGTTAGCGGTACTGGCGCTAACCTGACGCTGCCTGGGGCTGGTGCTTGCCAGTTCACCAAAACGCTACCAGAAAAACTGTTGGCGATCGCAGGGATCAGGCCTGACTCTGCGAACGCTGCAGTTATGCGTTTAGTGTTTTGTAAGTGACAGTGATCGATCGATACTGCACTTGGGTGGGCTGGGCTGGGCGGAGGGGCAAAACGCAGGTGCTAGCAGGTATCTGGGCTGATCCTGCTAACACTGCGTTTTTGGGAACCCTAAACTGCTGGGGACGCCAGTATAGATCTGATCGGATCAGATATTGATCCATTCAGATACTATACCACTAAGGGAGGCGTATGCTGCGTGCTTGGGTGTTAGCGGTACTGGCGCTAATCTGACGCTGCCTGGGGCGACGCATATCACCGCCGGGCGATCAGGGGGCTAAACCTTTATTCGGTAATAAACGGCGGGTGCCCTGACACTATAAAAAATAAATAAACAAACTAACCAGCGTCACCCGTAACAGTTATACGGTGATCAGTGGTGAAAGGGTTAACTAGGGGGCAATCAAGGGGTTAAAACATTTATTCCGTAGTATATGGGGGTCCCTGTCGCTATAAAATGCTGACGGTGAACCTAAATATTTACCTCCCTAACTAGCATCACCAGTGACACTAATACAGCGATCAGAAAAATGATCGCTTAGTGACACTGGTGACGGGGGGGTGATCAAGGGGTTAAAACTTTATTAGGGGGGGTTAGGGGGGTATCCTAGACCTAAAGGGGGCTACCACTAACTGCCCTACCACACTAACTGTCACAAACTGACACCATGCAGTAATCAGAAAAAAAAAACAAAAAAAACTGCTTGGTGTCATGCCCCGTACACACGGTCAGACATTGTTCGAACATTCCGACAACAAAATCCTAGGATTTTTTCAGACGGATGTTGGCTCAAACTTGTCTTGCATACACACGGTCACACAAAGTTGTCGGAAAATCCGATCGTTCTGAACGCGGTGACGTAAAACACGTACGTCGGGACTATAAACGGGGCAGTAGCCAATAGCTTTCATCTCTTTATTTATTCTGAGCATGCGTGGCACTTTGTCCGTCGGATTTGTGTACACACGATCGGAATTTTGTTGTCGGAAAATTCTATATCCTGCTCTCAAACTTTGTGTGTCGGAAAATCCGATGGAAAATGTCCGATGGAGCTCACACACGGTCGGAATTTCCGACAACACGCCCTGATCGGACATTTTCCATCGGAAAATCCGACCGCGTGTACGGGGCATCAGTGTGACAGGGAGGGGGAGGGGTGATTGGGGGGGATCGGGGGGTGATTGGGGGGGGATCGGGGGTGTAATGTGTGCCTGGCATGTTCTACTGTGTGTGTGTGTGTTGTGCACTCACATTACAGTCTTCTCTCCTCTGCGCCGGAACGGAAAATGCCGAGCCGAGGAGAGATGACATAATTTCCTCTGCCTCTGTGTACAATACAGAGGCAGGGAAATGATCCCATTGGCTGGGAGCGATCGGGAGGGGGACCACGAATGGATGGCCTCCCCCTCACCTCCGATCGCCGGGGAAGATTTGCCGACCGCCGCAGGCACCGGGGGGGGGTCCGATCGGACCCCCCACCCATGGGCAGGCAAGGACGTACCTGTAAGTCCTTTTGCCTGCCCGTGCCATTCTGCCGACGTACATCGTCGTGCGGCAGTCGACAACTGGTTAAAGTGGCTCTTCACCATTAAAAATAACTTTCCTTCTCTTCATCCTGCTCCACACCACTACACAAATACCCATCTATTTCTTTTTTTCTGTTTAATTACTTATTTTTTTAATAGTAGAGGATCAGCTTGCACCCCCCCCCCCATCCTCCCTCCATGCCTAGGTGAATAACGTGCAGTCCCTTCTGGAATATGTGACATGCATATCCAAGGAGTCACCAGGAGCACTACAGTACTACAGTCATTCCAGGAGCACTACAGTCATTCCATTCTTTAAAGCAGGAGGTGGGCAGGACCAGTGGCTCATCATCAGGAGGTGGTGCCTGAGCCTGAAAAAGCCAGCAGTCTTCCAATAATGTCATAGGAGAACATGGCGGCATTGGACCCAAGCAATGGCTGCAGAGAAGAGGATCTCAGCAGGACAATGCTGGATCGGGTGGGTGGGTGAGTATCTGAACTGTGAGGAACCCAGCATCAGGTAAGCAGAGGAAAAAAAAATTAAAAGGGGGGGTGAAGTTCCTCTTTATCCCCGCCATTACTAGTAAAAAGATAAGTCTATATCCCCTATTTTGTAGACGCTATAACTTTTGCGCAAACCAATCAATATACGCTTATTGCAATTTTTTTTTTTTAACCAAAAATATGTAGAAGAATACATATTGGCCTAAACTGAGGAAGAAATTTGTTTATTTTTTTTATTTTTTGGGGTGATATTTATTATAGCAAAAAGTACAAAATATGGTGTTTTTTTCAAAATTGTCACACTTTTTTTGTTTATAGCGCAAAAACCAAAAAACGCAGAGGTGATCAAATAGCACCAAAAGAAAGCTCTATTTGTGGGAAAAAAAGGACATCAATATTGTCAGTTAAAGCGACGCAGTGCCGTATCGCAAAAAATGGCCTGGTCAGAAAGGTGACAAATTCTTCCGGGGCTGAAGTGGTTAACTCATGTCTGTTTAGTTCCTGTCTATGTCCTCATTGGGGAGATTTTGCTTGCTTCCTGTCACAAAATCACAACAGTAGGTGAGAGAAAACTCCACCACTGATGTATTAGGAAATCCCGCCTTTAACATTTGACAAAAGAATAGTTGTCCCTATTGGCAGCGTAGCTATAACTCCCTAGGGAGCAGCTGAAAATAATTGGATTATCCTACCTATCTGATGGCCACTTACCTTGTATCTGGATCCAACAGCTCGCCGATAGTGAGGAGATGAACCTGAATTTTTTTAGGGCAGGTTCAACGAACACTACTAATGTATGGGTGCTGAACCGAAATTCCATTGAAGTCAATCCCCATGATGTCATGTACATATGTGGTCACTGAAGTCAGATGGGAGAGCCCCGCCCTTTTGTTTATATCAACTGTTATCTGTTGGAACTGTCATTCGGCAGGAATGAAGGAATGGGACCAGTCTGCGGGCACCACTAAGGGCTTGTCAAAAACGATGTCTGTCTTTATATACATTTTATAGTTCAATTTTATTCTGTGAATGAGTACAGGTACCATGTATCTCTTACTCATTCTCATAGTCTAGACTGGTATCCAGAGGCACCATAAAGGGGGCCTTCTAGATTCTGATATGCCTCCCACCCTCAAACCCCCACAACGTGATAAAACCTCATCGCGGCCAGTAACATCAGGAGCAGTGAGAGTGACAAGCGCTGTGCCATACAGGCTGACTACTTGTATTGCTGATTTTACTTATTTTGCTTGCAAGCATATTTTTTATGGTGTGTGGGTCAAATCCCAAATAAAAACAGTATTACGCTATGCAAGTTCCCCTTGTTTTTTGCATGTGGAACCTCTATAACTCAAGCACGGGCGTCGCTCCATTTTAAGGTAACACCACGCTTGAGTGTTTTTTTTAGTTTTGTTTACAAACTATTTTTATTGGGTACAAAAAGGTGGTACAAAGAGTGTTGTCATATGCCAAAAGAAGTACAATACAAGTAGTTTACACATAAGGAGGATCAAAATATATTGTGTAATTGTTGATAGATATACTTTGTTATAGTAAGTTAACACGTTAACAATAACCTCTATGATTATTACTGTACATATATACACAATGTTTCTCGAACTCCGATATCGAGTAATGTTATTCAGGGTTAAAAAAGAGTTTGGAAGGGTTAAACCATGGGTCCCATTTTTTATTATAAAAATGATTAGTATTCTGTAATGTGTAGAATATTTTTTCCATAAAAATAATATTGTTAATTCTGGTTTTCAAATGTGCTAGAGGAACTTATGAGGATTTCCAATGGAATGCTATCAACCAGTGTATTACTACACATATTGTGTGGATCAGTCTCATATTATGGGTGGAGAGTCCAATGATAGGGGAAAATAGGACACTGTTGTGGAGAGTGAGGTTTATACTATTATCTGAAATTTTGGAAGCAAATTTTTCCAACTGCTTCCATATATGTGTAATCTTCTCATAATTCCAAAAAATGTGTGAGAATGAACCCGTGGAATTGCAACTTCTGAAACATGTCTGAGGAGTTGCGGGAAAAATGGCATGAATTTTAACTGGAGTATAATACCATCTTGTGAATAATTTTATTGCAGTCTCTTTAATCGTGATCGATCTTGTGCATTTATGTAAATTATTGATGCAGTTGTCCCAGTTTTCAGCAGAAAACGAGAAATCACATTCTTGTTCCCATTTGTGCATATAGGGGAGTTTGTTTTGCTCAGTGTTGTTAACTAGATTACAGTTTATTTCCGATATCAGTCCTGTTCTTCTAGGTGACTTTAGACATATGTTTTTGAAGAATGATGGTGGGTGTGAATTTATTGTTTGGAAATATGTATTAAAAAAATGTCTAATCTGAAGGAACTTATTAAACTCCATATTTGGAATCTGATGTCAAGATTTTAGTGAGGAGAAAGAGGCGAAGTTGTGGTTTTCTATGAATTTAAAAAGGAATGTCAGGTTGTTGTTTGTCCACCATGAGAAGTCTCCAGCTTCGTGCGTATGTAGGGAGAATTTTGGATCTCCTACAAAAGAAGCATGTGGGGGTGTGTTGGATGTAAGTTTGTATTTTTTATTGTGTAGTTTCCATAATGGGTATGATTGTGAGACTAGTTGGTTAAGAGTGTCTAGGGTATGGTTTGAAATCTTGTTTCCCCATAAAATCCCTGAGATAGAATATGGTAGAATTGAGTCTCTTTCAAACCTAACCCATGGGATCTTGGGGTTGAGAATATGCCATTGTGCAATTTGAGACCATCTGGCAGCTAAATAGTATAGCCAGAAATCTGGGAGGCCCAGTTCTCCGTTGTTTTGTGATTTATATAATACTAATCTTGATAGACGTGGGTGAGAATCCAACCATATAAACATGTTAATCTCTGCTTGGAATTTAGTAATAATTGCTTTATTCAGTCTAATTGGGAGTGCCCTAAATAGGTATAATATCTTTGGTAGAATTGTCATTGCTGTGATTCTGCCTAAAAAGTATATTTTGAAAGATTTCCACATTTTAAGCATTGATCTTAATTTTTGTATTAAGGGTAAGTAGTTTTTTGAGGATAAGTTATTAATGTTTGGGGTGAGAAAGATGCCTAAGTATGGGAGAGATTCCATCCTCCAGGTGAAATTGAATGCGGAACGTAAGGAGTCTAAGTGAGATGGTGGGATGTATGTAATAGGTTTGGTAAAGCTATATTGGGTTGTGTAAGGAATAAAATCATATCATCTGCATACATGCTCAATTTATAGGTGTTATTGTTAGACTTATAACCATTGATGTCTGGGTGTAGTAGTATTGCTGTGGCTAAGGGTTCAATCGCTAGAGCGAATAGTAAGGGAGAAAGAGGACATCCCTGGCGTGTACCCCTGCCCACCTTGAAGAAGTCTGAATTACATCCTGGTAATCTTATCCTAGTGAATGGGTTGTGATAAAGAGCTTGAAAGGTGTGGAAAAATTCACCTTTGAAACCAAATTTTTCAGCACTATATCAAGGAAATTCCAGGATACACTATCAAATGCCTTATTAATATTGAGGCTTAGTAAAGCTGATCGGGAGTTGATATTTGCGTCTTGAATTATGTTTGTTACTAATCTAACAGTGCCCGTAATTTGTCTGCCTGGTATGAAACCTGATTGATAAGGGGAAATCAGGGAGGGGATTATTGATGCTAATCTATTGGCTAACAGTCTGCTAAATATCTTAAGGTCATTAAGGTCATGGGTTACATATGCCGGCTGTGGCCACCTTTTACTGCTCTGTTTTTATCTGTTTTTACTGAATATTCATTTTTGGATATCCGTTTTCTTTGCTGCTAATAAATCCTACCATGCGGATTTATACTATGTGGAGATTTTTTCTTTTCCTCTCATGCTGTTAACATCATACGTCTTTACCCAGAGGATAAGTTCCCATTATGCTGATACCTGCTTAGCGTTATGATTTTCCACACATCTCCCATATTGGCGTCCTTGATGTCCACCTGCCTATTGGAGAGGTTATCGTGCAGTCCATCTTGAGAGCTTGGCTTCAGGTCTCTGCTCCTATGCCTTACTGACCCACCACCATATGGTGAGCTGGGTCCATCGCTCCTGGTATGAGTACCCCTTTCTCTTCTTTTCTTTTTGATGGTGAAGGCACTCTTGGGTGTACATCCACCATTGAATACATCCACCCCAAAGACTGTTCGATGTATATATAAGTTGCCTCTTCATTGCATCCCGTCTCATTAGTATCACCTTTGGGACTCATATTTCATTGTTCAACTTATTACAGTCGCTATAACATTGTAATTTTTATATAAGACCCTTTACGGGTTTGTGTTTATGTGTGTATGTTCCATCTTTATAAGTCACTTTCATATGTTGACACCTTGCTGTTTTGTGCACTTTATATTGTTTTGCACTTTTGCACTTGTGTTTGTAATATATTATATCCATTTGTAACACTACACATTTTTTTCTCCCATGCGACTTGGAGTCGCCTAAAGAAAATCTACACATACATTGTTAAAAGTTCTCACAAGTGAGAGACTAGTCTTTTTAGATAGCCTCTCTTCTCGCATATTTTTTATATATACATTTTTTTGTACTTTCTTATTATTAGCACTACACTTTATATCCCCATTGTTTATTACCGAGATTGGTCTATAATTTTGGGGCAATGTATGATCTTTATTTGGTTTTGGGATGAGGGACATTGTTAGCAAGTAACATTTCCTCTGGGAACTGATCTCCTTTAAGAATGTTGTTGTATAATTTTGCTGAATTTGGTATTAGAAGTTGGTGATATTGTTTATAATAGAAGGATGAGAATCCATCTGGGCCAGGAGCTGAGTTTTTCTTAAGGGATTTAATTATTTATAAGAAGTTCCTCTTCCGTGCATGGTGCATTCTCCTCATAACTAATAATATCCTCCAGACTCTTTATTAGCTTTGTTGCCCTTCTTTGTACTCGCTTCATTTCCAGTACATCCTTCGTGAGGACTGGTGCCCAGAACTGGACAACATACTCCAGGTGCGGCCGGACCAGAGTCTTGTAGAGCGGGAGAATTATTGTTTCATCTCTGGAATGAATCCCCTTTTTAATGCATGCCAATATTCTGTTTGCTTTGTTAGCAGCAGCTTGGCATTGCATGCCATTGCTGAGCCTATCATCTACTAGGACCCCCAGGTCCTTTTCCATCCTAAATTCCCCCAGAGGTTCTCTCCCCAGTGTATAGATTGCATTCATATTTTTGCCACCCAAATGCATTATTTTACATTTTTCTACATTGAAGAGTGACGATGTGGTGGTCTGACCAGGAACAAGGGTGTATTGAGGCATAATGGGTGTTGGCTAAGATTATTGGGGTGCAGAATATATAGTCTATTTGCGAATATGAATCATGTGGGTGTGAGTAAAAGGTATACTTGTGTGTGCCTACATTTAATGCTCTCCAAGAATCAATCAGTTGTAAATCATTTATGTGTGTAACAGTTGTTTTCGAAAATGTTTTTGAATTCTGGTTTTGTTTGCTACGATCAAGGTTAGGTTGGAAAGTCTCCGCCCAAAATAATATGTAATGAATGGTATTGTTGTAGTGTATTAAAAAATTGTGTGAAAAAAGAGGTTTGTGTCTCATTTGGTGCGTATACATTGGCAATCGTTAATTCTCTACCTGATACAGTGCCTTTGATAATAATGAACCTATGTCTTGGTCCTTGTAAACCTGTTGAACCTCTAAAGGAAAGGATTGATGGATAAAGACAGCTACTCCTTTGGTTTTGGAAGAGGTTGAGATATAAAAGGATTGATTAGAAGCTTTGTGAAAAAATGTAGGGTGGCTGTCTTTCATGAAATGCGTTTCTTTTAACATTAATATTTTGGCATTTAGTTTTTTATATTGTAAGAAGGCTTTTTTTCCTTTTGTATGGGGAATTAAATCCTTGGACATTATGTGACAAAACCGTGATGGTCATGGTGTTAGTACCAATTTTGGGGATTCATCAGGAAGTGATAATATTCGATAAGTTGAAGGGTGAATGGTGTGTAGATGTCCAGCGTTACTAAATATAGTTGGGATCAACCAGGTATACAAGGATTTGATAAAATTTATATTTTTTTCTATCATGTGCAACTTGAGGCATAGCAAAAAGATTGTACCGTAATTATTATTGCTTATAAAATCTGAAATTGGTTTAACATTAACTAAGTGTAACAAATATCTGTAATGAAAAAAAAAATGTATGGGGTTGGAAAAAACGTGTTTTCCCAACCGACTATGAAACTTAATGAGTTTCCTACAACTCTACTTCCTCTTCTCCTCTTCCTTTCTCAGTTGGGGTCCCCGAAGGTTCTGTTCTTGGACCTCTCCTATTTTCAATCTACACTTCCTCCCTGGGTCAGCTGATACCATCCCATGGCTTCCAATACCACCTCTACGCTGACGACACCCGAATCTATTTCTCTACCCCTGAGCTCACTCCCTCTGTCTCCTTACGTATAACTAATTTACTATCAGATATATCAGTCTGGATGTCACTACCACTTCCTCAAACTCAATCTATCCAAAACCGAACTTATAATTTTTCCTCCCCCATATGCCCCTTGCCCTGATCTCTCGGTCAAAATTGACGCCACAACTATAAGCCCATCCCCACATGCCGAGGTTCTAGGTGTCGTACTGGACTCTGAACTTTCCTTCAAGCACCACGTCCAATCACTGTCCAAATAATTCACTCGCTGGTCATACTGCAACTCCCTTCTCATTGGCTTACCTCTACATTGTCTATCACCTCTTCAATCCATCATGAATGCTGCTGCCAGACTCATCCACCATACCAATCGCTTTGTCTCTGCTACTCCTCTCTGTCAATCCCTCCACTGGCTTCCGGTCGGCCAAAGAATTGAATTCAAAATACTAACAACTACGTACAAAGCCATCCACAATTTAGCCCCCAGCTACATCACTAGCCTAGTCTCTAAATACGAACCTACTCATTCTCTTCGTTCCTCTCAAGACCTTCTGCTCTCTAGCTCCCTCATCATCTCCTCCCATGCTCGCCTCCAGGACTTTCGAATACTATGGAATGCCTTACCCCAATCTGTCCGCTTATCTCCTACTCTATTAGCTTTTAGATGATCCCTGAAAACCCTTCTCTTTAGAGAAGCCTACCCTACCCACACCTAACAACTGTTTTTTAATTTTCTCCATCAGCTCACCCCCACAGTTATTACCTTTTGTTTCCACTTGACCCTCCCCTCTAGATTGTAAGCTCTAATGAGCAGGGCCTTCTGATCCCTCCTGTATTGATTTGTATTGTAAGTGTACTGTCTGCCCTCATGTTGTAAAGCGCTGCATAAACTGTTGGCGCTATATAAATCCTGTTTATTAATAATAATAATAATAATGAGACCAAACGGTCTTAAACTCAGTCTTAGGGGCGCAATTAGAATCAAAATTAGGGGGAGTATTAGAATCAAAATTTATGAATTTAACAAAGAATAACATGAAAAACAATCAAAGTAAAATGTGAATACATATTTAAATTGGACGGGAAAAATCCCTCTAGTGAGAAAATATGTAACATCTGAGTGGGAGTAAATCATGTCGGCATAGGGCGGGTAGCCACATCTATTATCTTGAGTATGAATAACTGTGCAACTTATAACAAGTACCTTCAAAATTATAGATGCTGTAAATGTTTCTGTTATTGAGTCTATGAAAAAAAATAGTGAATCAAGAAGTGGTCCTAGACATCTAATGGAGCTGAACAATTCCACCCAGGTTCAACGCTATTTTATTTGCTTTATGTAATTTTTACTTGAGTGTTTTTTACCTGAGCTGACTTATGAAGGATTGGAACCCAGGTTAGGAATCTATTCAATGGTGTATGGAGATATAAGGCTCATTTATCGCCGGTTTTCGGTGAGTGCATTACCAACGGGGCTCTTTAGTACATGAGGTGTTATCTCGGTGATGGTAATAAGGCTTTGAAGGATTACTCTTGGTTCTGATGGGTCACGCAGCAACTCTTCTATTTTAAACACTGTCTATGGATATTTACACACACAGACTTATGTTTTGTGTATGATTTATTTATCCTGTTTATATATTGCACTGTATATCTTCAGGTATATTGCTTAGTGCTATTAATGCTGGAATCACTTCCTTCTTCGTTTTATCTTTGCATACTTTTATTATTTCTTTCATTTTATAATAGCAGCTTTAAGTGCATTGATCTGATTTTTCAATTTGAGTGCTGGGATCAGTGTCACTTTTGTGCTACTGATATTTATATAAAAGCATATTATTGTTGTATATTGTGACTTCAGGAAGTTATTCATGAAGACTTGCAAAGTTACTAAAAAGGTCCACTTTAAATACGGAGAAAAACAATGGAGTGCTCTCTAACAGTAGCATTTAGCTGAATGTTGAAGGCATCTTTCATTTCTTCATGTCGGCTAATGGAAAAAGATTTCTTCAGCATTCGAAATACGCAGGCTGCAGTGTGAATATATAATTGGTCATTAAGACTGATTGATTTTATGTTTTAACATTCCAGTCAGCATTAGCAATTTAAACAAAGGAGACAGACACGTTACTTTTTCTTTTTTCTGAAGTATCTATTTTGAAAAAATGCAGTTTTTTTTCTTTTGTCTGCTTCAAATCGATCGTTCCCTTTTTTAATGATAGTTATGACATATCATAAATTATCATATATATTATCTCTTGCTGATTATTGACTATAAAAAACCCTCCAGGCAATCATTTATTTGCCAGAAAACGTTCCATTTGTGTGTTTTATTTTCCTTTTTAGGTTTAGTATTAATGCTAGATATATTCTGCCTGTCTATTCATGTGGTTACATTTTAGGGATTCGTGTTTCCACACAGCCACAGAACAAAAACTAAATAAGATAACCTGAAAGTTATCAGACCCAGAGGTTGGAGACCGGGACAGAGGCATACTATACCATGAACTAGGGTTGCACCAATACCGGTAACGGTATCGGTTTCCGTGCTGATACTAGTCATTTGCACAAGTATCTGTACTCGTGCAAATGTTCCACTACCTGAAACGGATTCACCCACTAACAGCTGAAATGTAAATAAAAAAATCTGGCAATTATCGGTTGTTAAGGAGCGGGGCCACCACCTCCTTAACAACCAGTGACCCATTCAGTGGAGTTCCCCCTGTTGACAGCTGAAGTGGGCAATGTTTATCAACAACATTGCTCAGCCGCTGAAACAGAAAGATACAAAGAAACATTGTTTCTTTTTGTATCTCTCTGTTTATTCATCTACAGTACCTGACCGCGTGTTTCCAGTGTGATACCATCGCGCTGGTTCTCGGCAACAGGGTACTGTGCATGTCACGCTGGCTCACTGATCAGGAAAGGAAAACTTTTTTTCCTTTCGCGATGAGTGACAGGCAGTGCTGACAGCTATCTGGTATGAATCCTGAGGGGGAGCACGCAGCCCGGCCGGCCAGGAAAGGGGGTGGGGACGAGCGAGCGCCCCCCCTTCTGAGCCGTACCAGGCAGCATGCCCTCAACATGGGGGGTGAGTGCCTTGGGGGATGCAGTGCCCTGCGGCCCCCCCACCCCAAAGCACCTTGTCCCCAAGTTGATAAGGACAAGGGCCTCTTCCCGACAACCCTGGCCGTTGGTTGTCAGGGTCTGCGGGCAGGGGGCTTATCGGAATCCGGGAGCCCCCCTTTAATAAGGGGGCCCCCAGATCCTGGCCCCCCACCCTATGTGAATGAGTATGGGGTACATGGTACCCCTACCCATTCACCTAGGGAAAAAAAGTGTCAATAAAAAAAAACACAGTACACAGATTTTAAGAATAATTTATTAGGCAGCTCCGGGGTCTTCTTCTGACTTCGGGGGGTCTCCTTCCGAATTCTCATGGTGTTTGGCCTCTTCTCCCGGTGTTCGGCCTCTTCTCCCGGGCCCCTCCGCTATCTTCTTCCAGCTCTTTTGCCAGCGAGGGGCCCGGTCTGCTGCTGCTGTCTTGTCGCCGATGTCTCGCCGCTTCTTCTCTTCTTGAGCCATTTAGTCCCTAATGGTCCTTGTGCATGCTGGGACCATGACGTCACAAGGGGGCAGGGTCACCGCCTATATAAATGGCTCCGCAGCTCGCACACAGCATTCCAGCCAGAGAGAGCGTCATGTCAACATCGGAAGAAGAGAAGAAGAGAAGAAGTGGCGAGACAGCGGTGACAAGACAGCGGCAGCAGACCGGGCCCCTCACTGGCAAAAGAGCTGGAAGAAGACAGCGGAGGGGCCCGGGAGAAGAGGCCGAACACCGGGAGAAGAGGCCGAACACCGGGAGAAGTCAGAAGGAGACCCCCCGAAGTCGGAAGAAGACCCCGGAGCTGCCTAATAAATTATTCTTAAAATCTGTGTACTGTGTTTTTTTTTTATTGACACTTTTTTTCCCTAGGTGAATGGGTAGGGGTACCATGTACCCCATACTCATTCACATAGGGTGCGGGGCCGGGATCTGGGGGCCCCCTTATTAAAGGGGGGCTCCCGGATTCAGATAAGCCCCCCGCCCGCAGACCCCGACAACCAACGGCCAGGGTTGTCGAGAAGAGGCCCTTGTCCTTATCAACATGGGGACAAGGTGCTTTGGGGTGGGGGGGCCGCAGGGCGCCCCCTCCCCCAAGGCACTCACCCCCCATGTTGAGGGCATGCGGCCTGGTACGGCTCAGGAGGGGGGGCGCTCGCTCGTCCCCACCCCCTTTCCTGGCCGGCCGGGCTGCGTGCTCGGATAAGGGTCTGGTATGGATTTTGGGGGGGACCCCACGCCGATTTTTCGGCATAGGGGGTTCCCCTTACAATCCATACCAGACCTAAGGGCCTGGTATGCCCCTCGGGGGGGAACCCACGCCGGCTTTTTATTTAAAATTTGGCGCGGCGTTCCCCCCTCAAGATTCATACCAGACAGCTGTCAGCATTGCCTGTCACTCATCGGGAAAGGAAAAAAGTTTTCCTTTCCCGATGAGTGAGCCATCTCGTCGCTGGCTCCCGCGACGGGGCTCGCAGGTGTCAAATCTCACCAAGAAATGCAGCGAGATTGACACAATATCGCGGTCACCTACTGTACAGAACAAAGGGATGAACGATCTCCAGATGAGGCAACCTTCGAGAGGTGGAGATCTACTTGAACAACATTTTTTTTTTTTTGATAAAATATTTTTACTCACTAAAATAAAATAAGTATTACAGGGTTTAGGAGTGCGTTATGCACAGAATGCAGGGTTCACCAATGCATTATGCTCAGAATGCAGGGATCATGAGTGCGTTATGCACAGAATGCAGGGTTCACCAGTGTATTATGCTCAGAATGCAGGGTTAAGGAGTGTGCTGTGCTCAGAATGCAGGGTGCAGGAGTGCATTGCGTACAGAATGCAGGGTTCAGGAGTGCGTTGCGTAGAGAATTTAGGGATCAAGAGTGCATTTTATGCTCAGAATGCAGGAATCAGGAGTGCATTGTGCTCAGAATGCAGGGATCATCCCCTGATGAAGTCATGTGACAGTGACGAACACGTGCGGGAACACGAGGCCCCCGGAAGTGACGTGGGCGAGCTCGCAGCTCGTTTGTTATATGCCTGTTTGATACTTCTTATTGTGAGTACCTAGATTTTACTTTTACTGTTTTGTCAATAAACATTTGTAAATACTACACTATCGTGCATCGCTCTTTACTTTCCCTCATGCCCCATTGCGAGGTTCATTGGATGTGGGCACACCAGGGACAATAGGGGGACTCTGATTCCAGACTAGAGACACACACCAGTGGAGCCGGATACGCCATACTGGGAGGCTGCCAAGAAACACATTGAGATATACCCACATGTTGTTACCTTACAGCGGTAAGGTAAGGGGACATCTATACATTACTCTGCACAGGAACCAGGAAGTCACCTATCATCAGCACTTTATGCCAGAGGATTGTCACCAGCACTAGCACTTTGTCATTTTATGCTGACACTGCTACTATACAGCCACTCACCTACCTTGCACCTTATATGGACACTACTTATCTTTTTTGCTTTCACCTATAAGAATATTTGCAGCATATACCTATATGGAGGAAACTTTTTTGTATGCTTTTATATGCCGTTTAGGATTTTACCTATTCCTTCAGGATTTATTGCAATTGTAGTGCACCTTCTTTTGAGCACTGTTTTTTCACTTAATTTGTACACCATATGGATATATTTCCTATCACTGTTCTATGAAGAATCATTTGAGTGTTTGATATACTTTTATTGTCTTATTGATACACTTTTATTGTTTTATCCGAAGAAATCACAGGGCACGCAATACGTTTTTATACTGCCTAGGATTAGATATATTTTGACTTTTGGACATTGCCTGTTTCAACCATATCTTTTATTGAGCACCTTTGCATGTTATTACGCACAGTATTTAGGTTCATAGCACAGCACTACCTTCACTTTATAGGGTTCAGGAGTGAGTTGCGCTCAGAATGCAGGGTTAATTAGTGTGTTGTGCTCAGAATGCAGGGATCAGGAGTGTGTTGCAGTCAGAATGCAGGGATCAGGAGTGTGTTGCAGTCAAAATGCAGGGATCAGGAGTGTGTTGCAGTCAGAATGCAGGGATCAGGAGTGTGTTGCAGTCAAAATGCAGGGATCAGGAGTGTGTTGCAGTCAAAATGCAGGGATCAGGAGTGTGTTGCGCTCAGAATGCAGGGTTAAGGAGTTCGTTGTGCTCAGAATGCAGGGATCAGGAGTGTGTTGCGCTCAGAATGCAGGGATCAGGAGTGCATTGCACTCAGAATGCAGGGATCAGGAGTGTGTTGCAGTCAGAATGCAGGGATCAGGAGTGTGTTGCGCTCAGAATGCAGGGATCAGGAGTGTATGAAAAGAAAAGGGGGGAAGGACACCTTAAAGTCGTCCAATAGTAGGTTCTGGGGTGACAAACGGGGGAAGGGGAATTCCCTCCCACTGTGGTAATTAATCAAATTAATATGTCCCTCATGTCACCCGTATCATTAATCATATAACTCAGTGGTATGTAGCTGACTAGCTGTCAAACGGTTGTTCAATGGACCATAAAGCATATATAAGAAAGGGAAGGAAGGGGTCAAGAGGAGATCCCCCCAAAAAAAAAAGATGGTCCGCTCGAGAACAAACAGTTGAACCTACAAAAACTTTATTGTGTCACAATATGTAGAAACATAATCCAACAACCATGTGTATTTAAAAATAGGGCAGATAAAAGTCCTATTGTGTGCTGGTGGCCACCACAGACATTACACATATATCTCATGCATTCATGCACTCACACTCATCAATTAAAGTCACTAGAGACCCGGGTCTATACTATTTCACTGGAATTCCAGAGCTGGATTGGCTACATAAGTGGGTAGACTAGGTCCTTGTAGGTAAAGTGCAAGTGCTAATACACAACAAAAGTCCCCTCGGATGTGAACCAATGGCTGGTTAGACATATGTATGTGTCAATCAACCAGAGCCAAGGAAGGAAACGGTGTCCTGATTGTGTGGTGAACAATTGCAACTCAAGCAACCTCACATAGAGGGCTTTTAAGGATGGACGGAAGATGGCCATAAACAAAATGCCTCATGAATGTGAGGGTACATTTTAGCTCACCGTCTGACGTCTTCAATGAAGAAGGAGTAGAGCCCAAAGGAGTTGCTGATGGCCGCGTTCGTGTGGGTTTGAAAACACGCTCATGCGGTATTAGCTTGTTGTGGGCATGAGCGGGTTACTTCCGGGTATCCTCCGGCAGAAGGTAAGGTGAGTCACAAGGGTCAAGATTGTTAGTGTCTCATAACCAATGGTATAAGCAATCCGGAGAGACGCTCGGCGTCCGTGTTCACCGCAGAGGTTTCACCTGATATCCCAAATCTTGATTGATCCGATCAGGATCGTTAGAGATGTTCACATCCAATTTGGAAGGATATTGTAGTTAGAGTGTGAGAGTCTGTGTGCCACCTGCACATGGGTCAAATGCTGAGCGCTTTCGCTTGTTGCCAAGCTTCCTCAGAGCTAATGTGGTATCAGTAGCTGGATGTTTAAATAGCCAGAGGGCTAGTGTTCAATTTCCTGTCTTCTTAATTAACACCTGAATACCATAGCTTGACCATAATTGCAATCACCAAGAATGTGCCAATCACACCCATACATACATCTATTTAGACAAAACCATTGAGGGTAATGGATACATAGAGATTCAATCTGATTGACTTGTGTATGTGGTCAGATTTGAATATTGCATCTCTTACCATCATGAAATAACGGAAAAAGGCTTGTCAAGCAACTGCTATCAATACATAAAAGCCAATTGAGGAATGCTGCATTTCCAAAAACAAACCGTGCATATATAACCATATACTAAATAATAATAATAATAATAAGATAGTCAAAATAGTGATATATGGGAGCAAGGGGGAACAGTCTATTGTTCCGAATTAAATTGCAACACATATCATCATCCTGACAATAAACAGAGATGTCCCAATAGTTGATCAAAAATTGCATGGCATACACACACGGAATAAAAATAATGAGTATGAATATATGCAACCAACCATCGCTTTGGCCAGATTAAATGGCAGCTCACGTCCCATGTATTGTCATCCACACACGGGATAAAAACATTGTTACCAGTGAGATTGCCTGTGAAGTCGCATAGGACAAATTAGTACAAAGTGATTCCGGATAGTCCGGATATGTAGTTACATATAGGCATTACACTGGTATTACCCGCACATGGAACAACAGAATAATCTGTTGTACAGATTATAATTTAAAATATGAAAATTTCATAATCTGGGGGCAGTGCGGCTTCAATTCAATCAGTTGGTTGGTAGCCAAATGATCGAGGCAAGCTGGGATGGAATGAGGTCATGGGCCACTGTCTCGCATAGGTTACGTCTCACATGTCACTCGCTGATATTCGTGTAGAGAGCAGAGACATGGTCGTGAGCAACACTACACACAGTCAATTTTCTTTAAAAGCTGCCCGTTATGGGCAGGAGAAGATGTGGATCCTCAGTTAGAACCAATCAATTTTCGGATGGGAACATTTAGATTGTGAATATTTAAGTCATTGTTCCAAAAATGGGGATAAATTAAATTCATTGTTCAATCCAAAAGGCTGCATGCTGTTTAAATAGAAGATCCACATCTTCTCCTTCTGACATAAGATCTTATCAAAATCTCCACGTCTATGGGGCAAATTAAGCTTGTATATACCCTTAACCCTAAGGCCATCCGGTTTACCTTCATGTTTATCAAGAAAGTGCAATGATAGTGGCCGGTCATCATCCTTGTTGATAATACTTTGGATGTGTTCGCCAGTTCTGACTTTTAGCTCTCTTTTGGTCTTGCCAACATAGATAAGGCCACACGGGCAGGTCAACATATAGACTACCCGTGTGGTTGTACAGTTGATAAAATTATTGATTCTAAATTGTCTTTTATTGTCAGAACTGGCGAACACATCCGTCCTATCCACGTGTCTACATATATGGCATCTACCGCAACTGTACATACCCCTAAGGGGTGGAAGATCAGTAAGCCAGCTGCGTTTTTTAGGGCGGGTGTACTCTGAGTGTACCAGGCGATCCCTTAAATTTGTAGCTCTACGGGCAGTGAGCAGAGGTTTTTTGCTGACAAGCTTTCCCAAAATGGGGGCCTCAGATAAAATGTGCCAATGTCGGCCCAGAATTTCTTTGATTTGGTCCCACTGGGTACCAAATTTGGTAATGATTCTAAGGGGAGGGTGGCTTGAGGTTTTTGCTTTTTCTTTAGTAGAGTTCACCAACAAAGACGATCTATTTGTCTGTAGTGCTCTTTTTCTAGCACGTCTGATGTCCGTATGCGAGTAACCCCTATCACGAAACCTCCCATGTAGGTCATACATTTCCCTGTGGAAATCCCCCTCCTCTGAACAGTTCCTTCTTGCGCGGAGGAACTGTCCCACGGGGATACCCCGTTTCAGAGATGCGGGATGGTGGCTGGACGCTAGCAGTAAAGTGTTTGCCGCTGTGTCTTTTCGAAAGGTTTTTGTATGTAACTTATCATCCTTGACAAACACCGTAAGGTCCAGAAATGACAATTCATTGGTGTCATACGTATATGTTAACCTAATATTACGGTCGTTGTCATTAAGTTCATTAATGAATTGTGTCAATTCAGATGGCAGGCCGTCCCAAATCATGATCACGTCATCGATGTACCTCAGCCACAAACGACAGTGGCTGAGGTACATCAACGAGGGGTACACACACTCAGACTCCCAAAAGCCAAGGTGCAGGCATGCATATGATGGGGCCCATGGGGCACCCATCGATGTGCCCCTAATTTGTTTGTAGTATATCCCAAGAAATTGGAAATAATTGTTTTCTAACATAAATTGCAATAGTTCAATGATAAATTCATTTTGGCCTGCTAATGACGGAAATTTATTTTCCAAAAAGAATTGTGTCGCTGCTAGTCCCCATCTGTGCGGAATTGACGTGTATAACGACTCCACGTCAATTCCGACCAGTAACATACCTTTGGGTATCGATATGTCTTCCAGGTGCCCCAAAACATCCCGTGTGTCCTGAACATATGATGGTAGTTCATGTACAAGTTCTTTAATCAGTGCGTCCACGTACTTACCGACCCTCTCGAGGGGACCCTTTACAGCTGATACAATTGGTCTCCCCGGGGGGTCGGTAATGGACTTATGTAGTTTAGGAATTGTGTATAGGGTAGGGATGTTGAATTCACTGACTCTGAGGTATTCGAGTTCCCTTTTGGTAATTAGACCTGCTTCAAGGGCTAGTTCAAGTTTAAAGTTTAAGTCTGATATCATTTGGGGAAAGGGGTTCTGGTATAGACGTAGATATGTAGATCCATCACGGAGAAGGCGCATGGTTTGCTCCTCATATAGAGTATGTGACATAAGGACCGTGTTGCCTCCCTTATCGCTTGCTTTAATAACAATATCCTTTGCATTTTCTAATTCCCGTAGGGCCCTTCTCTCTTCCCGGCTAAGATTGTCATATCCTTTATATTCCCAATTGACCCCCATAAGGTCCCTTTTTACTTGTTCCAAAAAAAGCTGGATATGTCTATGTTTGGACAGGGGGGGCATTTTTTGGGATTTAATCGTCAGTTGGGATGGGCGGGGGCAGCTAGGCGACACTTGGGTGGCTTCCCCTTCTGAGTTCCACTGTTGATTTTCATCAAGGAGGGCTATTAGGGCTTCGAGAGAGTCGCGCTCTTGTTTGTCTAGTTGGTCCGCGTCTATATCTTGGGTGCCCCTCTTTGCATGCCAGTACCTAAAAATTAATTTCCTCAAGAACAAATTGATATCTTTGAAGACCTCAAATTCGCTCATCGTTGTAGTGGGGGAGAATGTTAGGCCTTTTTGCAGCAGTGAAATGTGGTGGTGATTTAGGGGGAAATCTGATAGGTTAACAACCTTCAGATCAGATTGTATTTGTTCTGAGTGGTCACTAGATTGATTTACTTCGCTATTTAAAGCTTGCGTGGCCCTGACCTGAGTTCCCTTTGATTTTCCCTTCCTTCCTTTCCCTTTCCCCGGTTTCCTCTGTTGGTTTGAGCCTGGGTCTTGGTCATGGATGTGGTTGGTTGGGTGCCTGTCCTGGGGATGGTGTCCCCTTCCTGATCTAAAAAAGCCACGGTTTTCTCTGGTTGTTCAGGGTCACTGTCAGTAGATGTATATCTAGGTCTAGATGTACCTGATCGATTTCTCCTGCCCTTGCGTGATCTACTCCTCCCTCGAGGTACTGTGGGGTCAAAGATATCTCCTTTCTCCCAATCTAAAAGATTTTGCTTAAATTTCTCTTGTTTAGTGATTTTAAGGGTTTTTTGTGTCTTTTCAACCTCCTTCTTGAGCGAGTCATTGTATTTGTTGAAATCCTGATCATTTTTATATGGCTCTAGCAGCTGTGCACTGATATCGATCTCTTTTTTGAGGTCATCCAATTGTATTTGTTCTTCATTGATAATCATGTGCAGAACTGCTAGTCCACGATCGAGACAACTTTGTTTCCATATTTCCAGGAACCTCGGTGTATGTAGATGAGCAGCAGGTACTACTCTTTCCCTCAGCCCTCTAGGAATAACTTTATGTTCAATGTGGGACTTCAATGAGGAAATGTCCCATTTCCTATTAAGGAATTTTATAGTTAATTTTTTATGATTCTTAAACAATTTTTTAAGAGTCTCATCATGGTTGGATGCAGCTGGAGTTTCACTAGAAAACGCAGACTGTATCTCTAAGTCAATCTCATCCGCCAGTACATACGCCATTGTTCCCGGGAAGGGGAGGAGGGGGGAAACCAGGAAAGGAAAGAGGGTCAGGAAGGGCGGAGGAAAAAAAAAAAAAAAAGGGGGAAGGAGGAACGGGGGGGGGGGGGGAACAGGGAGGGGGGCCCGGGGGGGGGGGGAAGGAAAGGAGGGAACAGGGATTCAATCACAAGATTTAAAGCAGTTGCTCAACAAGCCAATATAGATATGTTAAAAACATGGTTATAGAGTCTAATCTTAAACATATGCACTAGGGTGTGCTATTAAAAACCATGGGGTGGATGCCGTTACTGCCTGACACGGAGACTAAGGGTCCAGAAAGGAAGTCAAATCCTACAATGATGCATATGAAAAGAAAAGGGGGGAAGGACACCTTAAAGTCGTCCAATAGTAGGTTCTGGGGTGACAAACGGGGGAAGGGGAATTCCCTCCCACTGTGGTAATTAATCAAATTAATATGTCCCTCATGTCACCCGTATCATTAATCATATAACTCAGTGGTATGTAGCTGACTAGCTGTCAAACGGTTGTTCAATGGACCATAAAGCATATATAAGAAAGGGAAGGAAGGGGTCAAGAGGAGATCCCCCCAAAAAAAAAAAAAAAAAAAAAAAAAGATGGTCCGCTCGAGAACAAACAGTTGAACCTACAAAAACTTTATTGTGTCACAATATGTAGAAACATAATCCAACAACCATGTGTATTTAAAAATAGGGCAGATAAAAGTCCTATTGTGTGCTGGTGGCCACCACAGACATTACACATATATCTCATGCATTCATGCACTCACACTCATCAATTAAAGTCACTAGAGACCCGGGTCTATACTATTTCACTGGAATTCCAGAGCTGGATTGGCTACATAAGTGGGTAGACTAGGTCCTTGTAGGTAAAGTGCAAGTGCTAATACACAACAAAAGTCCCCTCGGATGTGAACCAATGGCTGGTTAGACATATGTATGTGTCAATCAACCAGAGCCAAGGAAGGAAACGGTGTCCTGATTGTGTGGTGAACAATTGCAACTCAAGCAACCTCACATAGAGGGCTTTTAAGGATGGACGGAAGATGGCCATAAACAAAATGCCTCATGAATGTGAGGGTACATTTTAGCTCACCGTCTGACGTCTTCAATGAAGAAGGAGTAGAGCCCAAAGGAGTTGCTGATGGCCGCGTTCGTGTGGGTTTGAAAACACGCTCATGCGGTATTAGCTTGTTGTGGGCATGAGCGGGTTACTTCCGGGTATCCTCCGGCAGAAGGTAAGGTGAGTCACAAGGGTCAAGATTGTTAGTGTCTCATAACCAATGGTATAAGCAATCCGGAGAGACGCTCGGCGTCCGTGTTCACCGCAGAGGTTTCACCTGATATCCCAAATCTTGATTGATCCGATCAGGATCGTTAGAGATGTTCACATCCAATTTGGAAGGATATTGTAGTTAGAGTGTGAGAGTCTGTGTGCCACCTGCACATGGGTCAAATGCTGAGCGCTTTCGCTTGTTGCCAAGCTTCCTCAGAGCTAATGTGGTATCAGTAGCTGGATGTTTAAATAGCCAGAGGGCTAGTGTTCAATTTCCTGTCTTCTTAATTAACACCTGAATACCATAGCTTGACCATAATTGCAATCATCAAGAATGTGCCAATCACACCCATACATACATCTATTTAGACAAAACCATTGAGGGTAATGGATACATAGAGATTCAATCTGATTGACTTGTGTATGTGGTCAGATTTGAATATTGCATCTCTTACCATCATGAAATAACGGAAAAAGGCTTGTCAAGCAACTGCTATCAATACATAAAAGCCAATTGAGGAATGCTGCATTTCCAAAAACAAACCGTGCATATATAACCATATACTAAATAATAATAATAATAATAAGATAGTCAAAATAGTGATATATGGGAGCAAGGGGGAACAGTCTATTGTTCCGAATTAAATTGCAACACATATCATCATCCTGACAATAAACAGAGATGTCCCAATAGTTGATCAAAAATTGCATGGCATACACACACGGAATAAAAATAATGAGTATGAATATATGCAACCAACCATCGCTTTGGCCAGATTAAATGGCAGCTCACGTCCCATGTATTGTCATCCACACACGGGATAAAAACATTGTTACCAGTGAGATTGCCTGTGAAGTCGCATAGGACAAATTAGTACAAAGTGATTCCGGATAGTCCGGATATGTAGTTACATATAGGCATTACACTGGTATTACCCGCACATGGAACAACAGAATAATCTGTTGTACAGATTATAATTTAAAATATGAAAATTTCATAATCTGGGGGCAGTGCGGCTTCAATTCAATCAGTTGGTTGGTAGCCAAATGATCGAGGCAAGCTGGGATGGAATGAGGTCATGGGCCACTGTCTCGCATAGGTTACGTCTCACATGTCACTCGCTGATATTCGTGTAGAGAGCAGAGACATGGTCGTGAGCAACACTACACACAGTCAATTTTCTTTAAAAGCTGCCCGTTATGGGCAGGAGAAGATGTGGATCCTCAGTTAGAACCAATCAATTTTCGGATGGGAACATTTAGATTGTGAATATTTAAGTCATTGTTCCAAAAATGGGGATAAATTAAATTCATTGTTCAATCCAAAAGGCTGCATGCTGTTTAAATAGAAGATCCACATCTTCTCCTTCTGACATAAGATCTTATCAAAATCTCCACGTCTATGGGGCAAATTAAGCTTGTATATACCCTTAACCCTAAGGCCATCCGGTTTACCTTCATGTTTATCAAGAAAGTGCAATGATAGTGGCCGGTCATCATCCTTGTTGATAATACTTTGGATGTGTTCGCCAGTTCTGACTTTTAGCTCTCTTTTGGTCTTGCCAACATAGATAAGGCCACACGGGCAGGTCAACATATAGACTACCCGTGTGGTTGTACAGTTGATAAAATTATTGATTCTAAATTGTCTTTTATTGTCAGAACTGGCGAACACATCCGTCCTATCAACGTGTCTACATATATGGCATCTACCGCAACTGTACATACCCCTAAGGGGTGGAAGATCAGTAAGCCAGCTGCGTTTTTTAGGGCGGGTGTACTCTGAGTGTACCAGGCGATCCCTTAAATTTGTAGCTCTACGGGCAGTGAGCAGAGGTTTTTTGCTGACAAGCTTTCCCAAAATGGGGGCCTCAGATAAAATGTGCCAATGTCGGCCCAGAATTTCTTTGATTTGGTCCCACTGGGTACCAAATTTGGTAATGATTCTAAGGGGAGGGTGGCTTGAGGTTTTTGCTTTTTCTTTAGTAGAGTTCACCAACAAAGACGATCTATTTGTCTGTAGTGCTCTTTTTCTAGCACGTCTGATGTCCGTATGCGAGTAACCCCTATCACGAAACCTCCCATGTAGGTCATACATTTCCCTGTGGAAATCCCCCTCCTCTGAACAGTTCCTTCTTGCGCGGAGGAACTGTCCCACGGGGATACCCCGTTTCAGAGATGCGGGATGGTGGCTGGACGCTAGCAGTAAAGTGTTTGCCGCTGTGTCTTTTCGAAAGGTTTTTGTATGTAACTTATCATCCTTGACAAACACCGTAAGGTCCAGAAATGACAATTCATTGGTGTCATACGTATATGTTAACCTAATATTACGGTCGTTGTCATTAAGTTCATTAATGAATTGTGTCAATTCAGATGGCAGGCCGTCCCAAATCATGATCACGTCATCGATGTACCTCAGCCACAAACGACAGTGGCTGAGGTACATCAACGAGGGGTACACACACTCAGACTCCCAAAAGCCAAGGTGCAGGCATGCATATGATGGGGCCCATGGGGCACCCATCGATGTGCCCCTAATTTGTTTGTAGTATATCCCAAGAAATTGGAAATAATTGTTTTCTAACATAAATTGCAATAGTTCAATGATAAATTCATTTTGGCCTGCTAATGACGGAAATTTATTTTCCAAAAAGAATTGTGTCGCTGCTAGTCCCCATCTGTGCGGAATTGACGTGTATAACGACTCCACGTCAATTCCGACCAGTAACATACCTTTGGGTATCGATATGTCTTCCAGGTGCCCCAAAACATCCCGTGTGTCCTGAACATATGATGGTAGTTCATGTACAAGTTCTTTAATCAGTGCGTCCACGTACTTACCGACCCTCTCGAGGGGACCCTTTACAGCTGATACAATTGGTCTCCCCGGGGGGTCGGTAATGGACTTATGTAGTTTAGGAATTGTGTATAGGGTAGGGATGTTGAATTCACTGACTCTGAGGTATTCGAGTTCCCTTTTGGTAATTAGACCTGCTTCAAGGGCTAGTTCAAGTTTAAAGTTTAAGTCTGATATCATTTGGGGAAAGGGGTTCTGGTATAGACGTAGATATGTAGATCCATCACGGAGAAGGCGCATGGTTTGCTCCTCATATAGAGTATGTGACATAAGGACCGTGTTGCCTCCCTTATCGCTTGCTTTAATAACAATATCCTTTGCATTTTCTAATTCCCGTAGGGCCCTTCTCTCTTCCCGGCTAAGATTGTCATATCCTTTATATTCCCAATTGACCCCCATAAGGTCCCTTTTTACTTGTTCCAAAAAAAGCTGGATATGTCTATGTTTGGACAGGGGGGGCATTTTTTGGGATTTAATCGTCAGTTGGGATGGGCGGGGGCAGCTAGGCGACACTTGGGTGGCTTCCCCTTCTGAGTTCCACTGTTGATTTTCATCAAGGAGGGCTATTAGGGCTTCGAGAGAGTCGCGCTCTTGTTTGTCTAGTTGGTCCGCGTCTATATCTTGGGTGCCCCTCTTTGCATGCCAGTACCTAAAAATTAATTTCCTCAAGAACAAATTGATATCTTTGAAGACCTCAAATTCGCTCATCGTTGTAGTGGGGGAGAATGTTAGGCCTTTTTGCAGCAGTGAAATGTGGTGGTGATTTAGGGGGAAATCTGATAGGTTAACAACCTTCAGATCAGATTGTATTTGTTCTGAGTGGTCACTAGATTGATTTACTTCGCTATTTAAAGCTTGCGTGGCCCTGACCTGAGTTCCCTTTGATTTTCCCTTCCTTCCTTTCCCTTTCCCCGGTTTCCTCTGTTGGTTTGAGCCTGGGTCTTGGTCATGGATGTGGTTGGTTGGGTGCCTGTCCTGGGGATGGTGTCCCCTTCCTGATCTAAAAAAGCCACGGTTTTCTCTGGTTGTTCAGGGTCACTGTCAGTAGATGTATATCTAGGTCTAGATGTACCTGATCGATTTCTCCTGCCCTTGCGTGATCTACTCCTCCCTCGAGGTACTGTGGGGTCAAAGATATCTCCTTTCTCCCAATCTAAAAGATTTTGCTTAAATTTCTCTTGTTTAGTGATTTTAAGGGTTTTTTGTGTCTTTTCAACCTCCTTCTTGAGCGAGTCATTGTATTTGTTGAAATCCTGATCATTTTTATATGGCTCTAGCAGCTGTGCACTGATATCGATCTCTTTTTTGAGGTCATCCAATTGTATTTGTTCTTCATTGATAATCATGTGCAGAACTGCTAGTCCACGATCGAGACAACTTTGTTTCCATATTTCCAGGAACCTCGGTGTATGTAGATGAGCAGCAGGTACTACTCTTTCCCTCAGCCCTCTAGGAATAACTTTATGTTCAATGTGGGACTTCAATGAGGAAATGTCCCATTTCCTATTAAGGAATTTTATAGTTAATTTTTTATGATTCTTAAACAATTTTTTAAGAGTCTCATCATGGTTGGATGCAGCTGGAGTTTCACTAGAAAACGCAGACTGTATCTCTAAGTCAATCTCATCCGCCAGTACATACGCCATTGTTCCCGGGAAGGGGAGGAGGGGGGAAACCAGGAAAGGAAAGAGGGTCAGGAAGGGCGGAGGAAAAAAAAAAAAAAAAGGGGGAAGGAGGAACGGGGGGGGGGGGGGAACAGGGAGGGGGGCCCGGGGGGGGGGGGAAGGAAAGGAGGGAACAGGGATTCAATCACAAGATTTAAAGCAGTTGCTCAACAAGCCAATATAGATATGTTAAAAACATGGTTATAGAGTCTAATCTTAAACATATGCACTAGGGTGTGCTATTAAAAACCATGGGGTGGATGCCGTTACTGCCTGACACGGAGACTAAGGGTCCAGAAAGGAAGTCAAATCCTACAATGATGCATATGAAAAGAAAAGGGGGGAAGGACACCTTAAAGTCGTCCAATAGTAGGTTCTGGGGTGACAAACGGGGGAAGGGGAATTCCCTCCCACTGTGGTAATTAATCAAATTAATATGTCCCTCATGTCACCCGTATCATTAATCATATAACTCAGTGGTATGTAGCTGACTAGCTGTCAAACGGTTGTTCAATGGACCATAAAGCATATATAAGAAAGGGAAGGAAGGGGTCAAGAGGAGATCCCCCCAAAAAAAAAAAGATGGTCCGCTCGAGAACAAACAGTTGAACCTACAAAAACTTTATTGTGTCACAATATGTAGAAACATAATCCAACAACCATGTGTATTTAAAAATAGGGCAGATAAAAGTCCTATTGTGTGCTGGTGGCCACCACAGACATTACACATATATCTCATGCATTCATGCACTCACACTCATCAATTAAAGTCACTAGAGACCCGGGTCTATACTATTTCACTGGAATTCCAGAGCTGGATTGGCTACATAAGTGGGTAGACTAGGTCCTTGTAGGTAAAGTGCAAGTGCTAATACACAACAAAAGTCCCCTCGGATGTGAACCAATGGCTGGTTAGACATATGTATGTGTCAATCAACCAGAGCCAAGGAAGGAAACGGTGTCCTGATTGTGTGGTGAACAATTGCAACTCAAGCAACCTCACATAGAGGGCTTTTAAGGATGGACGGAAGATGGCCATAAACAAAATGCCTCATGAATGTGAGGGTACATTTTAGCTCACCGTCTGACGTCTTCAATGAAGAAGGAGTAGAGCCCAAAGGAGTTGCTGATGGCCGCGTTCGTGTGGGTTTGAAAACACGCTCATGCGGTATTAGCTTGTTGTGGGCATGAGCGGGTTACTTCCGGGTATCCTCCGGCAGAAGGTAAGGTGAGTCACAAGGGTCAAGATTGTTAGTGTCTCATAACCAATGGTATAAGCAATCCGGAGAGACGCTCGGCGTCCGTGTTCACCGCAGAGGTTTCACCTGATATCCCAAATCTTGATTGATCCGATCAGGATCGTTAGAGATGTTCACATCCAATTTGGAAGGATATTGTAGTTAGAGTGTGAGAGTCTGTGTGCCACCTGCACATGGGTCAAATGCTGAGCGCTTTCGCTTGTTGCCAAGCTTCCTCAGAGCTAATGTGGTATCAGTAGCTGGATGTTTAAATAGCCAGAGGGCTAGTGTTCAATTTCCTGTCTTCTTAATTAACACCTGAATACCATAGCTTGACCATAATTGCAATCACCAAGAATGTGCCAATCACACCCATACATACATCTATTTAGACAAAACCATTGAGGGTAATGGATACATAGAGATTCAATCTGATTGACTTGTGTATGTGGTCAGATTTGAATATTGCATCTCTTACCATCATGAAATAACGGAAAAAGGCTTGTCAAGCAACTGCTATCAATACATAAAAGCCAATTGAGGAATGCTGCATTTCCAAAAACAAACCGTGCATATATAACCATATACTAAATAATAATAATAATAATAAGATAGTCAAAATAGTGATATATGGGAGCAAGGGGGAACAGTCTATTGTTCCGAATTAAATTGCAACACATATCATCATCCTGACAATAAACAGAGATGTCCCAATAGTTGATCAAAAATTGCATGGCATACACACACGGAATAAAAATAATGAGTATGAATATATGCAACCAACCATCGCTTTGGCCAGATTAAATGGCAGCTCACGTCCCATGTATTGTCATCCACACACGGGATAAAAACATTGTTACCAGTGAGATTGCCTGTGAAGTCGCATAGGACAAATTAGTACAAAGTGATTCCGGATAGTCCGGATATGTAGTTACATATAGGCATTACACTGGTATTACCCGCACATGGAACAACAGAATAATCTGTTGTACAGATTATAATTTAAAATATGAAAATTTCATAATCTGGGGGCAGTGCGGCTTCAATTCAATCAGTTGGTTGGTAGCCAAATGATCGAGGCAAGCTGGGATGGAATGAGGTCATGGGCCACTGTCTCGCATAGGTTACGTCTCACATGTCACTCGCTGATATTCGTGTAGAGAGCAGAGACATGGTCGTGAGCAACACTACACACAGTCAATTTTCTTTAAAAGCTGCCCGTTATGGGCAGGAGAAGATGTGGATCCTCAGTTAGAACCAATCAATTTTCGGATGGGAACATTTAGATTGTGAATATTTAAGTCATTGTTCCAAAAATGGGGATAAATTAAATTCATTGTTCAATCCAAAAGGCTGCATGCTGTTTAAATAGAAGATCCACATCTTCTCCTTCTGACATAAGATCTTATCAAAATCTCCACGTCTATGGGGCAAATTAAGCTTGTATATACCCTTAACCCTAAGGCCATCCGGTTTACCTTCATGTTTATCAAGAAAGTGCAATGATAGTGGCCGGTCATCATCCTTGTTGATAATACTTTGGATGTGTTCGCCAGTTCTGACTTTTAGCTCTCTTATGGTCTTGCCAACATAGATAAGGCCACACGGGCAGGTCAACATATAGACTACCCGTGTGGTTGTACAGTTGATAAAATTATTGATTCTAAATTGTCTTTTATTGTCAGAACTGGCGAACACATCCGTCCTATCCACGTGTCTACATATATGGCATCTACCGCAACTGTACATACCCCTAAGGGGTGGAAGATCAGTAAGCCAGCTGCGTTTTTTAGGGCGGGTGTACTCTGAGTGTACCAGGCGATCCCTTAAATTTGTAGCTCTACGGGCAGTGAGCAGAGGTTTTTTGCTGACAAGCTTTCCCAAAATGGGGGCCTCAGATAAAATGTGCCAATGTCGGCCCAGAATTTCTTTGATTTGGTCCCACTGGGTACCAAATTTGGTAATGATTCTAAGGGGAGGGTGGCTTGAGGTTTTTGCTTTTTCTTTAGTAGAGTTCACCAACAAAGACGATCTATTTGTCTGTAGTGCTCTTTTTCTAGCACGTCTGATGTCCGTATGCGAGTAACCCCTATCACGAAACCTCCCATGTAGGTCATACATTTCCCTGTGGAAATCCCCCTCCTCTGAACAGTTCCTTCTTGCGCGGAGGAACTGTCCCACGGGGATACCCCGTTTCAGAGATGCGGGATGGTGGCTGGACGCTAGCAGTAAAGTGTTTGCCGCTGTGTCTTTTCGAAAGGTTTTTGTATGTAACTTATCATCCTTGACAAACACCGTAAGGTCCAGAAATGACAATTCATTGGTGTCATACGTATATGTTAACCTAATATTACGGTCGTTGTCATTAAGTTCATTAATGAATTGTGTCAATTCAGATGGCAGGCCGTCCCAAATCATGATCACGTTATCGATGTACCTCAGCCACAAACGACAGTGGCTGAGGTACATCAACGAGGGGTACACACACTCAGACTCCCAAAAGCCAAGGTGCAGGCATGCATATGATGGGGCCCATGGGGCACCCATCGATGTGCCCCTAATTTGTTTGTAGTATATCCCAAGAAATTGGAAATAATTGTTTTCTAACATAAATTGCAATAGTTCAATGATAAATTCATTTTGGCCTGCTAATGACGGAAATTTATTTTCCAAAAAGAATTGTGTCGCTGCTAGTCCCCATCTGTGCGGAATTGACGTGTATAACGACTCCACGTCAATTCCGACCAGTAACATACCTTTGGGTATCGATATGTCTTCCAGGTGCCCCAAAACATCCCGTGTGTCCTGAACATATGATGGTAGTTCATGTACAAGTTCTTTAATCAGTGCGTCCACGTACTTACCGACCCTCTCGAGGGGACCCTTTACAGCTGATACAATTGGTCTCCCCGGGGGGTCGGTAATGGACTTATGTAGTTTAGGAATTGTGTATAGGGTAGGGATGTTGAATTCACTGACTCTGAGGCAGGGCCGGTACAAGGCAGGGGCGGAAGGGGCGGATGCCCTGGGCGGTACGATTTTCTATACTAGGGGGGGCGCAGGTGAAGAGCTGGCAATGTGCTTCACACCTGTCATTATACACACTAGCCAGTGCCGTTGTACCTGAAAAATTGTAAGTGTGCCGAGTGCACTCCTGCATCTGGCACAACAAGCCCTGGCTTCACCTCCTTTCCCTGTCAGCTTCACTGTTCACTCCCCCTACGAAGCAGCCTCGTAGTCCCGCCGGCGGCGTGAGGTCACTCACGGCCGGAGGTGGGGTGGGAGGACTCAGTGGAGCGCGGAGAGCTGTTGCCGCGCTGCAACCTATAGGAGCCAAGGAGCCTGTCTCTTGCTGTAAGTTTGAAAGCAGTGTGGGTGGGAGGCGGGCATCTCTGAGCCGCGATCCCGGTCCCCTTCAGCAGCTGTATCTCTCCCGCTAGCTGCCGCACAGGCAAGTTTAGAAACCGGCTCCTCCTCAGCTCTGACGGGACAACATGAGGAGGAACGTCGGAAGGTGGGCATCACAGGGCGCTGTGCCGCACTGTATCTGAGGTCTGTGTGTGAGGAAAGCTGCTGCCAAGCTGAGGGAAGGGAGAGCTGCACTGAGAACACAAGGGAGGATGAGAGTATTTGTAGGGAGAAAATGATTACTTCTAGGTGGGAATGATATGGGGAGGGGGGTGTATTTGTGCTGTTGTGTTAGGAAGGGAGTTCTGGGGGGGTTCTGCTGGGATGGGGAATTTGAGGGGTGCCAGGATAAGATTTTTTTTCTAGTAGGGGTATTTGGGGGGAGGGGGTTGTGATAGAAGAGGTGATTGGGGGGGGGGGGGGTTTGTGCTAGGATAGGAAATATTCGGGCTGTTAGAAATGGGGATTGGGGGGGAGAATTTATGCTAGGGATAATTGGGGGTATTTGTTTTAGAGGGGGAAATTTGGGGGTAGGATTTGTGCTGGGAGGGGGATTTTGGGGGGTGACGGGTAAGATTTGTGCTGGGAGGGGGATTTTCGGGGGTGAAAGGGGTAAGATTTGTGCTGGGAGGGAGGATTTGTTCTGTGGGGGAAAGAGAATTTGTGCCAGGAGAGAGGATTTGTGCCGTGGAGATGGGGGGGGGGGGGGGGGGGATTTGTGCTAGGAGGGGGATTTTGGGGGGGGGGGGTTGTGCTAGAAGAAGTGATGGGGGGGAGATTTGTGCTAGGAAAGGAAATATTGGGCCTGTTAGAAATGGGGATTGGGGGGGGAGAATTTATGCTAGTAAGGATGATAGGGGGTATTATTTGTGTTCGGGGCTAAGTATGCCGATTAGTGCTCAATTTTTAAAAAAATTTTTTGGAAGGGGAGGGGGGGGGGGGGGCGCAGTTTGGTGTCTTTGCCCTGGGCGCTAAATTACCTTGTCCCAGCACTGCTCTGAGGTATTCGAGTTCCCTTTTGGTAATTAGACCTGCTTCAAGGGCTAGTTCAAGTTTAAAGTTTAAGTCTGATATCATTTGGGGAAAGGGGTTCTGGTATAGACGTAGATATGTAGATCCATCACGGAGAAGGCGCATGGTTTGCTCCTCATATAGAGTATGTGACATAAGGACCGTGTTGCCTCCCTTATCGCTTGCTTTAATAACAATATCCTTTGCATTTTCTAATTCCCGTAGGGCCCTTCTCTCTTCCCGGCTAAGATTGTCATATCCTTTATATTCCCAATTGACCCCCATAAGGTCCCTTTTTACTTGTTCCAAAAAAAGCTGGATATGTCTATGTTTGGACAGGGGGGGCATTTTTTGGGATTTAATCGTCAGTTGGGATGGGCGGGGGCAGCTAGGCGACACTTGGGTGGCTTCCCCTTCTGAGTTCCACTGTTGATTTTCATCAAGGAGGGCTATTAGGGCTTCGAGAGAGTCGCGCTCTTGTTTGTCTAGTTGGTCCGCGTCTATATCTTGGGTGCCCCTCTTTGCATGCCAGTACCTAAAAATTAATTTCCTCAAGAACAAATTGATATCTTTGAAGACCTCAAATTCGCTCATCGTTGTAGTGGGGGAGAATGTTAGGCCTTTTTGCAGCAGTGAAATGTGGTGGTGATTTAGGGGGAAATCTGATAGGTTAACAACCTTCAGATCAGATTGTATTTGTTCTGAGTGGTCACTAGATTGATTTACTTCGCTATTTAAAGCTTGCGTGGCCCTGACCTGAGTTCCCTTTGATTTTCCCTTCCTTCCTTTCCCTTTCCCCGGTTTCCTCTGTTGGTTTGAGCCTGGGTCTTGGTCATGGATGTGGTTGGTTGGGTGCCTGTCCTGGGGATGGTGTCCCCTTCCTGATCTAAAAAAGCCACGGTTTTCTCTGGTTGTTCAGGGTCACTGTCAGTAGATGTATATCTAGGTCTAGATGTACCTGATCGATTTCTCCTGCCCTTGCGTGATCTACTCCTCCCTCGAGGTACTGTGGGGTCAAAGATATCTCCTTTCTCCCAATCTAAAAGATTTTGCTTAAATTTCTCTTGTTTAGTGATTTTAAGGGTTTTTTGTGTCTTTTCAACCTCCTTCTTGAGCGAGTCATTGTATTTGTTGAAATCCTGATCATTTTTATATGGCTCTAGCAGCTGTGCACTGATATCGATCTCTTTTTTGAGGTCATCCAATTGTATTTGTTCTTCATTGATAATCATGTGCAGAACTGCTAGTCCGATCGAGACAACTTTGTTTCCATATTTCCAGGAACCTCGGTGTATGTAGATGAGCAGCAGGTACTACTCTTTCCCTCAGCCCTCTAGGAATAACTTTATGTTCAATGTGGGACTTCAATGAGGAAATGTCCCATTTCCTATTAAGAATTTTATAGTTAATTTTTTATGATTCTTAAACAATTTTTTAAGAGTCTCATCATGGTTGGATGCAGCTGGAGTTTCACTAGAAAACGCAGACTGTATCTCTAAGTCAATCTCATCCGCCAGTACATACGCCATTGTTCCGGGAAGGGGAGGAGGGGGGAAACCAGGAAAGGAAAGAGGGTCAGGAAGGGCGGAGGAAAAAAAAAAAAAAAAGGGGGAAGGAGGAACGGGGGGGGGGGGGGGAAACAGGGAGGGGGGCCCGGGGGGGGGGGGGAGGAAAGGAGGGAACAGGGATTCAATCACAGGATTTAAAGCAGTTGCTCAACAAGCCAATATAGATATGTTAAAAACATGGTTATAGAGTCTAATCTTAAACATATGCACTAGGGTGTGCTATTAAAAACCATGGGGTGGATGCCGTTACTGCCTGACACGGAGACTAAGGGTCCAGAAAGGAAGTCAAATCCTACAATGATGCATATGAAAAGAAAAGGGGGGAAGGACACCTTAAAGTCGTCCAATAGTAGGTTCTGGGGTGACAAACGGGGGAAGGGGAATTCCCTCCCACTGTGGGTAATTAATCAAATTAATATGTCCCTCATGTCACCCGTATCATTAATCATATAACTCAGTGGTATGTAGCTGACTAGCTGTCAAACGGTTGTTCAATGGACCATAAAGCATATATAAGAAAGGGAAGGAAGGGGTCAAGAGGAGATCCCCCAAAAAAAAAAGATGGTCCGCTCGAGAACAAACAGTTGAACCTACAAAAACTTTATTGTGTCACAATATGTAGAAACATAATCCAACAACCATGTGTATTTAAAAATAGGGCAGATAAAAGTCCTATTGTGTGCTGGTGGCCACCACAGACATTACACATATATCTCATGCATTCATGCACTCACACTCATCAATTAAAGTCACTAGAGACCCGGGTCTATACTATTTCACTGGAATTCCAGAGCTGGATTGGCTACATAAGTGGGTAGACTAGGTCCTTGTAGGTAAAGTGCAAGTGCTAATACACAACAAAAGTCCCCCTCGGATGTGAACCAATGGCTGGTTAGACATATGTATGTGTCAATCAACCAGAGCCAAGGAAGGAAACGGTGTCCTGATTGTGTGGTGAACAATTGCAACTCAAGCAACCTCACATAGAGGGCTTTTAAGGATGGACGGAAGATGGCCATAAACAAAATGCCTCATGAATGTGAGGGTACATTTTAGCTCACCGTCTGACGTCTTCAATGAAGAAGGAGTAGAGCCCAAAGGAGTTGCTGATGGCCGCGTTCGTGTGGGTTTGAAAACACGCTCATGCGGTATTAGCTTGTTGTGGGCATGAGCGGGTTACTTCCGGGTATCCTCCGGCAGAAGGTAAGGTGAGTCACAAGGGTCAAGATTGTTAGTGTCTCATAACCAATGGTATAAGCAATCCGGAGAGACGCTCGGCGTCCGTGTTCACCGCAGAGGTTTCACCTGATATCCCAAATCTTGATTGATCCGATCAGGATCGTTAGAGATGTTCACATCCAATTTGGAAGGATATTGTAGTTAGAGTGTGAGAGTCTGTGTGCCACCTGCACATGGGTCAAATGCTGAGCGCTTTCGCTTGTTGCCAAGCTTCCTCAGAGCTAATGTGGTATCAGTAGCTGGATGTTTAAATAGCCAGAGGGCTAGTGGCTGAGGTACATCGATGACGTGATCATGATTTGGGACGGCCTGCCATCTGAATTGACACAATTCATTAATGAACTTAATGACAACGACCGTAATATTAGGTTAACATATACGTATGACACCAATGAATTGTCATTTCTGGACCTTACGGTGTTTGTCAAGGATGATAAGTTACATACAAAAACCTTTCGAAAAGACACAGCGGCAAACACTTTACTGCTAGCGTCCAGCCACCATCCCGCATCTCTGAAACGGGGTATCCCCGTGGGACAGTTCCTCCGCGCAAGAAGGAACTGTTCAGAGGAGGGGGATTTCCACAGGGAAATGTATGACCTACATGGGAGGTTTCGTGATAGGGGTTACTCGCATACGGACATCAGACGTGCTAGAAAAAGAGCACTACAGACAAATAGATCGTCTTTGTTGGTGAACTCTACTAAAGAAAAAGCAAAAACCTCAAGCCACCCTCCCCTTAGAATCATTACCAAATTTGGTACCCAGTGGGACCAAATCAAAGAAATTCTGGGCCGACATTGGCACATTTTATCTGAGGCCCCCATTTTGGGAAAGCTTGTCAGCAAAAAACCTCTGCTCACTGCCCGTAGAGCTACAAATTTAAGGGATCGCCTGGTACACTCAGAGTACACCCGCCCTAAAAAACGCAGCTGGCTTACTGATCTTCCACCCCTTAGGGGTATGTACAGTTGCGGTAGATGCCATATATGTAGACACGTGGATAGGACGGATGTGTTCGCCAGTTCTGACAATAAAAGACAATTTAGAATCAATAATTTTATCAACTGTACAACCACACGGGTAGTCTATATGTTGACCTGCCCGTGTGGCCTTATCTATGTTGGCAAGACCAAAAGAGAGCTAAAAGTCAGAACTGGCGAACACATCCAAAGTATTATCAACAAGGATGATGACCGGCCACTATCATTGCACTTTCTTGATAAACATGAAGGTAAACCGGATGGCCTTAGGGTTAAGGGTATATACAAGCTTAATTTGCCCCATAGACGTGGAGATTTTGATAAGATCTTATGTCAGAAGGAGAAGATGTGGATCTTCTATTTAAACAGCATGCAGCCTTTTGGATTGAACAATGAATTTAATTTATCCCCATTTTTGGAACAATGACTTAAATATTCACAATCTAAATGTTCCCATCCGAAAATTGATTGGTTCTAACTGAGGATCCACATCTTCTCCTGCCCATAACGGGCAGCTTTTAAAGAAAATTGACTGTGTGTAGTGTTGCTCACGACCATGTCTCTGCTCTCTACACGAATATCAGCGAGTGACATGTGAGACGTAACCTATGCGAGACAGTGGCCCATGACCTCATTCCATCCCAGCTTGCCTCGATCATTTGGCTACCAACCAACTGATTGAATTGAAGCCGCACTGCCCCCAGATTATGAAATTTTCATATTTTAAATTATAATCTGTACAACAGATTATTCTGTTGTTCCATGTGCGGGTAATACCAGTGTAATGCCTATATGTAACTACATATCCGGACTATCCGGAATCACTTTGTACTAATTTGTCCTATGCGACTTCACAGGCAATCTCACTGGTAACAATGTTTTTATCCCGTGTGTGGATGACAATACATGGGACGTGAGCTGCCATTTAATCTGGCCAAAGCGATGGTTGGTTGCATATATTCATACTCATTATTTTTATTCCGTGTGTGTATGCCATGCAATTTTTGATCAACTATTGGGACATCTCTGTTTATTGTCAGGATGATGATATGTGTTGCAATTTAATTCGGAACAATAGACTGTTCCCCCTTGCTCCCATATATCACTATTTTGACTATCTTATTATTATTATTATTATTTAGTATATGGTTATATATGCACGGTTTGTTTTTGGAAATGCAGCATTCCTCAATTGGCTTTTATGTATTGATAGCAGTTGCTTGACAAGCCTTTTTCCGTTATTTCATGATGGTAAGAGATGCAATATTCAAATCTGACCACATACACAAGTCAATCAGATTGAATCTCTATGTATCCATTACCCTCAATGGTTTTGTCTAAATAGATGTATGTATGGGTGTGATTGGCACATTCTTGGTGATTGCAATTATGGTCAAGCTATGGTATTCAGGTGTTAATTAAGAAGACAGGAAATTGAACACTAGCCCTCTGGCTATTTAAACATCCAGCTACTGATACCACATTAGCTCTGAGGAAGCTTGGCAACAAGCGAAAGCGCTCAGCATTTGACCCATGTGCAGGTGGCACACAGACTCTCACACTCTAACTACAATATCCTTCCAAATTGGATGTGAACATCTCTAACGATCCTGATCGGATCAATCAAGATTTGGGATATCAGGTGAAACCTCTGCGGTGAACACGGACGCCGAGCGTCTCTCCGGATTGCTTATACCATTGGTTATGAGACACTAACAATCTTGACCCTTGTGACTCACCTTACCTTCTGCCGGAGGATACCCGGAAGTAACCCGCTCATGCCCACAACAAGCTAATACCGCATGAGCGTGTTTTCAAACCCACACGAACGCGGCCATCAGCAACTCCTTTGGGCTCTACTCCTTCTTCATTGAAGACGTCAGACGGTGAGCTAAAATGTACCCTCACATTCATGAGGCATTTTGTTTATGGCCATCTTCCGTCCATCCTTAAAAGCCCTCTATGTGAGGTTGCTTGAGTTGCAATTGTTCACCACACAATCAGGACACCGTTTCCTTCCTTGGCTCTGGTTGATTGACACATACATATGTCTAACCAGCCATTGGTTCACATCCGAGGGGACTTTTGTTGTGTATTAGCACTTGCACTTTACCTACAAGGACCTAGTCTACCCACTTATGTAGCCAATCCAGCTCTGGAATTCCAGTGAAATAGTATAGACCCGGGTCTCTAGTGACTTTAATTGATGAGTGTGAGTGCATGAATGCATGAGATATATGTGTAATGTCTGTGGTGGCCACCAGCACACAATAGGACTTTTATCTGCCCTATTTTTAAATACACATGGTTGTTGGATTATGTTTCTACATATTGTGACACAATAAAGTTTTTGTAGGTTCAACTGTTTGTTCTCGAGCGGACCATCTTTTTTTTTTTTGGGGGGATCTCCTCTTGACCCCTTCCTTCCCTTTCTTATATTAGGGATCAGGAGTGTGTTGCGCTCAGAATGCAGGGATCAGGAGTGTGTTGCGCTCAGAATGCAGGGTTAAGGAGTGCGTTACGCTCAGAATGCAGGGATCAGGTGTGCGCTACGCTCAGAATGCAGGGATCAGGTGTGCGCTACGCTCAGAATGCAGGGTTCAACAGTGCGTTACGCTCAGAATGCAGGGATCAGGAGAGCGCTACTCTCAGAATGCAGGGATCAGGAGTGCGTTAAGCACAGAATGCAGGGTTTGGGGGGAGGGGGTGATGTAAAGGGTGGTAGAGGATACTTCTGTGGGGGTAACCCTGCCCATAACAGTGTCCTCTGCCCCTTCACATCACCCCCCCCACACATGCACACACACAATGGTGTCTTCTGCCCCCATCACCCCCCAATGGCAGTAACTTCTGCCCCCCCCCCCCCTTGCCTCCCATAGCAGTGTCTTAACTGTTTCCACAGGAGATCAGGAGGCAGCACAGAGGGACAGAGGGTGGGCAGAGTCATTTATCATATTAGCAAGCTGTAGATTGGTTGCTAGGGTGGTCCTAAGCAACCAATCACCAACGGTTTAACTTAAAATGTTCATTTGGCTGGCTCCTCTCCCCGCCCTCAGTCCTGAGCTGTGCTTCCTCCCGGTCTCTGCTGTTCACTGATAACAGCCATTGGGGGAGGCTGGAGGTGCCTAGAAGGTGGGGCTTTGTGGCATAGGAACCTGTTCGCTGTCTACCTGTCACCTGCAGGCGGTTGACAGGTGGACCGACGATCGACGGGTTGCCTACCCCCGGTTTAAAACAACTTGGCAAGTAAAAAAAAAAAATTTTCTTGGTTTTTATTAAATGTTCCTCTGTTTAACCCCTTATTAACCCTTAATTTACTCTAATCGCCCTTAATTAACTCCTTATCCTCCTTCTCCATTTAATTATTATTTTCCTGCTGATTTTTATTTTTTGTTCACTTCTATTTTGTAAACTATTAATAATTAAAACTTTTTTTTTATTTGCTTTGTTCGTTAATATTTTTACACCTTTAACATATATTTATACGTTTCACAGTGAAAACAGTGCAAAATTAGAAAAAAAACAAATGTATTTAATTTGTAAATAACTTGTAATTTGTAAAATAAGTGTAAACAAAACAGTTGTGGTAGAAATTGGTATCGGTGAGTACTAAAAAAAAGTATCGGTACTCGTACTCACTGTAAGAAAAAAAAAAAAAAAAGTGCATCCTTAATAGAAACTATATGGATGGGCTGAGGGCAAATTCTATGAATATTGAGGGGCGTTGATCTGGATTCTTTTGATATTCGGAGTGAAACATTTTAATAGATAAACCTTCTCTTTCCTCTTCTTCTCCAGCCCTTCTTCCCCCTGTATATCCTGGACTGACATTTTTTTTTTTCCTGGCCAGAAACTATACTGTATAGAGATTTTTAAAATTGGAGCCTATCATTGCCATGTGCGTTTATTTTCTAGGAGGAGTCATGGCCTAAAAATAGTTCTTACTTCCTTCTTTTTCCTTCAGCACATTTGAAGTTTACATTTGGTCCCGTTGAGTGCCCCTAAGCTCGCCCCTGGAGATTTCAGATTATTGATTGGCTGATCTCCATTGAAGGTATTGGCGAAGGGGACTCAAGATCCGTAAGATTTACCCCCCCCCCCATGACCAGGCCATTTTTTGCGATACGGCACTGCGTTACTTTAACTGACAATTTCACGGTCATGCGACGTTGTACCCCAAAAAAATGTATGTATTTTTTTTACCACAAATAGAGCTTACTTATGGTGGGTTTTTTTTTTTTTTGCGCTTTAAACAAAAAATATCAACTGTTTTGAAAAAAAAAAAAAAAAAACATCATTATTTTTTACTTTCTGCTATAAAACACATCCCAGAAACAAAAATTTAAAAAAATCAAATTTCTTCATAAACTTAGGCCAATATGTATTCTGCTACATATTTTTGGTAAAAAAAAAAAAAAATCCCAATAAGCGTATATTGATTGGTTTGCGGAAAAGTTATAGCGTCTACAAACTATGGGATATGTATTTTTTTTTACTAGTAGTGTCGCACGACTGCGCAATTGTCAGTTAAAGCAACGCAGTGTAGTATCGCAAAAAAAATGGCCTGTCAAGATTAAATTAAATTAATTAAATTAAATTACAGATGTTCTCTTTACATATTTTAATTGTTTAAACTTCTGGCTATACATATTCAAGAGGCTAAACTACATACTATAAGATTTCATGCTCCCTCTGGCTTTTCTGATTATATTGGAACTATTATATTATCATTGTGTGTTTTATGGTATATGTAGTTATACATTGTTATTCATATTTTTTTTCTATATTTTTGTAATTTGTAGATCCCCTCTCTTTTGCTCACGATGAAGCGAATAACTTAATCCGGAAAACACATTGAGGTTTGTAACATTCTATTATACCCATCATAAAGAGAACCTGTGAACGCTAATAGTGCGATTACTCAATATTTCAAGCTGTGCTACTCTGAGCGGGTGATAGTTTTGCTATGAGGACCGTGTTTTTAATATTTGCTGAAACCTGGAAGAAATGTATTTTTATATTTGTATGAATAGAAATAGTATTTTATAAAATTGTTGTGGGATGATCTTGGTTTTAAAGAATTGATTGTAAAAAAATTAAAAATGTAGTACATTTGTATTGTTGTTGATTTTTGTATTTATTTATTCTTATAGAATCATTGAACTTTCCTGTGGATTTTTGTACAAAGAGCGTTGGCCGAAAACTAATTAAGCATACACACGGCAGGACTTTTTCAGCCAACTTTCACCAAATCACGTGGTTTTTCAGCTCTTTACCACCACCCTTTGTTCAACTTCTGTATTGTTGTCTGATCTTTTACAGAGCATTTCTGAGCATGCATGTTTGTACTTTGGACTAAAGTCCTATGGACAAGATAGGATTTTGCACCATAGGAATTTTGTTGCCGGAAAGTTTGTCTGTTTGCACAGCCAACATTTGTCCGATGAAAACCGAAAAAGTTTGTCCGATGGAGCATACACACGGTAGGATGTTGCCTTAAAATAGCTAATTTGCATGTTTGTTGTCAAAAAGTCCTATCGTGTGTATGGGCCTTTAGACGTCTCTGATACCACATATTGGGGTTGATTTACTAAAACTGGAGAGTGCAAAATCTGCTACAGCTTCCAGGTTTTTTGTCAAAGTTTAATTGAAGTTGCAAGCTAAATGACTACCAAGCACAGCTGCACCAATTTTTGCACTCTCCGTTTTTAGTAAATCAACCCCACTGACTGTATACTGGTGATGATTATGGTTTAATGACTTTTTTTATATTTTGTAAATAAAAACTGTGATTTTATCAGATCTGTGTGATTTCTTGGTGACACATAAAGAGTCCCACTTTCCTGACCTTGCCCTTAAATGGGCAAATGGGGGTATTTTTGGTATATGTTTTTGATTAGGGATGGTGTCCCCTGAGAAATAAATAGGTGTAGACAGAGTTACTCCATACAATCTTATTGTTTTATAAAAAACACTTTTTTGTGTGTATTACAGTGCCTCAGAAGTCCTGCCAATTTCAATACACTCTTCCAATACTCTGCAGTAGCTGATGCCTTCATTTGCTGCCTAATGCCGTGTAGACACGGGCGGACTTTTCGGCATCAAAAGTCTGACGGTCTTTTCGACGGACTTTCGACGGACTTTTGAACAAACTGACTTGCCTACACACGATCACACCAAAGTCCGACGGATTTGTACGTGATGACATACGATCGGACTAAAATAAGGAAGTTGATAGCCAGTAGCCAATAGCTGCCCTAGCGTGGGTTTTGGTCCGTCGGACTAGCATACAGACGAGCGGATTTTTTGACCGGACTCGAGTCCGTTGGAAAGATTTGAAACATGTTCCAAATGTAAAGTTCGTCTGATTTTTGACCGAAAAAGTCCGCTGCAGGTCCGATGAAGCCCACACACGGTCGGATTGTCCGACGGGTTCGTCCCGACGGACCAGTCTGGTCGAAAAGTCCGCCCGTGTGTACACGGCATAACAGTTTTTCTCCATACAGCTCCTAATGCATCTTTAAGTCTCTGGAGGAGCATAAACTCCATAGAATCCTTACATGGTAAGCCTCAGTTATCTCTCACCTCCAGTAGAATGGTGTTCCTTCCCTTGACTGTAGAATGACCTTCTGTTAGGACCTGAGTCACCTGCTGTTGGCACTGTGCTCCCCAAAGCGGAAAGTTGTAGTTCCAGTGTCCACCAGCTGTGTCTCCCATCAGCCAGCAAATCTGACAAATCAGGCTTCACCTAATGGCTGCTGGGAGGGTACTTAGTCCCTTTTATGCTGATACACCTTGCTCCAGCATTTTGATTTGCTTACTGCCAGATAGTGTGTGCCTTTTATCCTGCAGATAATCTTGTTCTTGCCCTGCATCTGCCCCTGCCTTATTTCTGCTCCCCTTGTACCTGAACCCAGTCCTGGTTCTCCCTTCTCATCTGTTCACTGCATTGCCAGTCTACCCTGTCTATTCATGTTCCCCATATTTGCACATATTGTCTACAGTTAGTTTGTAGTTGGGTTTCCTGTTACTTAGGCATTTTAGTTATATGGTTGAAGCTCACTTCTATCTTCACGTTTGCTTCCTTTCTGTTTGCTCGTGTCTGTTTTTTTTTTATAATAAGTTTACTTTGCTATATATAGTTTGGTCTAATCTTCTAATGCCCGGTACACACGATCAGAAATTCCGCCAGCAAAAGTCGGATGAGAGCTTTTGGTCAGAAATTCTGACCATGTGTATGCTCCATCGGACTTTTGCTGGCTGAATTACAGCCAGCAAAAGATTGAGAGCATGTTCTCTATTTTTCGGTCGGAAAAAGTTCCTATCCGAAAATGCATTAGTCTGTATGCAATTCGGACGCTCAAAAAATCACGCATGCTCGGAAGCCTTGAACTTAATTTTCTCGGCTCGTCGTAGTGTTGTACATTACCGCATTCTTGACGGTCGAAAGTTCAGAGAACTTTTGTGTGACCCTGTGTATGCAAGGCAAGCTTGAGCAGAATTCCGTCGGAAAAACCATCCAAGTTTTTTCTGACTGAATTTCTAATCGTGTGTTTGGGGCATAACTGTAGCCATGCAAATCTGGCCATCTCTGCTGCTGATCCCTGAATCCTTAGCACCCCTACAGAAAGTGCACTTTCTCTTGATTTACGGGACTATTTCCACCACTCAAAAACTTCTGTTATGAAATCACAGCACCGTTACAAAATTGCGTGGAGAATTTTGTATCTTCAATGAGAGGATACAAGCAAGTACACTTCACTCTTTCACGTGCAGATTGGTTCCAACAGGACTGTACCCATAATAATGTTTTTTTTTTGGCCAGTGCCTAGTGTAGCAGAGTGAGGGTGGGGTGGAAGCGCCAAGCCTCAAAGCCTGCTTAAACCAGATCAGCTATCTTCTAGTTATTTTTCTTTTTCTCTTTTGTCCACCTCTGGACCTCTTTTTTTGCTAAATTTGACCTTTTGTATACAGCTTATTAGGCCTAAACTTTATTTAAACCACAAGAAAGTGTATAAGAAGGTATATTTTAGCAGTTTAGATTAGGAAGCTTCCCCCTTCCAAAACTGCACTGCACTGCTTACGTTTCTACGGACCTTGAATATTATAAAGCAATCTGTCCCACTTTGTTCATCTCTATTCATTTTAACATGCCGAACTTTATTAAATCGAAATAGATGTCTGAATCAAGATTTTATCTCTTCTCATATAACTGTCATGATGATATAGAATGACTGCAAAAAGCATTTATTCTCAATAAAAAAATACTTTAGACTTTAGCTCAAAAACAGGGCGTAAATGGTATATTCTCAGTGCCGTCGGCTTGTTTTCCTTAGTCTGACTGAAGATATGAATATCATAATTGGAACTGTTCTGTGTTAGCAAGCTTTGTGAAAAAGAAGCTGGATATTAGGGCTCTTATATGGACCTAACCATATTTTATGAAGGAAAATAAACAAAGCAAGAGATTTTATAAAGTTTTAGGAGACTAAAGGTTTGCGAAAAAACGGATTTATAAATGATTCCATGATGATTGAAATCTAATGTTCCCTAGCGAATACCCTACTGTATAAGGCAACATTGGGTACTAAGCATGGTGGCAAAGTTAGCTGGTTTCACTATTGCTTACTCTAGTAAAAGCAAAAAGCAGAAGAGAATCAAGGCTCAACAAGTTCTTGGAAACCATTAAAATGAACTTTTGCATTCCCTGAACATTATAATATCTTCAAAATCTGCTCCTTCATCTGTTTCAAATGCACTCATTGTATCCCTAAACCATGTAGCATAAACAGCATTGTAAATGTTATGCAAATGTCGACTTTATATCAAAAAGTCAGCAGTTACGCCCTCATTTCCATCTCTAACCAGTTTCCCTGGTCACTGACATATGCAGAGAGCAAAAACAGGTACTTAAAGCGGTAGTAAACTGCAAACTAAAAAAAAAAAAAAAAGGCAGTTCAACCACTTTAATACAGGGCACTTTCACCCCCTTCCTGCCCAGGTCAATTTTCAGCTTTCAGCGCTGTCACACTTTGAATGACAATTGCGCAGTCATGCAACGCTGTACCCAAACTACATTTTTACCATTTTTTGAGACAGATATAGCTTTATTTTGGTGGCATTTAATCACCAATGTTTTTTTATTATTTTTTGCTAAACAAATGAAAAAAGACCAAAAAAAAAAAGTTCTTCTTAGTTTCTGTTATAAAATTTTGTAAATTTTAAACACTTTCTCCTTCACTGATGGGCAATGATGAGGCTCCCCTTATGTGCACTGATGAGTTGTCACTGATGGGAACTGAGGAGAAGGCACTAATATGCAATACTGATGGGCACTGATAGGCGGCACTAATATGCAGCACTGATAAGGACTGCACTGATATGCAGCACTGATGGGCACTGAGAGGCGGCACTGATAGGTGGCAATGATGGGCTCTGATAGACGGTACTGATGTGCACTGATTGTCGGTACTGATGGGCAATGATGGGCACTGATAGGCGGTACTGATGAGGAGGCACTGACACGGTGACGGCCACTCATGCAGGGCACCACCCCCTATTCAATGCGCCCGGCCCCTAATCTACATGCAGGGAGTCAGACGCATAGATTCCAGTGGGTTTTTTTATTTTTTAGAAGCACATGATTAGAGCCGGAAGGCTCTAATTGGCTTCATAAAGGGTGGGCTCCAGAGGAGGGCTATCCTATAGGTGGCCCTGGGCAGAAGGGTTTTTCACATGTGGACTGTGATTGACAGTCTGGCTTCACCTTCTGTGCTTTGTGAGAGCCAAGATCTCTGGATCTCTGAGAATAAGCTGAAGAGGAGTTTTTGATAGAGGGGAATTTTTCGTCACCAATTGTGCACTGGTACATTGTTTATAAGCTAGAATGTTCAAAAGGTTGATTTACAGTGACCCTGATGGTCACCCCAAAAAAAATCCTGCAATAGTTGTAGAAGTGGTAATATACTCACCTCTCCAGTGGCCCATGTACCCTGCCTCTTCTACTTTCCAATGCTGCAACCTTGTCAGCATTAAACTATTCTGGAAGTGTCCTATACCTGTGTTCCCTACCAGGAACTCTGGTCTCATCCTCCGACTTACTTTTATGTCCAGATGTAACATAGGGGGTCAGAAAAAGGAACTATAGCACACAAAGAAAGCCATCTGATGTTCCAAGTGTTGCATGCTGAAAAGTATTACAGCTCTTCTATTGCAAGGGACTGCCATCAGCATTTTGTTGGGTGTCTGGTAGGGTCACTTTAACCACTTCAGCCCCGGAAGGTTTTACCCTCTTCCTGACCAGAGCACTTTTTACAATTCAGCACTGCGTCGCTTTAACTGCTAATTGCGCGGTCATGCAATGCTGTACCCAAACGAAATTTGCGTCCTTTTCTTCCCACAAATAGAGCTTTCTTTTGATGGTATTTGATCACCTCTGCCATTTTTATTTTTTGCGCTATACACGGAAAAAGACCGAAAATTTTGAAAAAAAATGATATTTTCTACTTTTTGTTCTAAAAAAAATCCAATAAACTCAATTTTAGTCATACATTTAGGCCAAAATGTATTCGGCCACATGTCTTTGGTAGAAAAAATGTCAATAAGTGTATATTTATTGGTTTGCGCAAAAGTTATAGCGCCTACAAACTAGGGTACATTTTCTGGAATTTCTGGAATACACAGCCTTTAATTTATGACTGCCTATGTCGTTTCTTGAGGTGCTAAAATGGCAGGGCAGTACAAAACCCCACAAATGACCCCATTTTGGAAAGTAGACACCCCAAGGAAATTGCTGAGAGGCATGTTGAGCCCATTGAATATTCATTTTTTTTGTCCCAAGTGATTGAATAATGACAAAAAAAAAAGAAAAATTACAAAAAGTTGTCACTAAATGATATATTGCTCACACAGGCCATGGGCATATGTGGAATTGCACCCCAAAATACATTTAGCTGCTTCTCCTGAGTACGGGGATACCACATGTGTGGGACTTTTTGAGAGCCTAGCCGCGTACGGGGCCCCGAAAACCAATCACTGCCTTCAGGATTTCTAAGGGCGTACATTTTTGATTTTACTCCTCACTACCTATCACAGTTTCGGAGGCCATGGAATGCCCAGGTGGCACAAACCCCCCCCAAATGACCCCATTTTGGAAAGTAGACACCCCAAGCTATTTGCTGAGAGGCATGGTGAGTATTTTGCAGCTCTCATTTGTTTTTGAAAATAAAGAAAGACGAGAAAAAAAAATTTTTTTTTCTTTTTTCAATTTTCAAAACTTTGTGACAAAAAGTGAGGTCTGCAAAATACTCACTATACCTCTCATCAAATAGCTTGGGGTGTCTACTTTCCAAAATGGGGTCATTTGGGGGGGTTTTTTGCCACCTGGGCATTCCATGGCCTCCGAAACTGTGATAGGCAGTGAAGAGTGAAATCAAAAATTTACGGCCTTAGAAAGCCTGAAGGCGGTGCTTGGTTTTCGGGGTCCCGTACGCGGCTAGGCTCCCAAAAAGTCTCACACATGTGGTATCCCTGTACTCAGGAGAAGCAACAGAATGTATTTTGGGGTGTAATTTCACATATTCCCATGGCATGTTTGAGCAATATATCATTTAGTGACAACTTTGCGCAAAAAAAAATAAAAAAAATAAAAAATTGTCTCTTTCCCGCAACTTGTGTCACAATATAAAATATTCCATGGACTCGACATGCCTCTCAGCAAATAGCTTGGGGTGTCTACTCTCCAAAATGGGGTCATTTGGGGGGGTTTTGAACTGTCCTGGCATTTTATGCACAACATCTAGAAGCTTATGTCACACATAACCCACTCTTCTAACCATTTGAAGACAAAGCCCTCTCTGACACTTTTTGATTACATAAAAAAATAAATTTTTTTTGCAAGAAAATTACTTTGAACCCCCAAACATTATATATTTTTTTAAAGCAAATGCCCTACAGATTAAAATGGTGGGTGTTTCATTTTTTTTTTTCACACAGTATTTGCGCAGCGATTTTTCAAACGCATTTTTTGGGGAAAAAACACACTTTTTTACATTTTAATGCACTATATTGCCCAAATGTTTGATGAAATAAAAAAGATGATCTTAGGCCGAGTACATGGATACCAAACATGACATGCTTTAAAATTGCGCACAAACGTGCAGTGGCGACAAACTAAATACATTTTTAAAAGCCTTTAAAAGCCTTTACAGGTTACCACTTTAGATTTACAGAGGAGGTCTACTGCTAAAATTACTGCCCTCGATCTGACGTTCGCGGTGATACCTCACATGTATGGTGCAATTGCTGTTTACATTTGACGCCAGACCGACGCTTGCGTTCGCCTTAGCGCGAGAGCAGGGGGGACAGGGGTGCTTTTTTTTTTTTTTTTTTTTTTTTTTTTCTTTATTATTATTATTTTTTTATCTTATTTTTAAACTGTTCCTTTCATTTTTTTTTTTTTAAATCATTTTTATTGTTATCTCAGGGAATGTAAATATCCCCTATCATAGCAATAGGTAGTGACAGGTACTCTTTTTTGCAAAAATTGGGGTCTATTAGACCCTAGATTTCTCCTCTGCCCTCAAAGCATCTGACCACACCAAGATCGGTGTGATAAAATGCTTTCCCAATTTCCCAATGGCGCTGTTTACATCCGGCGAAATCTAAGTCATAAAATGCTCGTAGCTTCCGGTTTCTTAGGCCATAGAGATGTTTGGAGCCACTCTGGTCTCTGATCAGCTCTATGGTCAGCTGGCTGAATCACCGGCTGCATTCTCAGGTTCCCTGTTGAGACAGGAGAGCCAGAGAAAAACACGGAAGACGGTGGGGGGGGGCATTCCCTCCCACTGCTTGTAAAAGCAGTCTAGAGGCTAATTAGCTGCTAGGATTGCTTTTACATGAAAGCCGATCGCTGGCTGAAAAGAATGATACCAAGATGATACCTATACCTGCAGGCATCATTCTGGTATAACCACTCAAAGTCGTGAATGGCGTACCTGAAGACAAAAAAATGGTTAACAATAAAGCACAGTAAACGGTAAGGTATAAAAAATTGCATACCTGAAAAGCAAACATGATAAAACATAATAACAATAAAACATTGCAGAATAGAATACAGTAAAAAAGAGCAGAACAACAGAGAGAGAGAGAATAGAGAGAGAGAACAATAAAACGACAACTATTTTTTTTTATTTTATATTTTTGTATGTGTTTTTTTTATTTTTTTACACTTTTTTTTGTAACTAACTTTTATAACGGTAACCGGTTCCAGGTTCGGGTCTCTCAAAATGCGATGGCATCTTGGGAGACCCTGTGAAAGTGTGCCTAGTCTGTGCAATGCTGTACCCTACGCTAATACTCAACTAGTGAATGGTAGCGTTCAAAACATTCACCAATGCAAAGACCAGGATTGTCAGGACAGGAGGGACAATAATAGAGGGTGTCACGCCTATATCCGTGCTTGCTGCAGACACAACATCTTTTTTGGGGGGGTTCGTTGGGTAGGGGTACTCGGGAGGACATAAAGAAAATGCCTCTCATGCAGCCGACTGCATTTGGTTGGGGATGTGAATGGGGGAAGTACGGGCGCTGCAGAAGCGGTGGGTTCCCAATTAGGATTGGCGAATGCAGCAGGAAGGGCATTATGGGCACGACGGGCCTGTGTTTGTCTTCTTGGTGGCAGCGGGACACTACTTGTGCTTGCCACCTCACCAGCTTGAACTGCACTTATGGGACTCGCCACGTCACCAAGTGTTACTGCAGTGCTGGTTTGACTACGACCGGGGTGTACTAGGCCGCTGGTGCTTGCCAGTTCACCAAAACGCTACCAAAAAAACTGTTAGCGATCGCAGGGATCAGGCCTGACTCTGCGAACGCTGCAGTTATGCGTTTAGTGTTTTGTAAGTGACAGTGATCGATCGATACTGCACTTGGGTGGGCTGGGTCGGGCGGAGGGGCAAAACGCAGGTGCTAGCAGGTATCTGGGCTGATCCCGCTAACACTGCGTTTTTGGGAACCCTAAACTGCTGGGGACGCTAGTATAGATCTGATCGGATCAGATATTGATCCGTTCAGATACTATACCACTAAGGGAGGTGTACGCTGCGTGCGTGGGTGTTAGCGGTACTGGCGCTAACCTGACGCTGCCTGGGGCTGGTGCTTGCCAGTTCACCAAAACGCTACCAAGAAAACTGTTAGCGATCGCAGGGATCAGGCCTGACTCTGTGAACGCTGCAGTTATGCGTTTAGTGTTTTGTAAGTGACAGTGATCGATCGATACTGCACTTGGGTGGGCTGGGCCGGGCAGAGGGGAAAAACGCAGGTGCTAGCGGGTATCTGGGCTGATCCCGCTAACACTGCGTTTTTGGGAACCCTAAACTGCTGGGGACACTAGTATAGATCTGATCGGATCAGATATTGATCCGTTCTGATGCTATACCACTAAGGGAGGCGTATGCTGCGTGCATGGGTGTTAGCGGTACTGGCGCTAATCTGACGCTGCCTGGGGCGACGCATATCACCGCCGGGCGATCGGGGGGCTAAACCTTTATTCGGTAATAAACGGCGGGTGCCCTGACACTATAAAAAATAAACGAACTAACCAGCGTCACCCGTAACGGTTATACGGTGATCAGTGGTGAAAGGGTTAACTAGGGGGCAATCAAGGGGTTAAAACATGTATTAGATAGTATATGGGGGTCCCTGTCACTATAAAACGCTGACGGCGAACCTAAATATTTACCTCCCTAACTAGCGTCACCAGCGACACTAATACAGCAATCAGAAAAATGATCGCTTAGTGACACTGGTGACAGGGGGTGATCAAGGGGTTAAAACTTTATTAGGGGGGGTTAGGGGGGTATCCTAGACCTAAAGGGGGGTAATACTCACTGCCCTACCACTTCTAACTGTCACAAACTGACACCATGCAGTAATCAGAAAAAAAAAAATACTGCTTGCTGTCAGTTTGTGACGGGGGGGGGGGGTGATTGGGGGGGGGATCGGGGGGCGATCGGGGGTGTAAAGTATGCCTGGCATGTTCTACTGTGTGTGTTTGTGTGTTGTGCACTTACATGTCTTCTCTCCTCGGCGCTGGAACGGAAACTGCCGAGCCGAGGAGAGATGACATCACATCCTCTGCCTGTGTGAAACTACACACAGGCAGGGGAGGATTCCGATTGGCTGGGAGCGATCGCGAGGGGGGGGCCACGATCGGATGGTCTCCCCCTCGCCTCCCAACGCTCCCAGTCAAATGCCGACCGCCGCTGGCACCGCGGGAGGCAGATCACGTACGGGTACGTGATTCTGCCTGCCCGTGCCATTCTGTCGCCGTATATGTGCGTTAGGCGGTCGGCAAGTGGTTAAAACTACTTTAGAGCAGACTTCTAATTTTTTACATTCTTCACATACATACCATTAGGGAAGAGCCGAACACCCTCCGGGTTCGGTTCGCAGCAGAACATGCGAACAGGCAAAACATTTCTTCAAACACGCGAACACTATTAAAGTCCATGGGAGACAAACATGAAAAAAAAAATTTGCTAATTTTAAAGGCTTATATGCAAGTTATTGCCATGAAAAGTGTTTGGGGACCCGGGTCTTGCCCCAGGGGACATGTATCAATGAAAAAAAAAGTTTTAAAAACGACAGTTTTTTCAGGAGAAGTGATTTTAATAATGCTTAAAGTGAAACAATAAAAATTAAATATTCCTTTAAATATCGTACCTGGGGGGTGTCCTTAGTATGCCTGTAAAGTAGTGAATATTTCCCATGTTTATAACAGTGCCACAGCAAAATGATATTTCTAAAGGAAAAAATGGCATTTAAAACTGCACACGGCTGTAATGTATTGTCGGATATACAGTCTGCCCTATATACTCTGCAGAAAGTTGGGCCTTAGGTGTTGGTGGTACCAGAACACTGTAAGCCCTCACAGTTACACTTGGTGTAGACCTTGTAACACCAACGAGTCACATGACATTGGGAAGGGAAAATGCCTAATTGGGCCCAATTTGGACACTTTCACTTAGGGGTGTACTCACTTTTGTTGCCAGCGGTTTAGACATTAATAGCTGTTCATTGAGTTATGTCAAGGGGACAGCAAATTTACACTGTTATACAAGCTGTACACTCACTACTTTACATTGTAGCAAAGTGTCATTTCTTCAGTGTTGTCACATGAAAAGATAGAATAAAATATTTACAAAAATGTGAGGGGTGTACTCACTTTTGTGAGATACTGTATGTATATATATATATATATATATATATATATATACATATATATATATATACTAGACTGAGTGTGTGTGTGTATATATATATATATATATATATATATATATATATCAAATACACTGCCACTAACTGAATAACCTGCCTGCTTAGTCTAAATCAGGCTATCTCTCTGTCTATGCCAACAACACTACACATGACTGCTGTGTAAGCAGCCTTATATAGTGTGGGGCATGAACTTAGTCCCCCTGAGCCATGATTGGCCAAAGGCACCCTGACTTTGGCAATTTATGGCTCTCCTAGCAGAGGGCGCTGTGATTGGCCAAAGCATGCAGGTCAGGTGCATGCTTTGGCCAATAATCATACAGTAATGCTCTACGATCTCGCAGTGCATTATGGGGCGTTCCGCGGCGCTCTAATTTGCCGCAAACGCCCCAAAATGTTTGCACTTCGGCGAACACCCGATGTTCGAGTTGAACTTATGTTCGACCCGAACATTAAGCTCATCCCTACATACCATAAGTCTAGCAGTCTTCTGGCTAGTTACGTGATGTCCTGGGGTCTTCTTCCTCTTCTCCCTGCAGCGATGTTGAGTATTCTCTCATACTGCAGAGAGTAGGGATGAGCTGAACTGCCCTGGGTTTAATTTTGAGCAGGGTTCGGAGAACATCAAAGAAGTTTAGATGACAAATCTAAACCCCACCGAAGTCAGTGGGAGCCGATATCGTCAAATTTAAAATGTCCATTTTCTGGGCTATCAGGCAAAGAGTTGTGAAAAAATAGCATGGGTAGTGAGCACTGCCCTGGGGAACATGTTTCAATGCAAATATATATATAAAAAAAATGTCATTCGGCCAAAAGCAGTGTTCTTTTTTTTTTTTTAATGCTGAAAGTGAAACATTGAAAATGTCCAGTTCCTTTAAATGACATGCCTAGGAGGTGTTCTTATCCTGCCCTTTGAATGGGAAGTGCAGCAGCAAAAGAAACACGTTTTAAAATTGTCAGCAAATTAAACTTCATTGCCAGTTTCTTGTGTAAACAAAACAAAAAAAACCCAGCACACAGACCCTTTAATGGGGATGTATTTTGAAGGACCTTAATTGATTTTTTGTGGGTACCCCATGCAAAAAAACAAAAAAAAAATGCGTGACGTTCCCCTAAAAATCCATACCATTTCCTTTATCTAAGCATGCATCCAAGCTGGCCCGGAAAGATTGGGGGGATAAACATGGGCCTCCCCTTGCACAATTCCCAGGCCACTTACTCTCAACATGGGGGGGTTAGATGGTGAAGACAATGAGGTCCATAGTGTTGAGAAAAAGGGCCTCTTCCCCACAACCCTAGCCAGTGGCTGTGGGGGTCTTTGGGCAGTGGGCTTATCAGAATCTGGAAGCACCTTTTAACCACTTAAGGATCGGTAGGATTTGCCCCCTTAAAGACCAGGCCATTTTTTGTGATACGGCACTGCATCGCTTTAACTGACAATTGCGCGGTCGTGCGACGTTGTACCCAAACAAAATTGATGTCCTTTTTTTTCTGCAAATAGAGTTTTCTTTTGTTGGAATTTGATCACCTCTGCAGTTTTTATTTTTTGCGCTATAAATAAAAAAATAGCGACAATTAAAAAATAAAAAACAATATTTTTTACTTTTTGCTATAATAAATATGCAAAAATAAACAACAAAAAAAATTTCCTCCCCCTTTTTTGGTAAAAAAAAATCGCAATAAGCGTATATTGCTTGGTTTGCGTAAAAGTTATTGCGTCTACAAAATAGGGGATAGATTTATGGTATGTATGACATGCATCACTGTTGAACTTAGGAATGTGTCTTTGCAAAGTTAAACTAAATGAAATCCTTTCTTATTTTTGCTTGGGAATAGAGTGTAGAGGGATTAGAAGTCTTGTCAGTTTTTGGGGATGTCTTCACCCTTAATAGGGTGAAGACACCTCCCAAATTTTGCCAGTTTCTCCTTCAAATGTATTCACTTCCTGTCACATAGCCAAACAGGAAGTGAGGGTAAAACCCTACCAGTGTATGTCCTTGGGGACACACAGGTCATTCTAAATAGTTTCCCCATTAGGTAAATTGCACTCTAGCATTTTGCTCTGTACACCCCATATTGGGTATCTTGGACTTTGGGGTTTATTTACTAAAGGCAAACTCACTTTACACTACAAGTGCACTTGGAAGTGCAGTTGCTGGAGATCTGAGGGGGACATGCAAGGAAAATAAAAAATCAGCATCTTTGCTTCTACATGATTGGATGATAAAATCACCAGTGCTTCCCCTCAGATTTACAGCGAGTACACTTGTATTGCAGAGTGGATTTGCCTTTAATAAACCCCAAAATACCTAATAATAGTGCTAGAGTGCAATTTGCATAATGGGGACACTAGTTAGATTGGCCTGTGTGTCCCCAAGGAAAGAGATTGTTAGGGTTTTACCCTCACTTCCTGTTTGGCTGTGACAGGAAGTGAAGCCAATTTTCAGAAAAGTGACACAAAGCCCAACCTAAAAAAGACAAGCAGGGGTTCTAACACTCACTTGGTTTCCCTTTAATGCCCACAATTAGAATAGGATTGTCTTGAGCTCAATTTTAGCTCAGTGCTCTAAATCAGTGCTTCTTAACCCTGTCCTCAAGTACCCCCAACAAGCCATGTTTGCAGGTTTTCCTTCATCTTGCACAGGTGCTTTAAATCACAGTCAATGGCTTGGTATTTTGGACAGCTATTTTACCTAAGATAAATTCCCAAAACATGTCCTGTCGGGGGTACTTGAGGGCTGAGGCTGAGAACCACTGCGCTAAAATGGAAAATGTAATACTTACCACTCTGTAATGTTCCTTTCCTGGTGACTATCCATGGCAGCATACGCACAATCCATGCATATGCTACCATAAAGGCACCAGGAAAGTAACTTTTAGACAAATCACACTTTTTTTGTTTTGCCATGCCAATCAGCGTAGTTAAGCTGCAGCTGGGAAATCTGTTGCATGAAAATTAACAAAACACATAAAACATAAACATTTGCTACAAATTTTATTGGTCAACAAAACAGGACTTGGAAAAGAGCAAGGAAAGCAAAATACACATGTATGTTAATTTGAGACACTAACAGAATATGGTTTTGAGGTCTAAACATTTTGCAGAGGAAATTAACAGGAGTGCGCTCACAACATCTTGAGGAAGATTTTGCAAAATAATGCAGCACAGACAATTAAATCAAAGTGAAACAACCTACAAACGACACACATTGACAACATCCAAAATATTTCAGGGGAAAATACCCACCCACCCAAAAAAATACAATAAACCAAAGTAAAAAAAACTTTGTTTTTATTTTACACATACACACACACACACATCTAAGTCCCTGAGTATGCCCAGACCAACCCAAATGCAGCTAGCACAAAATAAGCCACCCCCCTGTCCAAAATTAAGCACATCATCCAGCATGCTACAAAATTACAGATGGGACAAACACCCCCCGGTCAAGGGGGGGCAAACAAAGAGCCTAACATGGGCAAAAGTTATACAACGAATACCATTGCAGTCTATGGGAACTGACTTGTTAATTTTGCTAGTCCCCACTTGGCTGGCTTATCTTCTAGTTATTGGCCTTAAAATGGGCATGGGGGCCCAGGGCCCACCCTAAGGGACATATCAATGTCACCAATTTGGACAACCCCTTTGTGGTTGGTATTGTGTCCAACATGCCCCAAAGGCAGCCACCTATGTTGAGTGCATGTGGCCTTGTATGGTTCAGGAGGGGGTTGGGCGATTGCTCTTCTCGCCCCTTTTCTAGTTGGCCCTGTTGTATGCTCTGAAAAAAGATGTGGTTTGGATTGGTGAAGGCAGCTCACAGCCTTTGGAGAATGGAGTGGAGTGTGGAGTTCCCCTTTAAAAGCAAAAGCTAGCCCATGGAAATAAATCCAAGGGGTTAGAGGAGAGACAAGAGCATTGGAGAATGGAGTGTGGAGTTCCCCTTTAAAAGCAAAAGCTAGCCCAAGGAAATCATATGCATTAGATGGGGAAGGTAAATGCCCTTTTAGGAGGAGCTAGAGGAGCGAGTCTTTTTACATAATTTTAATAAGGTGCATGTCACAGGTTGGCAACGTAACATGCTAACATGACCTGTGTGCAAATCTCCTTAAAAAAATACATACAGTTGAACCAGCGTAAAAAAAAAAAAAATGTCAAGTTTAGAGGTGCGCCCGTTCAACCCACGCAATTGCATTTGCGTTGCTTAACATTTACTAAGATTTTGGCCACGCAGTGAACAAATGCATTTGAACGAGCGCAAGAGCCGCTTGCACATGCGCACTGCTTACATTGATCTCACGCAGTTCTAAACGTACTTGCAGGCACAGCAGGCTTTCTTTGAAAAAGTTACTTTCTCATTCTATTTTGGGCATATTTGTTACTTGGGCAGTTGTTACTAAACTTCCTCACATCACCCCATAATATTGGCACCTCCATCTTCTGTTGATATTGAACTGAAGATGCTGTGCGCCATGTCCATAGTGGCACACAGATTGCATTCTACCGTGCGCCGAAATCACTATAGTAAATGGGGGATTCGCACTCTGTTCCCGGCACACCGTTATGTAAGTGTGAAAATGTGCGTTGCACCTCGCCGTGCGCCTCTACTGATGGCGCACAGCTTTCGTGAACCAGCCCTACAGAGTGCAAGCAGAGTTCTAATCCTAGAGATGTGGTGCAAGGAACAACACTGGCATCTATATCATACTACAGTGCCTTGAAAAAGTATTCATACCTCATGAAATTTTCCACATTTTGTCATGTTACAACCAAAAACGTGAATGTATTTTATTGGGATTTAATGTGATAGACCAACACAAAGTGGCACATAATTGTGAAGTGGAAGGAAAATGATAAATGGTTTTCAATTTTTTTTTACAAATAAATATATGAAAAGTGTGGCGTGCATTTGTATTCAGCTCCCTTTTAATCTGATACCCCTAACTAAAATCTAGTGGAACCAATTGCCTTCAGAAGTCACCTAATTAGTAAACAGAGTTCTCCTGTGTGTAATTTAATTTCAGTATAAATACAGCAATTCTTTAAAGCCCTCAGAGGTTTGTTAGAGAACCTTAGTGAACAAATAGCATTATGACGACCAAGGAACACACCAGACAGGTCAGGGATAAAGTTGTAGAGAAGTTTAATTCAGGGTTAGGTAACAAAATATCCCAAGCTTTGAACATCTCATGGAGCACTGTTCAATCCATCATCGTAACATGGAAAGAGTATGGCACAACTGCAAACCTACCAAGACATGGCCGTCCACCTAAACTGACAGGCCCGGCAAGGAGAGCATTAATCAGAGAAGCAGCCAAGAGGCCCATGGTAACTCTGAAGGAGCTGCAGAGATCTACAGCTCAGTTGGAAGAATCTGTCCACAGGACAACTATTAGTCGTACACTCCACAAGAAGAAAGCCTTTGTTGAAAAGAAAGCCAAAAGAAGTCCCCTTTGCAGTTTGCGAGAAGCCATGTGGGGAACACAGCAAAGACGTGGAAGAAGGTGCTCTGGTCAGATGAGACCAAAATTGAGCTTTTTGGCCTAAAAGCAAAACACAAAGTGTGGCAGAAAATTAACACTGCACATCACCCTGAACACACCATCCCCACCGTGAAACATGGTGGTGGCAGCATTATGTTGTGGGGATGCTTTTCTTTAGCAGGGAAAGGGAAGCTGGTCAGAGTTGATGGGAAGAAGGATGGTGCCAAATACAGGGCAATCTTAGTAGAAAACCTATTAGAGTCTGCAAAAGAATCGAGACTGGGGCGGAAGTTCACCTTCCAGCAGGACAACGACCCTAAACATACAGCCAAAGCTACAATGGAATGGTTTAAATCAAAGCATATTCATGTGTTAGAATGGCCCAGTCAAAGTCCAGACCTAAATCCAATTGAGAATTTGTGGCAAGACTTGAAAATTGCTGTTCACAGACGCTGTCCACCAAATCTGACAGAGCTTGAGATATTTTGCAAAGAAGAATGGGCAAAAATTTAACCCTCTAGATGTGCAAAGCTGGTAGAGACATCCCCAAAAAGACTTGCAGCTGTAATTACAGTGAAAAGGTGGTTCTACAAAGTATTGACTCAGGGGGGTTGAATACAAATGCACGCAACACTTTTCACATATTTATATGTAACAAATTTTTAAAACCATTTAAAATTTTCCTTACACTGCACAATGATGTGCCACTTTTTTGGTCTATCACATAAAATCCCAATAAAATACATTTACATTTTTGGTTGTAACATGACAAAACTTGGAAAATTTCAAGGGGTATGAATACTTTTTCAAGGCAGATAGAGTTTTACCTGGGAAGGTTAGTGGTAATTGTGTTTCCTGGTTCTTTCTTGGCAGGCTTTTTTTGGTCCGACGCATTAGTTCTATGTGTTATGGACCCAAGGGGAGCAGGGTCACTGCTATTGGCTGTCCTTTGCTCTTTTTCATGGTACCGTTGCTGGAGTCCATCCTGCCTGCTGAGGTATGTCGAGAGCAGAGTGCCTGCTAGTAAACATCTGGCATCGAGAGCCTTCTACAATATAGAGGGATTGCTGGGACCTGCAGTCCACCGTGAAATGCCAATAGTGGACACTACCATCATGGACTCAGTTATGGACTATATTCTGTGCAGGTATGCTGGGGCAGCCATAAGCCTAAGTTATGGATTAGTTTAGGAAAAGACTGTTGCATTTGACTGTCGTGCCAAATTATTTAAGTAAAGCTTTTGAAACTTTACCTTTGACTGGTCTGAAGTTACTCAAAGGGTGTAACAGTGGCGGCTGGTGCTCAAAATTTTTGGGGGGTGCAAACAAACTGAAAAAAAAAAACATCAATTGAGGCCATTGTGCCCATCATATGCAGCCACTTGTGTCCATCAAATGCAGCCTCTTGTGCCCATCATATGCAGCCATTTGTGCCCCATCAAATGCTGCCACTTGTGATCCATCAAATGCAGCCACTTATGCCCCATCAAATGCAGCCACTTGTGCCCATCATATGCAGCCACTGGTGCCCATCATATGCAGCCACTGGTGCCCATCATATGCAGCCACTTGTGCTCATCATATGCAGCCACTTGTGCCCATCAATTGCAGCCACGTATGCCCATCATATGCAGCCACTTGTGCCCATCATATGCAGCTGCTTGCATTCATCAAATGCAGCCACTTGTGCTCATCAAATGCAGCCACTTGTGCCCATCATATGCCGCCACTTGTGCCCCATCAAATGCTGCCACCCTTGCCCATCAAATGCAGCCACTTGTGCTGATCATATGCCACCACTTGTGCCCCATCAAATGCCGCCACTTGTGCCCCATCAAATTCCGCCACTTTTGCCCATTAAATGCAGCCACTTGTGCACCATCATATGCAGCCACTTGTGCCCATCAAATGCAACCAATTGTGCCCATTAAATGCAGCCACTTGTGCCGATCATATGCCGCCACTTGTGCCCATCAAATGCCATCACTTGTGCCCCATCAAATGGCGCCATTTTTGTCCATCAAATGCAGCCACTTGTGCCCCATCATATGCAGCAACGTGTGCCCATCAAATGCCACCACTTGTGCCCATCAAATGCAGCCACTTTTGCCTATCAAATACCACTTGTGCCCATCCTATGCCACCACTGTGACACCCGCCCATCCGCTGTTTGGCTGGCACTTACCCCATCTTAGTCGCGGGTCAGGCAGCGGGTGACGGTGGCGAGCTGTGGGACGTCTCCTGTGTCCTCCATGCTTCCCCCTCCTCTGTTGTTCCATTCTGCTAGGCGTCTAATTGGAGCGCCTGTGCCTTCAGCTAATCGGGTAACGGCACCTCCTGATTGCCTGAGATGTGGTTCAGTTTTAGAAAAACAAATATTCTTTCACTTTTCTATCACATCTTGGTGGACTGCGAGCGCAATGCTCTGCGATCACAGTCCACCTTTTTTGAAGCCTATAAGAGCCTATGGTTTTAATCAGGTGCTTCATAAAAACACCCCCGCCACTGGAATTTAGGCGCCCAGTGTCCGAAAAGAGGCCGGACGCCTGAATAAGGGGTGGCAGCAGCGGTCATGGATAGATTCATGCAATGCATGAATCTATCAATTCAACATAGAGGGGGCAGTGTGACAGACGGGGAGGCGCCAATGCACCCTTAATGGACGGGCCGCCCCTGGGGTGTAATGCATACATAGTCTACAGTTCGGGTCAGCTAAACACATTGGGGTATGAAGACAGCAGTATAAGAGTTAATACAGCATGAAGATATAAGTAAACCTTTTCGGGAAGCGGAGTTGGACTCCACCTTTTCCCCCTCACAGAGGAGTACTGCTCTCAAGACAATTTATAAGGCAACCCATTGTGTCCACTACTGGGAGTTAACTCAAAAAATTTCCCTGCGTTGATATTTTACGCCATTACAGCTAGTCCAGATCTCTTCTGCACAATTCCAGCTTTGTTGGCGAGCCTGTGGACAAACTGGGAATCTCCTTCATGTTTCTGGTCATGTAGGTGTATTGTGAGCTTCTGGACAAAAGTATTTCACATAATCTCTGAGATTACGGGTATAATTATACCTCCCTCCACGCACCTGGCAATCCTGAATCTATGTGCCCGACTCTATGCACGGTAGTAACATATCTACTTATCGCTGCCAAGCACTAGAAAGCTCAAGATGCCCATAACCTCGTGTTTATCAACTCCAGTCCTCAAGGTGCCCCAACAGGTCATGTTTTCAGGAGTTCCCTCAGAAACGGCTGTGGTAATTACTAAGGCAGTGACACATACTGCATCTTAATTGTTGTAAATCGTATCTCAATATAAGACTTGGCAAATGGTGATATCGACTGCTGTGCTACTTTACATGCTCCTTTTTCTTGTTCTATTGTTGCTGCAATTAAATGTGTACCCGTCAAAGGTGCATTATTTGTTTCTTAAACTTCGATAAAGAACTAAAGTTAAAAAACAGGTACGGAAGAGGAAGAGTTAAGTGAGAGCATTCATGCAGTCTGGACAAGCTAATCAAGAATGTAGATCTAGAATTGGTGATCATTGAAGAGTTAACTAATGCTGCGTACACACGACCGGGCTTTCCGGCAGAAAAGGTCAGACGGAACCATTCCGCCGGACATTCCGATTGTGTGTAAGCTTCATCTGACTTTTTCTTTCGAAAATTCTGCCGGACCTAGAAATAGAACATGTTTCAAATATTTCCGACGTACTCAATTCCTATCGGGAAAACCGTTTGTCTGTATGCTATTCCGACAGGCCAAAAACGACGCAAGGGCAGCTATTGGCTACTGGATATTGAACTTCCTTTTTCTAGTCCCGTCGTACGTCACCGCGTTCTAAGCGATCGGACTTTGGTGTGATCGTGTGTAGGCAAGTCCGTTTCAGCGGAACTCCATTGGAACACCGTCGGAAAGACCGTCAGATTCTATTCTGACGGAAAGTCCGGTCGTGTGTACGCGGCATTAGACCCTTCACTTGTCAATAATTTTCATTATTCTGTCTTGATGGTTGATAATTTGTAAATGAGGTATAAAATTGCATTTTATTACTTGTTACAATAACCTTACAATGTCCTAATCTCGCCAACCAAGAGCCCTGTACGGTATGTTAAGACAGATAGGAATAGGCCCTGCTTGATAAATCTAGTTCTAACAGGTAATGGTTATTGCTCCCTCTCTGTTTATGGTTTTCTAAAAGCTGTAGAGAGGAAATGGCAGTTTATCATGGCACAGAACTCAGAGTAAGGTCAAATACCTGGAATATTCTGCTATAACTCAGAAAATACACCAGGCAATACCATCTTCAGATAATTCACTTTTCCTGACAAAAGCTGTAATGAGGAGCAAGAACAGGATAAATTCGTCTCCTTCTGACATGTGGGGCAGGCAATGACCCACTTCTGATATTTTGACGTGTTTTCTTTCCGTTGTTTTTCTAACTTTATTTTTCAGACTATTTGACACTCAATTACATTTTTTAAGAATGTTTGCCAGCATTGTTTTATTTAAAGTCCAACTCAACCTTCAGTTTAAATCAGCTTAATACATTTCAGGTGCATCAAAACAAAAGGTGTGCAAGATCTTATGCCCTGTACACACGATCGGACTTTCCGAGAACAAAACCGTGGATTTTTGTTCGAAGGATGTTGGCTCCAACTTGTCTTGCATACACACGGTCACACAAATGTTGGCCAACAATTACGAACATGGGAACGTGGTGACGTAGAAGATGTACGACGAGCCGAGAAAAAGGAAGTTCAATAGCCAGTGCGGCTCCTTCTGCTTGATTCCGAGCATGCGTGAACTTTTGTGCGCGGACTTGTGTGCACACGATCAGACTTTCCGACAACAAAGTTTTGTTGGCGGAAAGTTTGAGAACCTGCTATCAAACATTTGTTGGCGGAAATTCCGACAGCAAATGTTCGATGGAGCATACACATGGTCGGACTTTCCGACAACAAGCTCACACCGAACATTTCTCATCAGAAAATCTGACCACGTGTACGCGGCATAACAGTTTAATTTCTGGCAGCATGCTGCAGAGAAGGACCCATGCTCTCTATGTGAAAATAGTGAAAATAGTGGTCTCTCTACAGAGGTCCAACACAACCCCTGCTGAGTCAGAGCTAGTGCTCTCCAACCAGAAGGGAACATGAGCTTTGCTGATTGGAGAGCTCTGTCTGGCTCAGTCAAAGTGTCATGCTTATCTGTATTGATGATCTTTGGTTCTGGCTTGAGTTTGGTCTAAACCTAAGTTTGTCTGAACCTAGAAGGACCAGATGACCTGTACTGTGACCAAAAAAGATAACTTGAGGGCAAAGGACTAACCTTTACTAGGGATAAACTTGCCTTCGTTCTGGACCCAGACAGCTGTCATTGCTGCATTAGGTTAATATTATTGACCTAATATGGCCATGTGGCAATATTATGTTATTGATGTCATGAGCATGCCCATCCCTTTGTATATGTTTACCTGAGGGGTGAGGAATCTCCTACCTGCAGCTCAATGACCTGGCAATGACAGCTAACCTCCTGGTTCTGACTGAACCCAAGTCCGTCCCTAATTCTCTGCAACATGATGGCAGGGGATAGGGTGTACTCAGAATGTGGCTGCCGTCTAAAAGAAAGGAACTATAAAACGTTGCACGCTTTTTGTTTCAATGCAAAGCCCAACTAAAAGTTCAGTTGGGCTTTAAAAGGGGTCTTTCATGTAGAAAAACCACTCCTGGTCTAATTGGTTACACTTTTCATTGGACCAAACATGAATCCTCTTTATATCCAGCTCATGTGCCTTTACTGTCCCCTCTATCAAATGACCCACTCCACTCCTCAGTCTTCCTCTCCTTGCAATCTTTGTAACCAAATAAAGAGAGGAGACTCATGTTTTTAATGAATGGTTAACTTAACTCGCCGTCTGCCTTTTTCCCAGCCCTTCTTACCTCATTGGATGAGAGCTGTAGAGTAAAAGGTAGTCTTTTCAAGCTTCGCTTAGGTCTTTGCATAATGTAATATCCACATAATGGTTACCATACCTAAAGTGACATCACTTGGCTCAGACCGATACGTCATTGATCACTTGACTTCTCCATGACTTACCATGCTGCTGCATTACCTTTAGTCATGGTCAACTATGGGGACTCCTACATGAAAAGGAGTGAGATAATATGGCGCTCTCTGGATACAACAATAATGAAACATTGGGGGGGGGGAGGGGGGAAGGGAAAACAATCAGGTATCTAATGGGGATGGTTGGGCCATGTAAAGATACAGACTAAAATCATAAAACAATGTAACAGTGGTTTACGGACAGTGTTAACCACGGTATAGTAAGCAGTGACAAAACACTATTGTTAAAGACGATGTAAAAACAATATAAAACCAGGTGTAGAAATTAATATAAGGAATAAAAGGAAAACTGTCCACAGAGGGCTGCCAGTTCAGAGTGAGAATGCACAAGAACAGGAACGGAGAAACAAAAAAGAACAGCACCCTCTAAGTGCAGTATACAGGCTGGTTTAATCAATAAAAGGGTTAAAAACACTCACAAAAGTGAAGGTACAATAGGCATGAATTGTCATCCGCTTCCGATGGCCGGGTGAGAGTGGGGGAGGTCCGGTGAGATGTGGCGGTGGCTGTGTCTCCTGGATCTGTTCCTATGCCGGTCACACTGCTGGTTCACTGTGCTGTCCGGTGGATAGGGGAGGAGATCAATGGTTGACACTGCTCGCTGTGGCGGACGTCACTTCCGGGTCGGGTCGGCGGGAGGTGCTCGCGTTCGGGACATGCGTGTCCCTTCCTCAGGCTTGAAACCTTTTTAGGTTTAAATAATCATCTTGGCTTTAATGCCTGTGGTGGACATGTACAGGCATCTGCGCTTCTATACACAGAAACATGTGCATGCTTCTGAGCATGTGCACAAATGCAAAGGCTCACCCAATGTTTTTTAGAGTCTCCTTGCTAGGACAAATACAGAGAAATCTCTTTCTCTCTATCAGCATGCACCTTCCACTTTAACACCTCATCTTGGGCTGTTTTCCCTCCCCCAGTCTGAGCTCTGCAAAAGACTGGTGCCAATTCAAATTCATGTACTTACACTGCTTGCTTGTATTGAAAAGTTACATTAACGATCGATTAATTAATACAAAGCTGCATTATTTTGTGTCTTTTATATCTGCCTGAATTTCAGTTTTACCACTTTAGCAAATTACCAGTGGACAGAATTTATGGATACTTGCTCATTACTAATGTTTGCTATTTATGTTAAATAATACCCTTGCAGTGGGGCCCCCCAGCCCTGCTAGGGTTTAATGCTCATTAAGTCTAGAGGTAGAGGAATAAACTGTAATCACACACAGAAAACTCCGCAAGGGAAAGAGTGGGAAATGGGGAAGGGACTTTGTGATATCCACAAAAATATTGGACATTAATGCCAATAAAAGTCAAATGTTTATTGAAGTAGACAATAAAATGACCCCAAGATAAACACTCTGGGGGAAAAATAGAAAAGCATCATGTTTGTTAATGAACTACAAAGCGAGAAGTGATGATCCTGATTGCATAAATCCAGGCTCCCGACGCGTTTTGACCTAACACGTCTTCCTCAGGGGGATGGCGGTAGTTAGAACATCAGAAGGATCTCTAAAAAACATACATAGGTAAGTACACACCTTATTCTTCTCTCTGGCAAACTTCCACCATGTTGTGTAATTGGTTCCATGAATTCCCTTCTCTTCGGTGCTTCAGCTGTTGGTCGCACTCTGATGTCATCTTGCACATGTAGGATCAATAATCCTGCATTGTGAATGAAGATGGCCTGCCCACAACTGGGTGCAAGGAGAAAGAGAAAATGTAAGTATTACAGTTCAGTTTTTGCTAGAAAACTACTTGGAAGCCCCAAACATATATATATATATATATATATATATATATATATATAATTTTAAGCAGAGGCTGTAGAGAAGAAAATGGTGAGTGTTGCATATCTTTATGTCACATGGTATTTGCGCAGCAGTTTTTCCAAACACATATTTTTTTTTTTTCCTAGAAAACTACTTAGAAACGCCAAACATATATATATATATATATATATATATATATATATATATATATATATCAGTTTTTTAAATGCATATTTTTTGGAAAAAATACTCTTTAATGAATTTAATGCACAAAAAAAAACCCAATAAAAAAAACCAATTGTTTGGTAAAATGTAAAAGATGATTCCTACTTATGATCTTTCGCTGAGTAAATAAATATCAAACATGTCATGCTTTAAAATTGCTTCTGCCCGTGAAACGGCGCCAAACTACGGTGCCTAAAAATCTCCACACAATCCTTTACAGGTTACCAGTTTACAGATACACAGGAGGCCTTGTGCTGAAATTATTGCTCTCGCTCTGATGTTCACAGAAAAACCTCACATGTGTGATGCAATGGCCATTTACATATGCGTTCAGGACCTACATGCGTGTTCGCAGGTGCCCTTTAAAAAAAAAAAAAAAAAAAAATATTTATTTATTTATTTTGGCATTAATTACCATTTCTTATGGCAGCAGCTAGCGGTATTTTTTTGTACTGTGCCGATTCTGCGTCTGATAAAAGTGGTCCCGGCGGCAAATTCGACATGGGATCACTTTTAGAGACGGCGGGACAGGTGCATCCAAACCCCCCACCTCTTCCTGGTCATCTCTGTTAGCCCAGAGCCGATCCGATCCAGGAAGCCGAGTGAAGGCAAGATAGCCCCGACTCGGCTCTATGCTCATGGAGGAACAGAGTGACGTCCGACCTCACTTCCGCCTTTTAGCCTTAAAGGGATGATTTTCTTTTTCTCTTAAAGCAAAAATGCTTTTTTTTTTTTTTTTTTTTTTTTTTGCTTTTAAGGGTAAATGAGAGATCTGGGGTCTTTTTGACCCCAGACCTCCCAATAAAGAGGACCTGTAATGCTTATGTCTATTACAAGGGATGTTTACATTCCTTGTAATAGAAATAAAAGTGTTAAAAAAAAACACTAAAGAGACAGTGTAAGAATAAGAAGTAAAATAAACAAGCATAAAAAAATGTAAATCACCCCGTCCCTCCTTGCTCGCGCGCAGAAGCCAACGCATACGTAAGTCGCGTCCACATATGTAAACGGTGTTCAAACCACACACGTGAGGTATCACCACGATCGTTAGAGTGAGAGCAATAATTCTAGCGCAAGACCTCCTTTGTAACTCTAAACAGGTAACCTGCAACATTTTTTTAAAATGTCGCCTATGGAGATTTTTAAGTTCTCTAGGGTCTCTGCTAAAAAAAAAATATTTATATAAAATGTTTGGGGGTTCTAAGTAATTTTCTAGCAAAAAAATTGTAATTCAAACTTGTAAACAAAACGTTCCAGAAAAGGCCTGGTCTTCAAGTGGTTAAGTAAATTTTTTTTTTTTTTTTAACACTGTACCTTTACTTTCTTTTTTTTTTTTTTGGATCAAGTTTATTGCTATCGGATGAACAACACCCCTTTTCCGCTGCCTGAGAAAGTAATCCAGCGGCTCTTTAGTCACCAGGATTACTTTTACTTTGCAAGGAATCGCTGGCAGAAGAAAATGATATCTTGATCAGTGCTACAGCTGCAGCAATCACCAAGATATCACCCTTCCCATCTGAGGATGTTTACAGGTACGGTGGAAGGGAAGTGGTTAACAAACTTAATATGGAATAGGCAGCAGAGAGAGAGCTACTTTTAGCAGACACCATTTTTTGTAATGGATATTAGTGTGCCCTACTTGTCACACCATCACCTCTCTATCCAATACACATATTGTGTGTTTTTCACGCTCTGTTCCCAGGAGAGAACACATAGGAGCATTCTTAGGTACAGTATAAAATAACTGCATAAATAATGTATCTATTTCAAGAGATAATCTGTAGCATCTAATCATATTCATATAAAACGTGTTAAACACTGCTTGCTATTCCGGCCATCATTTCCGCGGCAAAAACTGGTTATTCTTACAGCCCACGGCGCAAATTCTTGTAAATATTTAGTAGGGGCACGGGAAGAGTTTTGTAAACATTGGAGATGATATCGGTTTTGCATACGCCTGGTAAACAAATACATTATACATTCGGCAATTTGTTTCCAGAATGCCCTTGTAATACATATTTTGAGAAGGTGATATTACACAGACCACGCTTCCATTTTTAATGAATTTAAAGCATGGTAAAGGCAAAATTAAAAAGAAAAAAAAAAAACAAAAAAACTAATACTTCATACATGAAAAACTAACACATTTCCCCCATGGTTTACTCCTTTTAAAACACTGGAAGTACAAAAAAATAAGACTATGAAATCCTTTTCTCTGTGTTCATTATAGGGCACGGTGGAAAGCCTAAATTTCTGCCGTTTGGGTTATAGCTTCACCTTCAGGAGTAATGCCCCGTACACACGATCGGAAATTCCCCCAGAAAAAGTCCGGTTTGAGCTTTTGGTCGGAAATTCCGACCATGTGTAGGCTCCATCGGACTTTTGCTGGCGGAATTTCCGCCAGCAAAAGATTGAGAGCAGGTCCTCTATTTTTCCATCGGAAAAAGTTCCTATCGGAAATTCTGTTTGTCTATATTCAATTCTGACGTGCAAAAAAACACGCATGCTCAGAATCATAGCTTTGTATGGAACTTCCCTTTTCTAATGCCATCGTACGTGTTGTACGTCCATAGCGAATCCCAAGTAGCAGCTTAATCTTCATTTTGGGATAGTGGGAGGAGCCATGGAAATGATTGCTTTATGCCTCCTGACCAATTGTGTAACAAGAACTCCTGGTTTACAGCACAGGTGATGTTATATAGCCATTTGTGCCATTCTGCACGCAACTGTAAAGATGAGAACCCAAGTATTGTATTATAGGTGTCTTTTGAAAGCCCAGCTGAGGTCTGAGGTCATGGTGGGTTGTCTCTTCATTCTGTAACAGTCTCTAAGCCTTAAGCTGGTTGAGCACATATACTGAAGATTTCAGATGTCAGAATATCCAACCAGTGCCTGCTACTATTCGGATGCAGGCAGTGTTCAACCAACAATTTTGAAGGCTCATTCACCAAAAATTGATTGAACAACTGACTTTTGTGGAATGAGGTGGAACCAGCAGGGCCATATACTGTTTGAATTTCCCCATCAGAATTCATGGCCAGTTTTAGATAGGTGTTGTCACTCAAAGCTCTACTCTATTTTTTTTTTTTTCATATTGGATTGTGACCTCTTATGCAACGTACACATGGGGCGGATTTTCCGACCGGACTGGTCCGACTGACTTTCTGACAGACTTTTGACAGACTTCCGTCGGTCTTTTTTTACGAACGGACTTGCCTACACACAACCGGACTACAGACTATGTCCGCGGGTCTTCCCGATGGAGTTACCACACACTTTCCGAATGAACGGACTTGCCCAAACACAAGTTAATCTCGACGCTTTTCTCAGCGAGATTTACACCTTGCGAGCCCCGTCGCGGGGATTACCAGGCCCAGAGGTCTGGTATGGATTTTAAGGGGAACCCCCTACGCCGAAAAAATGGTGTGGGGTCCCCCAAAATCCATACCAGACCCCTATCCGATCACGCAGCCCGGCCGGTCAGGAAAGGCGGTGGGGACGAGTGAGGCCCCCCTCCTGAACCGTACCAGGCTGCATTCCCTTAACATGGGGGGATGGGAGATTTGGGAGATGGGGGCACCCTGTAGCCCCTCCACCCCAAAGCACACAGCATTACAGTGGGAGAGAGCGTCGTCGGAAGAAGACCACCAGAGCTGTCTAATAAATTACTTTAAAAACCTGTGTAGTGTGTTTTTTTATTGACACTTTTTTCCTAAGGAATGGGTAGGGGTACGATGTACCCCATACTCATTCACAAAGGGTGGGGGGCCGGGATCTGGGGGCCCCTTATTAAAGGGGCCTCCCAGGTTCCGATAAGTCCCCCGCCCGCAGACCCTGACAACCAACGGCCAGGGTTGTCAGGAAGAGGCCCTTGTCCTCATCAACATGGGGACAAGGTGCTTTGGGGTGTTGGGGCTGCAGGGCGCCCTCCTCCCCCAAAGCACCCACCCCCTCATGTTGAGGGCATGCGGCCTGGTATGGTTCAGGAAGGGGGCCCTCGCTCGTCCCCACCGCCTTTCCTGACCGGCCGGGCTGCGTACTCGGATAAGGGTCTGGTATGGATTTTGGGGTGACCTCATGCCGTTTTTTCGGCGTAGGGGGTTCCCCTTAAAATCCATACCAGACCTAGGGGACATCGTCACCTCCACCTTGCGCTTGCCGCAATAGGAAAATTTGTTTTTCCTATTGCAGTGAGCGCGAGATGTGGTAGCCTGCCCTTGCGCCATATCTGGTCCTTTGGACCAGCATACAGACGAACGGGCTTTCTGTTAGGAACTGAGTCCAGCGGAGTTACGACGTAAAGATTTGAAGCAGGTTTCAAATCTAAAGTCCGTCGGATTTCCGACCGAAACGGTCCGTCGGAAGTCTGATACAGCCCACACACGGTCGGATTGTCCGCCGGATTCGGTCCGTCGGACCAGTCCGGTCGGAAAGTCCGCCTGTGTTTACACGGAATTATACAATGCTGCACATATGACCCGTGACGATAAAACTAACAATTGGTGGCCTTCATATCTGCTCAATGGAGAACCTTTGTATTTTAAATGCTTTTAAAACCTCCTATAAATGTACAATATAAATAGGGAATTGGATGTTGATGGGCTCTCTCTGCAGTGCGGCTCATTTTCTAGATATCTTGTGTGTGAGGTAATTGGAGAGCTAATTGACATTTCAAGGCTGAGCAAATGGAAGGGGCTATTGAATTACAAGCTGATTAACACCTTCACTGGAAACGCGAAAAAAAACGAGAATTGAATATAATTTTTCTCCTTAAGGGAATAGGAAATGATAAGAAATGCCACCCAAGTACTGTATATCTTATTAGGGGTGTCAAGAAAAAACAAATATACAACACGTTCCACTGTAAACATTGTACCTCTGCTACTGATAGTTTAAAAAGAGATAATTGAAATATGGAGCCTGTTATTTTTTTTTAAATGAGCCACAAATTACATTTTCCCTTCTTGTATCAGGAATTCTGGTGCTGTGCTTGTGTGGCTGGCTCGCCACATTTCCCACGGACATATGAGCAAAGCACCAGATGCACGTGCACCTTATTTTATTTCGTGCACCTGCACCAATGGTTTCATTTCAAAGTATTTTATGGATAGTGGGGAGAGGTTTCTGCTGAAAGGAACTGTGTAATGATTAGCTAAGAAACCACCAAAGTCAGACATGCTAAGAGAAAAGTCAAAAACTTTATTTAATTTTACTTAGGCATAAATAAATTAAAATAAATAAATACGTAAATGAATGAATGAATTCATAAAAAAATACACGAAAAAGTACAAAATAAATACATAAATACATAGTTACATAGTTACATAGTGGGTGAGGTCAAAAAAGACACAAGTCCATCAAGTCCAACCTATGTGTGATTTTATGTCAGTATTACATTGTATATCCCTGTATGTTGCTGTCGTTCAGGTGCTCATCTAATAGTTTCTTGAAACTATTGATGCTCCCCGCTGAGACCACCGCCTGTGGAAGGGAATTCCACATCCTTGCCGCTCTTATAGGGCGCACACACGGTCGGACTTTATTCGGACATTCCGACAACAAAATCCTAGGATTTTTTCCGACGGATGTTGGCTCAAACTTGTTTTGCCTACACACGGTCGCACAAAGTTGTCGGAATTTCCGATCGCCAACCACGCGGTCACGTACACCACGTACGACGAGACTAGAAAAGGCCGGTTCAGAACCCCCTTTGGGCTCCTTTTGCTAATCTCGTGTTAGTAAAAGTTTGGTGAGAGACGATTCATGTTTTTTCAGACTCGTGGCTTTCAGATCGTTTTCTGCCGTTCAGTTTGTGCTTGTGGGTTTGTATCTGCTCTTCAGTGCGTGCAAGCAAGTTCCGCGTGACTTTAGGTAGTCATTGTATTCTTGTTCGTTCGTTACTGTTTTTCAGGTCGCTCTTCACAAGCCTTGCTGTTCTTCAGTGCGTTCTGTTACTTCGTTCTGAGCAGCCAACCGTTTTCTAGCCATGTTTCGTATACGTACTCCTCGTAGAGTTCGTGCTGTGCGGGGGCTTGGTGTTGGGGTCCTGACCTTGACACAAGTCCAGTCCATGTACAGGGTGAGGAGGAGTTCATGGACCAAGAATTGGTTGCTTCAGCGTGACCAGTTCTCTCATATGCCTTTGCTCTGTGAGATCCGTGAGAATAATCCTGATGATTTCAGGAACTTTCTCAGGATGACGGACCCCGTGTTTCACCGTCTGTTGGCTTCGCTAACCCCTTATATTAGCAGGCAGGATACCTGCATGAGGCAAGCCATCACTCCGGAGCAGAGGTTGGTCGCTACCTTGCGGTATTTGGCAACAGGGAGAAGTCTGCAGGACTTGAAGTTCTCGACAGGCATCTCCCCCCAGGCTCTGGGGATCATTATCCCAGAGACCTGTTCTGCCATCATCCAGATCCTACAGAAGGAGTATATGAAGGTAAGATTTTTATCCTTTTATATCACATTTTATTGTATTGAATGTTTGATAATATATTGTATTTCTTTCCTCATTCCCTAATTACCATGATTGTAATATGCTGTGAATGTCCCCTGTTCTCATGCATGCTGGATTTTTATGTAATTATTATTTTATGTCCTTCATACATATTTGCCCTTCACTAACCTCCCCAGCATGGTGTCTCCTGCCCTATATTCACCTCATGTAGTCACTTAACAATGTATTTTATCAGCTCCATAGTAGTGCTTTACCCCAAACACCCCCTAAAATGTTTGGAAATGTAATTTTTGATGTAAATTCAGGCAGAGTGCCAGATGCTTTTTTTTGTGGTGTCCCCAAATAATTTTTAGTAACCCTCCCTCCCCCCAACTGCTAAGTCAGCTGATTCCAATTCTCTATCCTCAATCATCTATCTGCTGACTTTGCCAAACCCATACACACTATACCCATCTCTTTACTGGTCAGATTTATGGATGAATTACCCAAAGCATGTAGTGCAAGGGCCTGCCTGTATACTTTACAATGGTACTGTTTAAAGTTTTTGTATCCTATTATTATCTTGATAGGTAATAGCAGAATGTCCAAATGTCCTCAAATGTGTACAGTGTGTATTTATATCTTTGTATTATGACACTTCTTACCTGTCCAGTGGTCTGCCAATAGTGTAACTAAGGAGGGTCTGTTCAAAGTAATACCCATTATTTAGGCATTCATCTCTCAATGAAGTGAAGAGGGTTACCTGTCCAAGATTTCCACACACCCCCTATAATGTTAGAAATGGCCCATGAGAGGGGGGGAGGGGGAATATGATAGGTGTACCTTATACTTTGTTGTTGTTAAATTCCCCTTAGTAAATGCTATCTGGAGGTTGCCCCATAATGTTTGTGTATAATCTGCTTGCCATGTTTCTGTGAAAAAATAGTCATGTTTATTGTTTTTTCCTCAACAGTTTCCTTCCACGCCACAGGAATGGCAGACTGTGGCCTCCCACTTTGCCCAGCGGTGGGACTTTCCTAACTGCAGAGGGGCAATTGATGGGAAACACGTCCACATCGTCCCACCACCCAACTCGGGGTCGTACTATTATAATTACAAGGGGTTTAATAGTATAGTGATGTTGGTGGTGGTGTCGGCTAATTAAGACTTCTTGTATGTGGACGTGGGGAAGAATGGCCGGATGTCCGATGGTGGAGTCATCGCCCAGACGGAGTTCTACAGGCGTCTCCAGAATGGCAGCTTGGACTTGCCAGCTCCAGAGGACAATGTGGAAGGACTCCCATTAGTGTTCGTTGCTGATGAAGAGTTTGCGCTGGGGGACCACCTGATGCGGCCATTCCCGATGAGGACCCTCAGCCCGGAACAGAGGGTTTTTAATTACCGGCTGGCCAGAGCCCGAAGAGTGGTGGAGAACACATTTGGAATCCTGGCCAGCCAGTTCCGACTATTTCTGACACCCATCCATATGTCGGAGTATAAACTGAACCATATTATACTGGCGTGCTGTGTTCTCCATAATTTTTTAAGGAAACATTCGGCCAACTATGCTGGCTCAGTTGGGCCTGAGGCCGGAATCCTACATCAAACCACACTGACGGCGCTTGAAAGTGGCCGTCCTGGCTTGCCCTCCCTGAGTGCCCGTGATGTCCGGTTACGCTACCTGGAGTTCTTTGCGAGTAGGGGGGCTATCAATATGCCAGACAATATGTGAAGCCTTTTTATAATAATAAAAAAAAAAGAAATTCTTTGTGGACATTTACTGCTTGTGTTTGTTTTAGCTGACCCTGACATAAATGTTTTGAGTGCAGAAAATTTCGTGATTGGGTAACCTTATACAAAGCACTGTTGGCTGGTATTTCCTAAATGCAAAAACACATTTCACTACAAGTGCACTTGCAACTGCACTGAAACTGCACTTGTAGTGCAAAGAGGATTTGCCCTTAGGAAATAACCCCCATTTTTGCATAAAACAGCTATTACATCACCCCAAAAGTGTTGTAGTGTTGAGACAATAATCCACACATTCTTGAGTAAGCCACTTTTTTATACCTGCACAATCACATGTGCATTTACCAAAGGTTTTTAAAACAAACCAACATGTTTGTTGTATAACAATTTTTGCAATAGCATTATCAAAAATCGAAATGTCCATTTCAGATAAAATAGGCCTGTGTAAAACCAAAAAACTTGAACTTACAAAGTTCACATTAGGTAAAACCTGAAGGCTATATCAGACATCAGTATTTAGGAACTGGGTTTGATATAGCGTTCAGATGGGGGGAAATCACCCCTGGAAAAGCCAAATTTGGAAGATGCACACCAATTTACGAATGTCAACATGTGCTATCTGCCATCAGGGGGGATCAAGGGACGTGTTTTGGGGGAGCAAGCCCTTCCTCAACACTACTTTATAATTGAGGAAGGGGTTGCACCCCCAAAACGCGTCCATTGATCTACCGTGATGGCAGATAGCACATGTTGACATACTGTGTGCATCCTCCAAATTTGGCTTTTCAAAACATTGCAAAAAGATTTTAAAAATTGGACCACGATCCCAAAAATATATTTTGTGGGGTTTTAAATTCGCCCCAAAACATCAATGATGTTATTTATTTTTTTTAATAACATCATTGATTTTTTTGCTGTATGTTGTGCAATTCAAGATTACACCCCATGATCTCCCCGATCAGGATCTGGGCACTTTCTGAAGTAAAGCGTTCTGGATTCACAACCTCACAATCACCTAAAAAGAGAGAAACAAAACAAAAACAGGTATCAAAAATCTGCCACCATCCATCTCGTTTACCTGAGCCTGTGGTCGCAGACACTCACCTGTTGTGGTGCCAATCTCCACCACATCTTCTTCTTCCTCCTGCTCTTCTTCGTTTGGGGGTATTTCACCTTCTTCCAGAGGTGGGGGGTCTGTGGTCTCCTCGAATGAGGGGTGTCCTCCGAGTCTTTTCTCCCCTATGTAAAACAAAAATGGTATAATTAGCACACAGATATTTGATGGCAGAACTAGAAATAGGAAACATTGCTTGGAAGTGGGGTACAATTGTCTATTTTAGCAGAGTTCCAAGATGTCTTTTTTTATTGCCCTTTGTCAAGCTGCAATACTTTACCTGTTTGGTACAAGCTTCACAGATGTAGCCCCCCCTATAGTATCCACTGGATCACCTGTGTGGCCCCCTAATAAAAATGGTGTTCTGGGGTCCCACACTAGTGCTCCAGTGTCCAAATGTGAAAACAGCTGCTCAGTGTCCTCTCCTTACACAGAATCTAGTTTGCATTTCATTCTAGTAACAAACCCATCTACACAAACAAATATTTGGCATCCAAGTAGGCCCAAAAAAAATGTGGGAAAATGCATATGGCCTAAACAATGATGTTTTAGGGGCCGAAAGAAAAATGTTTGATACGAACGAATAATGGGCCCATGAACATTAAAGTTGCCCTTTTAAACGTTACAATTAATAAAAGCATATGGAGCAGAACGAACGGAATAAAGACAGAAAGAATAGGAACACAGCACAACTACTTACTTTTTTGCAGCACTCTCCGGATCTTTCGGTACTGCTCTGGCTCTCTCAATTTCAGGTCCGACCACCGCTTTCGGAGCTGATCTTTCGATCTTCGGACCCCGAAATTCCTCAGAAGACTCCTGATCACTTTCGCCATGATCTTGGCCTTTCGGATATTGGGGTTGGGGTAAGGCCCATACTTCCCGTCATAGTCGGACTTCCTCATGATGTCGACCATCTCCAACATCTCCCCAAAGGACATATTTGTGGCCTTAAAACGTCTCCTTCTGGATCGGGACGTGTCCGGATCCGGGCTTTCCTCCTCCTCCTCCTCGTTCCTGCAATTAGCACGCACCTGCTGTGACTCCGCCATGTGCTCTTCCCCCACTGCGCCGAACGAAAAGGGGCGGGGAATAGAATAGAAAGAACGTCAGGGGCGGGCGGAGTTACACGCATGCGCAGTGTGTATAAAGCGTAACACGTGTGCGTATTACGTACGATCTGTGAGCGGAGGAAGGAGCATTGGACGCGCCGATCGTAAGAACGAAGGTAAGAGACAAACTTGTGCCTATACTGCTTCTAGATTGAGGCCTATATTGTAACAAGATTAGGAGAGTTTTGTCTGACATTAGGCTTTGTCTTGTGTTGTGTCTTGCAGTGAACATGGATATGCTACTCAAAGATAATGACTTCATGTCAGTATTCGTAGAGATGCTAAGGGAGCTGCCCTGTCTGTGGGAGATTAACCACCCCCATTTCAAGAACCAAGCAAAGAGGAAGGCAGCACTGGAGCAATTGTGTGAAATTGTGAAGCAGGTGATCCCCACGGCAGACATCACCTATTTAAAGATATTAATTGGTTGCCTGAGGAGCACATATCTAAGGGAGCGCAAGAAAGTCCTGGATTCACAGAGATCCGGAGCAGCAGATGACATCTATGTCCCCAGGATGTTGTACTACGACAGGCTGCACTTTCTGGCAGGCCAGACTGAACCCAGGCCATCCCTCTCCAGTCTTCCTTCCACGCTTCCTTCCCCCCTGGCTGAGGCTTCTGACGTCCAACCTGGGCCTTCCAGGCCACATGTGGAGGAGCCCAGATTGAGCCAGGTATAGCATTCCTCTAAATATTGCTGCTTGTCCAATCAATGATGTTAACTAGATGTTAGTTGGGAGTACTAATTTAGGATTGTGATTGATGAAGCAAAAACTAAAACCATGTCCCTTTTTCATATACAGGGAAGTCTCAGCCAGGAGGTGGCCAGGCCGAGCCGGCTGGCTGATCTACAGGTCCCTCCACCCCCCCTGAAAAGAGAAAGTGGCAGTAGGAGGAGTGCCCTAGAGGAGGCTACCAGGGGACTCTTTTGGAGGGCTACAGAGGTCCTGGGAGCACGACAGACCGTGGAGGAGGACATTGCTGCCGTCATTGCATATAAAATGCAGAGGATGGAGGAGGGCCAACAAGCCATGTGTGAGGCCCTCATATTGGAGGCTCTTGAGAAAGGTATGAGGGGCCAAATGACAGCTCAGACACACCTTTGTGATGGTCCTCCTCCTCCTCCTCCTGCAGGTCCTCCTCCTCCTCCTCCCTCTCCTCCAGGTCCCCCCAGTCCTCCTCCAGGTCCTCCCAGTCCTCCTCCTCCTCCAGGTCCTACTCCTCCTCCTGCCACATCTCCAACTGCACAGCCACAGCCCGGAAGGAAGCGTGGAAGGAAGACCAGACAGTGATTGCCCTGGGTTCAGTCTGGTCGGCCAAAAAATGCAGCCTCTTGTGGTACCACAGCCTGGGGACACAGATGTCATCTGCTGCTATCCGGATCTCTGCAAATTCTGGACCAGACTGCCCTCCCTTACATATGGACTCCTCAGGCCACCAATTTTGATGTTGAAGAATTGATGTCTGCCGTGGGGGTCCCAGGCTTCGCTAATTTCTCATGTTGATCCAGTGTTGCCTTCCTCTTTGTTTGGTTCTGATCCCTTAATAAAGGATTTTTGTTTTGAATTATACTCTCCTATGTGTTTTACTTCAAAAAGGACAGTTGGTTTGTGAGGATTCAGGTACATTTCAAATATACAATGTGAAATGAACAAGGGACACCAACACCAAACAATCTCCTTGAGATTAAATAATAAAAGATATCAATGGTGTTGGGGTAACTTGACACACAAAACACACACAAAAATATTCAGGAGTAAAAATAAAAATAACATTGAACAAAGATCAGCCTTTGAAAAAATCCAAACATTAAAGAAAAAAAAAGGCTTAAAATCCAAAAAAAAAAAAAAAAATTAATATAAAACTGTCAGATGTGACAACTAATAACAATATATTCAGGGAATCCCAATAAAAAAACACAAATAAAAGTTTGTGAGAAGTGTGTGTGAATATGAGCAGCAAAACTACTTAATTCTTTTCACATTATAAAGAAGAAGAGAGTGCGCTGTATTAAACCATTTTTAACATTGCAGCGTGACGAAAGTGCTGTATCCATTGCGAACGCTAAGTTTACCAGAACGAGCTGTCCCGTCTCGGAATTTCTTCTGAGCATGCGTGGCACTTTGTGCGTCGGAACAGGCCACACACGGTCGGAATTGACGCGATCGGATTTTGTTGTCGGAAAATTTTTTCTCCTGCTGTCCAACTTTGTGTGTCCGAAAATCCGATGGAAAATGTCCGATGGAGCCCACACACGGTCGGAATTTCCGACAACACGCTCCGATCAGACATTTTCCATCGGAAAATCCGACCGTGTGTACGGGGCATTACAGTAAGGAACCCTCTATGTAGTTTAGGGTTAAACCTCTTTTCTTCTAATTTTAATGAGTGGCCACGAGTCTTGTTAATCTCCCTTTCGCATAAAAGTTTTATCCCTATTGTGGGGTCACCAGTACGGTATTTGTAAATTGAAATCATATCCCCTCTCAAGCGTCTCTTCTTCAGAGAGAATAAGTTCAGTGCTCGTATCCTTTCCTCATAACTAAGATCCTCCAGACCCTTTATTAGCTTTGTTGCCCTTCTTTGTACTCGCTCCATTTCCAGTACATTCTTACTGAGGACTGGTGCCCAGAACTGGACATCATACTCTAGGTGCGGCTGGACCAGAGTCTTGTAGAGCGGGAGAATTATCATTTTATCACTGGAATTAATCCCCTTTTTAATACATGCCAATATTCTGTTTGCTTTGTTAGCATTATTTGGCACTGCATGCCATTGCTGAGCCTATCACCTACTAGGACCCCCAGGTCCTTTTCCATCCTAGATTCCCCCAGAGGTTCTCCCCCCAGTGTATAGATTGCATTCATATTTTTGCCACCCAAATGCATTATTTTACATTTTTCTACATTGACAAAATGTAAATAAACAAATACACAAATAAATAAATTCATAAATAAATGCTTAAATGAATAAATAAATAAATAAATAAATAATACACGTATAAGCAAAAAAAAAAAAAAAAGAAAGAATTAAATACATAAATAAATAAATTAAATATAAATTAAAAAATACATAAATAAATAGCAGACCAATACATTTTAAACTTGCATGTGCTAACCCTTGTATGGAGTGTACTTAGCATGAGCTAAACCTGATGTTTAGGTGCGTCTACGTGTTTGTGTGTGTTGAGTTCATTGGTTTATCTAATTTCCTTTTTTATTATTTGTTGTATGTTGCTGACTCCGCGCTGGTAACTGCCTTCCTCAATCTTCTAACGTTTATTGATCTTTTTTTCAGCCCCAGACAATTAAGGCTCCTGGGTTGAAGTTCACTGAAGTGTATCTGAATTATTAAAGTCACCACATCGGTATGTTAATAGCTGTGAAATAAAAACACTATTACTAATAGACTGATGTGCCTATAGCATTAATACCACGCACAACAATTAAAGTTGTGAAAAGGTTAAGATGCTAGAAAAAGCTGAACACCTTCAGTAAATCTCTTTTTATAGACACTGATTTTGTTTCTATTGGTTTCACTGAAAAAAAAAATATCTATCTATATATATATATATATATATATATATATATATATATATATATACAGTATCTCACAAAAGCGAGTACACCCCTCGCATTCTTGTAAATATTTTATTATATCTTTTCATGTGACAACACTGAAGAAATGACACTTTGCCACAATGTAAAGTAGTGAGTGTACAGCTTGTATAACAGTGTAAATTTGATGTCCCTTCAAAATAACTCAACACAAAGTGAGTACACCCCTACATACAAATGTCCAAATTGGGCGCAATTAGCCATTTTCCCTCCCCCGGTGTCATGTGACTTGTTAGTGTTACAAGGTCTCATGTGTGAATGGGGGAGCAGGTGTGGTAAATTTGGTGTTATCGCTCTCACTCTCTCATACTGGTCACTGGAAGTTCAACATGGCACCTCATGGCAAAGTACTCTCTGAGTATCTGAAAAAAAGATTGCTGCTCTACATAAAGATGGCCTAGGCTATAAGAAGATTGCCAAAACCCTGAAACTGAGCTGCAGTACGGTGGCCAAGACCATACAGCGGTTTAACATGACAGGTTCCACTCAGAACAGGCATCGCCTTGGTCAACCAAAGAAGTTGAGTACACGTGCTCAGCGTCATATCCAGAGGTTGTCTTTGGGAAATAGACGTATGAGTGCTGCCAGCATTGCTGCAGAGGTTGAAGGGGTGGGGGGTCAGCCTGTCAGTGCTCAGACTATACACCGCACACTGCATCAAATTGATCTGCATGGCTGTCGTCCTTACTTCGTCCCAGAAGTAAGCCTCTTCTAAAGTTGATGCACAAGAAAGCCCGCAAACAGTTTGCTGAAGACAAGCAGACTAAGGACATGGATTACTAGAACCATGTCCTGTAGTCTGATGAGACCAAGATAAACTTATTTGGTTCAGATGGTGTCAAGTATGTGGGGAGTAAAAAGACAAGTGTGTCTTGCCTACAGTCAAGCATGTCGGTGGGAGTGTCATGGTCTGGGGCTGCATGAGTGCTGCTAGCACTGGGGAGCTACAGTTCATTGAGGGAACCATGAATGCCAACATGTACTGAAGCAGAGCATGATCCCCTCCCTTCGGAGACTGGGCCGCAGGGCAGTATTCCAACATGATAACGACCCCAAACACATCTCCAAGACCACCACTGCCTTGCTAAAGAAGCTGAGGGTAAAGGTGATGGACTGGCCAAGCATGTCTCCAGACCTAAACCCTATTGAGCATTTGCGGGCATCGTCAAATGGAAGATGGAGGAGCACAAGGTCTCCAACATCCACCAGCTCTGTGATGTCGTCATGGAGGAGTGGAAGAGGACTCCAGTGGCAACCTGTGAAGCTCTGGTGAACTCGATCCCCAAGCGGGATAAGACAGTGCTGGAAAATAATGGTGGCCACACAAAATGTTGACACTTTGGGCCCATTTTGGACATTTTCAATTAGGGGTGTGCTCACTTTTGTTGCCAGTGGTTTAGACATTAATGGCTGTGTGTTGAGTTATTTTGAGGGGACAGCAAATTTACACTGTTATACAAGCTGTACACTCACTACTTTACATTGTAGCAAAGTGTCATTTCTTCAGTGTTGTCACATGAAAAGATAGAAGAAAATATTTACAAAAATGTGAGGGGTGTACTCACTTTTGTGGGATATATATATAATTCTTTACTAAAGTCCCTCTGTCAAACTCTGATATTCTTTCTACTACAGCCTACAAATGATCTATACAACACCAGCGGTTGATTGTCTCTACTTACTTCTCTAATACAGTATAACACATAGGTAGTTTGACATCCCCAACATTAGATCTGACTGAAAAGCTACTTATAGACCTTGGATGTAAAAAAGACAACCACTCATCATTTGTATTAGCGATAAAAAGGCATATATTAACCACTTTGAAACCGGGGCAATTCTGAAACTTCTCACATACAGTACATAAGGCTAGAAAATTACGTAGAAACTCCAAACATTATACATTTTTTTGAAAGCAGAGACCCTAGAGAATAAAATGGTGTTTTTTTTATGTTGCATTTACTTTTATTTTTTTACATTGTATATTTTTTTTATTCATTAACTTTATTGTTTTCACAAGGGATGAACAACATCCCTTGCGATAGCATGGGCAGCAACAGGCAGGGTTGGCGCTCCCACTAGGTGAACTAGGCAGCCACTTAGGGTGCACTGCTGCCATAGGGACTGCAGCCACCACCAGTAACTTCCCATTAGGTTAACCGGGGGAACATGAGGGGCCCCACACAGGGCTGGGGCGCTGACTGACTCTGTAGAGAAAGCAGCAGCCGTGGAGGACATCTGTCACAGCTGCTGCAGAGGAGGTCAGTAGCAGCACAGCCTGTGAAGAGGGCGACTGTGGAGGAGGCGAAGGAGGCGTGCATGAGGAACAGCAGATGAGGCGAAGGAGGTTGGCACATGGTCAGCGGAGGAGGCAGGCACAAGATCAGCGGTGGAGGCGGGCACGAGGTCAGCGGTAGAGGCGAAGGAGGTGGGCACAAGGTCTTTTGTGGTATTTGTGGATGAGGCTCTTTATCTTCTCAGATGATAAAGCTGCCTATTCCTTTTGGCAAAAAGCCTCCAGTTCCTGTAAATTCTTGGGCTGTCTTGGAGGTGGAAGAGGCCGGCACCATGTATCTGAATGTAGCTGCTGAGTGCGCTCTCTGATCCTGTCATCACCCGCTTTAGGTTCCATTTGTCTGATTTGAAACCTTGGACGTAGCCATTCAGTGGCAAGGACAGTGAGTGGAGGGAGTCTTGGCACTGGCTTGCTCACTTGTGTTTGTAAATTGTATCTTGAGCTATTGAACAAAAGGTACAAAAAAAAACATTTAAATGGAACCTATGGCTCACCCTTCTGGCTGCAATAGAGAATACAAAATTATAATAATAATATTCATAATAATAACAGTAACAAATTACTATTATTAGTTTAATTATTATTATTAATAATAATAATAATAATAATAATAAAACATAAGATAATAATAACATTAGTAGTAGTAGGAACACTATATAAATAAATATATATATAATATAATATATATATATATATATATATATATATATATATATATATATATATATATATATATATATATACATATATATATATATATATATTTGTGCTCATAAGTTTACATACCCTGGCAGAATTTATGATTTCTTGGCCATTTTTCAGAGAATATGAATGATAACACAAAAACATTTCTTTCACTCATGGTTAGTGTTTGGCTGAAGCCATTTATTATCAATCAACTGTGTTTACTCTTTTTAAATCATAATCACAACAAAAACTACCCAAATGACCCTGATCAAAAGTTTACATACCCCAATTCTTAATACTGTGTATTGCCCCCTTTAACATCAATGACAGCTTGAAGTCTTTTGTGGTATTTGTGGATGAGGCTCTTTATCTTCTCAGATGGTAAAGCTGCCTATTTCTTTTGGCAAAAAGCCTCCAGTTCCTGTAAATTCTTGGGCTGTCTTGCATGAACTGCACGTTTGAGATCTCCCCAGAGTGGCTCAATGATATTGAGGTCAGGAGACTGAGATGGCCACTCCAGAACCCTCAACTTGGCCTTGCGTTTTGGATCATTGTCATGTTGGAATGTCCAAGTACATCCCATGCGCAGCTTCCTGGCTGATGAATGCAAATGTTCCTCTAATATTTTTGAGAACATACTGCATTCATCTTGCCATCGATTTTGACCAAATTTCCTGTGCCTTTGTAGCTCACACATCCCCAAAACATCAGCGATCCACCTCCATGTTTCACAGTAGGAATGGTGTACCTTTCATCATAGGCCTTGTTGACTCCTCTCCAAATGTAGTGTTTATGGTTGTAGCCAAAAAGCTCAATTTTGGTCTCATCACTCCAAATGACTTTGTGCCAGAAGGTTTGAGGCTTATCTCTGTGTTGTTTGGCGTATTGTAAGCGGGATACTTTGTGGCATTTGTGTAGTAATGGCTTTCTTCTGGCGACTCGACCATGCAGCCCATCTTTCTTCAAGTGCCTCCTTATTGTGCATCTTGAAACAGCCACACCACATGTTTTCAGAGACTCCTGTATTTCACCTGAAGTTATTTGTGGGTTTTTATTTGCATCCTGAACAATGTTCCTGGCAGTTGTGGCTGAAATTTTAGTTGGTCTACCTGACCGTGAATTAGTTTAAAGAGAACCCCTCATTTTCCACTTCTTGATTAGAGTTTGAACACTGCTGATTGGCATTCTCAATTCCTTGGATATCTTTTTACTTCCCTTTCCTGCTTTATACAGTTCAACTACCTTTTCCCGCAGATCCTTTGACAATCCTTTTACTGTCCCCATGACTCAGAATCCAGAAACATCAGTGCAGCACTGGATGAAAGATGCAAGGGTCTGTCAGGAGTCCAGAAACTCATTGACCTTTTATACACACACACTAATTACAAGCAAACAGATCACAGGTGACATGGGTTACCTTTAATAGCCATTCAAACCCCTTTGTGTCAACTTGTGTGCATGTTATCAGGCCAAAATCGCCAGGGTATGTAAACTTTTGATCAGGGTCATTTGGGTAGTTTCTGTTGTGATTACGATTTAAAAAGAGTAAACACAGTTGGTTGATAATAAATGGCTTCAGCCAAACACTAACCATGAGTGAAAGAAAAGTTTGTGTTATCGTTCATATTCTCTGAAAAATGGTCAAGAAATCATCAATTCTGCCAGGGTATGTAAACTTATGAGCACAACTATGTGTGTATATATATATATATATATATATATATATATATATATATATATATATATATGATTATATTATTATAATTATTATTAATAAAATACTGATACTACCACAATTACTACCAGTAAGTACTGCTGCTAATAACAATAATCATAATAATAATATTAATACATTATTATGTTTCTGGCAATTTTTTAAAAAAGCTACGGTAAATTCTAAAAATGTTATCTTTTTAGTCCCAACCATATTAGATAAAGAAAGGAACTATATTTAAAAAAAACTCTAAACTTTCAAAGCCCAGTATTTCCCCTGTACTGCAGTTGTATTTATTATCACCAACCAAACATTTTTTTCCAGTGAAAGAAATAATACAGCAACGCACTCAGATCACCTTCAGCGGTGTAGCGATCAGTCAAACTGGCAGTGCGGGGCAGCCGGGGGTGTGACCTGTGTGTACGCTGCTGCAGAAAGCTGTACCGTGACATGACTAATAGACTGTTTTAATTACAGGCAAGGGGACTCTTGTCAATTAGGAATAGTAAAAGGACATTCATTTCTATTTGTTTGCAGGGAAATTATTGCTTTTCATTTGTTAGCTCTTGCCTTTTTCTGTTCTAAATGAAGGACGAAGTAACAAATGGGCTATTAGTGAGTTTTGTAGCCGTGGACATATAAAAACAGCGCTACACCTAAAAGCGCATTTATTTTCATTAAAATGAAACAGACCATGATTAAAGGATTTTTCTGATTTAGCTGTAGATTTATCCAATTCCCTGCAAAACCTCATGACAATAAAGGGTAAGTACACAGAGACATTTTTTTTTGTCTAGGATTGTAATTGATATTCTGTAGAGAAACCTTTCTCATTTTTTTTGTTGACCCCAGAGACACCCTTGATATGATTTTTGGGTCTCAGGGAATCAATGCTTAGGCTAGTTCATTGGTGCTCACTGGAAAGAATGCCCCCTACAGTGGTGGTCAGAATGGTACCCTTGTAGACAGCTAAAAAGATCATTTTTGTCATGCTGTTGACTCTGTCAGGTGGTGTTGGTCCTGGAACTATGTAGGCACCATCAGATGGGAGGTCAACCAACCACAGCTTGGGGAACCACTAGCAACCTATGAGGGAACCCTACAATTTCAAGGAAGCATCTGTAGAGCATGTTATGCATCATGTACAGAAGACTGCTGTACAAAGAAGCCATGTTTGAAATTTTTACTAGTTCACAAAAAATAATGTGTTACCAACCAATTAGTAAAACGCTTGCCCTGAACTGGCAAAGAAAAGGTTTTCTTTAAAGAGGCACATTTAGGGCAAAGTGACAGTGCCTTCTGAAAGCCCATGCCGCCACCCCCTAGCAAGTTAATACTCACTTTTCCACATTCCTTCGATGCCCTCCCACTGCAAGAGTCCATCTTGTGTATGATCTGGTGTCAGACGGTGTTTATAGTCCCCCTTATGTCCCAAAGGTGTAAAAATCCCACCTTCTCGGAGCAATAAAATAAGGGCTCTGATGAAGTGGGGAGGAAATGAAGAAGCTCAGATGAGTTTGTAAACTTTGCTGGGAATTTCAGAAGATCTTTGGATCTTCTCCTGGTGGTCCTCAATGCTCTTGATAGCCCTCTGTGCAAGTTGGCATGGTGGCACCCCTTTGGACTCTATGACACCCTAGTGAGGGTCATTCTGAATAGAAGACATAGAACATCTAGAGATGGACTGAATTACTAAAGGGTACAGCACTGGAATTGTGGTGAATACTGCAGCCAGAGCTGTTTTATTTTTACAACTGCTGAGGGATTATTTATAAAAAATACTTAGAGTCGGTTTTGAAGGCTAAAAGTAAACCTGTCCCAAACCTGGTCAATTGAACTTGATGAACAATACAGAGGGTGTAGGAGCTTTCAACTTCTTCAGCTGGCCACAACCAGTACTCTGTACTCTGTACCAGTACTCTGACAGTACAATCTCCTTTAGAGTTACTAAGAACTATATAGCATAAGGCACTGCACAATTGGATGGACTGTTGAGGTGAGTCTTACACTACATAGCTGTCGGTAAATGTTAGGGTCTGTGTTGATGGGCTTCAAGCTTGTGTCCATGGCATCAGTTTGAAATCTGAGACAATTCTGAGATAATTCAGAATTCATTCACAGTTGCATTTCTACTGTAGAGAAGTTTATACAGAGTTTATACAGATTGTACAATTATATTGTAGCTTGTGCCCAACTTCAGGCTGCAAGAGAATGAACATGGAAGATCATTGTCTCTTATTCTCGCTATATATATTGCATTTTGCAGACTCCTGCAAGGGATAATTCCCTGGAGCCCCGCTACAAGAGATAATTCCAAGAGTTGGACTTTAAAGTTATGTTAGATCACAGGCTCAGCAATAGCATGCAATGCCAAGCTGCAACAAGCAAAGCTAGCAGAACATTAGAATGCATAAAAAAGGGTATTGTAAGCTGGGGGACCGGTAGCACGTACAAAGCTCCCTGGGATAAGCAGTTTTTCAGGCACAGATACCAAACCCAGTGAGGTATTGACAAACAGTCCAGTGTTTATTTGTGATATATACAAGTCTTTTATATACAGGTGCTGTACAGTGTTTCAGAAAACAAACAGAACAAAAAGAGCAAAACAAAACCCTAGCTGTGTCTCTGCACTAACTCTACAAAATACAGGCTCTAAATACCAAGCCTACAGCTTGCCACCTTCCACATATGCAGCTTGAGGGCTTTAACCAACCTTTTGCTCTCACAGACCAGTGTGGTCTGAGTTTCCCAGGCAGGGAGCACTGGCTATCTGTCTCAGGTGAGTTTAAATTAGCCTGGGAGGAGAGGACCAAGATCCGACCTGGATCCTGCATCAGAGATCCCTGAATGTGTATGAGAGGAGCCTGGGGGACAAATAAACCATGGACAGGACTTTTCCCGCCTCTCTCTGGGACACTTTAATACATATCCTCCCCCCTTGTTTCAACCCCAGGGTTGGAACACCTGTGGCCCAACAGGAGTGAACACGGGACAGGGCATCAACATTCCTCATCTCAACACCTGGCCTGTGTTTTACTCTGAAGGAGTAATCCTGTAGAGCCAAAAACCACTGGTTCACCCATCTATTAGTCTCCATTTCAGGGGAGCATGGTCAGTTATTAAATCAAACTGGCGCCCGAACAAATAGTACCTTAGCGCATCCAAGGCCCATTTTATGGCTAAACATTCCTTTTCAATGACTGCATACTTTTTCTCATGGTCATTGAGCTTTCTGCTTAGGTACACCACAGGGTGTTCTCCCCATTGTGTACTTGTGACAACACTGCCCCGATACCTACATCAGACGCATCCATCTGAACCAAAAAATCTTTGGAGAAATCGGGGGAGTACAGCACTGGCTGTGCACAAAGAGCCTTCTTCAGGACTTGGAAAGATTCCTCTTCTACTGGAGACCATTTTACCATTATTGAGTCTTTCCCTTTTGTAAGGTCCGTCAATGGGGCAGCTAAAGTTGCAAAATTCAGGATAAATCTTCTATAATACCCTGCGATCCCAAGAAATGCCCTGACCTGCTTCTTGTTTGCAGGATGTGGCCACTCTTGGATGGCTTCTACTTTATTCAACTGAGGTTTAAGGACTCCACGGCCAAATACCTGGCCTCCTCTAAACCAATGGCACATTTTTTTGGGATTCTCCGTAAAACCTTCTTTGAAGAGGGAATCAAGGAGAGGCTGGAGACGGGGCAAGTGAGACTCCCAGTCAGTGCTATGTACCACTTTATCATCCCGATAGGCACCTGCATACTGTCGGTGAGGTGTTAGGATCCTGTCCATGGCCTGAAATGTCTCGGGGGGTATTTGCAACCCAAAAGGCATTTTTCTGTACTGAAACGAATCCTCCGGGGTCACAAACACAGTCTTCTCTTTGGCACTACCAGTCAGGGGTATTTGTCAATATCTATTGGTCAAGCCCAAAGTGGTCAGATAGGGGGCCTTTCCAAGTTGGACTATAATTTTGCCTACCCTGGGCATTGGGTACGTGTCAAACTTTTTCACTGCATTAAGCTTTTTGAAGTCGTTACAAAACCTCCAAGTGCCATCCAGTTTTGGGACTAACACGATGGGGTTAGACCAGTCACTATTGGATTCCTCAATAACATCTAGCTACAACATCCTTTTAACTTCATCACTAATGTCCTTTCTTCTAGATTTGTGAATTTGGTACAGTTTGAGCTTGACACGGACTCCAGGTTCAGTAACAATATCATGCTGAACTGCTGAAGATGTGCCAGGTAACTCTGAAAATTTCTCTCTATTCTATAGTTTCCTGATTTTGGGAATAGGACGGGGTGTCTGGAATCATGACCTCAGGGACCAGAGGGGACTCAGTACCCCTAGGCATTACAGGGATGGACCTCGCAGTCAATGCCATCCTATCCTTCCAGGGTTTTAACAAGTTTATATGGTATATCTGTTCAGGCTTGCTTTTACTTGGTTGATACACTTTGTAATTGACCTCCCCAACTCTTTCAATTACTTTGAAGGGACCCTGCCACTTAGCCAGAAACTTGCTTTCAACAGTGGGAACTAACACCAGGACCCTGTCACTGGATAAGAAAACACGGAGTTAGGCCCCCCTGTTCTATATTCTCTGTTGGGCTGCTTGGGCCTGCCGTAAGTGTTCTTTTACCATAGGCATGATTGCTGCAATCCTGTCCTGCATTTGAGTGATATGCTCAATGACACATTTGTGGGGTGTCTGCTCCCCATCCCAGGTCTCCTTGGCTAAGCGTCCCCATGGGTGTCTCCCATAAAGCAATTCAAAAGGAAAGTATCCCGTAGAGGACTGGGGTACCTCCCTGATGGCTAACATCAAGTATGGAACCATGAAGTCCCAGTTTTTCCCATCCTTGTCAACAACCTTTTTTAACATATGCTTTAATGTTTAATTGAAGCGTGCCATCAGTTTGAGGGTAGTACACGCAGGTTCGCAGCTGCGTCACCTTAAATAACTTGCACAACTTCCTAGTTATTCGTGACATAAATGGGTGCACTGGTCTGTAAGGACCTCCTTAGGGATCCCAACACGAATGAACACCATAAACAGCTCTTTGGCAATGTTCTTAGCAGATGCGGTGCATAAGGGAACTGCTTCGGGGTAATGGGTAGCATAATCCATGATTATAAGAATATGCTGATGACCTCGGGCAGAAATAGGGAATGGACCCACAAGGTCCATGACGATCCTCTCAAAGGGCACTTCAATAATGGGTATGAGCAATAAAGGACTTTGGGGTAGTGGGGCTGACATTTGACACACAGGACAGGATTGACAATAATTCTCAATATCTTTCTGTATCGCAGGCCAGTAAAAAAACCTGCGTAACACCCTTTCAGTGGTTTTCTCAACCCCTAAATGACCTCCTAGCAAGTGCCCATGGGCAAGTTCCGAAACCACCAATCTGTATGGCTTAGGGACCACCAACTGTTCAACAATTTCATCATTCTTTTTATATACACGAGACAGTAAATCCTCATTGCTGCTGAAATAAGGAAAACAGGGACTGTCCCCTAGTTCGACAGGTACATCATTAATCACTACTACATTTTTCCAGTCCCTTGCAAGGGTAGGGTCTTTTCCTCTGCTCAGTACCAAAGTTTTCCTTGTGCACATTATGTGCACATAATGTATCCTCAGAATCAACAGACGGCTGTCCACCTTCACTGGTTGTGGGGACTTCCTCAGGCTCCACCAGTTCTCCTGCCTTAACTGAGAAAGGAAAACCCGGGGAACCCTGAGAGGAGTCTCCGAACCCATACTGTTGAGGCTGGCCAAGAGTTCTGGCTCTGCCACTGAGTCAGTTACTGTGACCGAGTCGGGAGGATCCTACAGTTCCCAAAACTTAGGGAAGTCCCTACCAATGATGGCCTCGTACACCAAGCGGGGCACAAGTCTGACCATATGGGTCACTGTATCTAAATCAGTTTTAAAGTGAACAGTGGCTATAGGATACTCCCGGGTATCCCCATGTACACAGATCACAGCAACTTTTTTAGCATGAAAATTCACAGTTTCAACCATCTCAGCTTTAACCAAAGTCACTAGACTTCCAGAGTCCAGCAAGACCGTAATAGGCTTATTATTAACAGTCATTTGGCACATGTGTTTTCCTACACTTGGCGCTGCAGTGCTTCAAACAGCAGCAAACATAGACTACCTTCTAAGAGATACATCACACTGCATGGGTTCATCTGTCATTGGACAGTTTGCTGCAACATGTCCCAGTTCCTGGCAACTGAAACACCTGATGTTACCCCAGTTTGGTTTGCTGACAGGCAGTGGCTTCCCTTGTTTGGGATCCCAAACTTCATTCCTGGCACCAAAAATCCTCCCCCCTGTCTCCTTACCAGGCTTACCACCAACTTTCCGTGGAACAGTCTTAGTGGTTGCCTGGGTAGACCGTGGCTTTGGGTGGAAAGTATGTGCGGATGTAGGGGTGGTGACCAGGCTCTCTGCAGCAAAGTACCTTTCAATGAGTTTCATCAGGTTGTCTGCCGAGTTGGGGGTCTCCTTGACTCACCCACTTCTGCAGGGGAATTAGTAGTGACCTCAGGAATCAGTCCATGACCACACTCTCCACTATTTGTGGCCCAGACAGGGACTCTGGCTGTAGCCATTTCCGCACCAGGTGTATTAGGTCAAACATCTGTAGACCCGCTGTGCTTGAACGACCAAGGTGACACTGAGTCGCGCCAGGATTTCCTGCTTGACCTACTCATTTTCTCCCGCTTCCGCCGTCTCCAGATCATAGTAGGCCTTCTGCGATTCTCCGATTGCGACTGCGATTCAGAGAGTTATGCCCCGTACACACGATCGGACATTGATCGGACATTCCGACAACAAAATCCATGGATTTTTTCCGATGGATGTTGGCTCAAACTTGTTTTGCATACACACGGTCGCACAAAGTTGTCAGAATTTCCGATCGCCAAGAACGTGGGCAGTTCAGAACCAAGCGCGGCACCCTTTGGGCTCCTTTTGCTAATCTCATGTTAGTAAAAGTTTGGTGAGCGTGACCAGTTCTGTTACATGCCTTTGCTCCGTGAGATCTGTGAGAATAAACCTGATGATTTCAGGAACTTTCTCTGGATGACGGACCCCGTATTTCACCGTTTGTTGGCTTTGCTGACCCCCTATATCAGCAGGCAGAATACCTGCATGAGGCAAGCCATCACTCCAGAGCAGAGGCTAGTCGCCACCCTGCGGTACTTGGCGACGGGGAGAAGCCTGCAGGACCTCAAGTTCTCGACAGGCATCTCCCCCCAGGCTCTGGGGATCATTATCCCAGAGACCTGTTCTGCCATCATTCAGGTCCTGCAGAAGGAGTATATTCAGGTAAGATGTTTATCCTTTAATATCAAATTTTATTGTATTTAATGTTTGATAATATATTGTATTTCTTTCCTCATTCCCTAATTACCATGATTGTAATATGCTGTGAATGTCCCCTTTGTCCTCATGCATGCTGGATTTTTAGGTAATTTTTTTTCTCCTTCATACATATTTGCCTTCACTTACCTCCCCAGCATGCTCTCCTGGGCCTATATTCACCTTGTGTAGTCACTTAACAATGTATTTTGTCAGCTCCATAGTAGTGCTTTACCCTAAATACCCCCTAAAATGTGGTAAATTGTGATTTGTGCTTTAAATTCAGGCAGAGTGCCAGAGGCTTTTTTTGTGTCCCAAAATCATTTGGAACCCTCCCTCCCCTCAACTGCTAACTCAGCTGATACCAATCCTCTATCTGCTGATTTTGCCAAACCCATACACACTATACCCACCTCTTTTGTGGTCATATTTATGGATGAATTCCCCAAAGCATGTAGTGCAAGGGCCTGCCTGAATACTTTCAAAGTATCCTATTATTATCTTGATAGGTAATAGCAGAATGTCCAAATGTGCTTAAATGTGTACAGTGTGTATTTATCTCTTTGTATTATGACACTTCTTACCTGTCCAGTGGGCTGCCAATAGTGTAATTAAGGAGGGGCTGGCCAAAGTAATCCACATTATTTAGGCATTCATCTCTCAATGAAGTGGAGAGGGTTACCCGTCCAAAACATCTCCCCCCCCCCGTAAAATTCACAAAATGGCCCATGAAAGGGGGAGGAGGAATATGATAGGTGGACCCTATACCTTTGTCTTTAAATACTCCTTAAAATAAATGTAATACTGATGTCGGCCAAGAATGTTTGTGTCTAATCTGCTTTCCATGTTTATGTGAAAAATTATTAATTTTATTTTCTTGTTTGACTACAGTTTCCTTCCAACCCTCAGGAATGGCAGACTGTGGCCTCCCACTTTGCCCAGCGGTGGGACTTTCCTAACTGTGGAGGGGCAATTGATGGGAAACACGTCCACATCATCCCACCACCCAGCTCAGGGTCATACTATTACAACTACAAGGGGTTCAATAGTATTGTGATGTTGGCGGTGGATGTGGGGAAGAATGGCCGGATGTCGGATGGTGGAGTCATCATCCAGACGGAGTTCTACAGGCGTCTACAGAATGGCAGCTTGGACTTGCCACCTCCAGAAGACAATGTGGAAGGACTCCCATTCGTCTTCGTTGCAGATGAAGCGTTTGCGCTGGGGGAATATCTTATGCGGCCTTTCCCTATGAGGACCCTCACCCCGGACCAGAGGGTTTTTAATTACCTTCTGGACAGAGATAGAAGAGTGGTGGAGAACACGTTTGGAATAATGGCCAGCCGGTTCCGCCTATTTCTTACACCCATACATATGGCGGAGTATAAACTCAATCATATCATCCTGGCGTGCTGTGTTCTCCACAACTATTTACGGAGAAATTCTGGGAACTATGCTGGCTCAGTTGGGCCTGAATCCGGAATTCAAGTAAATGAACCAACCCTGACAGTGCTTGAAGCTGGCCATCCCTCTGAGTGCCCGCGAGGTCCGTCTAAGATACATGGAATACTTTGTGGGTAGGGGGGCCATAAATATGCCAGACAATGTCTGAGACATTTTTTAAATAAAAATCAAATTTGAACTACCAAAAATATTTGCTGACATTTACTGCTTGTCTTTCTTTTAGCTGACCCTGACATAAATTTGGGGAGTCCTGAAAATGGCGTGATTGTGTAACATTAGAAAGCATTGCTGGGTGTTATTTACTAAAGGCAAAGACACTTAGCACTACAAGTGCAGTTGAGACTGCACTGAAACTGCGCTTGTAGTGCAAAGTGGATTTGCCCTTAGGAAATAACCCCCATTGTCACAGAAACCAACAATTTTACCAATCAAAAATTTGGAGAGCATTGAAAGAAGAATCCACACATTCTTGATGAACAATCTTTTTAATACAAGCACAATCACATGTGCATTTATCAAAGGTTTTTAAAACAAACCAACCTGTTTGTTGTATAACAATTTTTGGGGTCACATTATTAAAAGTAGAAATGTCCATTTAAGGCAAAACAGGCATGTTTAAAACCAACAAGAAATACACATATCTGGAACTTACAAAGTTTAACTTTGTTATAAATTGAAGGCAATATCAGACATAAGTGTTTCTAAACTGTGTTTGATATTGCGTTCAGATGGGGTGAAGTCACCGCTGGGAAACCCACATTTTGAAGATGCACACAAATTCACGAATGTCAACATGTGCTAGCTGCCATCACGGGGGATCAAGGGACGTGTTTTGTGGGTGCAACCCCTTCCTCTCAGCTACTTTATTATTGAGGAAGGGGTTGCACCCACAAAACGCATACATTGATCTCCCGTGATGGCAGATAGCACATGGTGACACACTGTGTGCATCTTAAAAATGTGGCTTTTCGACACTATGTAAAAAAAGGTGCAACAATTTTTTGGGGAAAAAATGCAAACTACATTAGGGATTTCGAGGGGTTTTAAACTCTCCTTAAAACATCAATGATGTTCTTCATTTTGTTTTTAACATCATTGATGTTTTTCTGGATGTTTTCCAAGTCCCTATTACACCCCATGATCTCCCTGATCAGTATCTGGGCACTCTCACTGGTGAAATGTCCTTCATCCACAACATCACGATCACCTAAAAATATATATAAAAAAAAACACACCATGTATGATAAATATGCAGGCATCCATCTCTTACCTGAAGCTGTGGTCGCAGACACTCACCTGTTGTGGTGACTATTTCCACCACGTCTCCCTCCTCCTCCTCCTGTTGCCTTTGGTGGATTTCCCCTTCCTCATGAGGTGGGGGGTCTGTTATCTCCTCGGATGAGTGGTGTCCTCTGAATCTTTTCTCCCCTATGTAAAAAAAAAATAGGTATACTTAGCACACAGATATTTTATGACAGAAATAGGAATATGAAACATTGCTTGGAAGTGGGGTACAATTGTCTGTTTTGGCAGAGTTCCAAGATGAAGAAATATTCTTTTCCTTTGTCAAGCTAGAATACTTACCTGTTTTGTACAAGCTTCACAGAGTCACCCCTATAGTTTACACTGGAGCACCTGTGTAGGCCCCCTAATAAAAAGGGTTTTCTTGTGTCCCACACTAGTGCTCCAGTGTCCAGATGTGTAAACAGCTGCTGAGGGTCCTCTCCTTACACAGAATCTAATTTGCATTTCATTCTAGTTAACAACCCATCTAGACACCAAAATGATTTGAAGAGAAGTAGGGTAGCAAAAATGTATTCAAATGCATATGTCCAAAACATGGTGTTTTCTATGCCGAACGAACAATGTTTCATACGAACGAATAATGTGCACATGAACATTAAACTGTACAACAGTTAAGAAAAGCACATGGAGCAGCACGAATGTTAGAAAAATAAAGAATAGGAACACAGGACAACTACTTACTTTTTTGCAGCACTCTCCTGATCCTTCTGTACTGCTCGTGCTCCCTTAATTTGAGGTCCGACCACCGCTTCCTCAGTTGATCTTTCGATCGCCGTATCCCAAAATTCTTCTGCAGACTCTTGACTACTTTTGCCATGATCTTGGCCTTTCTGACATTGGGGTTGGGGTAAGGTCCATTCTTCCCGTCATAGTCGGTCCTCTTCAGTATGTCGACCATCTCCAACATCTCCCCAAAGGACATATTTGAGGCCTTAAATCGTCACCTCCGGGATTGGGACGTTTCTGGCTCCGGGCTTTCCTCCTCCTCCTCGTTGCTGTAATTAGCACGCACCTGCTGTGTTTCCGCCATGTGCTCTTCCCCCACTGCGCCGAACGAGAAGGGGCGGGGAATAGACTAGAAAGAACGTCAGGGGCGTTCAGAGTTTCATGCATGCGCAGTGTATATAAAGCGTAACACGCGTGCGTAGTACGTACGATCTGTGAGCGGAGGAAGGAAGGCGCTGATCGTGATAACGAAGGTAACATTTAACATTGGGCCTATACTGCTTCTAGATTGAGGCCTGTATTGTGACAAGATTAGGAGACTTTAGCCTGACATTAGGGTTTGTCTTGTGTTGTGTCTTGCAGACAAAATGGATATCTTGAAGGATCAGGACTTTATCACCATAATCATTGATATGTTCAGGGAGCTGCCTTGTCTATGGCAGGTAAACCACCCAGATTATAAGAACCAAACAAAGAGGAAGGCAGCGCTGGATCAATTGCTTCAATTTGTGAAGCCGGTGATCCCCACGGCAGACATCACCTATTTGAAGATCCTAATTGGTGCCAGGAGGAGCACTTATCTAAGGGAATGCAAGAATGGTCCAGGATTCCCAGAGATCAGCAGATGACATTTATGTCCCCAGGCTGTGGTACTATGACAGGCTGCATTTTCTGTCAGGTCAGACAGAACCCAGGTCAGCACTCTCCACTCTTCCTTTTACGCTTCCTTCCCCCTCAGCTGAGGCTTCTGACGCCCAACCTGGGACTTCCAGCCAGCAACATGTGGAGGAGCCCAGCTTGAGCCAGGTATAGCATTCTTATAAATATTTTGGGTTGTCAAATTAATGATGTTAAATCTATGTTAGTTTGGAGTACTAATTTATAATTGTGATTGATGAACCAAAAACTAAAACCATGTCCCTTTTTCATACACAGGAAAGTCTCTGCCAGGAGGTGGCCAGGCCAAGCAGGCTGCCCGATACCCAGGTCCCTCCCCTCCGTCTTCAAAGAAAAAGAGGCAGGAAGAGGATTAACCTGGAGGAGGCTGCAATTGGCCTATTTTGGAAGGCTACTGAGGCCCTCAAAACACCCCACAGTGTGGAAGAGGATTTGCTGCCATAACTGCAAAATGCTGCAAATGTAGGAGGGCCAACGCCTCTTATGCGAGTGTGTCATTTTAGAAGCTCTACAGAAGGGGTTGAGGGGCCAACTCACATGCGAAAGCCACATTTGTCAGCTCACCTATGGTCCTCCTCCTCCAGGTCCTCCTCCTCCTCCTCCAGGTCCTACTCCTCCTCCTCCTCCAGGTCCTACTCCTCCTCCTGCCACACCTCAAACACCAGAGACACAGCCGGGAAGGAAGCGTGGAAGGAAGACCAGAGAGTGATAACCTGGGTTCAGTCTGGTCTGGCAAAAGATGCAGGCTCTTGTATGACCACAGCCTGGGAACATACATGTCATCTGCTGCTGTTCATGATCTCTTGGACTTCTGGACCAGATTGAACTCCCTTAGATAAGGACTCCTCAGGCCACCAATTTTGTAGTAAAATAATTGATGTGTGCCCTGGGGGCCAAAGGCTTCGCCAATTGCTGCTGTTTCTCCAGCGTTGCCTCCCTCTTTGTTTGGTTATTAGCCCTTAATAAAGGAATTTTTGTTTCAATTATACTCGCCTATGTGTGTTTTCATTCAAAAAGGTCAGTTTGTGAGGAGGCAGGTACATTTCAAAAATACAATGTGAAATTAACAAGAGACACCAACACCAAACAACCTCCTTGAGATTAAATAATACTCAATAATAATGGTGTTGTGGTAACTTGACACACAAAACACACCCAAAAATATTCGGGTAAAAAAAATAAATAAATAAAAAGATCAGGCTTGAAAAAAAGACAAACCAAGAAATAAAAAATTGATAATTTTTTAGTCAGATGTGACAAATCAAAATATAGTGATGAAATCACGATAAATAAAAAAGAAAGAAGTTTGTGAGAAGTCTGTGTGAATATGAGCAGCAAAACTACTTCATTCTTCTAGCATTATAAAGAAGAACAGAGTGCGCTGCATTAAACAATTTCAAACATTGCACCGTGACGAAAGTGCTATATCCATTGCGAACGCTCATTTTACCAGACCGAGCAGTTCCGTCTCGGAATTTCTTCTGTGCATGCGTGGCACTTTGTGCGTCGGAATTGTCCACACACGGTCAGAATTGACGCGATCGGATTTTGTTGTCGGAAAATTTTATAGCCTGCTCTCAAACTTTGTGTGTCGGAAAATCCGATGGAAAAAGTCCGATGGAGCCCACACACGGTCGGAATTTCCGACAACAAGCTCCGATCGCATATTTTCCGTCGGAAAATCCGACCGTGTGTACAGGGCATAAGGGGGCGACCACTCCTGACCACTGGGTTTTAAGCCAACCTTCCCTATCAGCGGTCTGTTTAAACGTCAGCAGAAAGGCCTCTGGATCATCATCTGCAGTCATCTTGGAAAGAAAGCGACCCACATTGATGGCTGAGGGCTTGTCTCCAACATCATCAATTTTATCAGGTGACCACTGTGCTAGCGTTTCCACAACCTCAGTCAGGGTTTTCCTATCCGCATTTGCAGCAGTGGCTAGCTGTTCAAACAGCCTCTGTGATTGCTCCTGTACAGCACCAATCTGTTGCCACAGTGCCTTTATTTGCTCCTGTGCAATAGCGTTGGTTTGCTGTTGTGCAGTGTTGGCTTGCTGCTGTGCACCAAATGTTTGAGGATTTCCTCCATGTTTAATCACTCTAGGTACTTGCCCTTTAAGTAGTAACTTACTAGAGCTGGCCACAGTCTCCACCATATGTAAGCTGGGGGATAGGTAGCAGGTACAAGGCTCCCTGAGATAAGCAATCTTTCAGGCACAGATACCAAATCCAGTGAGGTAGTGACAAACAGTGCGGTGTTTATTTGTGATATATACAAGTCTTTATATACAGGTGCTGTACAGTGTTTCAGAAAAAAAAACAGAACAAAAAGAGCAAAACAAAATCCTAGCCGTGTCTCGGCACTAACTCTACAAAATACAGACCCTAACTACCAGGCTGAGCAAGCCTACAGCTTGCCAGCTTCCACACATGCAGCTTGATAGCTTTAAGCAACCTTTTGCTCTCACAGACCAGTGTTGTCTGAGTTTCCCAGGCAAAGAGCACTGCTTATCTGTCTCAGGTGAGTTTAAATTAGCCTGGGGGGAGAGGACCAAGATCCGAACTGGATCATGGATCAATGATTCCTGAACGTGTATGAGAGGAGCCAGGGAGACATATAAACCCCGAACAGGACTTTTCCCGCCTCTCTCTGGGATGCTCTGCTACAATATCTACTCAAGAGATAAAACTATAATTCTATCACTTTACAAAACTCTGGTTCTACCACATCTGGAGTATGCCATCCAGTTCTGGTCATCAGTCCTCAGGAGGGATGTGCAAGAAATTAAGATTAAGTCCAGAGAAGAGCAACAAAGCTAATAAAGGCACTAGAGGACCTCACTTATGAGGAACGACTGCAAACATTAAACTTATTCCCCCCAGGGAAGAGGGGGATTTGAAAGGAGATATGATAGCAATATAAAAATACCTCAATGGTGATGCTAGCATAGGGAACAAACTATTTAGTGAATAGAAGAAGACACAGGGCCACTCAATGAAATTGGAGGAGAAGCGATTCAACCTTAAAATGCGTAGGGGGGTTTTTACTGTCAGAGTGGTAAGGATTTGGAATTCCCTTCCACAATCGTTGGTGTCTGCAGGATGTATAGAAAGTTTCAAAAAACTCTTAGATGGGCATCTTAGCGAACACAGTATACAGGGATTAGGGAAATGGATGGACTGGTGTCCTTATTCAACCTTATCAACTATTGAACTATGTAAGAAATTGGGGAATGCTATTGGTCTTCTGGTTGTGGAAATGCTAACAAATATGCTGACCCTCTTGCTTCAACACTTTGAGACCTGGAACATGCACGCCAATCAGGAAATATGGGGAAAAGGTATAGATCCTTATCTCTATATTTATTCTTGACTTAAAAGACAACAGATTATCGCATCCACCGGACAATTAGCACCTTCAGAATAGGAATCCTTCTCTCCTCTTCTCCAAAACAAAGAGCAGTCCTCTGAGGTAACTATAAACCATCAAAACAGACAAAAGAGTAAGAAATTATCAGCTTTTTCTGGCAGGACCAATTTTTTTTTTTTTTAAGTTATTGAGCAAATGTCACAAAACACTTATAACGGTATATTTAACAGACCAAAGGGACCAAATAGGAGAAGTTCAGTGTTAGGCTTAATGTACACTAGCCTACACTGGCAGCTCCTAAGCTTAAGTTTAGGAGCTTTTGGCATATTTTTGCCAAAGCTCCTAAACTCAACTCCATAAAAGCCTATGTGTTAATGTACACATAGGCTTTTAGCAGAGTTTAGGAACTGTCGTGTTAAGGGGAGCTTCAACCTCCCTCTCCTGAACACAGAAGAATCGCATTCAGGATAGGAACGTTTTGAAAGCTGGCTGTGGGAAAACGCAACACTGCAGCAAAAACGTGCTGTGATTTTGCCACGTTTTTCAGTTTCCCATGGCCACGGTAAATGTAGGCCAGTGTACATGAAGCCTAGGGTTTACGTATACTTGATGATTTTCCATAATTCACTGTCTATTGTAGCTAAATAATGAGGCTAATGAGGGGCAATCTTTGGGACAACAAAGATAGTGGAAACGCTCAAGAACCATTCAAAGACCATGACAGCCACCACCAAAAACCACCTCAAAGGGCACCTTGCAGTACAATTGTCAGAGAAGTACTTACCGAGGCCGAGATGCCGAGAGCGGTTCACCCTTGCGACTAAGCGCAGTTCCCCCTGGAGGTGGTACAGGGGGTGAATGGCACAAAGAGGCACAGGCTACCCAGTAGACAGGAGTGGACTTGAGTGGTGATCCTTGTAGGGATGAGCAGCTGTGCAGAGACTGGCAAATAGGATAACTTGCTGGAGGAGAACAAACAGAAAGTCCAGAACCAGGCTGAGAGTCAAACGCAAAAGATCAGTAAATCCAATCACAGGCTGGGAGACACAAGGCAAGTCCAGGTCACAAGCAAAGGGTCAAGGCAAGGAGACAGGAGGCAAATCCGGGTCACAGGCAGAGGGTCAAACACAGGAGATAGTCATAAGCAAGCCAAGGGTCAGGTCCAGGAGAAGAGCAGAGGAGTCAGTAGCAATCAGGGTCACAACAGGTAATCAGGCACAGGAAACAGGATCAAGTTTTAACAGGAAGCTGAAGACAAACCAGCAATTTGTCTGAGCAGAAGAGCAACTTTTATAGGCCAGCCCAAGGGTCACATTGGGTGTGCGACAGTGCGCATGTGTGTGCGCTGTAGCACTGGGTCGCGAATGCGCGTGCGTCGGAGTGCTGTTTCCGCCACGCAGGGACACGGCTGGTGTGGCTGGAAGGATTATCCTCTGACAATAATGCATGGTCTGCTTTTGATGTCCAGTGTCTTCCACTGCAAAAATGTCTGGTTGATAGTATTTCCAAACCATATGTGTAAAGAAAAGCAATAGATTTTATAGTTATCTTACCCTAGTCTTATATCTGCGGCACCTGTATTCTTTCTGTTAACATTTTGAGGACTACAGAGCAGCCCAGATAGCATTAAAAGACACTCTTGCACTGGATCGGGGTGTCTTCTCACAAGATTTGGGGTATTTGTTGTTCCCCAGGAATCTTCTTAGAAGGGTAGTGGCAGCACCCCCGACACTGCAGTAGATAGGGGTAAAGTATGTGTAAAAACTTTTTTTTTTTTTTTTTTTTTTACAGGTTTCTTTGGAAGTACTATTAACCATCAATTTTTACAGGGAGCAAGGGTCTGGACATTAGAAGGAGACCTTGAATTGTATTGCAAGCTCCACATTTTTTTCCCCCTTTCCTATTGACATGAAGCATTTCACAAAACTGGTGACATTTTGTAAACATGTTTGCTGCAATTCTGGAGAAAGTTTTGTCTAATCCACAGACAGACAGAAACACAGCCCAGCAGCTCCAATTTTCTCAAACAACGGATGTTTTTGCTTTTGATTTCCAGCAGTGAAAAGAGTTCTTGACAGAACAAGTTGATATGGTGTTTATTGTAAGCTAATACATTTTTCCTTCCCCAAGTATTTGCAATTTGGAAAATAGCTTTTAAGAAAATTAGAACCTACAAGAGACCTATAGTCCTTTGTATAAATTCTACCCTCCCTCTTTTATTGAAAACTGTTAATTTTCCCGGCGACCCCCCTGTCTTTTCCAATGATATCCAATTCACACCGGCGCACGATAAACAGATTAAAATAAATAACCAGTAAAATTGCACAGAACAAACATTTTCTCTCTAACGTCTATTAAATTACAATATTATGCAGACCAGCAGGATTCTATTAAAGACTGAGTCGCCTTCTTTGGTAAGTGCTGAGGAGCAATCATTCAAATTCCATTTAAAATGTTGAAAGGAATTAAGTGTGGAGGGGAGATCATTATATATCAGGGACCAATTTTCTCATATAATCTTATGGGCTAATAAATTGCACCAGTCATTTCAACATTTCAGTTTCATGTTCAATTATTTAGATAAAGTGAACGGGTAATGCTAATTCCTGATTTGTTGTTCTAGATGAGGTCGGCGTATAGGGCAGAGTTGGTAAAACGCCCTGTTTGCTTTAGACGGTAAAAGATGAGCAGACAAAGAAGTTAAAACATTCTCTGGTATACAGTGCTCACTCTGTGAAATGCCTTTGACATGTCCCTAAAAATATATCTGTATAAGCAGCGAATTCTGCCAGTTGAGGTCATTTCTATACTAGAGCTGGATTTGTTCATAGCAATACTAAACTCTTTCAACAGCTCAGGTTAAAATGGAGGTTTTTGTTGCATACTTTACAAGTGCAAATACATGTGGATCCATACTCATACATCAAGTGACCTCTGAAAAGTGTGTTCTCTAATGCAAAACTATCTGAGTTCCCATCCACAGTGTCGCGTACCTCTATGAAGAGCTTGGAAATAATGAGGGTGGCCTCTTGAAAGTTGGAACAGGGGCAGTTAGGGCAATAGAAGGGGCAGATACAAGAAAGCTGGAACCAAAGACTTGAACTTGGGAGCACTGGGATCAAGCTGAAGCACAGTGGTGAGGGCACCTATAATTCACCAAGTCCAGTAGAGAGCAGAGCTGGGTCACAAGTCAAGTTCAGTAAACGTTGAGCTGGAAGGCACCAAGTTACGAGCGTGATCAAGGTCAGAGACAATCAGAGGCTGAAAACATGCAGGTAGCGTGGTATAGTATCAGCAAAATCTTGGTCAAGAGGCTGAGGATGGTAACAAAGGTAGGCAGCAAACATAGACAGGCAAGGATAAAAGCCACAGTGAAAGTTCCAATTCATAGATAGCTAGGAAGTGTACTACTGGCAGGGAAGGGCATCATTGGTGGTCAGTGGGAGAAAGAACCCCATACATTAATGGTCAGTGAGCGAAGGCCCCCCTTACCTTGGTGAGCCTAGTGCATCATCAAACAGAATTTATTTAAGGTCAACATAAATAACATTCATTCATAAGCATGTGAATTGAACTTGCTCATCGAGCTACTCATCTATAGCCCAGTAGTCCTTCATTTAGTAGTTTCCCTTTACAACTTCTTTAACCAAGGTTCTTTACCACTATTCTAAGTTGACACTTCTCCCACTAACCACCAATGTAAGGAAGACTTTCTCCGACTGATCACCAAGGTAAGGGGGGCCTTCGCTCACTGACCATTAATGTATGGGGTTCTTTCTCCCACTGACCAACAATGTAAGGAAGTCCTTCTCCCACTAACGTTGTATGGCGGCCCTTTTCCCATTGCATACCAATGTGAGGTGGGCCTTCTCTTTCTGGCCACCAATATAAGGGATCACATCTCCACTGACCACCAATGATGCCCTTCCCTGCCAGTAGTACACTTCCTAGCTATCTGTGAATTGGAACTTTCACAGTGGCTTTCAAAATCACTCCACAAATTTCTTCCCAACTAATCTGGTGTTGATAGGGAAGCTATCGTATCGCCCAGCCGTCATGTCGTATTACGTTTGACGCTGGGCTCTGTGGAATCCTCCCTTGGGTACTGTTCCCCGACCACTTTACTTGGTCTAAGTACGTCACGTGGCAACAGTTCACATCGAGGCTTGGAACTCACTATCATACGCCCGGCCTCCTTTTTAGTCATTGTCAGAGCTCAAGATCTCTTTCTATTTTAAAACTCTGGTGTATATTTATTAAATATCAGGATATTTATATATATGTTATGATTTAGTGCCATCAAGTAATCTGTTTGTTTTGCCTGTGATACTGGCCATCCAGCTGGTTGTCTGACTCCGCCCCTTCAGAGGACGGACCATTGGCACATTAGTTTATATATTTATTGGCAATGTGAGGAGATACAGTTTTGCCCCAGTTGAAGACCCCTTAGTGTCGAAACTGGTCGGGCTAGCATTTCTTGTATCCCACATTGCTTTTATTTTATTTTATCAGTTCTTTTCTTGTGATCACTTTTATTACACTGGTGTTTACCATTTGATCTTTTATCATTAATAAACCAAATCGGTTTTGACCTGCACCATTGGAGTCCTTTTCCTTCCTTTTGTTTTCATTTCCTGGAGCCTATGCGGGAACAACTTTGGAGACGGCTCTCTGGCTGGAGAGTACTTGGAGATTCCACGGACCAGGAGTGAGGATATCACTTTGAACCAGTTCCACTCATCTGTGTCCAGTACCTGAGCAGCATCTGATCAATACAGCATAGGATCTTAAGCCTGTCTGACCCCTCTGTCGTATGACATTTGGGGTCCATCACAGCTGGTAAGAGTACCCATTTATCTCTTGAGCACCATTGAAATTGACTACAGACAAGCTTTACACTATTTTCCTACGATTGGGACTACCTTCAGTTGAGGGATATACCATTCAAAACTTTTGTGGACATTTTTTTTCACACACTCACTGGGTCACATCCAGTTTTGCCAATTTATATTTTTTGCTTTATTAGATTTGTTATTGAGTCTTTATCTGGTGATTTATCTATACACTTTCTAGCAGCGCTACACTGTCACTATATTAAGCTATCTTATCAAACCTATGTTGGGCAGCATTATATTTTGGAACAGTCCTTCCCACCCAGGGTTCTGTAAAACTCAAGAGTTTCTTCAGAGATTGATAAGAGTTTCATGAGCAGTGGCAGATTGTTCTCTCACCTGAAAGTGCCTTCATACTTCTGACACCAGCAGAGCATAACCAGTGACCTTTGATGTATGGGGACACTATACTAACCACTATTTTAAGGGGTACTTTTCCCACTGACCACCAGTATAACAAGGTATAGTTTCTGCTTACACTGTTGTAAGAGAATCCCTTTCCCACTGACCACCAGTGTAAGGGAGCCCTTCTCTGTCAATGTAAGGGAGATTTTCATCCCACTAACCACCTTTGTAGGGGAGCTCTTCATCCACTAGTCAAAAATGTAATAGGCCCTTCTCCCACTGATCACCAATGTAAGTGGTTATAATTTCTGCTGACACCATTGAAAGGGGACTTTTCTCCCACTGATCACCAATGTAAGGGAGCACCTTTTCCACTAACCCCAAACAGAAGGGGCCTTTATCCTGCTGACCACCAATGCAAAGCGTCCCTCCTACTACTGGCCACCTATGTAGAGGGTCCCTTCTTCTACTGACCACCAATGTAAAGGGATCCTTCTTCTACTAATCATCACTGCAGGCACATCTCCAATAACCACGAAGGTAAACATAATTTTCAGTGCCTGCATTTCTTTAGTGGCCACTTTTATTATTCTTTTTATCTCGATATTATTGCTGAAAAAAGTATGTGCTCTGGGTGTCAAATATGATAAGTAGGCTTTTTTTTTTTTGTTTAGTCTAATATCTACAACTTACTGATTACCATATAATCATTTTAGTTGAGGTCCCAGAGACCAAAAAAATATTTTATAGGTTCCTTCATGGTAAGAATGGTTGAGAAAGGCTGCTTTAGACAATACTTTATGTTTTTTTAGAGGTTAATCTTAATTCTTGCAAAATATTTATAAAGGTTTATATAAAATCACATTTGCAGTAAACAAAAAAAAAGTATTCTCTTAAACCAGCACAAGGTAAATTAGCACTAAGGCCAGCAGATTCATGGATCCATGCCGCACGCAGCTCCCTCTCGCTTGAGCAGGCCTGACCCCCTTACCAGCTCTGGATAACAGCTGAATAGCACATTACCTTCGGGCCCTTCAGCAAAATAACAGAGCGAGAAGAGAACGTAGCAAAATTGCAAGATGAAAAGGTTGCGCTGAAGAAGTGTTTAAAATATTGCAAGATCGGTTTCCATCACATTACAATGGGCCATTAAGGACGCATCATTAACTCACATGAGAAGTTCTAAGTGGATGGGTGTTTCTGTAGCGCGGGCAGCAATGCGAATATAGCTATATTCTAATGAATGTAATGTGCTGATTCCCCAATACAGATAATGAACAAATGGTGTTTTCATTAAAGCTTGAATTACATACAGAAGAAGAGGTTTGTTTTAAGTAATATAATAATGATATTTTATAAGTCTGCACAAAATGTATTTTTATGAAATGAATGTACAATATTACAAACTCCAGAAAAAGATAGAAAAAAAAAATTTTCAAGCAGTTAGATAGTATTGCCTTTCTGTACTTTTTTTTAGGGGGGGGGAGCTCTTTGGTGTGTATGTCTATTAAAAGTGCAGAGAGAGTTTAAAGTAGAACTATGGCCAGGCCATGGGAATTCAAGTTTCAAAAAAATGTTTTTAACAAGCTGTAAATTAGCCTCTTAGTGACCTCTGTAGCTGCAGGCACTATGGGGCAATTCATTCGCAAAGTTCAAAAGAAAAGCAAGGAAGTCATCTGTGTTGCTATGGCTATTTTAGTGATATTTATGGCATAAATACTGTGTATGGAATAATAGATTTTAGTTCCCATGCATTGTTTTTAAAAGCTGGGCATCCTTCATGCATATGCTAATTAACCCAAATGGGGGGTTTCATGGAGACTAGCGAGACAGAACGTGATGTTGTCAAGAAATGGGGGAGGGAAAAAAGAACTTGAACGCAGCCATGATGTGGGGCACACAATGGAACACTAGTTTTTGGAGAACTCAGGGAAACAAGGAGGAGTTTTGGAAGAGATCCTATATATAAGGAAGGTGACTGCATATCACCAAAAAGAACAAAGAAGGAAGGGGACTCTATAAAACTAAAGAAAGTCTGTACAAGAAGGGAACTTAAAGTGGTTGTAAACCCTTTTGTCTTACTTTTATCTATAGGTAAGCCTAGAATAAGTCTTACCTATAGATAGTGGAAATATCTCCTAATAGTGTAAATATCTCCTATCTCCTAAACGCGGAGTGACGTCACGCAGCTCCGGCCTTTAACAGAGCCAGAGTCCATGGCCCCGGAAGGAAGAGGGGTAAAGATGGACATGGCCTGCACAGGGGACAGCGAAGGCTTTGTTTGCAGGTAAGTGTCATATAATGGGCTAGTATGCGTCGCATTATGCTTCAAATTTGCAGGCCTTGCGGGGAGCAAAAGAGGAAGTAAAACCCACCAGGGTTTACTTCCTCTTTAACCTAGGAATGACACTAAATCTACGCTATAACCCAAGGTAAGTAACTTGTAGTGTCTCCCTGTCGCATACATTATCCATGTTCATTTGCCAGGAAGGATAGATAGCTTGTGCATGTGTATATTGTGTGCATATTTGTAAAACTCTGTATGTTGTGTATTGTTTTCCTGAAATTGTATGAAGTTTGTATATACAGCATTCTTGTTTAGTAAAAGCACATAATACTCTACAGAAGTTTTTATGCTTCCTTGCTTTACTGCAAGATATAAAAGATATAAAGCAAAACATCATCCTAGTTGGTTGTCTCCCTGAGCACCTGTAGTGTGTTTACAGAGTGTAGAAAGCTGGAAGTCTGCTAAGTTTACTGCTGGGAGGGGGAAATGGGGTAGGTTTTGCCGCTGAAATTATTATGCTTTCTGCCCAGTGCCCACTGTCCTCAGCCCCAATTCTAAATTATCCATTTATACACCTGCCAATTATACCTTCTACTTTCTTGTGATCCATGCTTCTGCCTGGCACCACAAACATCCTAATGGAATGAAACATGGCTTACAAGAAACTTAATGAGTTATCAATAGGCCTTTTGCCCCCACAATTCTATCCATATTCTCCATATGGCTGTACTACCAGGAAGTATTATTCATAAACATTATTACTTTACTGTGCTTTGTAATCACTGCTCATGTAAACTATGTGTCTGTTAGGAAAATTGTGCTCAAGCTCATGCTCAGGAAAGGAATGCCTGTGGTCAAAAGAATGCCCGTGCTCAAAGGAATGTGCATGCACATAGAATGGTCCATAGAACCATACACAGAATTAGGACCCTGCGCGCATCTACACGAGCATGCATGCATGTGAGCATGTTTGATGAACTTTGGTGTCCAGTGGCCTATTTTAAAGCCCTACAGGACTCAGGATCATTGCTGAATGGTCATCTGCTGCTACTGTTTTTGACCTGTGTACATCTGTATCATGACCCAAATTGTTGACCCTGCTTGTTCCTGAACCTCTGTTGCTGACTCTGGCTTGCGACCCGACTTTGCTTCCTGCCTACTCTGCTCCCTCCATACTGACCTTGGCTTTGCTCTGACTCTGCTCCTGGTTCCTGAATATGTACTGCTGCTGCCCGGTTGTTGCCGTCTGATTACACATCCAAGATCCCGCACTTGCCTGCTGCCAGCTTGCTTGTTTAGGCTCCGCATCTGCTACCAAGATATTCCAAACCAGACCTCCTACAGTCACTTGTGCCACTCTGCGCCCTGTTATACCCTGTCATCATCCCAAGGGGAAACAGCACAAGAGGTGTCTCATGAACTCGACCAGGTATGTGACAATGCCCAAAGGCTACCCCTCCAAATCATTGTGTTCCGTTGTTTGCTTTGAACAATACAGGTGGTCCCCGGGTTACAAACATCCGACTTACAAAGGACTCCTACTTACATACGAAGGGAGACAACAGGAAGTGAGAGGAAAACTACCCCTAGGAAGGGAAATTCACTCCTGTTATGCCCCGTACACATGGTCGGATTTTCCGACGGAAAATGTGTGATAGGACCTTGTTGTCGGAAATTCCGACCGTGTGTGGGCTCCATCACACATTTTCCATCGGAATTTCCGACACACAAAGTTTGAGAGCTTGCTATAAAATTTTCTGACAACAAAATCCATTGTCGGAATTTCCGATCGTGTGTACACAAATCCGACCAACAAAGTGCCACGCATGCTCAGAATAAATAAAGAGATGAAAGCTATTGGCCACTGCCCCGTTTATAGTCCCGACGTACGTGTTTTACGTCACCACGTTCAGAACGATCGGATTTTCCGACAACTTTGTGTGACCGTGTGTATGCAAGACAAGTTTGAGCCAACATCCGTCGGAAAAAATCCTAGGATTTTGTTGTCGGAATGTCCGATCAATGTCCGACCGTGTGTACAGGGCATAAGAGTTATCATAGGAAAAAGGTACCTCCACTGAAGCTATATCACCAGTCCTTAATTCCACAACAACTCAACCCAACAACCCAATTGTCACAGGGACAGAAAGTGAGAACTGTAAAAATGATTTGTTTGTCTGGAGCTGCACTTAAAAAATGTACCTGTTCCGACTTACCAACAAATTCAACTTAGGAACAAACCTACAGACATGGGCATCCGCAGAACTTTTTTCGGGAGGAGGGCATAATTTTATGGACACCCATGTTCGGTCCCTTTTTGACAATGGTGCTGGGGGGTGGGGCCAAGTCATATACTTGGTGTCTATGGACGCCGAATGAATGAATCAGGAGCGCGCCTGTAAGGTAACCCCCTCGAGAGAGAGAGTTTCTCCTAGGGGGTTATCTAAAGCGGGGAGGAGCCGTGAGAGCCGCCGAGGGACCCCAGAAGAGGATGTTCAGGGCCACTCTGTGCAAAACAAGCTGCACAGTGGAGGCAAGTATGATATGTTTGTTATTTTTTAACCCCTTCCCGCCGACCGAACGCATATATGCGTACTCGGCTTTCCGGGGTTATACCGGGATGATGCCCGCAGCTGCAGGCATCATCCCGGTACCGTTGTTTTCAGCGGGCGATCGGCTACCCGAGTATAACAACCGATGCGGCTAAAAGCCGCTCGGTTGTTATACCGGAGGAGCGGGAGGGGACATCCCCCCCCTCCCGCCGCCTCCCGCTGCTGTTACCGGGCCTCCCGTTCCGCTGCCTTCGGCGGCTGGGGGTGGACTGAAACGAAGCTGCGAGCGGCTTCGTTCCAGCCTTCTTCTTGTAAATGCGGAAGCGACGTCATGACGTCACTTCCCGTTTACTCGGCTGCCAATGGCGCCGAATTTAAAAAAGTACACAGTATTCAGAATCGCCGTTTTCGGCGATCTGAATACTTTGAAGTGTAAAGGAGGGATGGGGGGTCTTTTAGACCCCCCATCCCTCCATAAAGAGTACCTGTCACCACATATTACTGTCACAAGGGATGTTTACATTGCTTGTGACAGCAATAAAAGTAAAAAAAAAAAAAAAAAATTTTAAACACAATTTATAAAGTACAAAAATAAATAAAATAAATAAAAAAAAAAAAAAATTTTTTTAAAGTGCCCCTGTCCCCGCGAGCTCGCGCAGCGAAGAAAACGCATACGGAAGTCGCGCCCGCATATGTAAACGGTGTTCAAACCACACATGTGAGGTATCGCCGCGATCGTCAGAGCGAGAGCAATAATTCTAGCCCTAGACCTCCTCTGTAGCTCAAACCTGGTAACCGTAAAAAATTTTTAAAGCGTCGCCTATGGAAATTCAAAGGTACCGTAGTTCGTCACCATTCCACGAGTGCGTGCAATTATAAAGGGTGACATGTTTGGTATCTATTTACTCGGCGTAACATCATCTTTCCCATTATACAAACAAATTGGGGTAACTATACTGTTTGGATTTTTTAAAATTCATGAAAGTGTCACTTTTCCAAAAATTTGCGTTTAAAATACCGCTGCACAAATACCGTGTGATAAAAAATATTGCAACAATCATCATTTTATTCTCTAGATTCTCTGCTAAAAAAATATATATAATGTTTGGGGGTTCTAAGTAATTTTCTAGCAAAAAATACGGATTTTAACTTGTAAACACCAAATGTCAAAAATAGGTTTGGTCATGAAAGGGATTTATACAAACCTTTAGTATCACTTTAAGGGCTCATTTATACCAGAAGGTGGTGCAGGAAATCCATGTTCTGTGTGCGTTTCCCACACTGCGTTCAAAACGCACTGGGTATGTGATCTTCTGCAGGTGTATGTATATATTTCTAAGGACACCTCAAACACAGATCACAATTGCAGTGCTTTTGCCTGCCCCAGATCACATGGTACCATAGTACCATGCAATTTGGTGCAGTACGCTTTTGAAAAAGTAGTGTGTTCATTACATTTTTGTGCGATCCAATGTGATTTCATCCCAGTTAAATGAATGAGCTGACAAATTGCACCGCATGGAGTTGCACAGGAGTCCAGCAGGCATTTTCAAAGCTGCATTGGAAAAACAACAAGCAAAATATGGAACAGCAAGCAAGTAAAGTCAAATCAAAAAATTACTCCCAGGTAAAAATGATTGCATTTTCACAGCACATCAGCTGAAGGCAGCGAACACCATGCCAACCCACACCCCCTTATCATAAGCTCACCTCGGAGGACACTGGCAGGGAGGGCGGCTGGCTCAGCCTCAGGTACACCAGGTCCGGAAGACACAGTGTGCGGTAGCAGCTGCACCGCTCGGGCGGAGAATGATAACAGGCCTGGCTCGGCAGAGCAGCAATGGTGGGAGGAGCGAGGAGGAAAACACAGACCAGACCATTTCTGCTGCAGCGCGGAGGGTGATCAGAGAGGAAAAAAAAGGGAAAAAAAGTCTGCGGCGGCCGCGATTGCGGTTGCGGCAGACATTTCAACACACACTCTGCAAGCCAACAACACCTGATGATTCCGGGGGGGGCAATTGCCCTGCCTTGCCCTTATTTGCGGACGCCCATGCCTACAGACCCTATCTTGTTTGTAGCCCGGGGACCACCTGTACTATTAAAAACTACAACATACAAAGCTCTTTTAGACAATTGTGCACTGCTATGGTAAAAGTCTGGGGAAGGCCCTTTTTTTGTTCCAGCAAAAAAAAAAAAACACACACACCATGCTATCTGCAAGCTTTATATAACATAGGTTTGTGTACTAATGAGGCAATTTAAAACACATGCACAGTCAATGAAACACACAAAATGCAAGTTCACCCAGTTTAGAGACAGAACTTCAAAGTGGGTACACCTGTTAAGGATTTCATTATATTACTAACCCAAAAAACACACTCTCTGAGCATGCCAAGGAAAATCCAAGTGCTGTTCACACACAAAAAGCAACAAAAAAAGCAAAGTCCCTGAGCATGCCCAGACCAACACAAATGCGTTTCACATACCAAAAACCACAGCAAAAAAACAAAGTCCCTGAGTATGCCCAGAACAACCCAAATGCAGCTAGCACAAAATAAGCCACCCCCCCGGTCCAAAATTAAGCACATCATCCAGCATGCTACAAAATTACAGAAGGGAGAAACAACCCCCCAGTCCAGGGGGGCAAACAAAGAGCCTAACATGGGCAAAAGTTATACAACAAATACCATTGCTGTCTATGGGAACTGACTTGTTAATTTTGCGAGTCCCCACTTGGCTGGCTTATATTCTAGTTATTGGCCTTAAAATGGGTATGGGGGGCCAGGTCCCACCCTGAGGGACATATATCAATATCACCAATTTGGACAACCACAATAACGAAACAAGGAAAAGTGCCTTTAAAAATGCAAAATTGCTTAAAAGCTAGTAACTTGGGGAGGCTTACTCTGCCTGTAAAGTGGTGCATCTGTAGCATGTATCAAAAATGCTGCTTCAAACATGTACGGCTTTAGAGAATACTTACAAATCTACATAGCAGCTGCAAGATTTTAACCCAAAACAAAAAAATAGCCTGCCCCCCAATGCATACAAGGCCATTTGGGTCTGTTAAGGCTTAAAATGAGAACCCCCACGTGAAAAATACCACCCCAAACTAAAAAAATATGGTGCCCCTCCCACACACTAACAAACCTCTAGCCAAACGCACAGCAAGCCAGCCCATGAAAGCAGGGTGAATGCTTGGGGGAAGGAGGGGCTCGGGCACCCCAAAAGTCAACCACCTTGTTCCCATATTCAGGGGGACAAGGGCCTCTTTCACACAACCCTAGGCTGGGGTTGTTGGGGGCTGCAAACAGGGAGCTTTACGAAATGTGGAAAACCCCTTTAAACTAGTGGGTACAAGGTGCTTTGTGGTTGGTATTGGGCTGAGCCCAACATGCCACAAAGGCAGCCACCTATGTTAAGTTCATGTGTCCTTGTATGGTTCAGGAGGGGGTTGGGCGATCGGTCTTCTCACCCCTTTCCCAGCTGGCCCTGTTGTATGCTCTGAAAAAGGATGTGGTTTGGATTGGTGAAGGCAGCTCACAGACTTTGGAGAATAGAGTGGAGTGTGGAGTTCTCCTTTAAAAGCAAAAGTTTGCTCCTGGAAATCCAAGGGGGTGGAGGAGGGAGACAAGAGCATTGGAGAATGGAGTGTGGAGTTCCCCTTTAAAAGCAAAAGCTAGCCCAAGGAAATCATATGCATTAGATGGGGAAGGTAAATGCCCTTTTAGGAGGAGCTAGAGGAGCGAGTCTTTTTACATAATTTTAACAAGGTGCATGTCACATGTTGGCAATGTAACATGCTAACATGACCTGCGTGCAAATATCATTAAAAAAATACATAAAGCTGAACCAGCGTAAAAAAAAAATGTGTCAAGTTTAGAGGTGCGCCCGTTCAACCCACGCAATTGCATGTATGTTGCTAAACACTTACTAAGATTTTGGCCCCGCAGTGAACAAACGCATGTGAATGAGCACAACAGCCGCTTGCGCATGCTCACTGCTTACATTGATCTCACGCAGTTGTAAACGTACTTGCGGGCACAGCAGGCTTTCTCTGAAAAAGTTACTTTCTCATTCTATTTTGGGCATATTTGTTACTTGGGCAGTTGTTACTAAACTTCCTCACATCACCTCATAATATTGGCACCTCCATCTTCTGTTAATATTGAATTGAAGATGCCGTGCGCCATGTCCATAGTGGCGCACAGATTGCATTCTCCCGTGCGCCGAGATCGCTATAGTAAATGGGGGATGTTCCCGGTGCATGGTTTCGTAAATATGAAAATGTGCGTTGAGCCTCTACTGATGGCACACGGTTTTCGTAAATTAGCCCCATATTTTGTTATGAAAGTTAAAAGAAAAGAGGACAGCTGCTGGCACAGGTTAACAGATACAAAACTTTCTACAAACTTTCTACTTACATATAAAGTGCAGCACTATCATAAAACAATAATCAAAAAACTATAATATTATAAAAGGCCGATGGCGCACAGGTATTGTAAATCAGCTCCCGAGACACTTGACAAGAAAACTTAAATGAAAAAAATATATATGCCAAACAAAAAAAAAAAAAAAGTAATGGTCAACATTTTAATGGTCGAATGGGGACCTAGGAAACCAGAAAAATTCCATATAGGGAAAAAAATGCTTAACTTTTTATACATTGTTCCTTTGAACTTTTTTAACTTGTTTTTTCTTTTTTTTTTTAACTTTTTAGCCCATGGTAAAATTGCCTCAACTATTTTTTTTTTTTTTTACAAGTTTGGTGTATTTTAAGCATTATTTAAATTGATTTATTAATGTATTATTTACGTGGGATTTTTTTTTTTTCTCTTTTGATGTGTATCACTTTATTTTTCTCCTTTATTTGTATTTATAAATTGCAAAAAAAGAAAATAAATTGAAAAAAAAGTAAAAGAATCAGAGGCTGTGGACTCCAGGCATTTGGGGTTTTGACAATAAGGTTAGTCTGGAAATTTCTTGTACATCACTTTAAAGACAAAACTGTTTGGCTGGAGCGTACCTTTAAGTGCCTCTACTTATCATGCACCATAGGAAGGAACAATCTCCAACATCCCTCCATAGAATAATTCTTAAACCTCTATGGGCAAGACTTTAATCGTCCGTCTTACCCGGCCTGCAGCCAGAATACCATTTTCATTCTTTATTTTTCCTTTTCCATTAAGTGCTGTATACAGAAATGACCTTTATGTGGCAGATTTGTGATGGAAAAATGCAAGGATCCATAGTTCAAATAAAATCTTGCCTCTATCACTTGGATGATAAAGTGAATCTCTACAAAAAAAAGTGCATAGGAAATGTGGTGACACCTGAAAGTAGGAAGATGAATGGGAAGGTCGGGGGTAAAACTCCTGAGCAAGGAAAGAGATTAAATAATTGTGCATGCCCGGGATAACCTGAAGGAATTCTCTACTTTATATTTAAATCCGCTAGCCCTTTCCTGTTCTGTTTTGGTATTTCAACACTGTGGCTCTACAGCAGGGGGTCTCAAACTGGTGGCCCTCCAGCTGTTGTGAAACTACAAGTCCCATGAGGCATTGCAAGGCTGAAAGTTACAAGCATGACTCCCACAGGCAGAGGCATGATGGGACTTGTAGTTTTGCAACAGCTGGAGGGGCACCAGTTTGAGTATGTGGATTTTGGTTACCAAGGGCAAGAGCAGAACTGTAGGTGGAAACTAACCCATTCATTTAACCACTTCCCGACCGGCGCACGCCGATGTACGTCGGCAGAATGGCACAGCTGGGCAAATGGACTTACAGGTACGTCCATTTGAATTCCCTGCCGTGCCATTGCGTGCGCGCGCCAGCCGGAGCTCCGTCAGTCGGGTCGCGGGTCCCGCGGACTCGATCGCTGCGGGGATACCCGCAATCGCCTCACGGAGAGGACGAACGGGGAGATGCTGATGTAAATAGCATCTCCCCGTTCTGCCTAGTGACAAGTGTCACTGATCACAGCTCCTTGTCATCGGGAGCAGTGATCAGAGTAATGACACACACACAGCCCATCCCCCCTACAGTTAGAATCACTCCCCTAGGACATACTTAACCCCTCCCCGCCCCCTAGTGGTTAACCCCTTCACTGCCAGTGTCATTTACACAGTAATCAGTGCATTTATAATCGCACTGATCGCTGTATAAATGACAATGGTCCCAAAAAATGTGTCAAAAATGTCCGACATGTCCGCCATAACGTCGCAGTCACAATAAAAATCGCTGATCGCCGCCATTACTAGTAAAAAAAAAAAAATATTAAAAAAAATGCCATAAAACTATCCCCTATTTTGTAAACGCTATAACTTTTGCGCAAACCAATCAATAAACGCTTATTGTGATTTTTTTTTACCAAAAATATGTAGAAGAATACGATCGGCCTAAACTGAGGAAAAAAAATATGGTTTTTTATATATTTTTGGGGGATATTTTTTACAGCAAAATGTAAAAAATAATGCGTTTTTTTCAAAATTGTCGCTCTTATTTTGTTTACCACCAAAAGAAAGCTCTATTTGTGGGGAAAAAAAGGACGTCAATTTTGTTTGAGAGCCACGTCGCAGGACCTCGCAATTGTCAGTTAAAGCGAAGCAGTGCCGAATCGCAAAAAGTGCTCTGGTCAGGAAGGGGGATAAAATCTTCCGGAGCCGAAGCAGTTAAAGGATAACTACTTTTAAAGCACATTAGGCTCAATTCACAAAGCTAACACACTAGGATCTGTATCCCTATTTAAAATAAAATGACAGCTGAGAATCAAAATTGAAAATGAAAGACACATGACCAAAAACAGAGATCTTTATCCTTGCGTTAAAGCTTTGTGAATTGAGCCTATTCAAAGAAGTTGCTTTTAGCACTTTGTGATCTCTGGTGATTTTGTGAGTGCAGTGCAACTTATAAATTATTATTTATACCTCTGGGTAAAGACATTTACTAAAGCGATAGGCTAACTCCACATTTACTGATTTATATGCTGCTCTGCACTCGCATGTAGAGGAGTTTAAAAAAGTACATGTACAGTATTTCACAAAAGTGAGTACACCCCTCACGTTTTTGTAAATATTTTATTCTATCTTTTAATGTGACAACACTGAAGAAATGACACTTTGCTACAATATAAAGTAGTGAGTGTACAGCTTGTATAACAGTGTAAATTTGCTGTCCCCCCAAAATAACTCAACACACAGCCATTAATGTCTAAACCGCTGGCAACAAAAGTGAGTACACCCTTAAGTGAAAATATCCAAATTGGGTCCAAAGTGTCAATATTTTGTGTGGCCACCATTATTTTCCAGCACTGCCTTAACCCTCTTGGGCATGGAGTTCACCAGAGCATCACAGGTTGCCACTGGAGTCCTCTTCCACTAGTCCATGACCACATTACGGAGCTGGTGGATGTTAGAGACCTGTGGTCCTCCGCCTTCCGTTTGAGGATGCCCCACAGATGCTAAATAGGGTTTTGATCTAGAGACATGCTTGGCCAGTCCATCACATTTACCCTCAGCTTCTTTAGCAAGGCAGTGATCGTCTTGGAGGTGTGTTTGGGGCTGTTATCATGTTGGAATACTGCCATGCGGCCCAGTCTCTGAAGGGAGGGGATCATGCTCTGCTTCAGTATGTCACAGTACATGTTGACATTCATGGTTCCCTCAATGAACTGTAGCTCCCCAGTGCCGGAAGCACTCATGCAGCCCCAGACCATGACACTCCCACCACCATGCTTGTCTGTTGGCAAGACAAACTTGTCTTTGTACTCCTCACTTGGTTGCCACCACACACGCTTGACACCATCTGAACCAAATAGGTTTATCTTGGTCTCATCAGACCACAGGGCATGGTTCCAGTAATCCATGTCCTTAGTCTGCTTGTCTTCAGCAAACTGCTTGCGGGCTTTCTTGTGCATCATCTTTAGAACAGTCTTCCTTCTGGGACGACAGCCATGCAGACCAATTTGATGCAGTGTGCGGCGTATGGTCTGAGCACTGACAGGCTGACCCCCCACCCCTTCAACCTCTGCAGCAATGCTGGCAGCACTCATACCTCTATTTTGCAAAGACAACCTCTGGATATGATGCTGAGCACGTGCACTCAACTTCTTTGGTTGACCATGGCGAGGCCTGTTCTGAGTGGAATCTCTCCTGTTAAACCGCTGTATGGTCTTGGTCACCGGATCCTGGTAGAGAGTTCTCAGTCCCGTGTAAGCACAAAGCACTGACTTTGAGCTTATATGTCTTCTCTTTGCTCTCAGTGGACACAGCAACAGTGGAGTAAAGGTTAATAGGTGCAGCTTTGTGAGTTGTCCTTAAAGAGTGGACCTTTCAATAACTTTATAAGTCTATATAAAACAATGTACCGCAACAGTGTGTATCGCTTATCCCCTGAGAGGCCACAGGACATGACCCAGGTCTCCCTTACTTTTTCAGAGGCTACCAGACCCAAGCCTCAGTTCCAAGCACACCGACACAGACAGGCTTAGTCTAGGGGATGTCTTTTTGTAGACTTATTGCAGCGCTTCAACAGAACAGAGGGATGAGCACATATTCTTTAACAGCAGCCTTTGTTGGAGGTAGAGGGGATAGCCAGCTAATCTAAGACTCTCTAAAGCAGCCCCAGTCCATGTAGCAACCTCTGCCATTATCTCCCCCAATGCACAAGCATACCTGGGATCCAATGACAGCTGTCTGCCACCCAGCCTCCATGTGACACTCTCCATTAAGGGGGGGGAAGATCCCTGTCCAGGCCAGCCTCCACAGGTGATACCTTCCATCAATATCCTTTATGCAAACTTCCTTAGAGCCCTTAGCCAAGCCAAACTGAAGCCCTGTGTAACTCTTCTCAATAATGCATACTGGCTGCCTCCCAGGGGCAGCAGCCCCAGGAGATTGGCCCTGTTGAACAAGCCTTGCAAACATTTGTCTTCTCCCCAGCCACCTTTAAGGTGCCCCCTCCCAGGGTTTGGCTGAGGTCAGATAAATATTCATAACTGCAGTGGCTGACCCCACTACTCTAAGCTTCTTCCAGAGGTAGACAAGAGAAATCCACCACTTAGGTTAGTAAAACCTAGCCAGACCTAGAAAATATAGTGTTGCTCCACTGACTACAGCAGAGCCAAAAACTAAATTTAGCCTGACCAGGGCAGGGTGCTTCAAGTATAATCGCTCCAAAAACTCTCACTCTTTCATTAAAAAGTTGTCCTTAAGCCCCAATTTGTGATGTTGCTAGGCTAAGGTGATGTTATCAATCTTCTGCAGGAGTGAGAAAGCATTTTCTCAGTCTTCTTTTACCTAGTGCTCAAGCTTATAAGCAAATTACAAGATGAGAGGCTGCAGCAAGGGCTGATCTGCTTCAGATATTTGCGAACACAGCCAAGAACTGAACTGCACACCAAGATTTTACATGACCATGTCATCTATAAAGTGGCATCTCAGACCAAGTAATAGAAGGTAACTCTGGATGATGCCTGAACAAAAATAACTCTGAAACGTCTAGAGATAAAAGTAGATGAAGGCATTTCTAGGTGGTGTACTGTGATCTCTGGAACCTATCAATGTAACCTGATAGTGATACACTGACGCTTTAATAACCATGCATGCACTTAGCATGTAAACATATTTTCTGTTCTCCTCATGTCAGCTCCATCCTCTGACTTCACTCAAAACAACCCCTTCAGAGCTAATAAAACTAAGTTCAACCACCCTTTTTCTGTTTCACTCGGGAACACCCCACCTTCCTTTTTCTGCCTCGCTTTAAATGCAGATCACCTGCTGCTACAAGCTTTGCCATCTCCAAGTCTCTCGGAGACTCAGGCCCTGGAGACAAAGGAAGAGGCACTAGTCAGTGCTGTTTCAAAACAGGGCCTGTGTTCCATATCTTTTTCAGGTAAGGCACTCTTTAGCAAGACGCTAGAAGAAGCAATGTAGAAACATGTTCTTATAGGCAAAGCACTAAGTTTGTTAGATCTACTTGGAGAGGAACCCAAGAATTATTCCTCAGCAAAAGAAAGTTCCTCGCAGTCTGCAAAAGAAACTTGCCACAACTGCGTGCGTTCCCACATAGACGAGTGTGTTTATGGAAGATACTGACGGAAGTACCAGGCCTGTAAAATGATACACACGCACCTCTGTTCTGGGTAGCGCCCTGACAGATACCCTTGCCTCTTAGGTTAGGACAAACCCTTGTCTCAAGATACTCAGACTTAAAAAGATTAAATTTGATGGCCAGTTGAGCAGTCCCAGGCTCTCTTTTCGAGTGATTAGCATGTTATTGAAGTCATGCAAGCCTTCCACTCGCACCTCCTATCACAGAGTCTGAAAGAAGTTTTTTGATTTCATTAGAGGGAAGGGTTTTAAACTTTGAACCCTGGACATTGGTAATGTTACTGAACTTTTTGCAGTAAGGCTTGGATTTAGGACTGACTTTCCACACATTGAAAAAGTGGCTTTCAGTTTTATCGGCTTTGATGTGAGTCCAGTGTTTATCAAATTAGTTGGAAGCTCATAAAGGAGTCGTGAAGATTCGCCCTACAGTCAAGGAACGGCTTTTTATTGATTAAAAGTTCTGTATTTCTGTTTTGGCATCAACATTTTTTGTGTAGACTTTCCTTATTTTTTTCCATCCCTTAGGCCAGTTTGCATTCTAAGTACAGTATTTACCACTGGTATAAATAATCAATAAACAGTGCTGCGCTATAAATCAAAATCAATCAATAATGATGCAATTGATGTTACATCGTGGCCATCTTGAGACCTATTGTGTCTGAAATGTGTTTTCAACTTGCACAGCTTACAGTGCCATCTTTGTGAGTTTTATACCTTACTTTTTTTATATGTAATTAAACATTTTGAACAGAGAGCACTAGATTCTGCTCTCCTTCTTTTGCATATTCAACATATTTGGTGAGATGATCAGGTTTTTTTTTATAGGCGATTTGAAGGAGGAATGTGATTACCAGCACCACGCCAGCCTTCTCTATTATCCCCAGAGGGGAACACTGCTGATTTTATTCAGATGTGAGGTGAGCAGCCTGTGAGACTGGTGGAGTTAAGCACAAGCACTTTGGATTTTTGCACCATTGATATATTGATTTTTTTAATTCACTTCAATCAGTCACAGATTCTATATACAGTATCTCACAAAAGTGAGTACATTTTTGTAAATATTTTATTATAACTTTTCATGTGACAACACTGAAGAAATGACACTTTGCTACAATGTAAAGTAGTGAGTGTACAGCTTGTATAACAGTGTAAATTTGCTGTCCCCTCAAAATAACTCAACACACAGCCATTAATGTCTAAACCTCAGGCAACAAAAGTGAGTACACCCCTAAGTGAAAATGTCCAAATTGGGCCCAATTAGCTATTATCCCTCCCCAGTGTCATGTGACTCGTTAGTGTTACAAGGTCTCAGGTGTGAATGGGGAGCGGGTGTGTTAAATTTGGTGTTATCGCTCTCACTCTCTCACTGGTCACTGGAAGTTCAACATGGCACCTCATGTCAACGAACTCTGAGGATCTGAAAAAAGAAATATTGCTCTACATAAAGATGGCCTAGGCTATAAGAAGATTGCCAAGACCCTGAATCTGAGCTGCAGCACGGTGACCAAGACCATACAGCGGTTTAACAGGAAAGGTTGCACTCAGAACAGGCCTCTCCATGGTCGACCAGAGAAGTTGAGTACACGTGCTCAGCGTCATATCCAGAGGTTGTCTTCGGGAAATAGACCTACTGTATGAGTGCTGCCAGCATTGCTGCAGAGGTTGAAGGGGTGGGGGGTCAGCCTGTCAGTGCTCAGACCAAACGCTGCACACTGCATCAAATTGGTCTGCATGGCTGTCGTCCCAGAAGGAAGAAGCCTCTTCTAAAGATGATGCACAAGAAAGCCCACAAGCAGTTTGCAGACATCCCAACCTGCAGAAACTCATTTCAGGGAGGTGGCGCTTTGCACCCGCAAACGCCCAGCCCCCCCCCCCCCCCGCGGCAAAATATTTTTTAAATCACTTTCTCAGTATTTTTTTACAGTGCTTCTGGGGCAGGGGATGGGGGGGGGGGGGGGGGTGGTATGTGGCAGTGGACAATGTCAGTAGTTTTTTTATTTTTAACAATTGATTTTTTTACAATTTAATTTGTTTTTAATTTTTTTTTACAATGCTTTTTGGGGGGAGGGGGTTGGGGCAGTGGACAGTGTTGGTAGGGCAGGGGAGAGTGGTGTCAGTAGCTTATTTTATTTTTTTACACTTTTTCATTTTTCATAATTTTTTTACAATATTTTTTTTTATATTTTTTGGGGGCTTTGGTGAGATGTCAGGGGTCTAAACAGAACCCTGACATCTCCCCTTTGAGACAGACAAAGGGATTGAGGACACATTCCCTAGTCCCTTTCTCAGCACCAAAGATGAATGAACAGGAGACAGAGGCTCCTGTCCATTCATAAACTGAGCAGAGTATTCAGTAGCAGTTTACTCTGCTCAGTAATCACAGGACACAGGAGTGATCTCGCTCACTGTGTCCTATTACTAGTTCCCCCCACAGCTGGCGGGAGAGGAGAGGAGCCGGCTGCGGGGAACGAGGGGGGGGGGGGCGGTAGAGAACAGAGGGGGGCGGAGGAGAACAGGGGGGGGCAGAGAAGGATATGGAGGCACAGAATTTCCACTTACACTATAAGGGGGAGCTCTGTGGACTCTAATGTAAAGGGGAACCCTGATTTAAGGGGGGTTCTGATGTAAGGGGTGTTCTGGGAACTTTGATTTAAGGGGGAATGCTGTGGACTCTGGTGTAAAGGGGGTCTCTGCTCACCAAAGCCTGCCCCACCTCCTCCCCTCCCTTATCAAAGTCCACAGAGCACCCTTTAAAATCATTTTATACACTGGGAGGCAGGAGAGAGGGTGAGCTTACTCACACCAGGATGGAGGCTGAGGCGAAGACTGTCTGCAGCTTTTCTTTTCTGGGTTCAAACATGCCTGGGAAGTGTGAGTGGGGCAGACCCAGGAGGATCTGATGAGACCTATCTCTTCTCGCATCCATGCAGAGAGAGGAGGGGATGTCAGCGCTGGCGTGCTCTGAGGCTGAGCTGTGTGTGAGAGACACACAGCTCAGCCCTGCAGCCATCTACCTCGGAGGAGACACAGGTCATGGGCGCACAGCGGGAGGTGAGCGGCAGCCGTGACCTGTGTTAAACCTGTCCAGGCAGCGGTCACCGCTTACCTCCCAGCTCCCGATGTTCGTCCCTGGGCTGGAACCATATTCCTACCGCTCTGCTGCAGCTCTTCAAACACAGCATTTGGAAGCGGTGGCTGGTGGCTATGCATAGTGTCACTGGCCCCTCATTACCCAGCCATGAGTGCAGCCTTTTCACCAAGCATCAGAGCGGCCTGAGGGGGAGATTACCACCCTGCCCCCCGGCCTAGCCCACCCCTGCCCCTCCTCCCGGCTCTGTCCTCCTGTCACTCAGCCATAGACAGAGCAGCCCGAGCGGCCATACTCCATTCAGTCGCTCGGGCTGCTCTGTCTGTGACTGAGTGACAGGATCAGCCGGGAGATCACCCAGCGCTCGCGGGTGTCCGGGGGCCGCACCCGAATGCGGGAGAGTTGAGATGGTTGAGTTTGTTGTAGAGAAGCAGACCAAAGACATGGATTACTGGAACCATGTCCTGTCGTCTGATGAGAACAAGATAAACTTATTTGGTTCAGATGGTGTCAAGTGTGTGGCGGCAACCAGGTGAGGAGTACAAAGACAAGTGTGTCTTGCCTAAATTCAAGCATGGTGGTGGGAGTGTCATGGTCTGGGGCTGCATGGGTGCTGCCGGCACTGGGGAGCTACAGTTCATTGAGGGAACCATGAATGGCAACATGTACTGTGACATACTGAAGCAGAGCATGATCCCCATCTTCGGAGACTGGGCCGCAGGGCAATATTCTAACTCAATAAGGACCCCAAACACACCTCCACTGCCTTGATAAAGAAGGGTAAAGGTGATGGACTGACCAAGCATGTCTCCAAACCTAAACCCTAACATCCACCAGCTCCGTGATGTCGTCATGGAGGAGTGGAAGAGAACTCAAGTGGCAACCTGTGAAGCTCTGGTGAACTCCATGCCCAAAAGGGTTAAGGCAGTGCTGGAAAGTAATGGTGGCCGCACAACATATTGACACTTTGGGCCCAATTTGGACATTTTCACTTAGGGGTGTACTCACTTTTGTTGCCAGCGGTTTAGACATTAATGGCTGTGTGTTGAGTTAGCTGTGCACTACTTTACATTGTAGCAAAGTGTCGTTTCTCTAGTGTTGTTACATGAAAAGATATAATAAAATATTTACAAAAAATATGAGGGTTGTACTCACTTTTGTGAGATACTGTATGAACTTTCAGCAATATATGTTTATTGGTTACCATTTTTAGTTACACTTGCATCAATTATTGATTGTTTTTGATTTATAGCGCAGCACTGTTTATTGATTATTTGCACCTTTTAAGTGAAGTGAGAACACTTGTTAGTGATAGCAGCTATTATTAACTATTTAAATTTTTTTACTCTACTTTATTTCACAAGATTGCGCAGATTGTTATTCACTTTATACCACTGGTATGGTGACATGAGGAGGCCATGAATATGAAAAATTGTTGCCTTTCGTTTACTGTAAATTTCCTTTAACCACTTCCCGCCCCCGGCCCATAGCAGATGACGGCCGGGGGGTGCTTCAGTTATCCTGACTGGGCATCATATGACGTCCAGCAGGATAACATGGCGCCGCGCGCCCACGGGGGGCGCGCAACGCGGCGATCGGTGGAGCTGTGTGTCAGCCTGACACACCGCTACATCGATCTTGGTAAAGAGCCTCCGGCGGAGGGGGGTTTTGACAGGGGGGTCTGCGCTGATTGTTTATCAGCACAGCCCCCCCTCAGATCACCACACTGGACCACCAGGGATCGCCACTAGGACCACCAGGGAAGGGGCAACATGTGGATGGCCAGGTATGTACCCCATGGCCATCCACATGTGCCCAATGTGCCCAATCTGTGCCAATCAGTGCCCACAAATGGGCACTGATTGGCACCATTATGTTTCAGATCTGCCCAGCAATGCCACCAATAAGTTTTATCAGTGCCACCAATCAGTGTGTTCAGTGCCACCTGTCAGTGCCCATCTGTGCCCATCAGTGCCCACCTATCAGTGCCCATCAGTGTCACTCATCAGTGCCACCCATAAGTACCCATCAGTGCCACCCATATGTACCAATCAATGCCACCTACGAGTGCCCATCAGTGCCGCCTATGAGTGGCCATCGGTGCCACCTATGAGTGTCCATCAGTGCCGCATACCAGTGCCACCTATCAGTGCCCATTAGTGCCACCTATCAGTGCCCATCAGTGCCGCCTATCAGTGCCCGTCAGTGCCACCTCATCAGTGCCACCTCATTGGTGCCACCTCATCAGTGCCCATCAGTGCCGCCGTATCAGTGCCCGTCAGTGCAGCCATATCAGTGCCCATTATTGAAGAAGAAAACGTACTTATTTACAAAAAATTTTAACAGAAACAAAGAAAAACATGTTTTTTTTTTAATTTTCTGTCTTTTTTTATGTGTTGCGCAAAAAATAAAAACCGCAGAGGTGATCAAATACCACCAAAAGAAAGCTCTATTTGTGGGAACAAAATGATAAAAAAATTGTTTGGGTACAGTGTAGCATGACCGCGCAATTTGTAATTCAAATTGCGACAGCGCTGAAAGCTGAAAATTGGCCTGGGCGGGAAGGTGTCTAAGTGCCTGGTATTGAAGTGGTTAATGGCCTCTCCTCATGTCAGCACAATATCACTCTCTGAGTGTCCTATTGCAAGCCCAGGAGCACAAAGTGGGGTGGGGTGGAAACTTACCTTTTATTAATTCTGAAAGGTTTGTCCTGAGTGCGGTCAGAGATGGAAACTGACCCTCTGCTGGGTCCACGCGATTGGCTGCCTGACCTGAGCACTGACACATGGATGAAGGCAACATGCTTTCCCATACCCGGGAAACACCAGGTGGGGGCCAATGACAAGGTATCAGTGGGTTGGGGGTCCTTTGCCCTGAATGAACAAAGTGACAGTGTCCACTGACAGTTATTTACTTAACTTTTATTAACTCTGAAAGGTTTGTCCCCGAGTGTCCTATTGCAAGCCCACATAGGAATGGGCAAGTAGAGTGGGTAAACTTACCTTTTATTAAATCTGAAAGGATTGTCCCCAAGTGACCTATTGCAAGCCCACATAGGAATAGGCAATTGGGGTGGGTAAACTTACCTTTTGCTTAATTCTGAAAGGTTTGTCCTGAGTGGGGTCAGAGATCAGAGCTAACCCATTGGTATACTGACATGAGCATAGGCCGGGAAGGGAAAACGATGATGAGTATATGGCAACAATTTTCTGTAATCTAATGCTAGGTCCACTTTACAGGTCAGACAAGCCACAGGTTCACTTAAAATCCTCCTCCAATTTCAGGGAAAGTTCCCATATAATCAAGCTTCTATGAAATGCTTGTCAGGCCCTGCACTCTTTATTTATGAAAATTAGATTTGGAAAAGTGCCTATGCAGCTTTTATGCAAAAATACATATATATGCAGCAGTCATGTGCATAGGATTAGCAGTTAATCTGTGCAAACTCTATGCAGATGAATGTAAATCACATTTTATCCTGGGGGATTAAGGCTGTTTTAACTTTATGGAATGTTTCAGAAAGACGAGTCTGGTAAAAATTAAAAGTTGGGGGCCGTGAAACGAATGAGTTTGTTAAAAATTCACATTGTGTGAAGAAAATGAGATAAGATGGAATTTTATGTCCCTGGTTAATTTGGAAGTCGCAGAACAAAGGGGGCTTTATGTCTTGGAGGAAATTGGTGGGCGCCTTTTATTTTCATATAAAAAATGTATTTTTGGTTCTGGAAATGGAATCACTTATTCAGCACCACCCACAATGCTGAGATAAGAGGGACACCTCTAAGGCAAACTGTTTAGATGAAAGACACGTTCTTTTCACTCTTTCTTATTCTTCCATCTTTCTATATGGAACACACTAATAAAGACACATCAAAGGGTCTTGTTGCAGGTTATACAGTGCCTTGCAAAAGTATTCTCCCCCCTTGGCTTTTTACCTATTTTGTTACATTACAGCCTTTAGTTCAATGTTTTTTTAATCGGAATTATATGTGATGGATCAGAGCACAATAGTCTAACCTGGTGAATTAAAATTAGAAAAATATATACATAAAACTATTTTTCAGAAATAAAAAACTGATAATTGGCATTTGCGTATGTATTCACCCCCTTTGTTATGAAGCTCATAAAAAGCTCTGGTGCAACAAATTACCTTCAGAAGTCACATAATTAGTGAAATGATGTCCACCTGTGTGCAATCTAAGTGTCACATGATCTGTCATTACATATACACATCTTTCTGAAAGGCCCCAGAGGCTGCAACACCTAAGCAAGAGGCACCACTAACCAAACACTGCCATGAAGACCAAGGAACTCTCCAAACAAGTAAGGGACAATGTTGTTGAGAAGTAGTTAGGGTTGGGTTATAAAAAAATATCCAAATCTTTGATGATCCCTAGGAGCACCATCAAATCTATCATAACCAAATGGAAAGAACATGGCACAACAGCAAACCTGCCAAGAGACGGCCACACACCAAAACTCACAATAAGCCGTACGCTCCAAAGAGTTGGGCTTTATGGCAGAGTGGCCAGAAGAAAGCCATTACTTTCAGCAAAAAACAAAATGGCACGTTTTGAGTTTGCGAAAGGGCATATGGGAGACTCCCAAAATCTATGGAGGAAGGTGCTCTGGTCTGATGAGACTAAAATTGAACTTTTTCGCCATCAAAGAAAACGCTATGTCTGGCACAAACCCAACACATCACCCAAAGAACACCATCCCCACAGTGAAATATGGTGGTGGCAGCATCATGCTGTGGGGATGTTTTTCAGCAGTCGGTACTGGGAAACTGGTCAGAGTTGAGGGAAAGATGGATGGTGCTAAATACAGGGATATTCTTGAGGAAAACCTGTACCACTCTGTGTGTGATTTGAGGCTAGGACGGAGGTTCACCTACCAGCAGGACGATGAACCCAAACACACTGCTAAAGCAACACTTGAGTGATTTAAGGGGAAACACGTAAATGTGTTGGAATGGCCTAGTCAAAGCCCAGACCTCAATTCAATAGAAAATCTGTGGTCAGACTTAAAGATTGCTGTTCACAACCGCAAACCATCCAAATTGAAGGAGCTGGAGCAGTTTTGCAAGGAGGAATGGACAAAAATCCCAGTGGTAAGATGTGGCAAGCTCATAGAGACTTATCCAAAGTGACTTGGAGCTGTGATAGCCACAAAAGGTGGCTCTACAAAGTATTGACTTTAGGGGGGTGAATAGTTATGCACATTGACTTTTTCTGTTATTTTGTCCTATTTGTTGTTTGCTGCACAATAAAATAAAATAAATCTTCAAAGTTGTGGGCATGTTCTGTAAATTAAATGAGGCAAATCCTCAAACAGTCCATGTTAATTCCAGGTTGTGAGACAAAAAAACTCGAAAAATGCCAACGGGGTGAATAATTTTGCAAAGCACTGTAGATGTCCGAATTACAGGTGAAGTATAAGCACATATACAAACCTTTCTTTCGAGGTTCTTCTGGCCAGTCTGATGATGTCACTGTCTTTCGTCTTCTTTGGAGGCAGCAATGGGTGGTCGTTACTGCTGCACTGTATGGCATATATACTGGGCTTTTTTTTTTCAGAGAATAGGTGCAGGTACTCCCCTTCAGGCTACTTTCACACTAGGGCTGGGGGGCGTTAGCGGTAAAGCGCCGCTAGTTTTAGCGGGGCTTTACCGCTTTTTGGCCACTATCTGGGCACTTTTAACCCCCGCTAGCGGCCAAATAAAGGGTTAAAAGCACCCGCAAAATGCAGATTTCAATGGCGGGGCAGTGTAGGAACAGTGTATACACCACTCCCGCACCGCCCCAGAGATGCTGCTTGCAGGACTTTTTTCCTGTCCTGCAAGGGCACCACCCCAGTGTAAAAGCACCCAGGCTTTCCACGCTTTTCAGGCGCTATTTTTAGAGCAAAAATGCCTGAAAAGCACCCCAATGTGAAAGGGGTCTCAGAGTACCCATCTCCGAACACTGTCCCTTGGTACCACACCTTACCCTCCTCCCAGTATCTCTTCTTTTAGAGAATAGAGAACCAAGTATCATTTTGTGGTGCTAAGTAGTTTGTATGGAATTTGACAGGTCCCCTTCCCCACAGGTCCCCTTCCCCACTTCCGGAGACGGGCCACTACCCGATCCCCCGGAAGTTCAGCCCCCCTCCTCCTTCCCCTGCCGCCAATTAGAAAGCACAGCGCGCTTTCGCGCACATGCAGTAGGGAACCAGGAGTGAAGCCAAAAGTGTTCTCTGCCTGGTTCCCTTATCAGGAATGGCAGCGGCAGCACCCGGGAATCGATCCAAAGATCAGCTGGGGTGCCGACATTGCAGGCTCCCTGGACAGGAAAGTGTACATATATTAAAAATCAGCAGCTACGGTATATGTAGCTGCTGGCTTTTATTTTTTTTTTTCACCCAGGCTGGACCTCCTCTTTGAGAAGATACTGTCTCCATTCAGGGCATATGAACAGTGTCTTTGCAAAGGGGCTCCCAAACCCATTGATGCCTACTGTACCTTGCCTGGACGCCCCCATCGCTCTTTCCACTGTCATAGCTGGCATCAACATTTTTGGGTTTCAGCTAGTGTTAGCAGGAAAGGTGACGTCATTCATTCTGCTGGGGGTTTCGCAATTGGTTGCTTGACCCCAAGTCACATTGACTGAGTTCACATGCTTTGCCATACCAGGAATCAACAGGTGGGGTACAAAAGCAAGGTATCAGTGGGTAAGGGGCACTTTGAACTGTCACTGCATACAAATACAGAGAGTGCATTCTTCAGGGAAAAACGCTTTCAAATTGTGTTCAGTGCCTGATGTTGTGTAGCATGGAAGTTGAATGTTTCAGGGTAAATTGGAGCTATGGGGTCTTGCTTGACTCTTAAAGGAGACTTTAAACATAAAGAATGTGAAAAGCTCCAGCAAGCACTAAATGTATGTAATGGCAATGAGTGCTGGCTCGTGCTTCATAGTCTATTAATGCTGGCTGCAGGGGATCTGTTGTTGCTGGAGGGGATCTGTTTTTGCCGGGGATGAGGGGATTTTGTTGCTGGGGCGGTCTGTTTTTGCTGCTGGGGGATCTTTCGGGGGGGGGGGGGGTAGCGGTGGGAGGGGGGTGGTGGCTGGGGGTCTTCATTGTCTATCATTGCTGGGGAGGTCTATTGTTGCTGATGGGGGATCTATTGTTGCTGGAGGGGGGTCTTATGTTGCTGAGGGGTCAGTTGTTGCTGCAGGTGATCTATTGTTGTTGTTGTTGTTCAGTCGTTTAGTCGTGTCCGAACCCTTTGTGACCTCGTGGACCATAGTGCGCCAGGGTTTTCTGTCCAACACTGCCTCCCAAAGCTTGCTTAACTTCATGTTTGTTGTTACAATGATGCTGTCCATCCATCTTGTTTTCTTTTGTCCTCTTCTACTTTTTCCTTCCATGTTTCCCAGCATCAGGGTCTTTTCCAATGAGTCCTCTCGTTGCATTAGGTGGCCAAATTATTCGAGTTTAAGCTTCAGGATCTCTCCTTCCAGTGAATATTCAGGGTTGATTTCCTTCAAGATTGACGGGTTTGACCCTCTTGCTGTCCAAGGGGTTTTCAAGAGTCTTCTCCAACACAAGTTTTCTTTAAAGCTGCTGTTCAAACAACAGCGACATTTGACCCAAAGCAGCATAAAACAATCCAATAGAGGTCAAAATGTGCATCTATTGATTCATTTGTACCCAGTTCAGATCCTCCTAAAGATCCTCCTAAATATGCACTAACTTTAAACCAAATACATTTGTTAAACTGATTTTTTTCTCTCCTTTAAAGGTAAGTCTCCATGCCACTGCTAGCAAGATTGTGAATTATAATTACATTAAATCAGGGCAATGTTCTACATTTACACTTTTGATTAACGGTCACACGAAGAATTATAGACCATTAGATAAATGGCCTTATACATGAATTTTAAAATCTGATGTCATGATGAATCACTGAACCACTTGCAAAAAAAATGGTCAAAGTAAATTTATTACAAGGAGCCAAAGCAGTTGTAATTTATTCCTATTGGCTCATTAGCTGTACAGTATATCACGTTTTAGTGTTCAAACCGAGGAAGAAAAAAGTCAGTAGATTGCGGTATTGCGTCATGGATCTTGTACTGCTTGATGTGGTCAAAACTTTATATGGCTTATAATGAAATTGATTAAAAAAAAAAAAAAACTGGTCAATCTTTATAACAGATGAAAGCGGAAAAAAAAGCCGAATTTCATCATGCTATAACAATTATTATTTTCCACAACTCCCATTATGTTAATTGAGCTTAAAAAGGTGTGTGGGTGGATGAGGAGCACGGTGAAGGAAGGTTTCAAGGTCTTTGATTAGGTTATCAATCCTGAGATTATTGCTAAAAGTCTACACAAGTACAACAACCAATGCGTTACGGGGTCCCCCCCCCCCTTCCTTCTTCAGGGTTAGAAACTCTCAAATAGTGTTCAGTGTGTGATGTTATGTAGAGCGGAAGTTGAATGCCTCAGGGTGAATCTGTGGGCTTTTGCTTTACTCTTAATGGAGAACTTCATGATCGTTCGGCGATCCAAGGAGCAATTGAGGAAACGATGGTCAGACCTCAAATTAAGGGAGCACGATCAGTACAGAAAGATCGGGAAACTGCTTCTAAAAAGTAAGTACTTGTCGTGTGTTCCTATGATTATTATTATTATTACTTGCATGTGCTTTTCTTTACTGTTATACAGTTTAAAATGGCAACTTTCATGTTCATGGGCACAGTAATCGGTCGTAGGAAACATCGTTCATTCGCCCACTTATAAGATGTTTTTGGCAGATACAGGTTAACTACATTTGTTCAGGCCTATTTGTATTAAAATAAGTTTGTTGTCTAGATGGGTTTGTAACTAGAATGAAATGCAAACTTGATTCAGTGTAAGGAGAGGACACTCAGCAGCTGTTTACACATCTGGACGCAGGAACACTAGTGTGGGACACCAGAATCAAACGTTTTAGGGTGTCCCACACAGGTGCTCCAGTGGATACTAGGGGTCTCTACATGTGTGATACTTTAACAAAAAAGGTTAGTATTCCAGCTTTAGAAAGGAAATAAAATGTTCTTCAGCTTGGAACTCTGCCAAAACAGACAATTGTACGACACTTCCAAGCAATGTTTCATATTCCTATTTCTGCCCTCAAATATCTGTGTGCTAAGTATACCGATTTTTTATTCTAATAGGGGAGAAAAGACTCGGGACATCTGAGGTCACCAGGGACCCCCCACCTCCTAAAGAAGGGGAAATCCCAAAACCACAAGCAGAGGATGTGGAGGGAGACGTTTATGAAGTGGGCAAAATTGTCACCACAACAGGTGAGACCACAGCTTGAGGTAATTGATGGATGCCTGCATATTTAACACGGTGTGTTTTTTCTTTTAGGTGATGTTGGATGTTGTGGAAGAAGAATCTCATTTCACAAGTGAAAGTGCCCAGATCCTCATTGGGGAGAGAATGGGGTGCAATCGTGATTTAGAAAATATAAAGGAAAACATCAATGATGTTCAACAAAAAATGAAGAACATCATTGATGTTTTAGGCAGAATATAAAACAAACAAAACTTGTACCGTTTTCTTGTGTATTTTTGTTTTTAAAAAAAAGATTTACATTTTTTTAAAAGCCAAATTTTGAAGATGCACACAGTGTCTCAACATGTGCCATCACGGGATATCAATGTACGCGCTTTGTGGGTGCAACCCCTTCCACGCAACTCAATTAGGTGAGAGGAAGGGGTTGCATCCCCAAAACATGTCCATTGATCCCCCATGATGGGAGCTAGCACATGTTGACATTAAGCATGAGATCAGGAGGGAAATCCCCAGTTAGAATCCCAATTTGTGTGCATCTTCAAAATTTGGCTTTTACAGGGGTGGCGTCACCCCATCTGATGAAGGCAATATCAACACAGTTTGGACATACTAATGTCTGATATTGCCTTCAATTTATCAAAGTTGAACTTTGTAAGTTCCTGAGTTGTGTATGTTATGCTTTGAAACATGCCTGTTTAACCAAAAAAGGATCTTTACAATGTGAAATTTAAAAAAAAATATACACCAAAGATGTTGGTTTGTTCAAAAACCCTTTTCTAACGCACATGTGAATGTGCTTTGAGTAAAATGTTTTCTACTCAACAATGTGTGGCTTCTTCTTGCAATGCTCAATAGCAATTTTTGTAGTACCGGTAAGTTGGTTTTTACAGTGACAATGGGGGTTATTTATTAAAGGCAAATCCACTTTGCACTACAAGTGCAGTTTCAGTGCAGTTTCAAGTGCACTTGGAGTGCAAAGTTGATTTTCGTTTAGTAAATAACACCCACAGTGCTTTCTAATTTGCCACAATCACGCCATTTTCACGACTCCACAAAATTAATTCATGGTGCTGAAAATTATGAATATTTTTCTCAGTAATGCATTACCAACAAAAACAAGGTGTGTGTAGCAGACCCACAACATAATAATAGTTCGCTGAAGAAGAGATTGTCACCTCATGTATCAAATAAATTAACAAACAAAAAATGTCCATCGCTCTGAATGTCACAAAGACAATAGCAGCAGTCCAGAGTGAAAATTAAATAAAGAGTTTTAATAGATCCAGATTGTAAAGGAATTAGTGAATAATGCTGCTATTGTCATTGTGACATTCAGAGCGCTGGACATTTTTTGTTTGTTTTTTTGCTACTAATCTGTATCCACCAGTCACGATTGGTCTAGCTGCACTGGTTCCCTTCTTGTTCCCCCCCTCCCTCCCCCTCCCCCTCTCCTCTCCTCCCCCTCCCCTCTCCTGAGTTCCAGTGATGTAATTTTATGTAATTTTATACAATACATGTTATGTACCACAGGATATGCTGATCATACTATATGTCATTCATCATATGCCCTAAGTGACCCCCAGGTTGTACACTCATTGGCGCTGGGTTATTATTGTTGCTGTATCAAATAAATTACATTTGCACTATTGAAGAAAATGTCCAAAAAGAAAAGCCCATTGGAGAGCCTAGGAGACAGCTAAAAGAAACACAGGCAGTAAATAAAAGGTAATCTTATTTCAGTTTAAGTTCAAAAATTTTGATAAAATGTATCTTAAACAATTTCTGGCATATCAATGCATAACTCGACATAACTCGACATACTTCTGTCTTACTTTGCGGGCGCTTTGGGGGGGCAAGCCAGGATGGCCAGCTTCAAGCGCCGTCAGGGTTTCTTGTTGAAGTCCGGCCTCAGGCCCAACTGAGGCAACATAGTTAATTGAATTTCTCCTTAAAGAGTTGTGTAGAATGCAGCATGAAAGGATTATATGGTTAGGTTTATATTCCGCCATGTTGATTGGCGTAAGGAATAGGCGGAACCGGCTGGCCATTATCCCGGAAGCGTTCTCCACCACTCTTCTGGCTCTGGCCAGACGGTAGTTATAAACCCTCTGGTCCAGGGTGAGGGTCCTCATGGCTTCAGAAAGGCCAGAGCTGAAAATCAGAAACGAGTGGACAAGAACACACTGTGAAATAAAAAAAGTAATATAAATATGAACCCACAAGCACAAACTGAAGAGCAGTAACGATCGTAAAAGCAGGAGGCTGAAAAGCGTGAATCGTCTGTCACCAAACTTCTACTAACACGAGATTAGCGGAAGGAGCCCAAACTGTGGCTCACTTGGTATTGAACTTCCTCTTTCTAGTGCCGTCGTACGTGTTGTACGTCACTGCGTTCTTGACGTTCGGAAATTCCGGCAACTTTGTGTGACCATGTGTATGCAAGACAAGTTTTACCAACATCCGTTGGAAAAAAAAACATGGATTTTGTTGTCGGAATGTGCGATCGTGTGTACACAGCAAATAAGAACAAAATTTTAGGAATCTGAGTTGGCGCCAATATAAAACTGGGGAATAATCTTTTTAATGAGGGCATCTGTTCCTGAGGCAACTAGCTCCCTTATTTTTGTGATAATGTCCTCTCAATTTCCACTCATGTGAATATTTACCAACATTATGGTCGTGGAACCTGGGACACTGCTAACCTCCACCCATGGTGCACATTTCACTGGCCTAATTTTAGGGCGGGCGCACTTTGTGGGTTGTCCTGCCAGACCCAGGTGAGCATGACCAAATCACACCCAGTTTATGGGTTAATCCTGTCCAGACCATGCCTCTTAATTAAAGTTCTAGGTGGGGGCCAACACATTTTGGGTTCACCATAGTAACAATCTATATATATATATATATATATATACATATATATATATATATATATATATATATATATATATATATATATATATATTTATACAGTACAGTACAAGCTTTTTTCTTATTGGCATTTGATCATTTGTCCATATTAGTGGATTTCTCCTCCCTTGAAGAAGAACGACATATATATTCTTCATATTTCTGTGAATATAATGATGGCAATGTCATCTTCATTTCTTTACCTCAAATTCTTTTACCTAATTTGTCTACAAGAAATAAAGAGTATTGATCTGATATAGTTTAATTGTATTGTGGGCTGGCAACACACAGTATCTCGGGGACTGAGTGGTATCAGCCCTGCTCAGTGTCCTTTGCTAAACTACCCACCCACTCTCAGATCTCCGAAACATAAAGGCTGATCGTTCTGTACACCAAGATAAAAACTAATGGGGAGAATAGACATGTGCAGAGGACATTGGGCAGTCTGGATTTTTAACAAGACCTACAGATTTTTCTGCAGTTATCAAACAAGTATAACCAAATGGTTCCTATGGTGTATTACATTATGAAAAGGGACAAAATAAGAAAAGTTCTTTGTTAGGGTCTACATACACTGTAACTAAAAAGGTAAAGCGGTGGTGGTGATTTGGCAAGGGGGGTCCTGGAATTGTAAAAGCTGGAGCTATTTCAACTGAAAAGGGACAAAAAATAAGAAAAGTTCTTTGTTAGGTTCTACATACACCTTAACTCTATCATTTGTAATGCTCCCAACAGTCAAGAGTCCCTTTTCACTATGGCTCAAAGGGACATTGAAGACTTGTAAAAGGTATTTTTTTTTTTATTATTCTCAACAATTTCTGTAACTAAAGTGGTAAAGCGGTGGTGGTGGTGATTTGGCAAGGCGGGTCCTAGAGTTGTAAAAGCTGGAGCTATTGGTATTAAAAGATAACTATTATGTTGTTATCTTGTAAATGGGTAATGAGCCAAAAAAATTCTGGATACATTTAGAAGGGGTCTGTTCCCGCATTACAATGTGATTGTGTAATCTATGAACAATTTCCTCAGTTATGTATTGGAACAGACTCTAAACAATGCATTCAATTCTTATTTAATCAGGTATGTCCTTGCATCCCATGATGCAGCTGTTTGCACAATAGACTGTAGCATGTGTAGCTAGCTTTACACATATGTAATTGCTATGCCTGCGTGTGATAGGCTTACTTGTCAGGCACATTTTTTAACTTTTAATTTTTTCGAGAACTTTCTCATTCTGCAGTCCTTGAGAATTAACCATGCTGCAATGCATTAAGAAATGTAATGTTCTGTCTGGTTTCACAAGGTTCGCTATAATCTAGGTTAGTAAATTGGGATTTAATGAGAAAAGGAACACAATTAAAATCTCTGGAAGCTTACAAAGCTGTAACATATTTCCCGAGCAGAACAAATTAAGAAACACGTTTCCCCTGTCAGGCTGTAGCAATGAACAATTTATATTTTGGGATTTTGTTATAATTGTGCAGTAGTGGTGTTCTCTTCGATAGTGATTAATGCACCCAGGTGAAGACCTGTCCTGGATTGGGCTTGTCTGATACCTCCCAGATCTACTCATGTGTCACATAGGCCTCCAGCTTTTAATTACTTGGGGAAGATGAAGGAAGGGTAGGGTTCTCTGCCTTCTGTGATGTCATATCCAATTAGATGTAGCCAGTAATAGCCACATTCAAGCAGACTTTAAATGTGGAAGATGGTTCACCATTCATCCATGTCACTTCAGCAGTGATCGATCCACCCAAGTACAGACCCTTCCTGGATTGGGCTTGTCTAATACCTCCAAGATCTGCTCATGTGTCACATAGGCCTCCAGCTTTTAATTACTTGGAGAAGATGAAGGAAGGGTAGGGTTCTCTGCCTTCTGTGATGTCATATCCAATGACATCCCAGTAACAGCCGCATTCAAGTAGAATTTAAATGTGGAAGATGGTTCTGCTCATGTGTAACATCTATATTTTAACTACTTGGAGAAGATGAAGAAAGGGTAGGGTTCTCTGCCTTCTGTGATGTTATATCCAATGAGATGTAGACATTAATAGCCTCACTCAAGTAGACTTGAATTGTTGAAGGTGGTCTGGCATTCATCCATGTCACTTTAATAGTTATTGATCCAACCAAGTAGAGACCTGCCCTGGATTGGGTTTGTCTGATACTTCCAAGATCTGCTCATGTTTTACATAGGCCTCCAGCTTTTAATTACTTGGGGAAGATGAAGAAAGGGTAGGGTCCTCTTCCTTCCCTGATGTCCTTTCCAATGAGATGTAGCCAGGTATAGCCACATTCAAGTAGACTTTAAATGTGGAAGATGGTTCACCATTCATTCATGTCACTTCAGCAGTGATCGATCCACCCAAGTAGAGACTCTTCCTGAATTGGACTTGTCTGATACCTCCCAGATCTGCTCATGTGTCACATAGGCCTCCAGCTTTTAACACGTTTCCCTTGTCAGGCTGTAGCAATGAACAATTTATAGTTTGGGATTTTGTTATAATTGTGCAGTAGTGGTGTCCTCTTCGATAGTGATTAATGCACCCAGGTGAAGACCTGTCCTGGATTGGGCTTGTCTGATACCTCCCAGATTTACTCATGTGTCACATAGGCCTCCAGCTTTTAATTACTTGGAGAAGATGAAGGAAGGGTAAGGTTCTCTACCTTCTGTGATGTCATATCCAATGAGATGTAGCCAGTAATAGCCACATTCAAGCAGACTTTAAATGTGGAAGATGGTTCACCATTCATCCATGTCACTTCAGCAGTGATCGATCCACCCAAGTAGAGACCTGAACTGGGCTTGTCTGATACCTCCCAGATCTGCTCATGTGTCACATAGGCCTCCAGCTTTTAACACGTTTCCCTTGTCAGGCTGTAGCAGTGAACAATTTATATTTTGGGATTTTGTTATAATTGTGCAGTAGTGGTGTCCTCTTTGATGGTGATTAATCCACCCAGGTGAAGACCTGTCCTGGATTGGGCTTGTCTGATACCTCCTAGATCTACTTATTTGTCACATAGGCCTCCAGCTTTTAATTACTTGGAGAAGATGAAGGAAGGGTAGGGTTCTCTGCCTTCTGTGATGTCATATCCAATGAGATGTAGCCAGTAATAGCCTCACTCAAGTAGACTTGAATTGTTGAAGGTGGTCTGGCATTCATCCATGTCATTTCAATAGTGATTGATTCAACCAAGTAGAGACCTGTCCTGGATTGGGCTTGTCTGATACCTCCAAGATCTGCTCATGTCTCACATAGGCCTCCAGCTTTTAATTACTTGGGGAAGATGAAGAAAGGGTAGGGTCCTTCGCCTTCTGTGATGTCCTCCCCAATGGGATGTAGTCAGTAATAGCCACATTCAAGTGGACTTGAAATGTTGAAGATGGTTCACTATTCATCCATGTGGCTTCTTCATTTTAAATGAGTATCAGGAGTATATTCTAGCTGTTGTAGCCACTAAAACAGCAAGAAAAGAAATCTGATCCCGGATTATTCCCAAGCAAACAGATAAATACACAAATAAGGCTTAATTTTTACATGCTAAAGGATTTGTATTTCTATTTATCCAGTCCCAGGATTTACACAGCACAGTGCTAATTGGCAGATGAGGAGACCTGAACCTTCTCTGCTACAGTTTCACTTTCACTTATAGGTCTCTAAGTTATAGGACTGGACAATGAAAAGAGAAGCAGCATAACAATGAGATAATCTCTCTGTCACTACGCTCTCTCCTTCTATCAGCATGCTCCTTGCACCACAACAAACCTGATTGGCTGCCTGTGCTGCTTCTACCTCCCCTTCTCTGATCCCTACTGTACAGAGGCTGCAAAAGGCTGATTACATGGAAGATGTCAAATTATTTTGCTTGCATTTTCCAAACCAATCATTGCACAAAGGTAAGTGAACCAACTTAAAGAGCGAAGCTGGAGTTTAGTTTTACCACGAAGAAAAATGTTCAGATATTAGACACATCATTTCTTTCTTTAGCAAAGTGTTTCTTGACACTTTGCAGGCCAAGGGGATTTATAAAATAAAGCAGATGCCTCATCTTAAAGTAGAACTGTGGCCAGGCTACGGACATTTAAATATTATCATATTCTTAAAACGGATTAAATACACTTTAACCCTTTCGCTGCCACCAACGTACAAACTATGACTGGCTGCTGTAAGATTGAAGCGATCCGGTGGCTGCCCAGCTGCCTGATCACTTCCAAACACCCTTGGTAACTCAACCCCCCCCCCCATCTGCGCACCCAGGACCATCATGGGGGGTGCCACCAAGGAAAGGGGTAGGAGCAGAGCAGATCTCAGCTCTCCTCCCCTTCTACCTGCTGAACCAGAAGCGACATGAAAAATGTCACTTCCGTCAATGTCATTTTTTTTCTAACACCATAGAGAATAAAATGGCGTTTGTTGGAATACCTTCTGTCACACTGTATTTGTGCAGCGGTCTTACAAGCGCGCTTTTTTTAAAAAAAATACACTTTTTTGAATTAAAAAATAAGACAACAGTAAAGTTAGCACCATTTTTTTGTATATTGTGAAAGATAATGTTACGCCGAGTAAATTGATACCCAACATGTCACAATGTCAAAATTGCGCCCGCTCGTGGAATGGCGACAAACTTTTACCCTTAAAAATCTCCATAGGCGACGTTTAAAAAATTCTATACTTTGCATGTTTTGAGTTACAGAGGAGGTCTAGGGCTAGTATTATTGCTCTCGCTCTACCAATCACGGCGATACCTCACATGTGTGGTTTGAACATGGTTTTCATATGCGGCCGCTATTCATGTATGCGTTCGCTTCTGCACGCGAGCTTGGCGGGACGGGGTGCGTTTAAAAAAAAAAAAAAATTCTTATTTATTTTACCTTTTATTTTTTATTTTTACACTGTTCTTTAAAAAAAAAAATGTGTCACTTTTATTCCTATTACAAGGAATGTAAACATCCCTTGTAATTGAAAAAAAGCATGACACGACCTCTTAAATATGAGATCTGGGGTAAAAAAAAACTCAGATCTCATATTTACACTAAAATGCAATAAAAAAAATGGCCCTTTAAGAGCTATGTGACGTTTTGACGTCGCTTCCGTCCTGCAATGGTATGGAGACAGGTGGGGGGCCATCTTCTCCTCACTCGTCTCCATACCCAGCAAGGGATAACATCCGATTGCCTCCGCCGCTGCCGATGGCCCCGGTAAGTGGCGGAGGGCACTGGAGCACGGCGGGATTGGGGCCCCCTCTCCGCCGCCCATAAAAGTGATCTCGCTGTGAATCCGCCACAGAGACCACTCTTATCAGAAAGCAGACTGCCGGCCGAAGAAGAGGATACTGGGGTTATGGCAGCTAGCTGCTGCCATAGCAAAAATATTACTCTTCAAAGTTCGAATGTATATCGGCATGCGGCGGTCCGGAAGTGGTTAAAGCACCACCTATGGATAATATATGGTACCAAAGTTTGATTCAATTTCACGGGCATATGCAATTTTAACACCTTCTTGCACAGCTTATAGTAAAATGATGGCCAGGCATGAGCACCATTGTTCTGGGAGGACGTCATATGACATCCTCCCAAAAAGCGCCTCTAGCAGGGCTGCGCAGCAGCGCAAACTGTCACCGACTGTGTCCACCAGACACAGCCAGTGACCGATCACTACACTGGCCTGCTGTCAGTGTCACGTGATCACTGTAACCAATCACAGCAGATCAATTCTAAACAATGGATGGTCATCCGTTGTATACAATTGGGTTGCTAGCTGTGATTGGTCACAGTGATCACATGGTACAGACTGAGCCCATCTGACTAATCACAGCTAATCACAACAAAATACACTTAAGTAAACATGGTTGCTTATACCAATGAAATTTATTGGTATATGTAATCATAAAGTGTACAAAAAAAAACATAGCACTGTATTGCTTTGGTCACAGTGTGTTAGAAAAAAAGTTGTTAAAAAAGGAAAAAAAAAAAGTAATAATATTGAAAAATATTATTAAATTTTTTTTTACAAACTTTTACAAACTGTCACCAATCATAATAACATTGTACTGCACTGGTGACAGTATGTGAAAAAAAAATGTGATTTTTATTTTTTTTATTTCTTCATTTTCAAAATAATTGTGACAACAAATTACAACTTCAAAAAATTCACCATGGGGTTTATTTACTAAAGGCAAATCCACTTTGCACTACAAGTGCGCTGCAAGTGCACTTGGAAGTGCAGTCGCTGTAGATCTAAAGGGGACATGCAGGGAAAATATAAAACAGCATTTTTGCATGTACATGATTGGATGATAAAATCAGCAGAGCTTCCCCTCATTTCAGATCTTCCCCTCAGATCTAAAGCAACTGCACTTCCAAGTGCACTTGCAGTGCAAAGTGGATTTGCCTTTAGTAAATCAATCCCCATGCCTCTTACTAAATACCTTGGACTGCCTACTTTTCAAAAAGGGGCCATTTGGGGGTATTTGTACTGTACTGGCATTTTCAGTCCTCACATTGGCTTTTCTCCAATCAGCTGGTACCACACTGATGCAAATTCACAATGATGCAAATTGGATGTGGATTTCTCTGCATCCAATTCCAATTTGACAGGAGAGTGTGACCGGCTCTCAATGGAGCCGGTTCACACAGCTCCGGGGTGACCTCGGAGAGCATTGTACAAGGGTCCTGTGCATCTTTGGCTCCGTTTCAGGTCCGAATTCAGGCAAAAATTTGGGCCTGATTCGTCCCTGAAATGGAGAACAGGGATGCCCCGGACCCTCTGCTTTGAGCCCCGTCCGCACACAGTGTGAACCCAGCCTCAAGAAATAAGATAGGCCATCAGTACATCAGGATTGATTGATTTTCAGACATACAGTATATCCCATAGTTTGTGGACTCTATAACTTTCCTACAGACTAAATAATAAACACGGATTTGGGTTATTTTCCACCAAAGAAATGTAACAGAATACATTTTGACCTAAATTTATGAAGAAAGATTATTTTTTTGCAAAATTTTAAAATGTTCTATCCTTTTTAGTTTATTTAAAACCCAGTGGTGATTAACCACTTGCCTACCCCGGCAAAAAAAACAAAAACAAATTTTGCAACCAAGTAATTTTTCGCCTTCACTGATGTGCGCTGATGAGGCGGCACTGATAGGATGAACTGGTGGGCATTGATGAGTTGGCACTTATGGGCACTGATGAGGTGGCACTGATGAGGAGGCACTAATATGCCGCACTTATGGGCACTGATAGGTGGCACTGATATGTGGCACTGATGAGCACTGTTAGGCGGCACTGATGGGCACTGATAGGCGTCACTGGTGGGCACTAATAGGCGGCACAAGTGGGCACTGATAGGCGGCACGAATAGGCGGTACTGATGGGTGGCACTGATGGGTGACACTGATGGGCATTGATTGACACCAGTGATGGGCATTGATGGGCAGCACTGATAGGCGGCACTGATTGCCAGCATTGACTGGCATCGCTAATGAGCACTGATTGGTGGCACTTGTGGGCAGTGGTGGGCACTGATTGCTGCCACTAGTGGGCACTGATCCCTGGCATTGGTGGGAATTGGTGGGCACTGTATGGTGACACTATTTTTCACTATTGTAATCAGGGCACTGATGATCAGTGCCCTGATTACATTCCTAAATGTCCCCCTACTGATCGGCTCTCCTCGCCACACACTCTGTCAGTGTGAGGCGAGGAGCGCCGATTACCGGCACTTCTTTGTTTACATGTGACTGGCTGTGATTCGACACAGCCGATCACATGTTTAAAGAGCCACGGACGCGGCTCTATCCACAGATCAGGGTTGCGCCGTGTCCTAGCAACACGTTGCGTCAGCGATTGCCGCGCTGCGCGCCCCTACGGGCGCATGAGAATGGCCGTTCTGGGACGCCGAACAAGAACAAGAGCCGCACCGCCCCTCCGTCATTTGAGAGTGGGCGGGCGGGAACCAGTTAAATACCACCAAAAGAAAGCTCTATTTGTGTGAAAAAAAATGCTAAAAATGTCATATAAGTACAGTGTTGTATGACCGCGCAATTGTCATTCAAAGTGTAACAGCGATGAAATCTGAAAATTAGCCTGGGCAGGAAGGGGTGAAAGTGCCCGGTATTGAAGTGGTTATAGCTTGGTATGTTAACTAAAAGAATAGGTACCCCTAAACAGGTTACCCCTTAATCTGGATTTTGCAAAAGCATTTGACACAGTTCCCCATAAACGTTTACTGTACAAAGTATGGTCCGTTGGCATGGACCATAGGGTGAGTACATGGATTGAAAACTGGCTACAAGGGCGAGTTCAGAGGGTGGTGATAAATGGGGAGTACTCAGAATGGTCAGGGGTGGGTAGTGGGGTTCCCCAGGGTTCTGTGCTGGGACCAATCCTATTTAATTTGTTCATAAATGACCTGGAGGATGGGATAAACAGTTCAATCTCTGTATTTGCGGACAATACTAAGCTAAGCAGGGAAATAACTTCTCCGCAGGATGTGGAAACCTTGCAAAAAGATCTGAACAAATTAATGGGGTGGGCGACTACATGGCAAATGAGGTTCAATGTAGAAAAATGTAAAATAATGCATTTGGGTGGCAAAAATATGAATGCAATCTATACACTGGGGGGAGAACCTCTGGGGGAATCTAGGATGGAAAAGGACCTGGGGGTCCTAGTGGATGATAGGCTCAGCAATGGCATGTAATGCCAAGCTGCTGCTAAGAAAGCAAACAGAATATTGGCATTAAAAGGGGGATCAACTCCAGAGACAAAACGATAATTCTCCCGCTCTACAAGACTCTGGTCCGGCCACACCTAGAGTATGCTGTCCAGTTCTGGGCACCAGTCCTCAGGAAGGATGTACTGGAAATGGAGCGAGTACAAAGAAGGGCAACAAAGCTAATAAAGGGTCTGGAGGATCTTAGTTATGAGGAAAGGTTGCGAGCACTGAACCTATTCTCTCTGGAGAAGAGACACTTGAGAGGGGATATGATTTCAATTTACAAATACTGTACTGGTGACCCCACAATAGGGATAAAACTTTTTCGCAGAAGAGAGTTTAATAAGACTCGTGGCCACTCATTACAATTAGAAGAAAAGAGGTTTAACCTTAAACTACGTAGAGGGTTCTTTACTGTAAGAGCGGCAAGGATGTGGAATTCCCTTCCACAGGCGGTGGTCTCAGTGGGGAGCATTGATAGCTTCAAGAAACTATTAGATAATCACCTGAATGACCGCAACATACAGGGATATACAATGTAATACTGACATATAATCACACAGGTTGGACTTGATGGACTTGTGTCTTTTTTCAACCTCACCTACTGTGTAACTGTGTAACTATGTAACAGACTTTTAAGGCATTAATATCTATACAAAAAAAGTATAGGAAAATGTTTGCAGTATTACAAAATATTTATTTGACAAAACATTTTAAAAAAACATGGTCATTTAAGACAGAACATGGTTGGAATAAAAATGTAAAAACAATTGTAAAAACTGTACATTCCAACCATTTTCTGTCTTAAATGACCATGTTTTTTTAAAATGTTTTGTCAAATAAATATTTTGTAATACTGCATTTTCCTATACTTTTTTTTATAGATATTAATGCCTTAAAAGTCAATTTAGGGGTACTTATTCTTTTAGTTTACAATTTCTGGATGTGGCACTATATCTATGTGAACACATCTGCCGACCTTCCCATTTTCCTGCTACAGCTTGGCATGTTGGATATCTATTTACTTGGCACAACCTCACCTTTATATTTTACCAAAAAATTGGCAAATACATTGCATTTGTGAGAGCAGGTCAAAAATTAAGCCAGATTGTGCACAAGGAAGTAGAACGTGTGCGCTAATGCGCCTCCATGATTAACAGAGGACAGAATTAAAATTAGACTTGAGAAACTTAACATTAATAAATCACCGGGACCAGATGGCTTGCACCCGAGGGTACTTAGGGAACTCAGTCAGGTGATTGCCAGACCGTTGTTCCTAATTTTTACAGACAGTCTACTGACTGGAATGGTACCAGCTGATTGGAGAAAAGCCAATGTAGCACCTATATTTAAAAATGCCCCAAAATACATCCCTGGGAATTACAGACCAGTTAGCCTAACATCAATAGTATGTAAACTCTTGGAGGGGATGATAAGGGACTATATACAAGATTTTAGTAATGAGAACGGTATCATTAGCAGTAATCAGCATGGATTCATGAAGAATCGTTCTTGCCAAACCAATCTATTAACCTTCTATGAGGAGGTGAGTTGCCATCTTGATAAAGGAAGGCCCGTAGACGTGGTGTATCTGGATGTTGCAAAAGCATTTGACACAGTTCCCCATAAACGTTTACTGTCCGTTGGCATGGACAAAGAAAACAGAATATTGGCATGCATTAAAAAGGGGATTCATTCTAGAGATAAAACGATAATTCTCCCCTTTACAAGACTCTGGTCCGGCCGCACCTAGAGTATGCTGTCCAGTTCTGAGCACCAGTCCTCAGGAAGGATGTACTGGAAATGGAGCGAGTACAGAGAAGGGCAACAAAGCAAATAAGGGTCTGGAGGATATTAGTTATGAGGAAAGGTTGCGAGCACTGAACTTATTCTCTCTGGAGAAGAGACGCTTGAGAGGGGATATTGTATATTGATTTCAATACACAAATACTATACTGGTGACCCCACAATAGGGATAAAACTTTTTCGCAGAAGGGAATTTAACAAGACACGTGGCCACTCATTAAAATAAGAAGAAAAGAGGTTTAACCTTAAACTACGTAGAGGGTTCTTTACTGTAAGAGCAGCGAGGATGTGGAATTCCCTTCTACAGGCGGTGGTCTCAGCGGGGAGCATCGATAGCTTCAAGAAACTATTAGATAATCACCTGAACGACGGCAACATACAGGGATATACAATGTAATACTGACATACAATCACACACATAGGTTGGACTTGATGGACTTGTGTCTTTTTTCGACCTCACTTACTATGTAACTATGTAACATCCACCACTCATCCTAAGCACAGAGCCATGCACTTTACTGCATTCATTTAATGCATTTTTACTGAAAATAGAGATTTAATAAACAGTTGTTCTAATACTGTGTGACATAAAACACTTTCAACTACCATCCTTTTCTTTCTTATGCTGTCAGAAAGTATGTAATCATGTGTTGGGGTTTTAAGTGTGTTTTCGTGTAAAATATGCACATTTTAGGCAAGCGTGCAACAAAAAAATGAAAAAAAAAATGTTTTTGACAGCGAAAAGGCTAGGAATGACTATGGCACATTGTAATGTCAATAGAGCGATGAGTCAGCATGCTAATGAGCCTCTTAGGTATACTGATAGGAACCCAAGTTAAAACTAAACCACCTTGACTAGGACATCACGCACACCCATGGGTCATGGATGTAGAGTTCATGCAGACTACGAAGTAAAACATTAAGTGGCCTAAAAAAAAACCTTCATTCATTATATACTTTGTGAACTGCAATTATCTGCTGGTGATTAGCGGATGCTCACAGTTCAAATTAATGTGCCCATTCTAAAAGACTGCCATTGGAGTGAATGAGCCTTTTAGTTGCCAGAGATATTCACAATAAAGCCGATAAATGGCATAATTTCATCCCAACAAATAGGCAACATTCCTTTTTTTTTTTTTTTTTTTCACGGTAATCTCCCCAGTAATAGGTTAATCAAGTTCCATTTCCCAGAGAAGTGATTTATCATTGCGTTTTTTTTAAAGAAGAGTGGATAATTAAATTATGTTTTCCAATTAAATTATGATAATTGATTTAGATTGATTCTACAGTTTTTTTTAATGCATCCCAAGTAATTATGATACAATTTTATTCACTTGAACATTGTCAGTAGATCAGGAAAGTGACATCCGCTGTGTATTGTTTGTATGTCCTTCATCTTTTTTACGTATTAGGTGTAGGGTGACCACTTTTCCAAACTGCCATTCAGGGTCACCCCTCAGCATGCACCGGTTGGTGACATCACAAGGGGGTGGTGCCACCATGTGATTTCGCTGGGTGGCCTCGCTCCTTACCTATTTAAGCATTTGTTTCATGTATGTTAGCCCAACATTGCAGGTGGCCACCTAGAGTCACAGAGTGTAATTGTTCTTACAGTGTTGGGCAGAGGCGGCTCTAGACTTTGTGAGGCCTTAGGCAAAACTTAGACATGAGGCCCCATTCACACCCATAATGGGAAAAAAAATTCAAGGGATGAAAATGAATAATAATAAAGATATATTTTCCTCAAGCAGAGCTGCACAGGGAAGCTGCTCTCACAGATCCTACCTATTCTGGTAGGCTGTCACAAAGAGAGAAATAAAAGGGGGATGGGTGGAGAAGGAAGGAAGGAAGGAAGGAAGGAAGGAAGGAAGGAAGGAAGGAAGGAAGGAAGGAAGGAAGGAAGGAAGGAAGGAAGGAAGGAAGGAAGGAAGGAGAAAAAAAGAGAAAGAAAGAGAAAAAAAGATGGAAGGAACAAAAGAAAGAAAGAAAGAAAGAAAGATGGAAGGAACGAAAGAAAGAAAGAAAGAAAGAAAGAAAGAAAGAAAGAAAGAAAGAAAGAAAGAAAGAAAGAAAGAAAGAAAGAAAGAAAGAAAGAAAGAAAGAAGAAGGAAAGAAAGAAAGAAAGAAAGAAAGAAAGAAAGAAAGAAAGAAAGAAAGAAAGAAAGAAAGAAAGAAAGAAAGAAAGAAAAAAAGAAAGAAAGAAAGAAAGAAAGAAAGAAAGAAAGAAAGAAAGAAAGAAAGAAAGAAAGAAAGAAAGAAAGAAAGAAAGAAAGAAAGAAAGAAAGAAAGAAAGAAAGAAAGATGGAAGGAAAGAAAGAAAGAAAGAAAGAAAGAAAGAAAGAAAGAAAGAAAGAAAGAGAAAGAAAGAAAGAAAGAGAAAGAAAGATAGATAGATAGATAGATAGATAGATAGATAGATAGATAGATAGATAGATAGATAGATAGATAGAAGGAACGAAAGAAAGAAAGAAAGAAAGAAAGAAAGAAAGAAAGAAAGAAAGAAAGAAAGAAAGAAAGAAAGAAAGAAAGAAAGAAAGATGGAAGGAAAGAAAGAAAGATGGAAGGAAAGAAAGAAAGAAAGAAAGAAAGAAAGAAAGAAAGAAAGAAAGAAAGAAAGAAAGAAAGAAAGAAAGAAAGAAAGAAAGAAAGAAAGAAAGAAAGAAAGAAAGAAAGAAAGAAAGAGAAAGAAAGATGGAAGGAAAGAAAGAAAGAAAGAAAGAAAGAAAGAAAGAAAGAAAGAAAGAAAGAAAGAAAGAAAGAAAGAAAGAAAGAAAGAAAGAAAGAAAGAAAGAGAAAGAAAGAAGGAAAGAAAGAAAGAAAGAAAGAAAGAAAGAAAGAAAGAAGAAAGAAAGAAAGAAAGAAAGAAAGAAAGAAAGAAAGAAAGAAAGAAAGAAAGATGGAAGGAAAGAAAGAAAGAAAGAAAGAAAGAAAGAAAGAAAGAAAGAAAGAAAGAAAGAAAGAAAGAAAGAAAGAAAGAAAGAAAGAAAGAAAGAAAGAAAGAGAAAGAAAGATGGAAGGAAAGAAAGAAAGAAAGAAAGAAAGAAAGAAAGAAAGAAAGAAAGAAAGAAAGAAAGAAAGAAAGAAAGAAAAAGAAAGAAAGAAAGAAAGAAAGAAAGAAAGAAAGAAAGAAAGAAAGAAAGAAAGAAAGAGAAAGAAAGATGGAAGGAAAGAAAGAAAGAAAGAAAGAAAGAAAGAAAGAAAGAAAGAAAGAAAGAAAGAAAGAAAGAAAGAAGAAAGAAGAGAAAGAAAGATGGAAGGAAAGAAAGAAAGAAAGAAAGAAAGAAAGAAAGATAGATAGATAGATAGATAGATAGATAGATAGATAGATAGATAGATAGATAGATAGATAGAAGGAACGAAAGAAAGAAAGAAAGAAAGAAAGAAAGAAAGAAAGAAAGAAAGAAAGAAAAGAAGGAAAGAAAGAAAGAAAGAAAGAAAGAAAGAAAGAAAGAAAGAAAAGAAAGAAAGAAAGAAAGAAAGAAAGAAAGAAAGAAAGAAAGAAAGAAAGAAAGAAAGAAAGAAAGAAAAAAAAGAAAGAAAGATGGAAGGAAAGAAAGAAAGAAAGAAAGAAAGAAAGAAAGAAAGAAAGATAGATAGATAGATAGATAGATAGATAGATAGATAGATAGATAGATAGATAGAAGGAACGAAAGAAAGAAAGAAAGAAAGAAAGAAAGAAAGAAAGAAAGAAAGAAAGAAAGAAAGAAAGAAAGAAAGAAAGAAAGAAAGAAAGAAAGAAAGAAAGAGAAAGAAAGATGGAAGGAAAGAAAGAAAGAAAGAAAGAAAGAAAGAAAGAAAGAAAGAAAGAAAGAAAGAAAGAGAAAGAAAGATGGAAGGAAAGAAAGAAAGAAAGAAAGAAAGAAAGAAAGAAAGAAAGAAAGAAAGAAAGAAAGAAAGAAAGATGGAAGGAACGAAAGAAAGAAAGAAAGAAAGAAAGAAAGAAAGAAAGAAAGAAAGAAAGAAAGATAGATAGATAGATAGATAGATAGATAGATAGATAGATAGACAGATAGATAGATAGATAGATAGATAGATAGATAGATACGAAAAAAAGAAAGAAAGAAAGAAAGAAAGAGAGGGGGATGGAGGAAGAAGGGAAGGAAGAGCATCTCCTACATCAGTGTACTCACTGGGAGGCAGGAGGGACTGCATGCATGGATGGATGGATGGATGGATCAGACTCCCCTTCTCCTTTTCTGTTTGTTGGTCTTCAGCTTGAATCTTCCCGCCCACACATCCCCTTCTGTGAGGAAGAGCAGAGAACACTGCCGAGGAGAGTGGGCGGGGCAGACACAGGAGGAGAGGGCGGGAGGAGGAGGAGCAGAAGCTCTCTCTCCTCTTCTGTCTGGCTGTGCGGGCAGCAGGGGGAGGGGGGAGATCTGTCAGAGCTCTACTGAGCGGCTCTCCCTCCCTGCCTGTGATCCGGAGATGTAGTAGGTGAGCTCTGATCACACACGTCTCACTCACAGCCTGTTATCTCTCCCTGTAGCAGGGCGAGGGGACTCAAAGAGGCGGCTCTCTAATTAGGTAAACTAGCCAGCTGTGCGAGGCCCCTATGACTGCGAGGCTTGAGGCCACCGCCTATTTCGCCTAATTAGAGAGCTGCCTCTGGTGTTGGGCTAACATACATGAATCAAATGCTTTTTATATCCAAGGCACTAAAGTTGTATATAAAACCCCATACTTTATACTGCAAAAGGAATACAAATGACCTGAGGGATCTGGAGTAAAAACTGGACATGCACTGAACTATCTGATCCCTACACTGACCTACCTAATCCCTACACTGACCTACCTGATCCCTTCACTGACCTACCTGATCCCTACACTGACCTACCTGATCCCTACACTGACCTACCTAATCCCTACACTGACCTACCTGATCCCTACACTGACCTACCTGATCCCTACACTGACCTACCTGATCCCTACACTGACCAACCTAATCCCTACACTGACCTACCTGATCCCTACACTGACCTACCTGATCCCTACACTGACCAACCTAATCCCTACACTGACCTACCTGATCCCTACACTGACCTACCTGATCCCTACACTGACCTACCTAATCCCTACACTGACCTACCTGATCCCTACACTGACCTACCTGATCCCTACACTGACCTACCTGATCCCTACACTGACCTACCTGATCCCTACACTGACCTACCTGATCCCTACACTCAGGGGTTTTTTTTCTCAAACAATAGGTGCTGGAACTCAGCCACGACCCCCCAAAACCCCTCCACCCACACACACCCTCCAAATCACATCAAATAGTGGGTGTGGTCAGTCAAATTTCGCAAACAGTGGGAGGGTCTTAAAGGGGCATTAAATATCAGGATTGCATTACACACAGAGTGCAGAGCTGTCACTTGTAAACACAGAAACCGGACTTCTGTGTTTACAAGTGATTGTGGTGAGCAGCCCCCCCAAGGGTCTGAGCCAGAGGTGGTGGAACTGAGTTCCACCAAGTTCCCCCTGAAAAAAAGCCCTGCCTACACTGATCTACCTGATCCCTACACTGACCACTACACTTACCTACCTGATCCCTACACTGACTTACCTGATCCCTAAACTGACCACTACACTGACCTACGGGCGAGGGCTTGTCACATCCTCAGCTCTGAGGGGCTCATGCTGGGACCTGTAGTCCTTCATTAGGAGGATGAGGTCAGTGGCAGTGGTGGGGGTGGATGAGTGGCAGTGCTTGAGGGGGGGATGGGATAACTAACTCGCACCTGTTAGTCAGTGTCCACTTGGGAGGAGAGAGGGGGTTGGTGAGGGGGGTGGGTGAGGGTGAGAGAGATGGGGAGGGGGGAATGGGAGCAAGAGGTGGGCGGGGAGAGAGAGAGAGGGGGAGGGGGAGAGAGAGAGGTAGGTGGGTGAGAGAGGGGGGTGGGTGAAAGTGACCCCCTATCCCCTGCCTGCAGTCCCTCCTGTGCCCCTCTGTCCCAGCCCCTGCCTGTGGGTAGGTGTGTGTGTGATGCACCTACCTCCCATCCTCGTCCTCTGGGCCCTTGATCAGCCTGTCTTCATTCTTGTTGACGACAGTGACAGCTAGGAGAGGAGGCTGGAGAAAGTGTGCAGGCTCTGGGAGTTCCGGGTATGCTGCACCCACTGCTGCTCAGGTCAGGGTGGCCGGCGGTGAGGTCTTCTCCTACTCCCTCCTGGGCTGTTGGTTCTACCAGCCTCGTGCTGCTCACCTGGGCAGCCGCTCGCTGTTTCAAATTGCTGCTGTCAGCGCCGGCTTTAGCTCCGCTTCCACTGCCCTGCGCTGCACCCCTCCGCCACTAGACCAGCGGGACTGTCACTCTCTAGGTGCATGAGAAGAGGGTGTTTGCTGCAGGGCTCAGCTCAAAGTTCAGCTACTTTGGGCCCCAGGAGCACTAGCGTGGAGGAAGAGGAAGTGAAATCCTCCTCCGCTTTCAGCGCTGGGCAGGGAGGGAGTCACGGCCGTGACGTCACTGGTTGCTACTAGATGCCAGGCAGCTATAGCAACCAGTGATCAGGAGTATAGTCAGGTGGAGGCGGAGGTAGAGCCAGAGCCAGTGATATGGCGGCTCAGTCTGCCCCTGTCCCATGAATTCCTGAATGTTCCCAGTGCCAGTTTCATTTCGGGACACTGTATTGTCCCAGAATAAAGGTGCCCGGAACCGGGGACAGAGATGTCAATTACGGGATAGTCCCGGGCAATCCAGGACATGTGGGCACCCTAATTAGGTGTGTAAAATATTGCATTATGAAATAGTAAATGGATTAAAATAGCTTTGAGGAAAGCCTATGCCCGTTCAAAGGAAGCCAAATACCTCCTCTGCTGACTATGTCACTCTTGGGGTTATTTACGAAAGGCAAATCCATTTTGCACTACAAGTGCAAACTACAAGTGCAAAGTGCATCTGCAAATTGCACTGAAAGTGCACTTGGAAGTGCAGTCTCTGTACATTCGAGGTGGACATGCAAGGAAAATAAAAAAAACAGCATTTTAGCTTGCACATGACTGGATGATAAAATCAGCAGAGCTTCCCCTCATTTCAGATCTACCCCTTAGATTTACAGCGACTGCACTTCCAGGTGCACTTTCAGTGCAATTTCAAGTGCACTTTGCATTTGTAGTTTTAGATTGCACTTGTAGGGCAAAGTGGATTTGCCTTTCGTAAATAACCCCCTTTGTGTGGCTCCAGAGAGTTGGTCCCCTGAAGTCTGGTGGGAAACCAACACTTCCCGCAGTGTCTCTATGGTCCCCCCGGAACATATCTTCTTGCATTTATATTATTTGTTCAGAATCCCATATCAAAGTGATCGCAGAGTTTGACTACAGTGGTCACACATTTTGAAGACCTGGTACTTTCATCAATATACATCACTCTCCAAATTACTATGTCTGCCCATCGCCCACCTTGGTACCTCCAGAACTCTGTTTGACATGGTGTGTATTTAGAGTTCTATATCTGTATCTACACTCACCAGTCACTTTATTAGATACACCTTGCTAGTACCACGTTGAAATCCCTTTTGCCTTCAGGACTGCCTTCTTTGTGGAATAGATTCAACAAGGTGTTGGAAACATTGCTCAGAGATTTTGGTCCATAGTGACATGATAACATCACGCAGTTGCTACAGACTGGTCAGCTGCACATCCATGATGCAAATCTCACTTTCCACCACATCCCAAAGGTGCTCTATTGGATTGAGATCTGGTGACTGTGGAGGCCATTGGAGTACAGGGACCTCATTGTCATGTTCAAGAAACCAGTGGTGAGATGATTTGATCTTTGTGACATGGTGCATTATCCTGCTGGAAGGAGCCAGAAGATGGGTACACTGTAGTCATAAAGGGATGGACATGGTCAGCAACAATACTCAGGTAGGCCGTGGTGTTTAAACCATGCTCAATTGGTACTAAGGGGCCCAAAGTGTGCCAAGAAAATATCCCCCACACCATTACACCACCACCACCAGCCTGCAAAGTTGATACAAAGCAGGATGGATCCATGCTTTCATGTTGTTTACAAATTCTGACCCGACCATCTGAATGTCGCAGCTGAAATCAAAACTTATCAGACCAGGCAACGTTTTTCCAATCTTCTATTTTGCAATTTTGGTGATCCTGTGTGAATTGTAGCCTCATTTTCCTGTTCTTAGCTGACAGGAGTGGCACCCGGTGTGGTCTTCTGCTGATGTAGCCCATCTGCTTCAAGGTTGGATGTGTTGTGCGTTCAGAGATGGTATTCTGCATACCTTGATTGTAATGAGTGGTTATTTGAGTTACGGTTGCCTTTCTATCATCTGGAACCAGTCTGCCTATTCTCCTCTAATATCAACAAGGCATTTTCATCCACACAACTGCCGCTCACTGGATATTTTCTCTTTTTAGGACCATTCTCTATAAACCCGAGAGATGGTTGTATGTGAAAATCTCAGTAGATCAGCAGTTTTTAAAAATACTCAGACCAGCCCGTCTGGCACCAACAACCATGTCACATTCAAAGTCGCTTAAATCCTCTTTCTTCCCCATTCTGATGCTCGGTTTGAACTCCACCACATCTAGATGCCTAAATGCATTGAGTTGCTGCCATGTGATTGGCTGATTAGAAATTTGTGTTACCAAGCATTTGAACAGGTGTACCTAATGAAGTAGCCGGTGAGTGTATATTAGAGAGGCCTGTTGTTTACTGATAAGTATATCAATCTATCAGGGAGGACTCCCCACCCCACCCCAAAGCACCTTGTCCCCATGTTGAGAACCGTGGCGGGTGTCTGTGGGGGTCTGCTGGCGGTGGGGGGGGGCTTTTCGGAATCTGGAAGGGGGCCCCCAAATCCCAGACCCCCCCATGTGAATGAGTATTGGGTACATAGTACTTCTTCCCATTCACCAAAACGTGTACGAAAAGTAAAAAACTAATTTTTGACAAATCCTTTATTAAAAAATAAAAAAATAGTGTCCCTCGATGTAAAGCCATTGTCAATCACACCGCCCGCCGACCCGCCAATCAGAAAAAACAAAACAAAACAAAAAAACTCCACATCCAGGGGTGGCCTCCAGCCGAAGGCCTCCTCTCCGCTTTCACATTTCTTATATAGGTAAGGGGCGGAGCCACCAGGCACCATCACAAGGTGGCCCTGTCCCCTTGTGACATCACAGGCCCATCATGCACCAGTCTGTGATGTCAGAAGGGGGCTGTACCACTGGGTGACGTAGATAGGTGGCCCTGCCTCTTATCTATATGAGGAATGTCAAAGTGTAGAGCAGGCATTTGGCGGGAGACCGTCCCAGGAGACAGAGCGTTTTTTTTGTTTTGTTTTTAAGGTCGGCGGGCAGTGTGATTGATAATGGATTTACATCGAGTGACACTTTTTTTTTTTTTAAATAAAGGGATTGTCAAAAACTTGTCTCTTGTTTTTATTACTTTTTGACACTTTTTTGGTGAATGGGTAGGTGTATTATGTACCCGATATTCATTCACATGGGGGGGGGGTGGAATCTGGGAGCCCCCTTGTTAGATCATTTTAAAAAATATATTTTTGCACTAATACATGTCCACCCGGGCAGTACACAGACCCCCATACCCCTTTTATGGCCAATTACGTGCATATAAGCCTTTAAAATTGGCACTTTTGATTTTTCCTGTTCGGCTCCCATTCAGCTCCCATTTCCCCTGTTTGAGAGTTCTGCTGCGAACCATACAGGGGGGTGTTCGGCCCATCTCTACTAATGACACTGGCTGGGAAGGGGTTGACTTTACTGCCTTTACTAACCGATCTCTAAGTTTCTCATTCGTGCACACAGAGATTGTTCCCTGTGTACAGAGCTCTGTGTTGAATGTCAGCACAGAGCTCTCTGCAGTGAATGTACACAGTCGATCAGCAGGTCCAGGCCATGAATCATTGGCCGGGACTTGCTGACAGGCTCCCGCTGTGATTGTACATGCGCACACCATGAACCCGGAAGTAGGTAGCAACATGGCAGCACGTTGCTTTGCCTACAGCGGCGGCTCGTCAGCAGTACATTGTGGGCGATCACTAAGTGGTTAACCAATCCATAGTAAATGTAATATTTTTTTACCCTAAACTTTTTCACTTATCAATCTTGAAAAAAGAAAGAAATTCCTCTGTATGTGAAAAAATGCAAAAAAAAAAAGCAAAAAAGGGCAAACAAGTGCTGTGATTAAATAAAGATAAAAACAATACTATACATAATAAACCATGTGATCAAGTGATAAATTAGGAACAGTCCTATACAGTGTAGTCCGTAAAGTGCTGGAATTATGGTACACAGATACAGGCTTCAAAAGGGATTTTCTGTTCATCAATTATTAAAGCAAACAGCGCTGCTTACCAGATACGGTGGATCTCAGGTTCTAGAGATCAAATGAGCTCACACAAGAGGGATCACTCAGCAGAAGATCATCTATCTCCAGGCTCAAACGATAGCGGGATCCTTCCTCCTATACTGGGTCGATACTGCGATGTTCCTTACTGGGTTTTCCAGAAGGTGGACTCCATTCATGGATATGATTATAAAATAGAAGAGAAAGGCTTCATGGTGCAGCACTTAAAATTTTTATTCAAAGGTTTCCATGGGCACTGACATCCAACAAGAGCGGTATTCAATATTCAAAGCCAGCCAGCTGATGCATGGTGACGTCAAGAGCTGTAGCTCCACCCGACGCGTTTCCCTGTACAAGGCATCGACTGGGAAAGGACAGCCTCCTTTTTTTTTTGCATTTTTTTTTTCCTTTTTTTTTTTTTTTTTTTGCATTTTTTCACATACAGAAGAATTTCTTTCTTTTTTCACTGTTGCGCATTTTTTCTTTTGCACATTTTCACGAGCTGGATATTCTGTTTTTTTTTTTTTTAGATTCTGCACCAATTTATTTAGTAATCATTTTTTATATATGTATCATTTTTATATATATATATTTTTGGGTTTTAGCGCAGATATTCTCCTATATCTACTTATCAATCTTGACTGTATGAAACCTCACATAAAAAAAAAGATTAGGCAAAAAATGACGAGACAGAGACAGACGAGACAGAGTAAACTGATTTCAGAAAGTTTCAGAGTCGGCCAAGACTGGAAGCCAAGATAAAAGCTAAGAGCGGAGTTCCTTTCCAAAACGATGTCACGGGTTATCATAATAAAGAACAAGCTCCCGCACTTATTAAAGAAAAAAGTGAAGGTGTGCTGTTGATACAGCGTAATACGCGTTGCTTTGTGAAGTCTACGTCGCTTCTCCTTGCTGTGTTCTGTTTTGTCCTTTATGTGCAAAATTTGACCTTAACACAGAGCCAGCTGTCTCCGAGATGGCAGGTTATCCATCACTGTCGGTAGATGCTGTCAGCGCTCTATTTAATCTCACTTGTAATTTTCCTGGGGCGTTTACCAAAGCCACAAACAGAATTTTAATGTCGTGAAATCCCATTGAGCCGCATCTTACCTGTAATATCAAGCAGAATTCAATACATATACTGTATATATACTGTACATTACCGCCGAAGTCCAAGGGGCTCGAGATGTTGGAATAACGGCCCGCCGTGAAACTAGGTGATCTTGTGCAAGGCATTGCTGGCCTTCTTTTGTCACCAACCTAAAGAATTACAGGTTGAAGTGCAGAAAAATTAGGTATTTTAAACACTTACTTGTAGTGTTTATCCTTTCCATATTTTTTTTTTATATTTATGTGCAATCTGCTTTGGAACTTGCTAGAGAAATCGATCACTCCAGGAAGAGTCAATTTTCTAGCACAGCCCCTGCCTTGCATGTCATAGCCCTCTCATCTTCTGGGAGTGTTTAATTACTGCTGGCCCAGCTCCTCTAGCCCTCCCGCCACCACACTACATAACAGTGGCGACTGGTGGTATATTTTTTTGGGGGGTGGGGTGGCAAAAAATGCACCCACAGTCACCCCCCCCCGGTCGGTTAGGTCACTCACAAAACCGCATACGCCCCCCCCCGTTGGTCAGTCAGGTCACCCACACACCCTCCCCGGTCGGTCACCAGCACCGCATTTACCCCATCTAGGTGGCGGGCGGCGCTTCCTCTGGGTGATGGGTGGTGGCTTCCCCTGCATCTCCTGCTCCTCGGCATCACGGCAGCTTCCGCCGTGCATCTCCTCCCTCCTCCTCCTAGGCAGCCAATAGAAATGCTTCTCCTCTTGGCCAATTGGGTGACGGGTCTCTCCCGCTTCCTGATTGGCCAGGAGGAGAATCAGAAGGACAATAGTGAATATTAATTCGCTATTGTCACACAACTGGGTGGGATCGGGGCGCACTGCTCTGCGCCCAAAGCCCATCCTTTTAAGAAGCCTATTAGAGCCTCTGGCTTTAATCACGTGCTTGGAAAAAGAAAACCCCATTGGAATCCATGTGTCCAACGCCCCAAATGTAGATTAAGGGGCCGGATGCAAGGATAGGGGGCGACGCCCCTGCACACTGGATTATGGGCCGCCACTGCTACATAAGCTTTTATGTAGCAGCCAGGGGCATAGTGAAGGGAATAATATAGGGTGAAGAGTCAATTCTCTAGCACAGCTTCCTCCTTGCATATCATAGCCTTCTCCTCTTCTGGAAGCATCTAATTACCATCTGTGCTGGCCCAGCTCCTCGGCCTCTCCCCTCACCACACTACATAACCTTTTATGTAGCAGCCGGAGGTTGAGTGAAAGAGAATACTATAGGGTGAAGTGCAAATACCCTAGCACAGCTTCCTTCTGGCATATCATAGCCCTCTCCTATTCTGGGAGTGTCCAGCCAGATTTGCTGGTTGAAAGCTGAAGAGTGGGAAATTTGAGTGGATAGTGAAAAACAGTTTTGCGTTTGACTGCTGGTGATTGCTGTGTTTACATTTTTAGTTCTTTGGGGGGTCTTTCCTTGCAGCTTTTTCAACACCTTTTCTGTCACTTTTTAAAGCGGAGTTCCACACAGAAATGGAACTTCCACTTTTCGGAATGCCCCCCCCTCCGGTGTCACATTTGGCACCTTTCAGGGTTGAGGGGGGAGCAGATACCTGTCTAATACTCGTCTTTAGCTCCCCCTTCCAGGCATAGATACCCACGCCACCCGTATCTAGGCCACTTCCCCCCCCCCCCCGCTGTCTTCTGGGAGACACACGGGTCCCAGGAGACAGCAGGGACCAGTGGGATAGAACAGCGCAAGTTGCGCATGCGCAGTAGGGAACCAGGAAGTGAAGGCTTCACTTCCTGATTCTCTTACCGAAGATGGTGGCGGCAGCACCCGAGAGCCGAGGAACAGATCGGCTTCCGGTGCCGACATCGCGGGCTCTCTGGACAGGTAAGTGTCCTTATTTTAAAAGTCAGCAGCTGCAGTATTTTTAGCTGCTGACTTCTAAAAACAAATGGCAGAACTCTGCTTTAAATAGCCTTTTTTTTTCTCTTTCTTCAGACTACTAATTAAGGGGAGTGGTTAATTGGTCACAGGTGCTACAGGTCCTATATAACTTTCTGTAGAACTTATTTCTGAGCTTGCCCTTGTTGCTTGCTGGAACTTTGGCCAAGTGGAACTTGACTAAGTGGTGAGTTAAAAACCAGAGTTGAAAACAGGAGATTATAACAGGAGTCTTCAAACCTGTAAGTATACAATACAACAATGGGGAAACAGCTCCAGGATGGATACCGTCAGGGCAGGTGTGAGCAGTTTGCCCTTCTGGAAGCTAGCATTAGAGATCTGGAGGAGCAAATGACAACACTGGGCAGAACTGAAAACCTTTAAAGGGGTCCCCTGGCTAGTAGGGTTAACGGGGAGGGTGGAGGGGTAAGTCAGGATTATCAAGTAGGTAGGAAGATGGCATAATGCAGTTAGAGGGAGTGGTAGGGACTCACAGAAAAGGAAAGCCAGCCCTTGGTTTGAGCACCAAAACAGATCTGCCAAATCGGTGAAGATGTGGGGGTAGCAAGCTCAGAGGTAGCTGCCCTAGATGTCACTGCTACTCCTAACAGCCAGGAGAGCAGACCATCTAGTAGGGGTGGTGAGGGGAGTGCAGGTAGGTCTATACAGTTGGTGGTAGTAAGGGATTATCTAATCAGAAAGACTAATAATTTGTTGCATGGATCACCTGAACCGAATGGTCTGCTGTCACCTGGTGCCAGAGTCGGCATGTGGTGGACCGAGTTGATAAATTACTGGGAGGGGCTGGGCATGACACAGCTGTCTTGGTCCACATTGGAACCAATGACCAAATATATAGAAGGTAGAGGCTCCTTAAGAACCAGTTTAAAGAACTAGGCTGCAAGTTGAAGGGAAGGACCTCCAAGGTGATATTTTCTGAAATATTGCCTGTGCCATGCACAACATAGGAAAGGCAGGGGGAGATTAGAGAACTGAATGCATGGCTAAAGACCTGGTGTAAGAAGGAGGTATTTGGGTTTTTAGAGCACTTGGCTGACTTTTTTTTGGGGTGCAACCTATACGCTAAAGATGGTTTGCACCTAAATGGAAGGGGGTTTGCTGTACTGGGGGAGAAGTTTATGTGAAGGCAGGAGGAGTATTTCAACTAGGATTGAGGGGGGGTGAATGAGATTATAATTGGGGCAGACAGGTCAGACAGGGGTCAGCCCCTCCTGGTGGGTGGAATGAGGAAAGATGGGGGGAGGGCTTTGGCAGGTGATTTGAAGGTTCCCATGTTACAAACAACCATTAGAAATGGTACTATTTGTAATAAAATAAAAAATATGCAACATACGTGGGCAAAATGTGACAGTGAATTAAAATGTTTGTTCACCAATGTCAGAAGTCTGCCAAGCAAAATTGGTGAGCTCTGCATGAGGGGAGCTATGATTTAATCGATATTGCTGAATCTTAGCTTCATTCTTCTCATGACTGGGCTATTAATATTCCTGGCTATGCTCTCTTTCGGAAAGACAGGGTAAAATGGAGGGTTGGTGGTGTCTGTCTCTATGCGAGAAGTGATCTCAAAGTGAGTGTAAAAGAGGACCTAGTTGATGGAGAGTGTGATAAATCTGAAGCATTATGGGTGGAACTGTACATGGGTGTGCGTACTCCAAAGGTTATCATTGGAGTTTGTTAAAGACCTCCCAGTGTTAGTGAGGAGGTGGAGACTCAGCTCCTTGCACAGATGGAAAGGGCTGCAAGGGCTGGGACAGTAATAATAATTTGTGATTTTAACTACCCAGAAGTTGACTGGAGTAATGTCACTGTTGGGACAGTTAAAGGGCAAAAATTTATAAACCTATTACAAGACAATTTTAAGGTCCAGTTTATTGAGACCCCGACTAGGAATGATGCTCTGCTGGACCTGGTAATCTCAAACCATGCAGAGCTTATTACCAATATTCATATAAAAGAACATCTAGATAGCAGTGACGTGATTTCAATTAATGTTAGCTGTAAGCAACAAACACATACGGGTAAGATGAAAACACTTAACTTTAAGAGAGCAAATTTTCCAAGCATGAGGGCTACTCTCCAAGACTAATGCCCCGTACACACGGTCGGATTTTCCAACGGAAAATGTGTGATAGGATCTTGTTGTCGGAAATTCCGACTGTGTGTAGGCTCCATCACACATTTTCCATCGGATTTTCCGACACACAAAGTTTGAGAGCAGGATATAAAATTTTCTGACAACAAAATCCGTTGTTGGAAATTCCGATTGTGTGTACACAAATCCAACGGACAAAGTGCCACGCATGCTCAGAATAAATAAAGAGATGAAAGCTATTGGCCACTGCCCCGTTTATAGTCCCGACGGACGTGTTTTAGGTCACCGCGTTTAGAACGATCGGATTTTCCGACAACTTTGTGTGACCGTGTGTATGCAAGACAAGTTTGAGCCAACATCCGTCGGAAAAAATCCTAGGATTTTGTTGTCGGAATGTCCGATCAATGTCCGACCGTGTGTACGGGGCATTAGACTGGGAGGGAATATTGGTATCAATGAACACAGAACATAAATGGGAAGGCAATTTCATTGTTCAGATGGTAGACGCACCAACTAGAAATAATTTTAGGAAACAGTGATCACAGGTCAATTGGCTTCAGTATAAATCACACAAATAGGAAACATAGGGGGAATACAAAGACAATTCATTTCAAAAGAGTCAACTTCCCTAAACTACGAACCTTGTTAGAAGGCATGAATTGGGATAAAATCTTAGTAACAAAGAACACGGAGAAGAGATGGGTTTGCTTTAAGAGCATATTAAATAGCCAATGCATCCCATTGGGTAATACATTTAAAAGAGCGAACAAACGTCCTGGATGGCTTAACTCCAATGTAAAAATGCATATAAAAGCAAAGGAGAAGGCCTTCAAAAAATACAAGGTTGAGGGATCATCATCAGCATTCAGACTTTATAAAGAATGCAACAAGAAATGTAAGGGTGCAATTAGGGCGGCTAAGATAGAACACAAAAGACATATAGCGGAGGAGAGCAAAAAATCCCAAGAATTTCTTTAAGTATGTAAACAGTAAAAAAAGAAGAACAGACCATATTGTCCCCATAAAGAATGAGGAAGTACATCTGGTAACAAAGAATGGGGAGATAGCGAAGGTATTGAATCTATTCTTTTCCTCAGTCTTCACGGGGGACTTCAGTAACCAAAACTGCAGTGTTTATCCTTATGACACATCACAGGAAGCACCTCCATGGTTAACCACTTCAGCCCCGGAAGGATTTACCCCCTTCTTGACCAGAGCACTTTTTGCGATACAGCACTGCGTCGATTTAACTGACAATTGCGCGGTCATACAATGTTGCATACAAATAAAATTGACGTCCTTTTTTTCCCACAAATAGAGCTTTCTTTTGGTGGTATTTGATCACCTCTGCGGTTTTTATTTTTTGTGATATAAACAAAAAAATAGCGTCAATTTTGAAAAAAAAGCAATATTTTTTACTTTTTGCTATAATAAATATCCCCAAAAAATATATAAAAAGACAATTTGTTTTCTTAGTTTAGGCAGATATGTATTTTTCTACATATTTTTGGAAAAAAATCGCAATAAGCGTATATTGTTTGGTTTGTGCAAAAGTTATAGCGTCTACAAAATAGGGGATAGATTTATAGTGTATAGATCAGTGTTTCTCAACTCCAGTCCTCAAGGCGCCCCAACAGGTCATGTTTTCAGGATTTCCCTCAGATGAAACGGCTGTGGTAATTACTAAAGCAGTGAAACTGATCAAATCACCTGTGCAAAATAATGGGAAGCCTGAAAACATGACCTGTTGGGGCGCCTTGAGGACTGGAGTTGAGAGACACTGGTATAGATCTCTGTCATGTCACTAGGCAGAATGGGGAAATGCCTTGTTTACAAAGGCATCTCCCCGTCTTCTGCTCCGTGACATGATCGCGGGCCCCCGGCTGACATCGAGTCCCCGGGACCCACGGGCATGGTCAGGGAGCACGCAGTGGGCGCGCCCACAATGTCACGATTTAAAGGGGATATTCCTGTTTGCCCATTTGCCCAGCTGTGCCATTGTGCCGACCTACATCGTCATGCGCTGGTCGGCTAGTGGTTAACAGAGGACAGAATTAAAATTAGACTTGGGAAACTTAACATTAATAAATCACCGGGACCAGATGGCTTGCATCCGAGGGTACTTAAGGAACTCAGTCAAGTAATTGCCAGACCATTGTTCCTAATTTTTACTGACAATCTACTAACTGGAATGGTACCAGCTGATTGGAGAAAAGCCAATGTAGCACCAATATCTAAAAAGGGCCCAAAATACATCCCTGGGAATTACAGACCAGTTAGCCTAACATCAATAGTATGCAAGCTCTTGGAGGGGATGATAAGGGACTATATACAAGATTTTAGTAATGAGAACGGTATCATTAGCAGTAATCAGCATGGATTCATGAAGAATCGTTCTTGCCAAACCAATCTATCAACCTTCTATGAGGAGGTGAGTTGCCATCTAGATAAAGGAAGGCCCGTAGATGTGGTGTATCTGGATTTTGCAAAAGCATTTGACACAGTTCCCCATAAATGTTTACTGTACAAAATAAGGTCCGTTGGCATGGACCATAGGGTGAGTACCAAAGGCGGATCCAGAGTCTAGTCATGGGAGGGACACTGCCAGAAAATAAAGTGTTGCTTACAGAACTGTATTTAACATATCGTACAGTCCTAACATTGTTTAAAACAATGACACGTTTATCATTCCAGATTACATTATTACATTACAAACAGACAGGATAGGTTTAACCACATATAACTTTATTATTACAAAGATAATAAGCAGTTTGTATACTTGTAACAGAATATTCCCAGACAAAATATTCACAAACAACACAAACAGCTCGATAACTCGGTCAGTATTCACAGGAATATCTCTATGAATGTAAAGTAAACACAAGCCATTTAACCAGTCCTCCACCATTCATGATCGAAGCCATGTTTTAGCACGACGGAGGGTTGACAAAGATCTCTCTGCCGAGGCCACACTTACAGGGAAAGTTGCTAAGATCAGAAGTAAACTTCTGATGGTTGGGAAGAGGTCCTGGTCACACAAGTCCAACACTTCAAGAACTGTTTTTGGAATTTCCTTATGTTGTGATAAATCTTGTTTCCACTTTGTAAGCCAGAGACTTAGTTCTCCCTGCAGCAATGTCTCCATTATCTTCTGCTTACCATAAGCTAGAAGAGGGTGGAGACGCTTTGATGATTGCACAGCCACAGGAACCATGGTTTCCATTTTTTCCCCAAAAAGTACTGCTGGCATCCAGATTTGAATCAGGAAACACTGCATAAAATTTTCTGGAAAACGAGTTTTTAAATCATTAGAAATGTTGTCCGGCAAGGGAATATATAACGATTTCCTGTAGTATTCTTCAGTTGATTCTACATTGTAATTGAATCTATGCACTTGTCTGCCTACAAGACATGGCAATTTTAGTTCCACTCCAAGTTCTGATGCCAATTCTGTAGCCTCCATATGCAAAGTGGAAAAAGTGCCATCAGCGTTACATCGCATATTCTCCAGGGTTGCCACGGTATCAGTCAAACAGTCAGATGCACTTGTTAAATCAATTGTTGAGGATTGAAGGAAGGGACTCAGAGGAAGGGTTACTTTCAGAACACTGATGAGTGAAACGACGGAAAATATGAATTCTGCACTGCACAGAGAATGGATGAGAGTAGATGCTGTTGAGCTAGTGCTTGAGCATTTCTACTGAGATATTGCAGATAGTGCACTCACCACTTTTACAAGTCCATCTCAAAATCTTATGAGAGAATCATGGCGCTCTACCCATCTAGTTTCACAAAGACTGGTAAGCGGAGAGCCTAACTCCTGCTTTAAAATAAAATGATGCTTTGCTTGGTTGATTTGATCACTGCTACTGCATTGCGAACTGCTGACACTTGTGAGGACTTTGAAATTGAATTGTTCAGAGAATGATTGTAGTAAGGACATCTGCAACTGTTGGGTGCTACACGGAGAATCTCTGATACAGCACCAGCCACCTCTGAAGACATAACACTGCAACTGTCTGTTCCAATGCAAACACAATGAGTGATGTCCAGGGAGAGGCCTTTAATTAGTTGGATAACCATCTGGCCTAAAACCTTTCCTGTAAGCCTTGGTTCTGAACCTGAACTATCAATTCCCAATTTCTTCTGGGTTGCAAATTCATAAGTATCTACAAATTTTATAAAATCCTGATGAATAGATCCATTGTAGACATATCTAAAGTTGAGTGTAAGTTGTTCTGTATAGGAAGTGTCTGTAGTTTCATCAAATATTATACTAAAATAGTAAGCCTCTTAAATTCTAGCTACAATGACATTGCTGATTTCATCACCACAACACCCGATTAAATAATTTTGTGTGGATTTTGAAATGTATGTAGCGCGAGAAGATGCAGTAAGGAGGTGCTTCTCTAATATTTTGTCTCCAGATGCAACACGGTATCTCAGCAATTCCCAAAAGTTGCCTTCATTCACCTCCAGGGTAGAGTCATTCATTAAAGCACCATCATCTCGGTGGCCACACAGAGGTATATTTTGTCTACCCAAGAATATAATTGACTCAACGATAGGACGAATTCGCTCTCGGTTCTCTTTCACTTTCTGAAGACGCTGCAAGTTTATTTGATTAACAATTTCATTTTCTGGTGCATGGCAGGTTTTTAAAAATGCATTTCCTTCAAATACACTCTCCTGGTGATAAACAAGCCTTGCATGGACTTCCAAAACTCCATCCTTGCCCTGAAGCTTTTTAAAATTAGTAAGGGGCTCCATTACCAATTTTCTAAGGGTTATGCCTTTGTTATGAACACCTTTCCGATGTTGCACAAACAATGCACAGTACTTACAAAACAATCCCTTTTTGGCAGGTGAATACACTAGCCAAGGAAAACTGTCAATATGTTGTTTTGACAAGTATCTCTTTATTTACAGAGTTTCTTCATTCTTGGAAGTCATGTTCTGAACAGAGAAAGGTAGTTCATATCCAGGAGGAGGTTGCCATGGATTTTCCAATAGCAAGTATTTGGTGTAGTCATTGATTGTTTTTCCAAGATGTGTGCCAATGTCTTTAATTAAGATACTGCCTGTTTGAGGTGGGGTATCAACAGAAAGTGGCGACACATATCTGTTTCACAAGATATTGGCTCTGCAAACCAGAACTGGATGGGAGGGTAGTGTCAATTTCCATACTTGAAGTGCTTTCTACTATTGGCTTTTCTCCTGATGACTTGTTTGCACTAGTACTGAAGAAATAATCTATAGTCCTGCAGTTTAATCTTTTCTGTTTCATTTTGCTGTTTCTATAATTAAAGTACAAAAGTGCACACTACATAAAGTAATTGGCTTTATAGAACAGCACAGCACACACAATGTTGACATGTACATGTACCATAACTGAACCGACCCCTGTTTAAAGATTGCAAGAATACATTGCAGACATGATACAGGAGATGGTCAGAGACTGCAGTCTTGATACAAGACATGGTCAGAGACTGCAGACATGATACAAGAGATGATCAGAGACTGCAGACATGATACAAGAGATGATCAGAGACTGCAGACATGATACAAGACATGGTCAGAGACTGCAGACATGATACAGGAGATGATCAGAGACTGCAGACATGATACAAGAGATGATCAGAGACTGCAGACATGATACAGGAGATGATCAGAGACTCCAGACATGATACAAGAGATGATCAGAGACTGCAGACATGATACAAGACATGGTCAGAGACTGCAGACATGATACAAGAGATGATCAGAGACTGCAGACATGATACAAGAGATGATCAGAGACTGCAGACATGATACAAGACATTATTATTATTATTATTATTAATATACAGGATTTATATAGCGCCAACAGTTTACGCAACGCTTTACAACGTTAGGGAGGACAGTGCAAGTACAATACAATTCAATACAAGAGGAATCAGAGGGCCCTGCTCGTTAGAGCTTACAATTTAGGAGGGAGGGTCAAGTTATACAAAAGGGTAAAAGCTGTGGGGGATGAGCTAATGGAGAAAATAGTGCAGTTGTTAGATGGAGGCAGGATAGGCTTCTCTGAAGAGGAAAGTTTTCAGGGATCGCCTAAAAGTGGATAAATTTGGAGACAGTCTGACAGATTGGGGTAGGGAATTCCAGAGGATGGGCGAGGCTCGGGAGAAGCCCTGGAGTCGGATATGGGAGGAGGTGATGAGGGAGCTAGAGAGCAGGAGGTCCTGGGAGGAACGGAGAGCACGATTAGGTTGATATTTTGAGACTAAGCTAGTGATGTAGCTGGGGGCAGAGTTGTGGATGGCTTTGTAACTTATTGTTAGTATTTTGAATTGAATCAGTTGGGTGAGTGGCAGCCAATGGAGGGATTGGCAGAGAGGGGTAGCAGATACTGAGCGGTTTGTAAGGTGGATGAGGCTGGCAGCAGTATTCATGATGGACTGAAGGGGGGATAGTCTATTTAAAGGTAAGCCAATGAGGAGGGAGTTGCAGTAGTCCAGGCGAGAGATATCCAGGGAGTGAATCAGGAGCTTTGTGGTTTCATTGGTGGCAAGCTTTGGAAAGTGATTGGATGTGGGGCCGAAAGGAGAGTTCAGAATCCAGGATAACACCTAGTACCCTGACATGTGGGGATGAGTGGATGGTTGTGCCATTGCTCTTGACAGACAAGTCAGGGGAAGAGGCACGTGGGGGAGGAAATATTATAAGCTCGGTTTTGGACAAGTTGAGTTTGAGGAAGTGGTGTGACATCATTACAGATATGTCGGTTAGTAAGTTAGTGATGCGTGAAGAGACTGATGGAGTGAGTTGAGGGGTGGAGAGATAGATTTGTGTGTCGTCAGCGTAGGAATGATATTGAAAGCCTTGAGAGGCTATCAGCTGACCCAGGGAAGAGGTGTAGATTGAAAATAAAATAAAAGAGGTCCAAGAACAGAACCTTGGGGGACCCCGACAGAGAAGGGAAGAGCAGTGGAGGAAGTAGAATTGTAAGTGACACTGAAGGTGCGTTGCGATAGGTAGGATGAGAGCCACTGAAGAGCACAGTCACGGAGACCGAGGGAGTAAAGTTTTTTTGAGGAGGAGGGGGTGGTCAACCGTGTCAAAGGCAGCTGAAAGATCCAGAAGTAGGAGTACAGAATAGTGTCCGTTGGTTTTTGCAGTTAGTAGGTCATTTGTGAGTTTTAAAAGAGCAGTTTCTGTGGAGTGTTGAGGGCGGAATCCAGATTGAAGGAGATCAAGAAGGTTATTCTTAATGAGGTGGTCACTCAGTTGGTTGTAAACCAGGCGTTCAAGGAGTTTAGAGGAAAAGGGGAGCAAGGAGATAGGGCGTAGGTTGTTAAGATTGGTAGGGTCCAAGGACGGCTTTTTAAGTATGGGGGTGACCAGTGCATGTTTTAGAGCATTGGGGAAGATGCCAGAGGTGAGGGAGAGATTGAAGATGTGGGTTAGAGAGTGTAGGATGGAGTCAGAGGGCGACCATAGCATATGAGAGGGAATAGGGTCCAGGGGACAGGTGGTTAGGTGGGCGATAGAAAGGAGTTTAGCAACTTCATCTGTAGTAGCAGATTTGAATAAGGGGAGTGTCAGTTGTACCTGTTGACATGGGGTCTTAGCTGGGGGAGATACCTGTAGAGTGGAGATTTCATCGCGGTTTGTATCAATCTTGTTTTTGAAGTGATTAGCGATCTCCTGGGCAGTGAGTGAGTCAGTGGGTGGAGGCGGTGGAGGACAAAGTAGAGAGTTGAAGGTAGAGAAGAGTTTACGGGGACTGGATGAGAAGGTGTTACTAAGAGCTGTAAAATAGTTTTGCTTGGTAGTGTGGAGGAAAGAATAGTATTTTTGGAGGGCAGATTTGTATTGGTTGAAGTCTTTGAGAGACTTAGTCTTGTGCCACAGACGCTCAAGAGCAGGACTACGTTCTTTGAGAGTTTTAGTGTCATCTGTTTGTCAGGGTTGTAGGGGTCGGGGTCTGATTCTGCGTGTAGTGAGGGGAGTGAGCTTGTCCAGGGTGGAGAACAGGGATTTATTGTAGATGGACGTGGCTTGGTTGGGGCAGGACAGGGGAGAGATTTTGTCATAGAGGTGGTCAGTAGCAGAATAGAGGAGAGAGGAGTTGAAGTTGCGAAAATTTCTACGGGTGATGGTTAGGCAATTGGAGGGAAAGGTGGTGGAAGACAGGGGGAGAGAGGAAACTAATAAGGTGGTGGTCAGACGGAGGAAAAGGATTGTTTGAGAAGTTGCATGGAGTGCAAAGGTAGGAGAATACAAGGTCAAGGGTGTTGCCATCAGAGTGAGTAGAAGCCTGTACCCATTGTTTTAGGTCAAATGAAGAGGTTAGACAAAGAAGTTTAGAAGTAGCAGGAGTGTTTGTATTAGCAGGGATGTTGAAATCACCGAGAAGGATTGTGGGAATTTCCGAAGAGAGAAAGTAGGGTAGCCAGGCAGAAAACTCATCAAGGAAAGTCGATAATGGTCCAGGGGGTCAGTAGATCACAGCAATTCTTAGGGAAGTAGGAGAGAATAGACGTATACAGTGGGCTTCAAATGATGAGAGAGAAAAAGCGGGAGGAGAGTGAATAACCTGGAAGGTGCATTGGGGGGATAGGAGGAATCCCACTCCACCTCCCTTGCGTCCATTAGGCCTAGGGGAGTGAATCCAGTGAAGGCCACCCTGGGACAGGGAAGCAGGAGAAGGGGTGTCATTCGTGGAGCCAGGTTTCGGTGAGAGCAAGTAGATTAAAGGAATTAGTGAAAAAGAGGTCATGAACAGCAGTGAGTTTGTTGCAGACAGAGCGGGCATTCCAGAGGGCGCAGGAGAGAGGGAGGCTGGCGTTGGGAAGAAGAGGAATGGAGACTAAATTGCGTAGATTGCGACTACTGCCATAGGGTGTAAGGTGACGGTGATGGGTGTGTTGGGCACAGTTAAATAAGGGAGGCCCAGGGGTGGGGAAATATCTCCAGTGCTTAGGAGAAGCAGAAGAGTAAGGGAGGTAATATGAGAATATGATTTGTATGAGGGGACATGCTTCAGTATCCTGGGGGGTTTGTTAGCAAGTGGGCTTAGAGTTAGAAAGAGGTGATGAGTGCAGTAATAGGGGGAGGGGAGAAGTGAGGGTGATATGTACAGATTGTGGGGTGGAGCCGAGGGGTGTGGAAAAGAGAGTTTGGGGAGAGAGGCAGCAATTGTGAAAAGGAGGAGAGGTAAAGACAGCATGTTTCAGAGAGGAAGGTGAGATAATTTGGAATTGAGGTCATCTGTTGTAGTTTACTTTGTGCAACTCGCTGAAGTGCAAGAGCAGAAGTGCCACTTATTTAAAGAACCCCACTTCTTTGGAAGAACCCCATGTATGTGCTCCCCCGTAAAGAAGGCTTTGTTTTTATACTGTGTGTTGGGTGTGGATAGAATCTGGCAATTAATCAGTTAGGAGGGGATATTAGGAACACAGGTAGCAGAGCAAAACTTTCACACCACAATCAAACTGCAAGGGGACTAAAAGGCCAAAATTGTAAAGATAAGGGAACCCATAATTTAGGTAAGACTTAATAGCTAAATAAACATTGAAATAATGTGAGCATGGCTACAGATGGAGTTGAAACAGTGGTGACAAACACAGATTTACCAAATATGCATTTGAGCAGTCAGTCAATGTTCAGTTTAACCGGTTCAATACCGGGCAATTTCACCCCCTTCCTTCCCAGGCCAATTTTTAGTTTTCAGCACTGTCGCATTTTAAACGTCAATTGCGCGGTCGTGCGACGTTGTACCCAAAAGAAATTGACGTCCTTTTTTTCACCACAAATAGAGCTTTTTTTTGGTGGTATTTGATCGCCTCTGCGGTTTTTATTTTTTGCGCTATAAACAAAAGAAGAGCGATAATTTTGAAAAAAACACAATATTTTTTACTTTTTGCTATAATAAATATCCCAATTTGTTTTTTAAAAACACATTTTTTCCTCAGTTTTGGCTGATACGTATTCTTCTACATATTTTTGGTAAAAAAAATTGCAATAACCGTATATTGATTGGTTTGCGCAAAAGTTATAGCGTCTACAAAATACGGGATAGATTTATGGCATTTTTAAAAATAAAATTTTTTTTAATTTTTTTTAGCGGCGATCGCGATTTTTTTTTGGTGACTGCGACATTATGGCGGACACATCGGACACTTTTGACACATTTTTGGGACCAATCACATTTATACAGCGATCAATGCTATAAAATTGCATTGATTACTGTGTAAATGTGACAGGCAGTGAAGGGGTTAACCACTAGGGGGCGGGGAGGGGTTAATATGTTTCCTAGGGAATGATTCTAACTGAAGGGGGAGGGGACGCACTAGGGGAGGAGACCGATCAGTGTTCCTCCGTTCTGGGAACATAGATCGCTCTCCTCAGAGCTGACAGGCTGTGGATCTGTGTGTTTACACACACAGATCCACATGCCGGCCCGGTTAACGGGCAATCACGGCTGCCCGGCGGACATCGCGGCCGCCGGGCACACGCACCGGGTCCCGAGGAACGCGGCGGGCGCGCGCGCACGCTCCCGGCGGCGTGCGCGCGCCCCCTAGACGGCCGGGAATCCCAGGACGTCATATGACGTCCACCCAGGATGGGAGATCCCATCTGTGGACGTCATATGACTATGGGCGGGTAGGGAAGTGGTTAAAGGTATATGGAGGTATAAACGCAGGTTTACCTTTGAAGAGAGAAGAAAATGTTCAGATGGATAGTGCAAGAGCAGAAGTGCCACTTATTTAAAGAACCCCACTTCTTTGGAAGAACCCCTGTATGTGCAGCCCCCTGTATGACAAGACATGGTCAGAGACTGCAGACATGATACAGGAGATGGTCAGAGACTGCAGACATGATACAGGAGATGGTCAGAGACTGCAGACATGATACAGGAGATGATCAGAGACTGCAGACATGATACAAGACATGGTCAGAGACTGCAGACATAATACAGGAGATCAATGCATCAATGCAGCTTCACCAGTGCCCATCAAACGCAGCCTTATCAGTGCCCAACAGCAATAAAAAAATGAAAACAACTTGTCAGGGGTTCTAACCCTTCTATCTCTATCCAAAACGAGATACACTTAAATTTTCAAATACCTTCTTCTTCTAGCACAAAGTCATTTAGCATATGGAGCAGGGCCTCTTACATCAACCTGCACTTTAAGATCCCTTTCACATGGGAGATCCGATCAAGTCTGCCGGTCAGTTTTTCAGGGGGACCTGACCAGAAAGGTCCATGCATTCCTATAGACAGGCAGGTGTAAATGGCCCATTTATACCTGCCTACCTCCTATCCAATTTGCTATAAAAAAAAAAAAAAAAATGGAAGGGGATCTGTCCTCTTCTGTGTAGGAAAATCGGATCAGAAGTAGTTGGGTGTAAACAGACAGCGGAGTCCGTTTACACCCAGCCGCCCATAGAGTAGAGAAGGCTTAGTCTGTCTTTGCTCTTCAGAAACTTGGCAGATACAGATGTGTTGTCCGCCCGCTCTGCTCCGATCAACAGGGGATTTGTCAGCCAATACCCTGCTGACCGAAACATAATCTGCCCCATGTGAAAGGGGCCTAAGGTTCTTCCTAAAATAACAGCAACATTGGTTACATTGTTTTCCTTATAAACTCACCTGTTCTGTTTCCTTTAGGCTATACATTTTTGTACCATGAAATACCACAAATATTGCACGGAAACCCTGAAAAGTGTTGCCCAATTGCCATGTCAGTGTTTAAAATTCAGTGTTAGATTTATTGATTTAACAAATGTTTCAAAAATGTATATTTAAAAATACATTCAGGTGGCCAGATTAAAGCACTGTTTGCTCTTCTGCTCTTTAAATCAATATCCTGCATTATAATTAGATTAACCAGCTGCAGTACATATACCACAGCAGGTTGGCTCTATTGCATGAAACAACATACCTGTAGCCAGCGAAGGCGCGTGCTCTGATTGGCAAGAGGGGGAGCCAATCAGCGGGTCTGGCGGAAGCGATGTAAACAAGGCAGACCGCCATTCTGTCAGAGATGAACAGAGTGATCTTGTGTTCCTTCTAACCAGGGTGGGTAGTGGGGTCCCCCAGGGTTCTGTGCTGGGACCAATCCTACTTAATTTGTTCATAAACGACCTGGAGGATGGGGTAAACAGTTCAATCTCTGTATTTGCAGACGATACTAAGCTAAGCAGGGCAATAACTTCTCCGCAGGATGTGGAAATCTTGCAAGTATATCTGTACAAATTAATGGGGTGGGCGACTACATGAAAAATGAGTTTCAATGTAGAAAAATGTAAAATAATGCATTTGGGTGTCAAAAATATGAATGCAATCTATACACTGGGGGGAGAACCTCTGGGGGAATCTAGGATGGAAAAAGACCTGGGGGTCCTAGTAAATGATAGGCTCAGCAATGGCATGCAATGCCAAGCTGCTGCTAACAAAGCAAACAGAATATTGGCATGCATTAAAAAGAGGATCAACTCCAGAGATAAAACGATAATTCTCCCGCTCTACAAGACTCTGGTCCGGCCGCACCTAGAGTATGCTGTCCAGTTCTGGGCACCAGTCCTCAGGAAGGATGTACTGGAAATGGAGTGAGTACAAAGAAGGGCAACAAAGCTAATAAAGGGTCTGGAGGATATTAGTTATGAGGAAAGGTTGCGAGCACTGAACTTATTCTCTCTGGAGAAGAGATGCTTGAGAGGGGATATGATTTCAATATACAAATACCATACTGGTAACCCCACAATAGGGATAAAACTTTTTTTCGCAGAAGGAAGTTTAACAAGACATGTGGCCACTCATTAAAATTAGAAGAAAAGAGGTTTAACCTTAAACTACGTAGAGGGTTCTTTACTGTAAGAGCGGCAAGGATGTGGAATTCCCTTCCACAGGCGGTGGTCTCAGCGGGGAGCATTGATAGTTTCAAGAAACTATTAGATAAGCACCTGAACGACCGCAACATACAGGGATATACAATGTAATACTGAAATATAATCACACACATAGGTTGGACTTGATGAACTTGTGTTTTTTTTCAACCTCACCTACTATGTAATACTATGTAAATGGGAATTCTTTAAAAAGACTTTATGTGAACTCACTGCCAAGCATATTCCAATGGGCAATAGGTTTAAAAAGCTAAAAATAAAACCTATGTGGCTCACGGTCAAAGTTAAAAAAAAGCTATAAATAATAAAAAAAGAGCTTTTAAAAAATATAAAAATAAAGGAACACTATCATCGTTTAAATGTTACAAAGAATATAACAAAATATTAAAAAAGGAAATTAAGGACACAAAAATTCAAAATGAACAACAGATTGCAAGATAGTAGGACAAACCCCCAAAAATTCTTCAAATATATTAATAGTATAAAGGTCAGGTCTGAGCATGTAGGCTCTTTACAAAATAATCTAGAGTGGGTGACTGGGGACAAAGAGAAGGCAAATGTATTACATTTTTTCCTCAGTTCTGTGTATACAAAGGAGCATGGGGGAGCTCATGTCCATAATGGGGGTGGTAGTGACACAGACACAAATGATCCACAATGGCTCAAAAGTGATGTGGTCCAGAAATATTTAGACAGAATAAAGATGGATAAAGCACCTGGACCTGATGTCATCCACCCACGGATCCTAAAAAAATTGAGCTCTGTAATTTCAAAGCCATTGTTTCTAATTTTTAGGGACTCATTAATGACGGGGATGGTACCACTGGATTGGCGTAGGGCCAATGTGGTGCCCATATTTTAAAAAGGATCAAAGTCTTTACCAAGTAACTATAGACCTGTTAGTTTAACGTCTATACTTCTATAGTTTGGAAGATACTGGAAAGTTTAATAAAAGATCACAGAGACAAGTTCTTGCTGGAAAAAAATAATTTTAAGCAACAGACAGCATGGATTCATGAAAGACAGAAGTCAAACAAACCTGATTTCTTTTTATGAAGAGGTAAGTAAAACATTGGACAGAGGGTTGGCTGTGGACGTGGTATACTTGGATTTTGCAAAAGCGTTTGACACAGTTCCACACACAGCTCATGTGTAAGGTAAAGTCTACAGGCTTGGAAAAATCAGTTTGTAAATTGATAGAATACTGGCTAAAAAAACAAATTCAGAGAGTAGTGGTTAATGATTCTTACTTGGAATGGTCTAAGGTTATCAGTGGTGTACCCCAAGGTTCAGTGATGGGACCCTTACTTTTTAATACCTTTATAAATAATATTGGGTCTGGGATTAAAAGTATGATTTCAGTGTTTGCCATAGGTGTGCGCAGCCTATTGCATTAGGGTGTGCACCACAAAGCTCCAACACATATGCATTTGACATATTTACCGGCCTCTTCCCCACTCTCCATCCTGAAGCAATGGGAGGAAGGGGAAGCAAGGGAGCACATGGGAGACCCGGGCAACGGAAGGAAGAGGAACAGGGAAATGAGGGGTGGTGGGGGGTGGCATATATTAGTACCAATCCCCTATATTTTCTTCCTGTGGCAGCTGAATGTTGACAAAAGGGAGAGGAGAAGCCTACTTTCAGCTGCTGCAGGAGGGAAATACAGATCGGTTCCACTAAATTCCACCCACGCCACCTCTCCTGTCCAGGTTCTGAGGGTCGGCAAACAAGGGTTGTGGCTTACCTGTCACATGTCCACCATTGACAGGTTGCCAACCCCAGGATTAGGGTGTGCCCAGGCACACCTGGCACACCCCTTGCGCACACCTATGGTGTTTGCAGATGACACCAAACTATGAAGTGGAATAACGTCCTTACAGGATGTCTCCAACTTACAAGATGACCTCAATGCACTGTTTAATTGGGCAACTATGTGGCAAATGAGGTTTAATGTTTGGTAAATGTAAAGTTATGCACTTGGGGGCTAAGAATATGCATGTATCATACACAGTAGGGGGAGTACAACTGGGGGAATCTATGGTGGAGAAGGATATGGGGGTTTTGAGAGATCATAAGCTCAATAATAGCATGCAATACCAAGCTGCGAATTCCAAAGTGAGCAAACTCCTTCCTTGTATGAAGAGAGGTATGGACTCCAGTGAGAGAGATATAATTTTGCCCTTGTATAATCATTAGAAGGACTTCATCTGGAATACGCAGTTCAGTTTTGGGCACCAGTTCTCAAAAAGGATATCGGAGAACTGGAGAAAGTGCAGAGAAGGGCAACCAAACTGATAAGAGGCATGGAGGAGCTCAGCTATGAGGAAAGATTAGAGGAACTGAAGTTATTCTCTCTTGAGATCTTGAGAAGAGGAGATTAAGGGGGGGGGGGGGAATGATCAACATGTATAAATAAATAAGGGGCCCATATAGTGATTTTGAGTTATTGTCAGGAAATAGTCATATTTCATTTTTTTTTTAAATAAATCATTCTATGTGTGTGCAGTGCACTGTGCAGGGTGCCGGACTAATACAAGTCTATTAGGCCTGTCAATTTTTGACAAGCATGTGATTATAGCCCGAGGCTCTAATTGGCTTGTTTTAGGCTGTCCTCAGGGCGCAGAGCACTCTGCCACGAACCCTCCCACTTTTGATTTTAGCGAATCAATATTTGCCATCACATCACTGCCAGTTTCCGGCTTCTTTTCACAGCCAATCAGGAGGCTGAAGATTTGGAACCTGGAAAGAAGACTGGGGTAACACGGAGGCCGCGGTGGGGAGCCGTGACCGTAAAATTTTTAGCACCAGCCGCCACTGCCTTTAAGTGTTAAAAATATATAATAGAATGTGCAGAAAGTGCTTCCAATATAAAAAAAAAGGGGGGGGGGGACTCACTAATTCAAAAGGGCTAACACCCCAAGAGAAAACACCCCAGAAATTGGGTGAAAGTGAGATTGGGTGCTTATTCTTTATCTTTAATACGTTTTATATAAGGACATACTGCACTATGAGAATTTGTATTTTATACAGTATGGGATTGGAATTGCAATCCTGGGGATTGGAAGTGAAGTTGAAGTGGAGCTGGGAGTCAAATTGTGGTTCCATCATCCATTGTGGATTTTTTGGGGGTTTATCCCCAAAGCGTTGTTGGCTTTTCATTTGTTTGCAAGCCAAAGAATTCCGGTAAGCACCTAATTTCACTTTTCACTTTCACCTTCACTGGATTTCGGGGGTGTTTTCTCTCTGGAGTTAGCCCTTTTGGATTAGTGGGTGCACCCTTGTGTTATATATTTCCAACACCTAAAGGAGAAGTACAGATGAAGCTCATTTGGCTATACTTCTCCTGTGGATCACAGGAGTAAAGTTCATTCTGCTCTCCTGCGCCCCATTTTCAGCAGACAGCGGGCTGAAGCTCGCTGTCAGCTGAGGTCACAGAGCCAGTCCAGGCTTGGGCAAGATTGCAACAATGAAGTCGGGATCCACCCACATGCCTGGACCGGCACTCAGCTCACCCACATAGGTAAATATGATTTTTTTAAAAATTACCATAAAGGCAGAAGGTTTTTTTTTATCTTAATGCATTCTATGCATTAAGATAAAAAACCTTTAATGTGCAGCAGCTCCCCTCAGCCCCCCTAATACTTACCTGAGCCCCATCTCGAATCACGAGTGCCTTGTCTGTCCGGGACTCTTCCTCCAGATTGGCTGAGACACAGCAGCGGCACCATTTACTCCTGCTGCTGTCAATAAAAGTCAGTTAGCCATTCAGGAGATGGATGGGGCCGGGCCGCGGCTCCATGTCTGAATGGACAAACAGAGCAGTGGCTCAGCTTAGGTGCCCCATAGCAAGCTGCTGGCTGTGGGGGGGGGGGGGGGCACTCGACAGGAAGGAGGGGCCAAGAGATACGGGGAGGGACCTGAGAAGAGGAGGATCTGGGCTGCTCTGTGCAAAACCATTACACAGAGCAGGTAAGTATAACATGTTTGTTATTTTTAAAGAAAAAAAAAAAAACGAGAATTAAGTATCACTTTAAGCACAGACTTTTTTGGATTGATTGATTTTTTATTTTTTTTTATTTTCACTTTTAAAATAATAATGGAGTTTATTGATTATTGCTTTGCTGCACTTTGTACGTAAAAGTTTGTAGAAGGTTTTGTATCTGTTAACCTGTGCCAGAGGCTGTCCTTTTTTCTTTTAACTTTCATAACAAAATATGTCTGAATTTAGCATGAAATTAAACCTGTTTTATATTGATATCATTTTTATATAGTTCCAGAAATCCTGTAACAGCCGGTGTCACTCTATAACACCTTTGAGGAATTAATGTTTGACAAAGCAGCATATGAACCTCTGAACAGCCATGAAGGGTAAAGAAGTGTTATTTGTCTTTATGATTAGTGTCTGTTGATGATCTATGCCGTCTGTGTCTTAAATAATTTAATAAAGAAGCTGTCAGCGTTTGTGATGTAAATTTACAGATCCAGTACGTCGGAGACCCCCGTTCTTCATCGGGCTTAAAAAAAAAAAGACCACAATATAGGATCCGCTTCAATGGTCTCTCCAGTCTAATGAATTATTCCCATTTAAAGTCAACGCTCAGGCCCTGTGATCTCAATACAAAGGCAGAGAACAATATAAAGGTTTTGGTCTGCGCAAGTTCAAATGGTTATTTACTTCTTCTGAAGAGCATCTGAGAAGATAGCGGAACGTATCTCGGGGGGGTTTATGACAGCACGTCAGTTGAAATACATCGCAGCCTTGATAGATTAAAACAAACATTACCAGCAACTGCTAAAAAACATCAAGGCTGATAAGTTACCAAAGTGCGAGTAAGTTGCCGGTGGGAATACAATCTTGTACTTTAATGAACTGCTGCCTGGTTAATCTATTTTTTTTTTATGTTTACTTAGAAAGTCGTCACACCAAATGGAAGAGTTGAAGCCAAAATCCGGACAATTTTTTTGTACAGATTTAAATGTATAATTTAAAATGATAATTTATCATTTTCAATTTATTATTTTGTACAGCTTTACATGTATAAGCCAAACATACATGAAGGCAAAGAGCTTGTAGGCAGGTGCAGTCTGTTGTCTCCACTGCAGGTGGGGCTGGTCCAGAGCGTTACTGCAGCTAGAAGGGAAGTCTAAGGAAACATAGTTTCTCTTTGGTTCACCCCAGTCCCTGGGAGGACCGTTCCGGTTGGCTATGCTGCATCCAGGTGGCCCCCAGGTTTTGGTGCACTTTGGCGAAGTGGCTAGTGTAGGGAGAACAACTCCATCTGTCAGGGACAGCACTAGCGGTAGGGACAGGTCCTGGAGGAGTAGAGCCAGCTTAGGGCCTACGTCTGGACCTCAGCAAGCTTAGGACATAGAGAAGATATGACTATAAAACATAGTTTCTCTATGGTCCCCCTGGTCCCTGGGAGGACCGTTCCGGTTGGCTATGCTGCATCCAGGTGACCCTAGAGGCCATCTTGGGTCATGCAGAGTCTTTTTAAGTCCCTGCCACCAGGTTTTGGTGCGCTTTGGCGAAGTGGCTAGTGTAGGGAGAACAACTCCATCTGTCAGGGACAGCACTAGTGGTAGGGACAGGTCCTGGAGGAGTAGAGTCAGCTTAGGGCCTACGTCTGGACCTCAGCAAGCTTAGGACATAGAGAAGATATGACTATAAAACATAGTTTCTCTATGGTCCCCCTGGTCCCTGGGAGGACCGTTCCGGTTGGCTATGCTGCATCCAGGTGACCCTAGAGGCCATCTTGGGTCATGCAGAGTCTTTTTAAGTCCCTGCCCCCAGGTTTTGGTGCGCTTTGGCGAAGTGGCTAGTGTAGGGAGAGCAACTCCATCTGTCAGGGACAACACTAGCGGTAGGGACAGGTCTTGGAGGGGTAGAGTCAGCTTAGGGTCTACGTCTGGACCTCAGCAAGCTTCCTTTTTGGATTGGACCGACCAGGCAGCATTACACCCCTCTTGGCAAGTGCTGTCTTCAGTTCAAGCCTGCTACCTCTGCTCTCTGCTGCATTGATTGTAAGTTCTCGTTTGGGTGAGCTTCCCCGCCGGCTTGTTGCACTGTTTGCAAGTTCTACAATACATCAGTTACTGCACTGCGGGCTTCTGTGTGATTACTGCTAAGACACCACCTACCCAATAAACTGTAAATCAGCCAGATTATAACAGGGCACAGTGGCTCCAATGAGGTTGCTCTCCACAAAATGGGTCACCCCTTAAAAAGGGACCCAGAATTGATAATATACGTATTCAGTCTACAGAGGGCCTCAAACAACAGGTCCAGGAGTCCAAAATTATAAATGATAATTTATCATTTTTAATTTCATATTTTATACTGCTTTTTGAGGGGGAGGCTGAAAAGTTCTCGGCCCGACCAAGAAAGAAATAAGCAACAAAACTTGCCTGCTAATCTACATATTCTCCTCCAAGTTCAACACACTTAATACATCGTCTCTCCAGTTTCTTTAACCCTTCCAAAAAAAAATATTTTGTCAGCTCTGCAAAAAGCTGCTCTGTTGCTGCTATGATCTCTGAATCCATCGAAAATGTCTGTCCTTTTCATGTCTTTTTAAGGTTATGATATAGGCAATAGTCAGACGGGGCAAGATCTCATGACTAGGGTGGATGGTCTATGTACTGAAAGCCTAAATCCTTCAAAACAGGCGGAGTCTTGCCTGCCATATGTGAAAGTGCAAAAAAAAACACACCCTTCTTCTCCGCCATGGTTCATTCAATAACCTGCAACAATTGAGAAAATTGAGCTCTAATAATGCAAATTGTCATAATATCATACTAAATATCACTATGTACAACTACAATAATCAAAATTGGTGTTACCTGTTGGGAAAGGGATCGGGCTGAGAACTTTTCAGCCCTACCTAGTATATTTAAAAGCCAAAATACAGAAAGGCAAAAAACTGAATATGAATATAAACTAAATCAGTCAGGTTATAACAGGACACAGTGACTCCAGTCTCTTCACAAAAAAAGAAGTCCATCAGAATGGGGACCAAGAATGGGAATCCTTGGCTCTCTAGCGAGAGCGCCAAAGATAAGGTCAGAGAGTCCAAAATCCTTTATTAAAGATAAAGGTTCACAACAGGAGAACATAAAACAGCCAACACACTTCGAAGCACAACACAGTTACCTTTCTTTAGGGCTCTAGTGTTGTAAGTGATAAGACTCAAAGATGTATAAGAGTATATAAGCCCTGAAATCAGTGTATTTCTTTTTTTTTTAAAGGGTAAATTTTATTGAAATTCACAAAAATTACATTTCTATATCACGTTTCACTTTTTTCATACAGTATTATTTAAATACATTGTAAACTTGTATCGTTTATTTAAACCATATAGTTGTTAGCATGTAAGCATTCCACTATTAACGTATAAAGTATTTAGTATACTTGTTTAACACACCTGCTTTTCACCGTTCTGTTTCTTTCTGTTTCTCGTCATTTCATTATGACCTAGCTATGTTCCAAATATAACCTTTGCTTTTCAACACACATCTGTCATATTTTTATACTTTCAACATTAATAACCATATAACTTCTATACTGTGATTTCTCCTGATATATTCGCAATCCATTTTCCCCAGACTTTATTAAACTTTTTATTACTTCCTCTGGCTTGGTATGTGAGTTTATACATTGGTAGAGCATTATTGACCAACTTTAACCAGTCTAGAAGAGAGGGGGGATTTTGGTTTTTCCACCTGAGGGCCAGCGCCTTCTTAGCGTAACAAAATACTCTTCGCAGAAGGGTTTTCTGTGATGTGGATAGTTCTTCCTCCTCCAGGTCTCCAAGAAGACATCTGGCCGGAGAATATATGTTTGGAAGCCCAATTTTCTCCTCCATATACGTGAGGATTGCCCTCCAATATGACATCACCCGAGGGCATGTCCATACCATATGGAAGAAGTCACCCACCTCTGCATTGCATTGAGGACACTCCGGGGACTCCCTCCTTCCCATCTTGTGCAACCTTTTGGGGGTATAATAGATTCTATGTAGGAAATTGAACTGAAGCATTTTGTCTCTAGCTGAGATCATTGAGGGCACCATTGTATCCAGTACCTCCAGCCAGGTCTCCTCCGCAAGGGATGGTATATCTGTTTTCCACTGTGCTGCCACCATCCGAGCCGTAGAGGGTGACAGCAAAGCCGAGTAATATTTAGAGATCAATTTCGAGTGATCTTCTTTGGCAATCAATGAAATCAGTGTATTTCTGATCCCAGGAGTCCTGTAACACTTATACATGTACACATTGTAATGAGGAATTTGTTGGGCTCCAAAATGCATATGGTTTTCATTGTATACTGAGTTGCAGTGAGGATCAGGCATATTGGTTATGAGTGTGTGCATTGGGGTGTGATTAAAAATAATGCCATAGGGTAGACACACACCCTATAATGTATACACTGCTCGTTGCTGTATTCCATCTTGAGTTGCATCAAAACTGAATATGAGCACAGGCTACATTGTTCCCACAAAAGTGTGAATGCAGCCTTAATACCCATCTCCAGGCATGCTTCATCATGATTCTCACCCCTCATTACAATTAATAATAATAATAATAATAAAATACTGTATATTTGGCCAAAAGTACATGGATTCAAGTGAGAATAAATTCAGTTCCTTATAGTGGAGCTCCTCCATGCCTCTTATCAGTTTGGTTTGATGAGTTTGGTGTGGAGGAACTCAAGTAGCCTGCACACTGAGTCCTGACCTCAACCCTATTGAACACCTTTGGGATTAACTGGATACCAGCTAGGTCTTCTAATCCAATATTAGTACCTGACCTAATACATGCTCTTTTGTCTGAATGGGGACAAATCCTCACAGACACACTCCAACATCCCGTAGAAAGTTTTCCCAGGAGAAAGAAGGTTGTTAAAGCCTGAAAGCAAGGATCAACTCCATATTAATGATCATGGTTTTGGAATGGAATGTCCTGCACAGAGCCCTGACCTCAACCCTACTGAACACCTTTTGGCCTTTTGGATGAATTGGAATTCAAAATGTGAGTCAGGTCTTTTAATCCAACATTAGTACCTGAACTCACAAATGCTCTTTTCTGGCTAAATGGACACAAGATCCCACAGGCGCACTCCAAAATCTTGTGGGAAAACCTTCCCAGAAGGGTTGAGGCTGTTTAACCGGTTCCCACCCAGGCCTATACCAAGATGACACCGGCAGGAACCTCTCATCGATCTGGGCCAATGACTGATCACTGTACCGACCCGCTGCCGATACCATGTGACCACTGTATCCAACACAGCAGGTCACATGACAGTTGTAAGCAATGGATGGCTTCCTTTCAAGCCATCCATTGTATACAATTGTGTTGTTAGCTGTGATTGGTCAGTGTAATCACATAGTACAGACTGGGCCAATCACAGCCCATTTGTACCATGTGATTAGCTCTGGCCAATCACAGCTAATCACAACAAAACAAACTGAATTAATCGATTTCATTCAGTAAAATGTTTGCATATACTGTAGCAATGAAATTCATTGCAATTTGCAAACATAATGTGTAAAAAAAAAAGAAATCGTGATTATTTCCCCAGAGAAGTACAATGTTACTATGGTAACATTATATTGCTCTGGCCAAAGTGTGTTAAAAAAAAAATTGTAAAAAAAAAAAAAAAAATAATAATAATATATAATAAAAAATTAAAATAAACAAAATGAAAAAAAAAAATGTTGTCATCAGTCAGTGTCCCTGATCACCGCCACACCAGTTATACGATGACACTGTACTGCACTGGTGACAGTATGTCCAAAAAAAAAAATGTAATTTTCCAAAAACTTACAGACAAAATAATTACAACTCTAAAAAACTTGCCATGCCTCTTACTACTAAATATCTTGGACTGTCTACTTTCCAAAAAGGGGTCATTTGGTGGGTATGTGTACTGTCCTGACATTTTTGGGCCTCAATAAATGAATGTCAGTACAACAGGATTGATCAATTTTCAGATATATACCATAGCTTGTTGACTCTATAACTTTCCTACAGACTACAGTACCTTGAAAAAGTATTTACACCCCTTAAAAATTTTCCACATTTTTCATGTTACAATCAAAAACATAAATGTATTTTATTGGGATTTTATGTGATAGACCAACACAAAGTGGCACATAATTGTGGAGTGGAAGGGAAAAGATAAATGGATTTCAATTTTTTTTACAGATACATATGTGAAAAGTGTGGTGTACATTTGTATTCAGCCCCCGGAGTCAATACTTTGTAGAACCGCCTTTCACTGCAATTACAGCTCCAAGTCTTTTTGGGGATGTCTCTACCAGCTTTGTACATCTAGAGAGTGACATTTTTGCCCATTCTTCTTTGCAAAGTATCTCAAGCTCTGTCAGATTGGATGGAGAGCATCTGTGATCAGCAATTTTCAAGTCTTCCCATAGATTCTCAATTGGATTTAGGTCTGGACTTTGACTGGGCCATTCTAACACATGAATATGATTTGATCTAAACCATTCCATTGTAGCTCTGGCTGTATGTTTCGGGTCGTTGTCCTGCTGGAAGGTGAACCTCCGCCCCAGTCTCAAGTCTTTTGCAGACTATAATGCCCCGTACACACGGTCGGATTTTCCGACGGAAAATGTGTGATAGGACCTTGTTGTCGGAAATTCAGACCGTGTGTAGGCTCCATCACACATTTTCCATCAGATTTTCCGACACACAAAGTTTGAGAGCAGGCTATAAAATTTTCCGATAACAAAATCCGTTGTCGGAAATTCCGATCGTGTGTACACAAATCCGACGCACAAAGTGCCACGCATGCTCAGAATAAATTAAGAGACGAAAGCTATTGGCTACTGCCCCGTTTATAGTCCCGATGTACGTGTTTTACGTCACCGTGTTCAGAACGATCGGATTTTCCGATAACTTTGTGTGACCGTGTGTATGCAAGACAAGTTTGAGTCAACATCCGTCAGAAAAAATCCATGGATTTTGTTGTCGGAATGTCCGATCGTGTGTACAGGGCATTACAGGTTTTCTTCTAAGATTGCCCTGTATTTGGCTCCATCCATCTTCCCATCAACTCTGACCAGCTTCCCTGTCCCTGTTGAAGAAAAGCTTCCCCACAACATGATGCTACCACCACCATGTTTCACAGTGGGGATGGTGTGTTCAGGGTGATGTGCAGTGTTAGATTTCTGCTACATATAGCATTTTGCGTTTAGGCCAAAAAGTTCGATTTGGGGCTCATCTGACCAGAGAACCTTCTTCCACATGTTTGCTGCCGTCCATCCAGTGGTGATTAAATACCACCAAAAGAAAGCTCTATCTGTCTCAAAAAAATGATAACAATTTAATTTGGGTACAGTGCTGCATCGCATTGTAATTCAGAAGTGTGACAGTGCAGAAATCTGAAATTTGGCATTGGCCTGGGCGGGAAGGGGGTTAAAGTGCCCAGTACTGAAGTTGTTAAGGCCCTGGCTCCCGGGTTTGATGCGCTTTATGCAAGAGGGTAGCATAGGGAGAGGTACCCCGCCTGTCCTTGGCAGTACTAGCAGTAGGAAAAGGTAGAAAAAGGTTCCTAGCAATGGTTCAAGGAGGACTCTGACCGGCTGCCATAGACGGGGATTGTTGCCCCAACCACCTCCTGCTCTATCTATCTATCTATCTATCTATCTATCTATCTATCTATCTATCTATCTATCTATCTATCTATCTATCTATATCTATCTCTCTATCTATCTATCTATCTATCTATCTATCTATCTATCTATCTATCTATCTATCTATCTATCTATCTATCTATCTCTCTATCAATCTCTCTCTCTCTATCGATCTATCTATCTATCTATCTATCTATCTATCTATCTATCTATCTATCTATCTATCTATATCTATCTCTCTATCTATCTATCTATCTATCTCTCTATCTATCTATCTATCTATCTATCTATCTATCTATCTATCTATCTATCTATCTATCTATCTATCTATATCTATCTCTCTATCTATCTATCTATCTATCTATCTATCTATCTATCTATCTATCTATCTATCTATCTATCTATCTATCTCTCTATCAATCTCTCTCTCTCTATCGATCTATCTATCTATCTATCTATCTATCTATCTATCTATCTATCTATCTATCTATCTATCTATCTATCTATCTATCTATCTATCTATCTATCTATCTATCTATCTCATTGCTCTTTGTCCACAGAAAAGTTTTGTTCTGATCTTTAAATAATGAGGACATTTTTCTATCAAGGATTCTGCCCTTCAGATGCTGCTTGTCCTTTACAAACCACCGAAAATGGAAAATATGTACGAATTGAGAGTTTATGTACTCAGTGGAATTTGCCGCTTACGTTGGATGAGCCATCTGTGTAGCTCAATACTGAAAAATGGTTATACAGCTCAGTGACTCATTAAGTATATAAAATATCAATACAAATTCATTACAATGATGGATAAAGGACACCAAATAACTTTGCCCTTCTAAAATGATTAAACAAATTATACAAAGACTTTCCAGTGCAAAATAATTCAGGTTTTTCCACATTTTTTAAAGTGCATCGTCATTACAAACCTAATGCTGGGAAGGGGAACTTGATGCTATAACTGGTTTCCTAATTGTTAAAGCGTTCGAAAGCCCAACTCCAGCCAATCATTTTTTTTAGGTTGGATAGAGTGGGAGAAAGGTAAAAGCAGCAAAAAAAGGTTTTAAACGATGTCTAGACATATCCACCCCAAACACACCTACCTACTTGCCAAACTTTAGGGTATACAGCCTAGGTATACACTATGGTCAGAATATGGTCAGATTGTCCGTATTCACAATGCAGAATTTAGTTACTCAAGTTGATAACTGCATTGGTTGATGTACATTATATTACCGAAAGTATTGGGACGCCTGCCTTTACACGCACATGAACTTTAATGCCATCCCAGTCTTAGTCCGTAGGGTTCAATATTGAGTTGGCCCACCCTTTGCAGCTATAACAGCTTCAACTCTTCTGGGAAGGCTGTCCACAAGGTTTAGGAGTGTGTCTATGGATGAGAAGACCTGGCTCGCAGTCTCCGCTCTAATTCATCCCAAAGGTGTTTTGTCAGGTTGAGGTCAGGACTCTGTGCAGGCCAGTCAAGTTCCTCCACCCCAAACTTGCTCATCCATGTCTTTATGAATCTTGCTTTGTGCACTGGTCCAAATCATTTGGTGGAGGGGGGATTATGGTGTGGGGTTGTTATTCGGGGTTTGGGCTTGGCCCCTTTCCAGTGAAGAGAATTCTTAAGGTGTCAGCATACAAAGACATTTTGGACAAATTCATGCTCCCAACTTTGTGGGAACTTTGTGGGAGTCCTGACCTCAACCCAATAGAACACCTCTAGGATGAATTAGGGTGGAGACTGTGAGCCAGGCCTTTTCATCCAACATCGGTGCCTGACCTCACAAATGCGCTTCTGGAAGAATGATCAAACATTCCCATAGACACACTCCTAAACCTTGTGGACAGCCTTCCCAGAAGAGTTGAAGCTGCTATAGCTGCAAAGGGTGGGCCAACTCAATATTGAACCCTATGGACTAAGACTGGGATGCCATTAAATGTCATGTGCGTGTAAAGGCAGGTGTCCCAATACTTTTGGTAATATAGTGTATATGTTGTAATCAGCAGCAGGGATGTTACTTCCCAGCAATGAAATGTGTCCTTAGTGTTTGAAGGGGTTTACTAGGTACTTCAGGTACATGACAGACCACCCAAGGGTTAATATTGCAGACCACCGAAGACCCCCGGTACCGTGAGACACTTCAGTGAACACAAGATACAAGGAGTAAGTTCAAAGAAAATGCCTACTTTATTGGGCGTGTATACAGCTTATATCTGGTTCAACTTACCAATCACAATAGTGAATAGGCCATCTGGCCACGACTCATAAGTCATGCATCCTGTCCCCTGGCCCAAAGAACAAGGAATAGGAAAAACAGACTAGACCACAATTATATATAGAGTATGAATGCTTGGGCAAGCGGTTTTCTTGTGTGTTCTTGCAAAATGCAGTTACAAGCTGGAAATGACAGAATAAGCTAGAATATAATCAAGTCTGGGACTAAATTAAAGCTATATGACCCTCTGAGGACAGGAGTCACATCGGAGCCCCCCTTTCCACCCTGCGCTCCATTATAGCACCTGTACTATATATATATGTAAGGGGCATTTTTCTCACTGAAGGTTCCCTGAGACCTGAGATGTTAGCCAATGAGATACGCAGCTTCACGGTTCTCTGGCCTCTCTATACGTAGAAAACAAATTCTTATTTCCTATAGTTCTCAGCTCCATCTAGTGGCCATAATGTGTTATTTTCCTGATCCACCTTTTTTTTGAATGAATGAATTGAATAACATTCAACCTGTGAAGGAAATAGAAGAATAGCCATGCTTTTTTTTTTTTTAATACATACAACTCAAAGTGTTAAATCTTAGCTCTAAGCATACAATTTACTGCTATGGAAATTTTTGTAATCTGAGGTCCTCTTAAACAAGCTGTTTTTGTCCACCGTTATATTTCACACCATTCTCTGTAATCTTTAGAGACTGCAGTGTGTGAAAATCCCATTAGGTCAGCAGATTCTGAGTTGCTGCAAACAACAATCATTCTGCAGTCGGAGTTGTTTAGATCCCATTCTAATGTTTGACAACGCCTTGACCATGTCTGCATGAATTATTTCCTGTCACAGTCAATTGATTGTGTGATTTAACTATTTGTGTTAACAAGGAAATGTACCTAAAATACCGGCCACTGAGTGTATCTAAGCTATTAAAGTGATATTGAACCCTACATTGTTTAAGCACTTTCAATAGCAGGGACCTGAGCTGTCTCTCCTTACACTGTGTGCATCAATGGAAGCACACAACCCCACAGACCAAGGGTCTCCAAACTTTCTAAACAAAGGGCTGGTTTACTTTCCATTAGACTTTAGGAGGGCCACACTGTGGCCCACTGGAGTAGAAAATGCCCAAGTGTCAGTGGGAGTAGAATTTGTCTCAGGCTTGGAGACCATTGGGGTTAAAAAAAAATATTTAGCACCTCTGGTCAGTAGGAGGAAGAATGGTGCCCCATCATTGGTATCAGTGGGGGAATGGTGCCCCATCATTGGTATCAGTGGGAGAAATAGTGCCCCATGATTGGTATCAGTGGGAGAAATAGTGCCCCATTATTGGTACCAGTGGGAGGAATGGTGCCCCATCATTGGTGTCAGTGGGAGGAATGGTGCCCCATCATTTGTGTCAGTTGGAGGAATAGTGCCCCATCATTGGTGTCAGTGGGAGGAATAGTGCCCCATCATTGGTATCAGTTGGAGGAATGGTGCCCCATCATTGGTACCAGTGGGAGCAATAGTGCCCCATCATTGGTTTCAATAGGAGGATTAGTGATCCCATCATTGGTGTAAGTGGGAGGAATAGTACCCCATTATTGGTATCAGTGGGAAGACTGGTGCCCCATCACTGATGTCAGTGGGAGGAATGGTGCCCCATTATTGGTGTCAGTAGGAGGAATGGTGCCCCATCATTGATGTCAGTTTGAGGAATAATGCCCCATCATTGGTATCAGTGGGAGGAATAGTGCCTCATCACTGGTGTCAGTGGGAGGAATGGTACCCCATTATTGGTGTCAGTGGCAGGAATGGTGCCCCATCATTGGTAACAGTGGGAGAAATAGTGCCCCTTCATTGATCTCAGTGAGAAGAATGGTGCACCATCAGTGGGATCTATGGGAGATTCAGTGCCCCATCTTTGGTGTCAGTGGAAGGAATAAGCCCCATTATTGGTGTCTGTGGGAGCAATGAGCCCCATTATTGGTGTCAGTGGAAGGAATGAGCCCCATTATTGATGTCAGTGGAGGGAATGAGCCCCATTATTGATGTCAGTGGAGGGAATGAAACCCATTATTGGTGTCAGTGGAAGGAATGAGCCCCATTATTGGTGTCAGTGGAGGGAATGAGCCCCATTATTGGTGTCAGTGGAGGGAATGAGCCCCATTATTGATGTCAGTGGAGGGAATGAGCCTCATTATTGGTGTCAGTGGAAGGAATGAGCCCCATTATTGATGTCAGTGGAGGGAATGAGCCCCATTATTGATGTCAGTGGAGGGAATGAGCCTCATTATTGGTGTCAGTGGAAGGAATGAGCCCCATTATTGATGTCAGTGGAGGGAATGAGCCTCATTATTGATGTCAGTGGAAGGAATGAGCCCCATTATTGTTGTCAGTGGGAGCAATGAGCCCCATTATTGATATCAGTGGAAGGAATGAGCCCCATTATTGGTGTCTGTGGAAGGAATGAGCCCCATTATTGATGTCAGTGGAGGGAATGAGACCCATTATTGGTGTCAGTGGAAGGAATGAGCCCCATTATTGGTGTCTGTGGAAGGAATGAGCCCCATTATTGATGTCAGTGGAGGGAATGAGACCCATTATTGGTGTCAGTGGAAGGAATGAGCCCCATTATTGATGTCAGTGGAGGGAATGAGACCCATTATTGGTGTCAGTGGAAGGAATGAGCCCCATTATTGGTGTCAGTGGAAGGAATGAGCCCCATTATTGATGTCAGTGGAAGGAATGAGCCCCATTATTGGTGTCTGTGGAAGGAATGAGCCCCATTATTGATGTCAGTGGAAGGAATGAGCCCCATTATTGGTGTCTGTGGAAGGAATGAGCCCCATTATTGATGTCAGTGGAAGGAATGAGCCCCATTATTAGTGTCAGTGGAAGGAATGAGCCCCATTATTGGTGTCAGTGGAAGGAATGAGCCCCATTATTGGTGTCTGTGGAAGGAATGAGCCCCATTATTGGTGTCAGTGGAAGGAATGAGCCCCATTATTGATGTCAGTGGAAGGAATGAGCCCCATTATTGATGTCAGTGGAAGGAATGAGCCCCATTATTGGTGTCTGTGGAAGGAATGAGCCCCATTATTGGTGTCAGTGGAAGGAATGAGCCCCATTATTGATGTCAGTGGAAGGAATGAGCCCCATTATTGTTGTCAGTGGAAGGAATGAGCCCCATTATTGGTGTCTGTAGGAGGAATAGAGCTTCATATCATTGAAGAACAGTGCCCCACGGGCTGCACATAGGCAAGCAAAGGACCACAGTTTGGAGACCACTGCCAAAGCCTATGATAGCAAGGCACTCCCATGCTCACCACTGACCAGACACAGAACGGACACTGAACTGTCCATTGTTAACTCCTTCCTGTGAAGACTAATTGTTCAGGAAAGCAGCACTGAGAAAGCAGGAGCCAGCAACATTGAAAGTAAACTGCAAGTGCTGGGTTAAGAATTTTAACAAATAGTTTTCTGGGAATGTTTATTTTATTGTGCTCAGTGTCTTAAACTAAAATAGGCTGAGGGTTTAATACTACTTTAAGGAAAGTAAAATTATCCTGAACTGAAAATAGAAAAAAAAAAACCACCCCTAATAATTAATGCAAAACATGACGAGCTAATTCAGGACTAAGTACTGACTATTCCCTGGTCGCCACATTGCTCTATCGCGGATTAATAATTTAGTGTTCTTCTCTGACATAAAACAGCGGACTATCAGTAAGTTAATGTGCCGTTTCGTTGCTTTCTTTGCAAAAAAAAAATACTTTTAGCAACTCATGAATGTTTCATAAAGCCATTCCAGTGCCAAGAAGATGGCACCATAAATCGTAAAAAAAAAAAGAAAAAAAAAAAAAAAAATGCTGCCAGTTGTTTCTGCTTCCCAAAGCTGTTTTTAAGCAAACATCGCCATCTTCTCCTGAGGGCGCTTCGGAATGGGTCGCTTTAGCGGAACGTACAAAACATTTTGCGGTCGGGAAGAATGGAACGTATTCGGCTATCGCGCACGTTTTTTGGCTTGCGAGCCTTAAAAAGATCTTCCATCTGTTCTGTGCTGAGTTACGACGTCCCAGCCAAACCTTAAGTAGCATCAAATTCTAGTTAATACCCCATCAGAGGGCCGTAACATTACAGTAGAAGGTCTGTTCTAAAATAATTCAGACAAGGCATGGCATGGCTCGGCGGAAGGAGGACGGAGACCAGCGTGAGCCTGATTCACTGTACCTGACTACGGCCGCGCTTTCCCGGGTCCGTCATATGCTATTTGTCCCTGTTTATAGATTTAGTCACTTCTTCTTCTTCTTCTTCTTCTTTTTTTTTTTTTGCTGCTAGCCAGGATTACATGGAAACAGAAGAATGGCATCAGAAAAAGAAAAAGTGGTCCATTGACTCTGCCCCATTTTATTTAATTTATTTATTTACTTTTGCTTTTTTTTTTTTTGCTTTTTTTTTTTTTTTTTTTACTTTTAACCACCGAGCCTCTTTCTGAGATTTGTTGTTTACAAGTTAAAAACTGTTTTTTTTTTTTTTTGCTAGAAAATTACTTAGAACCCCCAAACATGATAAAAAAAAAATTATCTAACACTCTAGAGAATAAAATGGCGGTCGTTGCAATACTTTCTGTCACACCGTATTTGCGCAGCGGTCTTACAAGCGCACTTTTTTTGGGGAAAAAAATACACTTTTTTGAATTAAAAAATAAGACAACAGTAAAGTTAGCCCAATTTTGTTTTTTTTATATTGTGAAAGATAATGTTACGCCGAGTAAATTGATACCCAACATGTCACGTTTCAAAATTGCGCCCACTCGTGGAATGGCGACAAACTTTTACTCTTAAAAATCTCCATAGGCAACAATTAAAAAATTCTACAGGTTGCATGTTTTGAGTTACAAAGGAGGTCCAGGGCTAGAATTATTGCTCTCACTCTACCGATCGCAGCGATACCTCACATGTGTGGTTTGAACACCGTTTTCATATGCGGGCGCTACTCACGTATGCGTTCGCTTCCGCACGCGAGCTCGGTGGGACGGGGAGAGTTTAAAAAAAAAAATTCTTATTTATTTTACCTTTTATTTTTTTATTTTTACACTGTTGTTTAAAAAAAAAATCGTGTCACTTTTATTCCTATTACAAGGAATGTAAACATCCCTTAATAGAAAAAAAAAGCATGACAGGTCCTCTTAAATACGAGATCTGGGGTCAAAAAGACCTCAGATCTCATATTTACACTAAAATGCAATAATTTCTTTTTTTTTTTTGTCATTTAAAAAATACTAAAAAAAAAAAAAGGGCCCTTTTAAGGGCTATGGGCGGAAGTGAAGTTTTGACGTCACTTCCGCCCTGCAATGATATGGAGACGGGTGGGGGCCATCTTCCCCTCACTCGTCTCCATGTCTGGCTGGGGAGAGGATCCGATCACCTCTGCCGCAGCCGATGGCTCCGGTAAGTGACGGAGGGCACCAGAGCATGGTGGGAGGGCGAATCCGCTGCAGAGACCACTTTTATCTGAAAGCGGACCGCCCGCTGAAGAAGAGGATACCAGAGTTATGGTAGCTAGCTGCTGCCATAAAACGATATTCCTCTTACCGAAGTACCAAAGTACCGACGTATAACGACGGTGGGAGGTCCAGAAGTGGTTAAATACTCTTTATTACAGTGTAACACCCTGATGTTTAGCAAATATACCTGCCAGGTATAGTTGCCTTGGCCAACTGATAGGAGATCAATTGATTCCACCCTAATTCTGGAATTGCTGCACTTCTGTCTTCTGTCACTAGATGGCCGGGTATCTGGTGACATTAGATAAGACAAGAACAATGCAAGGACAGATTAGGAATAGATGGGGTATCTCAGCCAATGGGTAGGGATTTTCTTGGGTCCCTTGGCCTGCTGGGAGAGCCTATTTATTTGGGTGAGGTCAGGTGATCAGGGTTCTGTGCCACCTGGACGGCTGTCTGGGTGGACGCAGGTTGTACTGCCCCGGACTACTGGGCCAAAGCCTGAGACCTATCCCGGGGACATCTGACTGTTGGGCTGTCTGAGGGCCTATCCAGAAGCAAGAGAGAAGTGCAGGGTTGGGACTGCGGCTTGCAGTCCAACCAGAAGTGACAGTTCTGCTGGCCGGAGAACCTGTCGTGGTCGGAGGTATAGGGGAAGCTGTCACCACTAAGGGACTATCTGCCTAATTACCAGGGACCACAGTGAGTAACTGAAGCAAGTACCAGAGCAGTAGTCTCACCAACCGAGGACGGTGAAGAATTGGGAAGCTTCAGCAGGTGTCATCCAGGGACCCAGCCAGCAGAGGTGATGCTTACGGAGCAATTTTGTGTGCCAAGCCAGGGACCAAGCCGGCCAGTGGGTTGAGGCTTGAGGAGCATCTTGGATGTCAAGCTAGTGACCCAGCAGGGACACGGGGGTGACGCTTGAGGAAGGTACTCAGTGAGAAGATTGGAAGAGCTCAGCAGATCCAGTTGCAGTGGATCAGTGGGTCTAGGTGATAGCCTGGGAGCTCAGTTGAGTGAAGATCGAAAGAGGAGATTGTGGAGGAAGTGAAAGAGATTGTTGCAACCTTTGTTAGAATCTGTTCAAGATTGTTGCCATAGGAGACAGCGTGTCTACACATGCAGATGTGGCGTCCGGCTGGGTGCCTTTCCCTGCATGGCTGTCTACCTATAGAAGTCTCGGAGTCTGCTAATTAACATTGCAACTACCAAAGGGTGTCCTGGCCCTAACCCCCTAACCCCCTCTCCCACAGTTCTGTTTAAGAGAAAATAAATCTCTTTGCATTCAAGAAGTGTCTGGCGCCCATTAATCTACCTTGCATTACATCCACCATGCCTCATAACCCACTCTACACAGAAGGATGTCAGCTGTCCCTAACTCTGGAGGTCACCATTAGGCCTGGAGAGGCTCGGGATTTGGGAAAGGAGGATACAGCACTGTGTATGGTATAGGTAAAACAGCAGCCAACACAGCTATAGACCCAAGCAATAAATGTAAATATGAAAGTGTAGCGCTATAAAACCTGAATAAACTAAAAATTTAAAAAGGCTCGGGACTTGGCTACAACAGTTTTTTCTTACATATAAAATACAAAAATACAATAAATCTGTTTCATTAATTCCAAATACAATTGCAATATCATTCCAACATCTTCTTCTTCTTCTCATACATTTAACTCCTATCCTCAACTCTACTTCCACACACAGTAGCTACTACCTCTTCCTATTATATATCATATTTTTTTCTATCATTTCAAGTTGTTCTCCCTTGTATCCAGAGACAAGTAGGATTTATTCCACATTCCCCATATTTTGTGGTATTTCTGCTCAGTTCCTCTATGTTTGTACACTATTCTTTCATATGGTATAATCTGATTAACGCCTTTTACCCATTGGTTAACCAGTAGGGGTGTAGGCTGCATCCATCTTTCTACGATTTCTACTTCTTACAAAAATATGTAGCGGTACCCCCTTGAGGGGCTGCTGGATATTGTGGTCCCATCTGTCACCTCTGCCCAGCCCGGCATTCACTTCCCATTCACCTTAGAGACAATGAACAGTTTGTTTTGTATTTTATTGAGGGATTTTGAACTTGGATAGGGTAAGGGAATTTATGGGTTGCTCAGAATCAATAGTAGAATCAATTGGATGATCAGTTGGAACATCTATTTACTCTTCTAGAGCTCCAGCCTCCTCCAGCACAACGCTTATTTGTAGACTGTTTCTCTCTCTCCTGTACAATACTTGGTTCCAGGCACAGCTGGCACATGGTAGGCCCAACTCTGACTCTCTCAGGCCTTAGCAACTGCCATTTGCAGGCAGGGACCGAGGGCCCCTTTAGTGTAGCAACAAATAGTGAAAGAAAAGTCTCTTGATGCTAGCTGTCCTAAGGTGGACTACTGCTCCCAGTCAGTCCTCTTCAGGCCCTGCCAGCCCTCCTGACTGCAGCTGCCCCACTTCCCATGATATCACAGTCTCCCCTGCTGGCTCTACATCCATCTCAGACTGCACACTCCCAGTCTGCTCTGGCATGCCTCCCCAGCTTTCCCAACTGTGCCTGCCACTCACCAGCCCTCCTGGCTGCACTCCGGTGGATCCCTCCAGGAGACTTGCCCGGCAACACTAGCTCCTGTTGTTCTTCTCGGTCCCTCCCTGTGCCTCCTGTCCAGATCCTTCTTTGTTGCTCAGAAATGCTCCGACCTGCACCTGAACCCCACAGCCCAGGGTCACCCCTCTTCCAGACTGGGGGGGTACCCCAAAGGCCCCGACAACCTAGTGCTCCATCTCCAGCTTCTTCCACCTGACAACTCCTCCCCAGCAGGCTGACTCTAGGTAATTAAAGAGGCCTGCCTCCTGCCAACCCAAGTTGGGGTTTGGTCTGGGCTCCTGAGAGCACCCCAGACACTTGCTTACTGGACACCTAAACCCCCCTCCTGCCCAGACCAATTTTCAGCTTTTAGCGCTGTCACTCTTTGAATGACAATTGCGCAGTCATACAACACTGTAAACCAAATGAAATTTTTATCATTTTTTTCCCACATATAGAGCTTTCTTTTGGTGGTAATTGATCACCTCTGTGTTTTTTATTTTTTGTTAAAAAAATTAAAAAAGACTGAAATTTGAAAAAAAAATACAAAACCGTTTTATACTTTGTTAATACATTTTCAAACAGGTAACTTTTCTCCTTCATTGATGTACGTTGATGAGGCTGCACTGATGGGCATCGATAGGCTGCATTGATGGGCACCGATAAGGCGGCACTGGTGGGCACTGATGAGGTGGCACTGGTGGACACTGATAGGTGGCATTGGTGGGCACTGATAGGTGGCACTGATGGGTGGCACTGATGGGTGGCACTGATGGGCATTGATAGGTGGCACTGAAGGACACTAATAGGTGGCACTGATAGCTGGCACTGATAGGTGGCAGTGATGGGCACTGATGGGTGGCAGTGATGGGCACTGATTGGCACTGGTAGGTGACACTGATAGGCAGCACTGCTAGGTGACACTAATGAGGCACTGATTGGCACCACTGGTGAGCACTGATAGGTGGCACTCATGGGCATTGATAGGTGGCACTGATTGCTGCCACTGTTATGCACTGGTGGGTACTGATTCGTGGCACTGTGGGCACTGGTAGGTGGCACTGGCAGGCAGTACTGGTTGGCACAGATAAGGCGGCTTTGCCTCTTCCTCTTTGGAACCGATATCCCTTGCACAGAAGCCGGTGATCGGCTTTTTTTTGTCCTCGCGCTTTCAACGTGAGGACAAAAAAAAAACGATTACCGATCTTCTGTTTACATCACCTGATCAGCTGTCATTGGCTGACAGCTGATCGTGCGGTAAGGGGCCGGGATCGACCCCTTACTCCGATCTGTGATCAACCAAGATCACCTGCAGGGAGCACGCGGGGAGCGTGCAAAAGGGGAGGACGTCTATTGACAGACTCCCGGCAAAGTAGATCCACACTGTAGCTGTCATTCGGCTATAGTGCGGATCTGAAGGGGCTAGAATCCTCTAGAAACCAGAGGGAGGTAGCTGAGAAGTGTTTCTGCATATGAGTCACCTGCTGCTACTCTAGGCCACTCCTAGCCCACACAGATCAAAACAAACAGGCCTAGCTTACAGCTAGGCCTGATTAAATTTACCTGCGCTCACAAAATTCTTACTTCTAGCACCTACCTAAAGTAGAGGGTGCTACAAATATTTTGATACATCTGGACCAATGCTCGTCTTCTAGTAGACACAAAAGGCATACCTCCATCGTATTTGAGACTTCTTTTTTTAGAATTTTTGACAATTTATCTACAATTAGATTCCATTATCCCAAAACAATGTAACAGTTCCAAATCACATGTAGAAAATCTGCTCCCCCCTGACGGCACCTCACACAATTTGCTGTTGACATCTAATTGGACTAAGATATATTTGATGTATAATATTTAACCAAACAATTTTATTGTTAACTGCTGGGGGTGCCCTGAGGTGTGAGGAGCAGATCCCCCCCCAATCACAATCCGTCATTTGTGGGATAGCTAATTCCCATTTATCTCTCACTCTCAAGGGTTTGTCATTTATTTTACTCTGCAGTATATGTGAATACACCTTAGATTTTTGCAATTTTTATTTATTTTTTTAGCCTTTTTGTATAAGGATAGATCTATGTTTATATAATGTATTGTCAAAAGTATTGGGACTCCTGCCTTTTGTGTTGGCAATGTTTATACCTCACTTAACTGATTAACGATGCATAAAATAAGTAATTAAAACCTTTGTCTATATAAGGATAAAAACGAATGATAACGGTGTGAAAAGATAAACAATTACATTTTTTCATACAGAAAAGAAACGTTAGAATAATTAGAAATTATCAAACATCTCAAGTGATGTTGCAGGTACAGTGTTGCCAGTCTACAATAATAATTTAGGCCAAACTCAGACATGGTTATGATGGGCATACACAGGCTATCAATATTTTAAGACAAATCCTAGGATAGAAAAGGTTAGGGAAAAAGTAAGGAGAGATAAGGGAATACATAACGCAGACATCCTGTCGTCTCGATGGTCTGGAGTCCAACAGAGAGAACAGACAGCTCCCCCCCCTATTTTATATTCATTCTCCACCAATCAACAGATGAAACACGTTCATTGGTTTAGAGTTGCATCAAATTCTGATTGGCTACCTCTGAAGCCTAATGTTCATTGGTTCAGAGTTGCCTCAAATTCTGATTGGCTACCTCTGAAGCTTTCTAAATGTTCATGCTCAGGTTTTAGCCCTCATGCACACAGGCTGTTAAAAAAACGTTATGAAAACGCCAGTATCTTTGCAGTGAATTTTTTAAACTTTTTTCAGCTTTTTTCAGCGTTTTTGCAATAGCGTTTTTTAGCGTTTTTGAGCGTTTTTCCGCGTTAGCGTTTTGAGCGTTTTTGAGCGGTTTTGAGCGTTTTTAAGCGTTTTTCAGCGTTTTTGAGCGTTTTTGAGCGTTTTTCAGTGTTAGAACGTTTTTACAGCTGAAAAACGTCTTTCAGAACGCACTGGTCCTGGGTTTTTTTTACAGCTTAAAAACGCTTATGCCACTTGCAGCTCAAAAACGCCTAGGTGGGCATGAAGCCATAGACTAACATAGACAGGCCTTTTTAAGCTGCAAAAAAAGCTCAAAAAAGCAGCTGTAAAAACGTCCATGTGCATGAGGACTTAAGGTACCAGTGCCTCCAAGTCTTTGACTTAATGAACACACCCTTTTGATCCCCAGCCCAAACAGTTCTGACATTTGCATGTCAACGGCCCCTGGTGAGATGGAGCCTCGGCGTCTGCAAAGACTATTTGTAAAACAAAAGGAATTCAATTAACACCTGAAGACATTCAATAGTCCCCACGAGACAGGAGAACAAGTATTTTTAAAAGGTAGGCTGGGCTGGTAGGCTGATCTCATCATGATCACAAAATATACTATACATATCATCTTATAACTACATACACGTACCCACACACACATATATATAGCATGAATTTGTCCAAAATGTCTTGGTATGCTGACGCCTTAAGAGTTCCCTTCACTGTAACAAGCCCAACCCCTGAAGAACATCCCCAACCATAATCCCCCCTCCACCAAATGATTTGGACCAGTTCACAAAGCAAGGTCCATAAAGACATGGATGAGCGAGTTTGACTGGCCTGCAGAGTCCTGACCTCAACCTGATATAGAACACCTTTGGGATGAATTAGAGTGGAGACTGTGAGCCAGGCCTTCTAGTCCAACATCAGCGCCTGACCTCACAAATGCACTTCTGGAAGAAGCTCTCATAGCTGCAAAGGGTGGGCCAACTCAATATGGAACCTTACGGACTAAGACTGGGATGCCATTAAAGTTCAAGTACGTGTAAAGGCAGGTGTCCCAATACTTTTGACATCATAGTGTATGTTTAAATTGACTTACTGTTGACTTATGCTGGGAGTGTCTTTCAAGCATCAACTGCTCTTTTGGTAAAAGAATACCTTCTAAAGTTAGTTTTTAACTTTTCAATTATTAGTTTGAGGTCATGTCCAAGTGTTTTTTTGATCTTAGCTTTATTGTGAAAATACCCTTCAGTCATGTCTCCCCATTTCATCCTTTCCTTAAGGCTGCATTCACACCTGAGCGGAGCGTCTTTCAGTGTTTTTTTTTTGCGTTTTTATGCTCAATTTTGGCACATTTTAATGTGCAAATGGCACACATTTTTTTAGCTTTGGCGTTTTTTTATTAGCCAATAGAGAAAACTATCATCTGCTGCATGATTTGTTGCTAGGTATTTCAACTTTTTTAGCTTTTCCATTTTATTTCTTTTCTTAATTATTATAACTAATTTATTTTTATTTTTTTTCGTTAGGGTAAGGGGTTAGAGTTAAGGTTACGTTAGGGTTAGGATTAGGAGTTGGGGTTAGGGTTCGGATTAAGGGGTTAATTATTTATTTACTATTACTTAGTATTTGTTATTTATTTATAATTATTTTTATTTATTTGTGTATTTATATTACATTTATTCATTAATTTATTATTATTATTAGTAGTAATAGTAGTAACACCTTAACCCTAACAAAAAATAAATGAATAAATAACCCGATATCAGAAAGCTAGTTCTGCTAATACTAATTTTTGTACAGTTAATGCTAATTTTTCTCCAGTTACTGCTCATTCCCTAATGCTCATTCGCTAAAACAAATTCTGAGTGAGAATTCTGAATGAGAATTAGTTTTAGCAAATGAGCATCAGGGAATGAGCAGTAGCTTCAGAAGAATTTGCATTAGCTGTAGGAGAATTAGTAATAGCTGAACTAGCTTCCTGACATAGAGTTTTTTTTTTTATTTATTTATTTTTTGTTAGGGTTAAGTTAATACTACTACTACTACTACTAATAAAATTAATAATAATAATAATAATAATTAATGAATAAATAAATGTAAAATAAATATACAAATAAAAATAATTATAAATAATAAATACCGTATATTCAATAAATGAATACTAAGTAATAGTAAATAAATAATTAACCCCTAACCTTAACCCCTAACCCTTAAAAAATAAATAAATAAATAACTAAACACCCTAACACAAAATATTATTATTATCATCATTATTATTATTATTATTGTTCGGGTTTGGGTGTTTATTTATTATTAATATTTATAATAATTTATTTTTTTTAAGGTTAGGGGTTAATTATCATTTATTTATGTATTATTACATATTATTGATTCCTTTTATTTATTTATGATGATTTTTAGTTATTTGTGAATTTTGTTTACATTTATTTATTCATATATTTTTGCTATTTTATGTTTTACAATTATTCGTTTGAGCAGAAAATCCTGCGCACGCGTGCAGCAAAACGCACAAATGCGCACAAAAATGACCAAATGGTGCGTTTCTATTCATTTCTATGGGAATAAAAATGTGCCAAAAATGTTCAAATCTGCCCGATTCAAACTACAAAAAAAGCTCCAGAACTTTTTTGAGCTTCAGGCGTTTGGCTTCAGATGACTTGGAGTGGAGATGTGAACCATCTCCAATTCTCTATAGAGAATAATTGATTTTTTTCTCCTCCAGAGGTGTGAATGGGGCCTAAGACTGCACATATTACATTTCTGAAGTCTCTCTCGATATGTTTTATCCCTTAGACCTTTCACCAGTGGCAGCAGGTGCTGTATATTTTTTTTTGGAAAACAAGACATCCCACCGCCACCCGCTACCCCCCCCCCCCCCCCCGGTCGGTCGGTTGCTCAGTCAAACCACCCCCCCTTCCTCCTGCCAGAGATCCCTCTAGTGATAACTAATTATCTATATAGCGGAATCATGACCTCCTTCCTCCTGCTGGTGGCCCTTCCAGTAATAATTAAATCTCTATATGGGGGAATTAGGACCTCCTTTCTCCTGCTGGTGATCTCTCTAATGCTAAATAAAGATCTATATAGAGGAATCAGGATCTCCTTCCTCCTGCTGGTGATCCCTCTGGTGATAACCAAAGATCTATATAGAGGAATCAGGACCTCCTTCCTCCTGCTGGTGACCAATCTAGTGATAACCAAAGATCTATATAGAGAAATCAGGATCTCCTTCCTCCTTCTGGTGATCCCTCTAGTGATAACCAAAGATCTATATAGAGAAATCAGGATCTCCTTCCTCCTTCTGGTGATCCCTCTAGTAATAACCAAAGATCTATATAGCGGAATCATGACCTCCCTCCTGCTGGTGGCCCTTCCAATAATAACTAAATCTCTATATAGAGGAATTAGGACCCCCTTTCTCCTGCTGGTGATCTCTCTAATGATAAATAAAGATCTATATAGAGGAATCAGGATCTCCTTCCTCCTGCTGGTGACCCCTCTGGTGATAACCAAAGATCTATATAGAGCAATCAGGACCTCCTTCCTCCTGCTGGTGACCAATCTAGTGATAACCAAAGATCTATATAGATGAATCAGGACCTCCTTCCTCCTGCTGGTGATCCTTCTAGGGATGCATCCCAGAATTCTTTTAAAATAGTGGTGGGAGAAGGTTTAAGATTAGATTAGTAGTAGACTTCTACTTTAAGGACTGAAGCAGAACCCAGCTGGAGGCTGCACTGTACCTGTGTGGAGTGGCAATTATACCAGTTACTGTAATTATCACTGAGCCTGCTGCTGCAAGTGATACTGCACCTGTTTCTGCAAGTATTCCTATACCTGTAACCACAACTGTTTTAAATTTGTTGCCTCCAGTGCCAGTACTTGTGCTAGTGACTGTATTCTACCAGCTTTCCTGTTATCCTGTAGCCTGCAACAACTGTTGACACCTTGCCTGGACTGTATTGCTTCCTCACATTGGGTACCATACTCCTGGCCCACAGACTTAATCATGGGGACCCTTCCTTTAACTAAGCTCATCTATGGGTGAAAAAGGGAGGCGTTACCCAGACAACCTCCATTGTATTATGTCCAATAGATGAATTGAAATTCCTTTATATACCTTGGAATAGTTTGGTGTGCAGACAATATCTTTAATTTGTGTGACAGATCTGCTCTGGATCTGGGACAAGCTCCTTCCTGCAATGATGTCCCATGGTCTGGTGAGAAGACCTATTTTGGAGCTTGCGAGAGACTCTTCTTTTTTCTTTGTACTGAAAAATACCTGTTGATCTCAAGTTACTAAGTTCTTTTGTGTGCTGAAACTACTAATAATTAAGGATGAGCTCAGGCGTGTTCGCAAGCTGCACGTGCAGAGCCCGCCAGGAAGTCGGCACTGCACAGCGCTAATCACAGGCAGTGAGACATTTTCCAGATCCGCGGCTACTAATTCGGGAAATGTCTCACTGCCTGCGATTAGCGCTGTGCAGTGCCGACTTCTTGGCACGCCTGAGCTCATCCTTACTAATAATGATTGTGGACTGAGTGGTGTAAGCCCTGCCCATTCGTCTTATGCTAAGAAATTGATTCAGAACTGGGAGGGCTAATGAGATTCCTTAAAGTAGAAGTACAGCCAAAGCACATTTGGCTGTATTTCTCCTGTGGATCACAGGAGTGCAGTTCTTTCTGCACTACTATGACCCGTTTTCAGCAGACAGCGTGCTGAAGCCTGCTGTCGGCTGACATCGCAGAGCCGGTCCTGGCCGGAAAGAAATTGCGATGAGTCCAACCAGGAGCCTGGACCAGCTTCCGGCTCAGCCTCTCAGCGAGCCCCTGAGAGCCTGAACCAGCCCTTCCCGCCTCCTCCACAGCCCAGCCCAGTGACGAAGTAAAACCAGGCGGTTAACCACTTTAAGACCGGGCCTCTTTTTTAGATGTGGTGTTTACAAGTTAAAAACATTTTTTTTTTTGCTAGAAAATTACTTAGAACCCCAAACATTAAACATTTTTTTTGCTAACATCCTAGAGAATAAAATGGCGGTGATTGCAATACTTTCAGTCACACCGTATTTGCGCAGCGGTCTTACAAGCGCATATTTTTTTTATAAAAATCATATTTTTTGAATCAAAAAATATACCAAAAGTAAAGTTAGCCCTATTTTGTTTTATATTGTGAAAGATAATGTTACGCCTAGTAAATTGATACCCAACATGTCACGCTTCAAAATTGCGCCCGCTCATGGAATGGCGACAAACTTTTACCCTTAAAAATCTCCATAGGTGACATTTAAAAAAATTCTACCGGTTGCATGTTTTGCGTTACAGAGGAGGTCTAGGGCTAGAATTATTGCGCTCACTCTACCGATCGCGGCGATACCTCACATGTGTGGTTTGAACACTGTTTTCATATGCGGGCGCTACTCGCATATGCATTCGCTTCTGCACGCGAGCTCGGCGGGACGGGGCACGTTTAAATTTCTTTTTTTCTTATTTATTTTACCTTTTACTTTTTATTTTTACACTGTTTAAAAAAAAAAATGTGTCACTTTTATTCCTATTACAAGGAATGTAAACATCCCTTGTAATAGAAAAAAAGCATGACAGGTCCTCTTAAATATGAGATCTGGGGTCAAAAAGACTTCACATCTCATATTTACACTAAAATGCAATAAATTAAAAAAAAATTGTCATTTAAAAAAATAAACAAAATAAATTGTCCCTTTAAGAGCTATGGGCAGAAGTGACGTTTTGACGTCGCTTCCGCCCTGCAGTGTCATGGAAACGGGTGGGGGCCATCTTCCCCTCATCTCCTTGTCAGCCCAGGGGACAGACGCGATCGCCTCCGCCGCTGGCGATGGCTCTGGTAAGGGGCGGAGGGCACCAGATCGCGGCGGGAGGGGTGGCCCTCTCCCGCCACCGATAAAAGTTATCTCACGGCGAATACACCGCAGAGACCACTTTTATCTTGTAGATGACCGCCGGCCGAACACAGGGATACCGGGGTTATGGCAGCTAGCTGCTGCCATAACAGCGATATCTGTCCCCAAAGTAGGGACGTACATCGTCGCGTGGCGGTCGGCGAGTGGTTAATCCTTGATGTGCAACTGCTCATGGCTGTACATGTGCTGCTGCCGCGATCCTGTGCTTCGCCACTGCTGCAAAAATTAAATAGCATGCCGCTTTCAGACGGTGTTGCTGCTGCTCAGTGGGACTAATGCAAGTATAATGGTGCTGCCCTGCAATGCACGCGATTGTGGCATGGTAGTGTGGCATTTAAGGCCTCCTGCACACTGGACATTGACATTGAAATTTATAGATAGGCAACTCCTATCCTCATATTGATTAGTGTCTCCAAACTAATAATAACTACTGCAGTAGGGAACAGACACAAAAGATATGCTCAGCATCTTTCCAAATAACTGTTCTGCTTTTTTATGACGCAAAAAGGTTTTTATACACATGATTACGTAGGTATCACATTAATATTACAATTGTACGTTTATGGTAACAAGGGGCGTAACATAGGCAGGCTAATCCTAATCAGGACTCGAAAGAATGTAAACATTTACTGAAAACATTATTAGTGCCGTGTGCACAGTGAGGGCAGTGTGCAATACATAAAAAATAGAATACAATTATATACAGAACTTACAAATTTCCTTTACAACATTAACCACTTCAATACCGGACACTCTCGCCCCCTTTATGCCCAGGCCGATTTTCAGCTTTCATCGCTGTCGCACTTTGAATGAGAATTGCGCGGTCATGCAACACTGTACCCATATGACATTTTTATCATTTTTTGAGACAGATTTTTTGGTGGTATTTAATAGACGTGCTCTGCTGAAAAATGTGTTCGTTTTTCGTTCCGTTTGTTTTTTTGTTTTTTTTTTTAATTTTTCGGGTCATTCGTTATGATCGCAATTCGTAAATTCGTAAATTTGAAAATTTGAAAATTCGTAAATTTGTAAATTCGAAAATTCGAAAATAAGAAAGAAAATCCGAAAATTCGAAAGAATAACTAACTAACTAATAATAACGAACTATTAAATTATAGGTATTGGAATTTCCTTTAAAATTTGGCTGTTAGTGAATGTAAAGAATACGAAGTTACGAATTATCCGAAATAACAAATGCCTCAAATTTGGCTGTTAGTAAACGTAACGAATACGAATTAATCCGTAGTTACGTATTATCCAAAATAACGAAGGCCGTATCTAAACAAATGGAACGGAACAAATTAATAATAAATAATAATAAAACGGTTTTATTATTATTATTGTTATTTATTATTATGTGTTACGTTCCATTTGTTTAGATATGGCATTCGTTATTTTGGATAATTCGTAACTACGGATACATTCGTATTCATTACGTTTACTAACAGCCAAATTTGAAAGGAAATTCCAATACCTATAACTTATTAGTTAATAATAGTTAAGTTATTGTTAGTTAGTTATTATTTCAGATTTTCGAATTTTTGGGTTTTCGAATTTCAAATTCCCGAATTCCCGAATTTTCGAATTCACCGCTTCCCCCTTCTCTCTGTTTACATCCACACAGGAGGAGGAGGAGCCTGAGGGACACACACCGCTGTCCGCTGTGTATATCCGTCCGCGCTGTTCTGAGGTCTGTACACTACTATTTACCGAACGAAACGAATTGCACATGTCTAGTATTTAATCACCTCTGGGTATTTATAATTTTGCTAAACAAAAAAAAAGAAAGACTGAACATTTTGAAAAAAAAAAATCTTAGTTTCTGTTATAAAATTTAGCAAAAAAGGTAATCTTCCTCCACTGATGAGCGCTGATGAGGTGGCACTGATGGGCACTGATGAGGTGGCACTGATGGACACTGATAAGCGGCACTGATTGGCACTGATGGGGCTGCACTGATTATCAGGACACTGGCAAAATGTGCCCTATTAGAATTGCCGGTTACCGGCTCTCCTATCCTCACGCTGTGACAGCGAGAGAAGAAAGGACTGCCAATAACCGGCAAGTTTGTTTACATGTGATTAACTGTGATTGGACACAACTGATCACATGGTAAAGGGCCGCTGTTATTAGCCCTTTACTGTGATCTGTGATCAGATGTGTCCTAAGCACACAGCATACACAGGGCGCTCCCCAGGGGATGCGTGGGGGGGTGTGTGGTCCTGGGAGGACATCCATGGATGCCCTCCCAAAACAAGAGAGTCACAATGTAACCATCTTTTGGCTATAGCGCGGTCATGAGGTGGGTAAAAGATAACAAAGCTGCTAATTACTGAGTCAATGATTAAATCAGCTGCTGAAAGTGATTAATAAACTGAGGCTTTACTATCACTTTAATCAAAAATAATTCTATAATTCAGGTAGGAGATTTGTGGTCAAACATATGGTGAACCTTGGACCAATCTCTGAGGTTCTTTCTAAATATGAGCCAGAAGTATTGTAGTTATTGACTAAATAAATCATTTTACATTTAGAGAGCATGGGACCCCCTGTGCCGTATGGAGCCGCAGCAGCTGCGCGGTCTGCATTGTAGCTGCTGTAAAGTAGTTGAAGGTGCTTACGTTGAATAATAATTGCTCTCCAGGCATATACAATCAAAAGTTCAAAATGCTACCCGGGTATTTCTACCTGATTTATTCCCGAGTCTCGTTATACTTCCTTGGATTTGCAAGGAGATGAGGGATTATAGAACTTTGAGTCTCATTTTTTTTTCTGGTTTTATGTTTATGGATCAATAAATATTTACTGCAACCAAAAATAGGAAATAGCCGTTTTTATAAGATCACATTTTTCATATAATAATTGTCCTCTATTTTATCAGTTGTATGGAAGGCCAACTTCAGCTTGGGCAAAAAGATAAATGTTACCGAGCACCATTAAAAATAAAACCAGCACCTTCGATTTCTATCCTCACCTCCTCTCCAGCGTTGTCCACAACACACTCGGGTACCCTACTCTTCGGATTGAATGACACCAAGTGGCTGCACTGATTTTCTTTTTATTCGTTTTTTTTCTCTATATACCGTATTTATTGGCATGTAACACGCATCCCAATAAAAGAAGGAAGTTTCAGGAAAATAAACTTTTTTTTAAATAAACCACTTTGAAGCAAAATAATGGCCAGTGAGAAACAATGCAGCCTATTTAGTGCCCATCTGCAGCTTCAGTGCAGCCTGATCTGTGCCCATCTGCAGCCTGATCTGTGCCCATCTGCAGCCTGGTCTGCACCCCTCTGCAGCTTGATCTGTGCCCATCTGCAGCTTCAGTGCAGCCTGATCTATGCCCATCTGCAGCCTGATCTGTGCCCATCTGCAGCCTGATCTGCACCCCTCTTCAGCCTGATCTGTGCCCATCTGCAGCCTGGTCTGCACCCCTCTGCAGCCTGATCTGTGCCCATCTGCAGCCTGATCTGTGCCCATCTGCAGCTTCAGTGCAGCCTGATCTGTGCCCATCTGCAGCCTGATCTGTGCCCATCTGCAGCCTGATCTGCACCCCTCTTCAGCCTGATCTGTGCCCATCTGCAGCCTGATCTGTGCCCATCTGCAGCTTCAGTGCAGCCTGATCTGTGCCCATCTGTAGCCTGATCTGTGCCCATCTGCAGCCTGATCTGTGCTCATCTGCAGCCTGATCTGCACCCATCTGCAGCCTGATCTGTGCCCATCTGCAGCTTCAGTGCAGCCTGATCTGTGCCCATCTGCAGCCTGATCTGTGCCCATCTGCAGCCTGATCTGCACCCATCTGCAGCCTGATCTGTGCCCATCTGCAGCTTCAGTGCAGCCTGATCTGTGCCCATCTGCAGCCTGATCTGTGCCTATCTGCAGCCTGATCTGTGCCCATCTGCAGCCTGATCTGCAGTCTGATCTGTGCCCCTCTGCAGCCTGATCTGTGCCCATCTGCAGCCTGATCTGTGCCCATCTGCAGCTTCAGTGCAGCCTGATCTGTGCCCATCTGCAGCCTGATCTGCACCCATCTGCAGCCTGATCTGCACCTATCTGCAGCCTGATCTGCGCCCATCTGCAGCCTAATCTGTGCCCATCTGCAGCCTGGTCTGCACCCCTCTGCAGCCTGATCTGTGCCTATCTGCAGCTTCAGTGCAGCCTGATCTGTGCCCATCTGTGCAGCCTGATCTGTGCCCATCTGCAGCCTGATCTGTGCCCATCTGCAGCCTGATCTGCACCCCTCTTCAGCCTGATCTGTGCCCATCTGCAGCCTGATCTGTGCCCATCTGCAGCCTGGTCTGCACCCCTCTGCAACCTGATCTGTGCCCATCTGCAACCTGATCTGCACTCCTCTTCAGCCTGATCTGTGCCCATCTGCAGCCTGATCTGTGCCCATCTGCAGCTTCAATGCACCCTGATCTGTGTCCATCTGCAGCCTGATGTGTGCCCATCTGCAGCCTGATCTGCACCCATCTGCAGCCTGATCTGTGCCCATCTGCAGCTTCAGTGCAGCCTGATCTGTGCCCATCTGCAGCCTGATCTGTGCCCATCTGCAGCCTGATCTGTGCCCATCTGCAGCCTGATCTGCAGTGTGATCTGTGCCCCTCTGCAGCTTGATCTGTGCCCCTCTGCAGCTTGATCTGTGCCCATCTGCAGCCTGATCTGTGCCCATCTGCAGCTTCAGTGCAGCCTGATCTGTGCCCATCTGCAGCCTGATCTGCACCCATCTGCAGCCTGATCTGCACCTATCTGCAGCCTGATCTGCGCCCATCTGCAGCCTAATCTGTGCCCATCTGCAGCCTGGTCTGCACCCCTCTGCAGCCTGATCTGTGCCTATCTGCAGCTTCAGTGCAGCCTGATCTGTGCCCATCTGTGCAGCCTGATCTGTGCCCATCTGCAGCCTGATCTGTGCCACTCTGCAGCCTGATCTGCACCCCTCTTCAGCCTGATCTGTGCCCATCTGCAGCCTGATCTGTGCCCATCTGCAGCCTGGTCTGCACCCTCTGCAACCTGATCTGTGCCCATCTGCAGCCTGATCTGCACTCCTCTTCAGCCTGATCTGTGCCCATCTGCAGCCTGATCTGTGTCCATCTGCAGCTTCAATGCACCCTGATCTGTGTCCATCTGCAGCCTGATGCGTGCCCATCTGCAGCCTGATCTGCACCCATCTGCAGCCTGATCTGTGCCCATCTGCAGCTTCAGTGCAGCCTGATCTGTGCCCATCTGCAGCCTGATCTGTGCCTATCTGCAGCCTGATCTGTGCCCATCTGCAGCCTGATCTGCAGTGTGATCTGTGCCCCTCTGCAGCTTGATCTGTGCCCCTCTGCAGCTTGATCTGTGCCAATCTGCAGCCTGATCTGTGCCCATCTGCAGCTTCAGTGCAGCCTGATCTGTGCCTATCTGCAGCCTGATCTGTGCCCATCTGCAGCCTGATCTGCAGTGTGATCTGTGCCCCTCTGCAGCTTGATCTGTGCCCATCTGCAGCCTGATCTGTGCCCATCTGCAGCTTCAGTGCAGCCTGATCTGTGCCCATCTGCAGCTTGATCTGTGCCCATCTGTAGCCTGATCTGCGCCCATCTGCAGCCTGATCTGCGCCCATCTGCAGCCTGATCTGCGCCCATCTGCAGCCTGATCTGTGCCCATCTGAAGCCTGATCTGCAGCCTGATCTGCACCCCTCTGCAGCCTGATCTGCAGCCTGATCTGCGCCCCTCTGCATCAAGATGTGGAAAAATTCTGCGCTACCCTGAACTAAAAAACATAGAAGCAGCCAACACGACCAACAAAGTATAAATGAGAAAGACACCAAAACAAGTGTGGCGCTGAACAGTTTATGTTGCTAATATATGCAAGTCAATGGACAATAGGAGAATCAATACCATCTGCTACAAGCATATAGTCCTTTTAGAAACATCAAAGGCACATAGTCTCTAGGGCAACGTGTAAAAACAAAATAATGAAAAAAATATGAAAATCTTGACCGAAATTCTGCTCACTACCACCAAGAGTTGGAGAGGCTTACCAGATGAGATGGACCCAATGGGGCATACGCCGGATTGGGTCGGACAAGGCTTAGGTGGTAAGTGGCTGTATGTACTCCGAGGAGGATGCGGTCTCACGAATTGGTAGTGTTCGTCCAGTGATGCCGGGAGCTTGAGAGGTGTACACAATCTCACAGATGAGGGTCTTGAGGAAGTAATGGGATATTCCACACAAAGACCCCTCAAAACAACATTCACCGGAGAATGTTGTTTTGAGGGGTCTTTGTGTGGAATATCCCATTACTTCCTCAAGACCCTCATCTGTGAGATTGTGTACACCTCTCAAGCTCCCGGCATCACTGGACGAACACTACCAATTCGTGAGACCGCATCCTCCTCGCAGTACATACAGCCACTTACCACCTAAGCCTTGTCCGACCCAATCCGGCGTATGCCCCATTGGGTCCATCTCATCTGGTAAGCCTCTCCAACTCTTGGTGGTAGTGAGCAGAATTTCGGTCAAGATTTTCATATTTTTTTCATTATTTTGTTTTTACACGTTGCCCTAGAGACTATGTGCCTTTGATGTTTCTAAAAGGACTATATGCTTGCGCCCCTCTGCAGCCTGATCTGTGCCCATGTGCAGCCTGATCTGTGCCTATCTGCAGCTTCAGTGCAGCCTGATTTGTGCCTATCTGCAGCCTGATCTGCAGCCTGATCTGCGCCCCTCTGTAGCCTGATCTGTGCCCATCTCCCCATCAATGCAGCCTCACCATCTCTCATCTCTCGCAGGAAATCACCGAGCCGTCATCACCTGTTTACTCGGCTCCCAGTCGGCAGTCACACACACACAGTCCCGCCTCCGCCATGGGCATTGGTCCAATGCCGATGGCTGAGGCAGGACTGTGTGTGTGACATGAGACCCGAGTGAGACCCGAGTTAGAGCCGAGCTGAGTGAAGAGGAGATGATGGCTCTGTGAATTCTGTCGGCGCTCATCTCCCTCCTTCCCCTCCGAGGTATGCTGTCGGTGTATAACATGCACCCGCGATTATCCCCCTATTTTCAGAGGAAAAAAGTGTGAAATTGACTTCAATATTGTACAGAAAAGTCAATTCTCCACCTCTTGGCATAAGCATGCAAGGAATACCACTAAAGTAAAAAAGAGGAGAACACAAAAAAAAGAGGGGAGCAATAATTTATACCTCACTGGTCTGTCCCATAGGCGCCAATGCAGAGAGGGGGGGTATGGCATCCAAGGGCAGTCACAAACAGGATCACCCGGGCCGTGGGGGGCCCACACCTTATGGTGAGGTGTAGATTACAGCTCCCCCTTTTTTTTTTTGTTCTCCTCTTTCTTACACTGGTGGTCTTCCTTGCATGCATGTACCAAGTATTGGAGGACTGACTTTTATGTAAAATATTGACGTTGAATTTCTTGTCTTGTGCCCTTTTTTTGTTTGATTTTTGATGTGGTTCAACGTGTGCGTGCGTGCACGTGTGTTTATGTCACTACCATTTTCAACTGTGTTCGCTAAGAAACACATCTAAATGTTTTTTGAATTTAACCTATTTTCCCTCTTACCCCACCAACTGTGGAAGGGAGTTCCACATTCTTACCACTCTAAAAGTAAAGAACCACTTGCACAGTTAAGATTGAATAGCTTCTCATACAGCTTCATTGTGTGGCCGCGTGTCTTCCTTAGAGACCTAAGATTAAATTGTTTTCTGCCAATTATACAATCCCCACTTTAAGATCTTAAGCACTTCTTCTGCAAGGAGAATATGTTTAATGTTTGTAGTCATTCTTCATAACTGAGGTCCTCTAGCCCCCATTTTTTTCTCTCCAGCTCAAGGACATCTTTCCTCAGTATTGGTGACCAAAACTGGATGGTATCCTCAAGATGTGGCTGAGGCAGAGTTTCGTACAGTAACTGATATTTTTGTTCATTTCTGTCCCCTTAAAAATTCCCAATAAACACCCAGACTGCATGACAAGGTCTGAAATGGCTACAGCCCTTCGTTTAACCACAAAACACTTAACGAGTTCAATTAACAATAACCACAAAAAAAAAACACACAACATTACTGTAAATAACATAATGACTGTTGGGTATGAGGAGGGGTCTTTGATGTCTGCTATCCAAAAGGCTTGACCAGACCTTTGACTACCCTTGGCACCACCACCTTGACAATCTACCTTTTAACCCACCAGCTTGAGATCAGCTCCTGAAATTACCATTTCTGTCTTCCAAGGGACTGAGGTAGCAATACTCCACTTTTCTAACCAGCTCACCTTTCACAGATCTCCAAAGACCCACCAAGCTGCTATGACAATCAAAAGAAAAACCAAATCTGTGGTCAAACAGTAAATGAGGGAGGGTGGGTGGTCCAACATTCTTCCTTTTTTGACTGGAGATGTGCACGACGAAAGAATGTTGTTATTTTTTGAATTTGTTACATATATTCAGATTTGTTTTGTATGTTCGTTATTTTCAAATCAAAAATTAAAAATTTGAATTTCGGAAGACAGCTATATTCGTTCTATCTTATTTTATTCTAATCTAGTCTATTTTTTTCTATTATACTCTATTCTATTCTTTTATATTCCATTATACTCTATTTGTTAAATTCTGTTATATTCAATTTTATTCTATTCTGTTCTATTCTTTTCTGTTCTATTCTATAAAACATCCTAAGTAGGAATCATCATCTTATTTCACTTTTATACCTTACTGTATTTATTGCAATATGTTTCCATTTTGAATTCCAATTAACCACTTGCCGACCGCCTCACGCATATATACGTGAGCAGAATGGCACGGGCAGGCAAAATCACGTACCCATACGTGATTGCCTTCCCGCGGGCGAGGGGTCCGATCGGACCCCCCCCCGGTGCCAGCGGCGGTCGGCATTTGGCTAGGAGCGATGAGAGACGAGGGGGAGACCATCCGATCGTGGCCCCCCCCTCGCGATCGCTCCCAGCCAATGAGGAACATCCCTTGCCTGTGTATAGTACACACAGGCAGAGGATGTGATGTCATCTCTCCTCGGCTCGGCAGTTTCCGTTCTAGCGCCGAGGAGAGAAGACATGTAAGTGCACCAACACACACACACACACACAGTAGAACATGCCAGGCATACTTTACACCCCCGATCGCCCCCCGATCCCCCCCCAATCACCCCTCCCCCCTCCCTGTAACACTGACACCAAGCAGTATTTTTTTTTTTTTTTCTGATTACTGCAGGGTGTCAGTTAGTGACACTTACTGTGGTAGGACAGTGAGTGTTACCCCCCTTTAGGTCTAGGGTACCCCCCTAACCCCCCCTAATAAAGTTTTAACCCCTTGATCACCCCCTGTCACCAGTGTCGCTAAGCGATCATTTTTCTGATCGCTGTATTAGTGTCGCTGGTGACGCTAGTTAGGAACGTAAATATTTAGGTTCGCCGTCAGCATTTTATAGCGACAGGGACCCCCATATACTATCTGATAAATGTTTTAACCCCTTGATTGCCCCCTAGTTAACCCTTTCACCACTGATCACTGTATAACCGTTACGGGTGACGCTGGTTAGTTCGTTTATTTTTCATAGTGTCAGGGCACCCGCCGTTTATTACCGAATAAAGGTTTAGCCCCCTGATCGCCCGGCGGTGATATGCGTCGCCCCAGGCAGCGTCAGGTTAGCGCCGGTCGTGCTAACACCCACGCACGCACCGTATCCTCCCTTAGTGGTATAGTATCTGAACGCATCAATATCTGATCCGATCAGATCTATACTGGCGTCCCCAGCAGTTTAGGGTTCCCAAAAACGCAGTGTTAGCGGGATCAGCCCAGATACCTGCTAGCACCTGCGTTTTGCCCCTCCGCCCGGCCCAGCCCACCCAAGTGCAGTATCGATCGATCACTGTCACTTACAAAACGCTAAACACATAACTGCAGCGTTCGCAGAGTCAGGCCTGATCCCTGCGATCGCTAACAGTTTTTTTGGTAGCGTTTTGGTGAACTGGCAAGCCCCAGGCAGCGTCAGGTTAGCGCCAGTCGCGCTAACACCCACGCACACACCGTACACCTCCCTTAGTGGTATAGTATCTGATCAGATCAATACCTGATCCGATCAGATCTATACTAGCGTCCCCAGCAGTTTAGGGTTCCCAAAAACGCAGTGTTAGCGGGATCAGCCCAGATACCTGCTAGCACCTGCGTTTTGCCCCTCCGCCTCGCAGAGTCAGGCCTGATCCCTGCGATCGCTAACAGTTTTTTTGGTAGCGTTTTGGTGAACTGGCAAGCACCAGCGCCCTAGTACACCCCGGTCGTAGTCAAACCAGCACTGCAGTAACACTTGGTGACGTGGTGAGTCCCATAAGTGCAGTTCAAGCTGGTGAGGTGGCAAGCACAAGTAGTGTCCCGCTGCCACCAAAAAGACAAACACAGGCCCGTCGTGCCCATAGTGCCCTTCCTGCTGCATTCGCCAATCCTAATTGGGAACCGACCACTTCTGCAGCGCCCGTACTTCCCCCATTCACATCCCCAACCAAATGCAGTCGGCTGCATGAGAGGCATTTTCTTTTTTTTTTTTTTTTTTTTTTTTACCACATCAGTGTTCGTTTTCGGGGGTGAAAGTTTCACCTTAACGGTTCAATCCTTTCCCGACTCATTACTCACATCATAGTGGCTTTAATATCATTTTTTTTTTTTTTTTTTTTTTTTCCCCCTTACGGTATTACCGGTCTCTTTTATAGCTATCTTCTTATTGGTAGCATCAAACTGACCTATCTAATTTTTAATCATGAATCTGAACTTAACCCCCTGTTAAACCCCCCTAATCAAACCCCCTACCCTTCCCCTCCCTCCCCCTACCTCACCCTACCCCCTCACAGCAACTTATATTTCTTTCCCCATACTCCATCATGTTAATTGAATCCCCCTCCCACAATGGACACCACTTCTGCTGTCTATTCCTCAACCCTTCTTGCTGGATTCCCCCGCAAACTCTATTGAGTCCTCAAGACCTCTAGTACCCTTGTTGAGCTTTTAAATTTTTGCCACTTCTTCCATTTTTCCTCGAACTCTTCCAATTCCACTTCCTCAGCACATCTCAAATACTCTAAATTCTGGATTTCGTTTATTTTGTCATACCATTCTTGTATTGTTGGGCCTTGTTTCTCCTGCCAGTGGCTTACAAACAGACTCTTAGCTGCATTCAACATATGAGGGACAAGTGTTCTCAAGTAAGATTCAGTTGACATTCTGAAGCCGTGGAACAGACATGCCCATGGGTCATCCGGCACAACTATTTGGGTTATCTCACCGATGATTTTCCTAATATCGTCCCAGAATTCCCTTATCCTTGTACAGTGCCACCAAACGTGTGCCGTTGTACCCAATTCCATACATCCCCTCCAGCATAGTTGTGAAATTTCGTTCTGGTATTTAGAAACTCTGTCTGGGGTAATATACCATCTTGACAAGCATTTGTAATTTAGCTCAGACATTTTGTAGTTTACCGAAGTACCATGAACTCGTTTCAGTAAGGTTGTGACCTCATCTTCTTTAAGTTTTGATTTTAGTTCTGATTCCCATTTTTTGATGTATGCTGGAATGTCTGTTCCCTTCAGGTCAACTAGTATCCTATAAGTTTTTGAGATCCCCTTCTTCCCATCTTGACCAACACAGAGCTTCTCAAACGGTTTGAGGTTATCCGTCATTCTAATTGGTTGGGGGAGCGTTTCGATAAAGTTTTTTAACTGACTGTATCGCCACCTATTAAGGGTCAGAAGGTCACTCCTACTTTTCAGGTCCTGAAATGAGCATATTTTACCTTGCTGCATAACATCCTTTAGCTGAGCTCCTCCTTGCAATATCCATCTCCCACTTACATTCTCCATTCCCGGTGCAAAAAACTCAGTGTCCCTCAGGGGGATCAAAGGAGAGTTATACTCCCATTTTTCCCGCCTGTGCAAATTATCCCATACTTTCAGAGTATGCCTAGTGATACTGTGTGCCTCAAGACTTAGTTTCCTATAGTGTGAAGGTATCCAAATAACTTTACTTAACTCTACTTTACTAATTGTATTTTCCATTTTAACCCACCTCTTCTCATTGTTTCCTTTTGCCCAATCTATAATTCTAGATAATGTGATAGCTTCGTGATATAATCTAATGTCCGGTGCTCCCCACCCCCCTTTCTCTTTATCCCTTGCCAAAGTATCATAACTTATACGTGACTTTTTCCCCCTCCAAACAAATTTAATAATAAGAGAATGCAGTTTTTTGAGATATACTTGTGGAAGCGGGACTGGTAACATCTGCATTTTAAATAAAATCTTTGGTAAGATTGCCATTTTAACAATATTGATTCTTCCCCCCCATGACAACTGTCCTCTTGTGATTTTATTCAACTCCTTCTTGATCTCATTTAGGAGGGGAATAAAATTGGCCTGAAACAGTGACTCTCTATTTCCTGTTATTTTTACCCCAAGATAGTTTATCTCCTTTTTCCCCCATAAAAAGGGGAATTCTTTGTGGACTGTATGATCTTTTTTGTCAGTCTTGATTTCTAATATTTCAGATTTAATTGGATTAATCTTAAAGTTTGATATTTCTCCGTAATCTTTCAGAGTCTTTAGCAGGTTAGGCAGAGTTATTCTAGGTCTTGTAATATACAATAAAATGTCATCTGCAAAAGCAGCCAATTTGTGTTCTTCCTCACCATCCGAAACCCCCGAGATGTCCGGATTGAGTCTTATCCGTTCGAGCAAGGGCTCAAGCGTCAACACAAACAAAAGAGGGGACAATGGGCAGCCCTGTCTTGTTCCGTTTGACATTTTAAATGATTCTGACAGCGCTCCATTGACCTTAACCCTTGCTGAGGGACGTGTGTACATTGCCTTTATTCTTCTAATCATAATTGGTCCCAGTCCTATTTCCTCCAGCACACTGAACATGAAGCCCCAGTCTACCCTGTCAAAAGCTTTCTCAGCGTCTACTGACAGGAGTAGACCTGGGGCTCCACTGTCTCTCATTTTTTGGATTACCATAAGTGTTCTAATCCCATTGTCGCGTCCCTCCCTACCCGGGATGAATCCCGCCTGGTCTGGGTGTATCATATTATTTAAAATATGCTTCACTCTCCCAGCCAGTATTTTCGCAAACAATTTCGTGTCTGCGTTAAGGAGTGCTATTGGCCTATAACTGGAACAGAGAGTACTGTCTTTACCCTCCTTCAAAATAATGGCAATAATTGCCTCTGACGCTTCTTTCCCCATCTCCCACTTCGTGCCTATCCCATTCATATACGTACAAAGTTTAGGAGTTAGGAGATCTTGGAACCTTTTGTAGTTTAGTACTGAGAAACCGTCAGGCCCGGGACTTTTCCCTACTGGCGTCTCCCTCAAAGTTTTTTTAATTTCCTCTTCCGTAATGGGACCCTCCAGTAGATTATATGTATCTTCTTCTATTTTCCTTAAACCGAGTTCCTGGAAGAAAACTTTAGTTCTTTCCCTTTTTTTTTCTGTCTCTCTTTTTGAGGTAATACTATTGATCGAATACAGTCCCTCATAATATTTTTGGAAAACTTTGGCAATTTCTCCTGTTTTATATTTTACCTCCCCTTCTAGGGTCCTGATTTTCTCAATATAGTTGTTGGACTTCCTTTTTTTTAGGATCTTTGCCAGGAACTTCCCCGGTTTATTACCTCCCATATATCTCTCTTTCTTTAATATATTGTACGTTTCTCGCGTGTCTTGTTCTATTAGGGTTCTCATGGCCTCTCTTTTGTTATGGAGTCTAAGAAGCACCTCCTTCCCCCCCTCTTTTTTATGGGTCTGCTCAAGTTCCTCTATTTCCCTCATAATTGCAAGTTTATCTTCCCTTCTCTTTCTCTTCTTTTCCGCACCTGCCTTAATCAGAATCCCCCTAATATAGGCTTTGTGGGCCTCCCATATTATTGACTCTGAAACTTCAGCTGTTTCGTTAGTTTTAAAATAAAACTCAAGTTCCCTCGACACCAAATCCCCAATCTCTTTGTCGTTTATTAGTTCTTCGTTTAACTTCCAACTGAAGCTCTTGTTATGGGTCTGTTTCATGTTTACCTTCAAATCTACAGGCGCGTGGTCAGAGAAAGTCGCCACCCCTATCTCTGAGCTAACGATCTCCTCCAACCGGGAATGCTCAATCAAAAAAAAGTCCAGTCTAGAATAAGTCCCGTGGACATGGGAATAGAACGTATAATCTCTACTGTCGGCATGTAGCGTCCTCCACACGTCCACCATTTGACACTGGTGCATTTTCTTTCTCACTCTACTGACCCAGACCGAACTTACCCCCTGCACATGGGACGATTTATCTTTCTCTGGCTCTAAACATAGATTAAAGTCCCCAGCCATTATAGCTAGTCCTTCCTTAAACTCGGTAAATTCTGACAACCTCTTGATCATAAAGTTATGTGGGTTTTTGTTTGGGCCATAGATATTTGCCAGTGAGCATTCAACGCCATTGATTTTCCCTTTTAGGAACAAAAACCGGCCTTCTGGATCCGTCCTTCTCTCGTGAAGCTCAAACCTTACTCCATTGGCAAACCCAATGGCTACTCCTTTTGCGCGTGGTGTGGGAGAGTTGCCATAGAACCAAACTGGGAAGTCCTTGGAGAATATTTTTTGGTTCCTCTCCAGGAGAAAATGAGTCTCCTGAAGAAAAACCACGTCCGCCCCCCGGAATCTCAGTTCCTGCAGAATATTGATACACTTCACCCTTGCATTCAGACCTCGTACATTATATGAGATTATTTTAATATTACTCATCTATCCTACAGAAGTTCTTTCCTAGTCCCTGCAGCAGAGTGGTGTCCAGGGGACTCAAAATACAAAATTCGTCGCTGTGTTTCCCTACCTACCCTCCCCTCCTTCCAAATCCCCCCACCCTTCCCCTCCTCCTCCTTCCCACCCCTCCCAAAACCCACCCCACTCCCCCTTCCCTCCCCTGTACCCATGGGGATATTAAGCCCTCTCGTGGCCCAATAGAAAAACCGTGGCTCCTCCATCTCCACCCGTCCCTTCGGTTCTACCCCTGAGGTTGAGATCGGACTGGACCGCCCCTTTATGCTCCCCCTAATATTGGGGGATGCCCAGGCCTGGTTGGTCCCCCCCCTCCCCTCCCCCTCCGCTCCCCCCACCCCCAAATCTTAATTTAACCTTGTTTAACTAGGTCTTAAGACTGATCTATTTAGGTTTTCTCGTTTTAAATATTGGCTTCCAAGCCTGCTGTATCCCGTGAACTTCAGCGTCCCCAGTTTTAACCCACCACCCCGGTATTTCAACCAGAGGAACCTCTAAGCGATCACAAAATTTAGCTGTTTCCTCTGGGAATCTTAGAGTGGCCGATCTGCCATCTTTACGGCCAGTGAGGCAGGCTGGGAACCCCCATGAATAATGGACATTATGAGCGTTTAGCTGTTCAAGGAGTGGTTTTAGTATTCTTCTCCTAGCTAGTGTTTCTGCTGCCAGGTCCGGAAATATCTGCAACTTTGTCTCGCCGTACTTCACTGGAAAGTTCTTTTTCAGATTTTCCTTGACTTTCTCTTTGTCGCTATACTTGTGAAATCTTGCGATGACATCTCTAGGGACCTCACCCTTTATTTCTGCAGGTTTTCTTATCCTGTGTATTCTCTCGAACTTTATTTTTTTCACATTCTCCGGGGTGTATACCATTTTCCCGAATATATCGTCCATCACTCCTTGAAGGTCTTCGGTTCCCCCTTGCGGTTCCGGCAAGCCCCTGATCCGTAAATTCTTCCTTCTGCTTCTATTTTCCTGGTCTTCCGCTCTGTAACGTAGATTTCTCTGTTCTCTTTGTAGCTCTTCCATCTGGGATTTGAGTTCCTTTATCTCTTCATTTTGTTTGTCCATCTTTGTTTCTGCTTCTTCCACTCTTTGCAGCATATGATTCATCTCCTCTCGGAGAGAGCCTATTTCCCCCTTTATAGTTACTTCCAGTTTGGCGAACATTTCCGCCATTTCACTTTTAGTGGGGAGTAGTTTTTTTTGCTGGGGTTCCATTGTTGCCTCTTCGGTTATTTCGCTGCTCCCTATGTGGATATCTGCCTCTACCATCTGTCTTCTTGTCCCTATCCTAGGGGTGCATTCAGGTGTTTTGGTTTTGGATTCTTTTTGTTTACCTGGACTATTCTTGCAGGGTTCCTGCACCATGTACTTTCTGATAGTTCCTGGGCTTGCACTTGTCCTGGGTGGGTTAGCTGTATTAGCAGACGATCCTTTCGTGGTTTTACCTTTCATTTCTTTCCTAAGACTGCTCTTTAGTCAGGCTTTTTTTTGTTCCAGCCGCCTGCCCTGTTCCAAGGGCTCACTTCCAGGGCCCAGGATGCTCCTACTCCCTTTAACAGAAATGGCCCCCGACTTGTGATATCTATCAGAGGAGGGCTCCTGTATCTCTAGCCTGACGTCTCCATCGACTAGGTTAGCTACCAAAACAATTTACTCGACTTAATTACTGCCGCCTGGCGACTAGACAGCTCTCTAGCTCCCTCTGTGTGGTTAGGGCCGCCTTATCAAGATAGGTCCGCACTCTGACAATTTATTTTTGTAACTGTCCCCCCCTTTTTTTTTTTTTTTTTTTTTTCCCTGTAGCACTGATCCGGCCGGACTGGGTGGTGAGTCCCCCCCCCTCCAGAGCATTCAGTTCTTCTGCTCTCGCAGGGTCTCACACAGGGACGTCAACCTCCTCCCCTAGGCTATATATTAACAGTGAGGGATAAAAAGTATGTTGATACCATGAGGCAGCCTTTTAACTCGGAATGAATATTTATACAACCGAATCCACAGTTATACTCTATATGTAACACAGGTGTTCCTTGGTGTGTGGTCAGACAGTTTTTCCCCTATACCCCACTTGGACTACGACAATCCTCTTTTTTCCCTTTTTATGCGGATAGGACTAAACCTCTTTCCTCCAGGCCCAAAGACGTTGTGTTATATGCGGTCATGAGGTGCAGGTTTAAATATAATTTACTAAAGCGTTCCTGGTTTATTTATTTTTTTTTTTTTTCCTTTTGTAATAATATCCTTTCCCTCTGGGGGCAGCGCCTCTAGAACACCTCTAGAACACAACCATTAGGCCAAGTTAATACAATGTTCAACGATTTATAGCTGTAATATGGGGGACATCATCTTCACCAAAATCTGCAGTCCACAAAATGATACTAAATGCACAAACCAGAGATAAAGTTTAAAACTACCTGCCCATCTTCCTCTCTCTCCGTTCCGTTCTTGTGGCTGTTGATTTTTCCTCTGTTCCTTTGTTACCTTCGATTGTTCCCCTTACTGGGATAAAACTGGGGTTAACAGCACTTACCCCTTCCTGCGATTTCCAAATTCTCTCCAGGCTCTTTCCTTTAATATTTTTTAATTTAGATTTTAAATTTTATTTTCCTGTTTAGGTGTTTTTTTTTTGGAAGTCCAATCTTTTTTTACCTTGGCCCCGGCCAAAAGACGGGAGCACTCAGCACTCAGCTCCTTGCCGCTTACGATCCCTCTAATCAGCTGTGCGGCGTCATCACAGCGACGGCGTTCCCGTATAGGCAGAGAGTGGACGGAGAGACAGAGAAGGCTGATGCGGGCTACGGGGAGGCTGTGAATCGCCAGTCATCAGCGGTGCAGACAAAGCGGGCAGACGGCCAGAAGATCAGCTCCCCCATGGAAAGATGCAGCGGGGCAGGGGGGGGGGGGGGCAGACGAGCAGCAGAGCGGACGGGAGAAGGGACGCGCCGGCCCTAGTTATGCATAGGACGGCGTCTCAGGGAGAGGATCCAAGCCTCCCGGGCTCAGCATCGCGTCAGGTAAGCCGCCCACATCCGACTCCTCCCTCTTCCAAAATCCCACGAAATACGATTTAATGGCTAATACGAAAAAAAAAAAGACAAACACAGGCCCGTCGTGCCCATAGTGCCCTTCCTGCTGCATTCGCCAATCCTAATTGGGAACCGACCACTTCTGCAGCGCCCGTACTTCCCCCATTCACATCCCCAACCAAATGCAGTCGGCTGCATGAGAGGCATTTTCTTTATGTCCTCCTGAGTACCCCTACTCAACGAACCCCCCCAAAAAAGATGTTGTGTCTGCAGCAAGCGCGGATATAGGCATGACACCCGCTATTATTGTCCCTCCTGTCCTGACAATCCTGGTCTTTGCATTGGTGAATGTTTTGAACGCTACCATACACTAGTTGAGTATTAGCGTAGGGTACAGCATTGCACAGACTAGACACACTTTCACAGGGTCTCCCAAGATGCCATCACATTTTGAGAGACCCGAACCTGGAACCGGTTACAGTTATAAAAGTTAGTTACAAAAAAAAGTGTAAAAAAAAAAAAAACAAAAAAAAAAAACACATACAAAAATATAAAATAAAAAAAAATAGTTGTCGTTTTATTGTTCTCTCTCTCTCTATTCTCTCTCTCTATTGTTCTGCTCTTTTTTACTGTATTCTATTCTGCAATGTTTTATTGTTATTATGTTTTATCATGTTTGTTTTTCAGGTCTGCAATTTTTTATACTTTACCGTTTACTGTGCTTTATTGTTAACCATTTTTTTGTCTTCAGGTACGCCATTCACGACTTTGAGTGGTTATACCAGAATGATGCCTGCAGGTTTAGGTATCATCTTGGTATCATTCTTTTCAGCCAGCGGTCGGCTTTCATGTAAAAGCAATCCTAGTGGCTAATTAGCCTCTAGACTGCTTTTACAAGCAGTGGGAGGGAATGCCCCCTCCCCCCCACCCGTCTTCCGTGTTTTTCTCTGGCTCTCCTGTCTCAACAGGGAACCTGAGAATGCAGCCGGTGATTCAGCCAGCTGACCATAGAGCTGATCAGAGACCAGAGTGGCTCCAAACATCTCTATGGCCTAAGAAACAGGAAGCTACGAGCATTTTATGACTTAGATTTTGCCGGATGTAAACAGCGCCATTGGGAAATTGGGAAAGCATTTTATCACACCGATCTTGGTGTGGTCAGATGCTTTGAGGGCAGAGGAGAAATCTAGGGTCTAATAGACCCCAATTTTTTCAAAAAAGAGTACCTGTCACCACCTATTGCTATGATAGGGGATATTTACATTCCCTGAGATAACAATAAAAATGATTTAAAAAAAAAAAAATATGAAAGGAACAGTTTAAAAATAAGTTAAAAAAGCAAAAAAATAATAAAGAAAAAAAAAAAAAAAAAAAAGCACCCCTGTCCCCCCTGCTCTCGCGCTAAGGCGAACGCAAGCGTCGGTCTGGCGTCAAATGTAAACAGCAATTGCACCATGCATGTGAGGTATCACCGCGAAGGTCAGATCGAGGGCAGTAATTTTAGCAGTAGACCTCCTCTGTAAATCTAAAGTGGTAACCTGTAAAGGCTTTTAAAGGCTTTTAAAAATGTATTTAGTTTGTCGCCACTGCACGTTTGTGCGCAATTTTAAAGCATGTCATGTTTGGTATCCATGTACTCGGCCTAAGATCATCTTTTTTATTTCATCAAACATTTGGGCAATATAGTGTGTTTTAGTGCATTAAAATTTAAAAAAGTGTGTTTTTTCCCCAAAAAATGCTTTGAAAAATCGCTGCGCAAATACTGTGTGAAAAAAAAAAATGAAATACCCACCATTTTAATCTGTAGGGCATTTGCTTTAAAAAAATATATAATGTGCGGGGGTTCAAAGTAATTTTCTTGCAAAAAAAATAATTTTTTCATGTAATCAAAAAGTGTCAGAAAGGGCTTTGTATTCAAGTGGTTAGAAGAGTGGGTGATGTGTGACATAAGCTTCTAAATGTTGTGCATGAAATGCCAGGACAGTTCAAAACCCCCCCCAAATGACCCCATTTTGGAAAGTAGACACCCCAAGCTATTTGCTGAGAGGCATGTCGAGTCCATGGAATATTTTATATTGTGACACAAGTTGCGGGAAAGAGACAATTTTTTTTTTTTTTTTTTGCACAAAGTTGTCACTAAATGATATATTGCTCAAACATGCCATGGGAATATGTGAAATTACACCCCAAAATACATTCTGCTGCTTCTCCTGAGTACGGGGATACCACATGTGTGGGACTTTTTGGGAGCCTAGCCGCGTACGGGACCCCGAAAACCAAGCACCGCCTTCAGGCTTTCTAAGGGCGTAAATTTTTGATTTCACTCTTCACTGCCTATCACAGTTTCGGAGGCCATGGAATGCCCAGGTGGCACAAACCCCCCCAAATGACCCCATTTTGGAAAGTAGATACCCCAAGCTATTTGCTGAGAGGTATAGTGAGTATTTTGCAGACCTCACTTTTTGTCACAAAGTTTTGAAAATTGAAAAAAGAAAAAAAAAAATTTTTTTCTTGTCTTTCTTTATTTTCAAAAACAAATGAGAGCTGCAAAATACTCACCATGCCTGCAAATAGCTTGGGGTGTCTACTTTCCAAAATGGGGTCATTTGGGGGGGTTTGTGCCACCTGGGCATTCCATGGCCTCCGAAACTGTGATAGGCAGTGAAGAGTGAAATCAAAAATTCACGCCCTTAGAAATCCTGAAGGCGGTGATTGGTTTTCGGGGTCCCGTACGCGGCTAGGCTCCTAAAAAGTCCCACACATGTGGTATCCCCATACTCAGGAGAAGCAGCTAAATGTATTTTGGGGTGCAATTCCACATATGCCCATGGCCTGTGTGAGCAATATATCATTTAGTGACAACTTTGTGCAAAAAAAAAAAAAAAAAAATTTGTCACTTTCCCGCAACTTGTGTCAAAATATAAAACATTCCATGGACTCAACATGCCTCTTAGCAAATAGCTTGGGGTGTCTACTTTCCAAAATGGGGTCATTTGGGGGGGGGTTTATGCCATCTGGGCATTTTATGGCATTCAAAACTGTGATAGGTAGTGAGGAGTAAAATCAAAAATGTACGCCCTTAGAAATCCTAAAGGCAGTGATTGGTTTTCGGGGCCCCGTACGCGGCTAGGCTCCCAAAAAGTCCCACACATGTGGTATCCCCATACTCAGGAGAAGCAGCTAAATGTATTTTGGGGTGCAATTCCACATATGCCCATGGCCTGTGTGAGCAATATATCATTTAGTGACAACTTTTTGTAATTTTTTTTTTTTTTTGTCATTATTCAATCACTTGGGACAAAAAAAATTAATATTCAATGGGCTCAACATGCCTCTCAGCAATTTCCTTGGGGTGTCTACTTTCCAAAATGGGGTCATTTGTGGGGGTTTTGTACTGCCCTGCCATTTTAGCACCTCAAGAAACGACATAGGCAGTCATAAATTAAAGGCTGTGTAAATTCCAGAAAATGTACCCTAGTTTGTAGGCGCTATAACTTTTGCGCAAACCAATAAATATACACTTATTGACATTTTTTTTACCAAAGACATGTGGCCGAATACATTTTGGCCTAAATGTATGACTAAAATTGAGTTTATTGGATTTTTTTTAGAACAAAAAGTAGAAAATATCAATTTTTTTCAAAATTTTCGGTCTTTTTCCGTGTATAGCGCAAAAAATAAAAATGGCAGAGGTGATCAAATACCATCAAAAGAAAGCTCCATTTGTGGGAAGAAAAGGACGCAAATTTCGTTTGGGTACAGCATTGCATGACCGCGCAATTAGCAGTTAAAGCGACGCAGTGCCAAATTGTAAAAAGTGCTCTGGTCAGGAAGGGGGTAAAACCTTCCGGGGCTGAAGTGGTTAAAATTAATTTTCAAATTCAAATTAATTTCCGAATTCATATTAATTTCTGAATTCAAATTCCTTTTTTAAATTTGGATAATTTGGATAATTCGTTTTGTTATAATTTATTTTGGATTCATTGAAATTCGTTACTATTCAAATCGCACATGTCTACTGTTGATCTTCTGAAATTAACTCCCAGAAACCCTCACCAGATCCTACCCCTGTAGCTCCTTCCGACGATCTGATCCTCCACTTCCAGTCAGGTAAGACCAGCTGCTTCTCTACTAACCCTTTTCTGGGGACAGTTTCTCAACTGGGGGTCGTGTAACCCTTCCAGGCACAGTGCATAGAAGGGTAAGAGCTCACTGGATTTCTGGAAGATCAACGGGTAATTTCTTTTTTTTTTTTTTTTTTTTTGCACACATCGCAAAGATATAGTAAAAAATGTTACTTTTGGTATATTTAACAAACCATATCAATTAAAATTAGGGTTTGCATACACTATAGGCTTGGTGTAAATATTAGTCCTGGTTCAGCTCACAGCCACTTTAGAAGTCATGCCAGGATTAAAAAAAAATATCTGAAAATTTTTACTAAGACCCTCATTTTCCAAATTTTTTTATACATTTTTCAACACAGAAAATTAAAGAATTCAAACTTTATTGTAATTGCATTAAAATTATATTTAAATCTATAAATGTCTGAGCTCACTCTAATGGGAAATTTACATGTCGGTAATACTTATGCACATGGGAAACAAATATGTTTTCTTTTTTTATTATTTATATATTTAAATTTTTTTTATTGATTTAATTTTCTTTAAATGATATTGAAACTATGCATACACCATTCTTTCCCTAACCAGCCGGAACATTCTTGGTCATGTTTGCCCAATAAAATTTCACATTTACAAGACGCAGCTTTCCCACCTGAAATATTGCCTGAAATATTCATGCTATTATTGAAGTCTTGTGGCCATTTATGATGTCATTAAATTATGACAGCTCTTCCCCGCCGTGTACTTTACTGTCTTGTTTTACATTTTCATGTATATTCTGCGTGAAAGAAAATACTTGATTACCCATTTTCTTTTTAAAGACCGAAAACAGAGAAATGGATGGCCACGGGGAGGAAAGAAGACGCAAAACTATTTACAATTGGCATAAAAATGACAAATCGCCCTTTCTTCAAGGCCATTATGCCACAAAGGGGAATACAAATATTTCAACTAAAATTAAAACCAAAATAACATTTTGATTATTTAAATAAAAATACAAGTACCTCTGTCCTGCAGTAACTTTTACAATAGCATTTTAAATAATAATCTATGGAAATAATTTACACTTTTATTTCTAAATGGCCTAAAAAAAAAAATATGGAAAATAAAACTACAACCTAAAGGAGATATAAACCCCAACTGAATGACGTTTATTGTGCTGATTGCCTTTTTAAAAAAATATATTAAATACTTATTTTTAGATTTTTTTATCATTTGTTGCTACTGATCTCATGCAGCCAATTTGCAGGCACTTTCTGCATGCACTCCAGGGATGGCTGCACGGCATTTCTTAGAAAGAATTTCCAGATGTTGACAACAGTGGGCCATGCCTGCCTAATGTGTGATGAAGCAGCTACTTAAAAGCCATCAAAAAGCCTGTGTGACGGGGTGAAAACATAGCAGCACAATCAGGGTACAGGTTCAACCGGTAATAGGAAGTGCCTGCACAAGGGCCTTCTTGGTAGAATTATCAGGTATATGAAATGTTAGTGATTGGGTCTACTGTGCATATATACGTTTAAGTGCATTTCCACCTTTTGCCCAATAAAAACAGTTGGAACCCCAAATTTAAGGCCCTATTCACACTTCACATAGCAGGAACTTGCGTTCCTGCTCACGATTTCCTGTAGGCAATTTTCACGCGATTCCATGTGTCATGCACAGGCAAGCCCATTCAGTTCAATGAGCAGCCCTTTGCGAGTTTGTCGCCCCAAAAGAAGCTCCTGCTCCTTTCTGGATGACAAGCTTCACAAAGATTTTAAAAGCGCAAAGGGCTTGCCTTGATTCTGTTGCGTGATAATCGCTGCAAAATCCCACAGCGTTTGGGGTGCCATTTAGAATGAATGGCACCTAAAAACATGTGTCACATTTTGTAGGGATTGACACGCAAGTTGGAATTGCAGACAAAATCGTGCAATTCCACAGGCGATTCCGAATCGCCACGTGTGAATGGGGCCCAAGGTATGAATAACTGCCAAATATGCAATAAAGGGGTACATGCCATTGGTATTGAATGTTAGTGACTTTTTGTGGTTTAATGTTTTCTGATTTCATTTCCAAAAATGCAATAACGGATTCTGGGACTGCTACTGGTGTCACCTTGGGAAACATTGTGGTTTGTTAGCTGTTACCTTGCATCAGAGCATGGTATTGTCTTGTGCTCCTCCTATTTATGGATACAAAAAAAAATATTCTGGGTTGTGTTCTACTATGTAAAATGGGAATGAGGATGGATTGAGTAGCTCCTGAATTATCAAGCCAAAAACAAATGAACATGATCAAGCATGGACGGTGTGAACATTGACCAAGGAGAGAGGGCACTTGGAATGTCCAAGCTGTGCTGTATGTGAAGGACAACTGTTGCTACCAACAAGAGGAAAAGGCTGGAGGTTTTACATGTAGCACCCCTCTGACACCCCAAAGGCACATCCAGAGGCAGGGGCGAGCTAGCATTTCACCTCAGGGCTGAGTCCATGGTTAAAATGGGAGGGCCGAGAAAATATATTGGGCGCCAGCTAAGGTGAAGGTTAGGGTCCCCAGAGACCATAGCAGAAAACTTACAGACTCTCCAGATCAATGTCCAGCTTCAGTTTCGAGACCTTTTTGGCTGACTCTGCAACACTGTAAATACGTTCCCAAATTTCAGTGCATCCTCAAAGAGGGTCACCAGGCCCTTCTGAGAGACCAGCCTTCTTCCTTGCTCTGTCCAGCAAGGGGCCTCCCCTAGGTCTCCTCCTTGGTACAGCCTCCAGACAGGCATGATAGTTTCAGGACCACTTCAGCAAAGATTAAGCCACAAAACAGGCTATTGGGCCTAACAGCAGAGCTCCATCCAGCAGCACCTTCTATGCCTCAGCCCAGGGGAAGAGATCGAGCACATGGCCTGTCACAAATATTTATATCCTCCCCCCAGCACACATCAGTGGCATAAACCTCCTACTAGATTGGCTAGAAAATATAAATATTATTAACTTAGTTTTGTGTGTGAAACCTCATACCATGACCAGTGACATCTACTGGCGACAGTGAGTAATCACATACCAACCTAAGATTAGGGTAAAACCAGGTGAAAAACTAGACAATCCATCTGAGTTAACTACAGCCCAGCCAAAAACTAAATTGACATAGTAGCCCCCATTTGGCACAAGGGGGCAATGCACACATTGTGGCATTATATAAAAACCCAAGCAGCCAACATAGCAGCTTGTATGTAAGTGGTTGTTTGAAAAAGGGGGGGTGCGGTAAAAATGTGTATTAAGCACCTGTTTAGATTTTTATTTTATTTTTTATAGACCCTTTGCTGCACATGGAAGCAAGGCCTTAGGGTCTGTGTCAATGGGTAGAATGAGCTCAGGAGCATTCAGATCCTTGTCCACCCCATTTGAGTGAGCCCATCAGGAAGCTGTCACTGTAAAGAGCCAAGCATAAGCAGCTGAGGCATTCCCCGTCCGCAGCCGCACCTATACAGACTTTATGTCAGGCCGGGGAATGCCCCGGCCACAGATGATTGGCCCAATACAGGTGACAGCTTCCTGATGGGCTTGCTTAGATAGTTTTGGACTAGGATCCGAACACTTCCGAGTTCATCCCTATCAATGGGTCAAATGCAGCCCAGTTTGAAATGCTTCTGACCTACATTGACCTGCTTTTGACTTGCTTCAGCTGCTTTTGCATTCCCATAGACTTGTATGGTCAAAGAAGCAGTCCTGAAGACAAAAGCCCATCAACGTTGGCCCTTACTAACTTTGCTTTTTGCACACTCTTGCTTAAAAACGGCAGGGAAAGAGAGATAGTGATGGTGATAAATGTGTGCGGCGTTTTCCGGCATTTAGGCAGTTTGGCACATGCTGAATTACAGTAACAAATAAAGGTTAGTCTCTGCTGCAACATTCTATCTCCCAATTGCATTTTGTAGAGAGCAGTCTTTTGAAATCTGATGATGGAAGGGAATTGGCTGCGGGAAGAGGTATTGTATGGAGGTGTGTTGGACGGCTACCAAGTATATGATCTTCATAAATGTCAGAATGTTTGCAGCCTTACATCATTGAAAAGCAATCATGTTCATATCTGCTCTCATAAAAAGACATTTTGCACGGAACAATTTCCTTCTCGTTGTATTGTGTCTTGCAGACGCCGGCTCGTTAAACTGGCCCAATCTATATTTCTGTAATGACACCGTAGCTGCAGAGGGACAGCGAGATATAAAAGGGGACGGGCTTTACAATGAACAGAAAGAGTGGTGACCTGGCTGAAAGTGTAAATTATTTTACACGATAGCGGGATAATTGGTAAGAATTTGGTTGCATTATCATAAGCTTTTCTGTAATCCACTTAGCATAAGTAAGCAAGATAAAAGAGTTTTTATAATCAAAAAAAGAGCACCACTTTAACGGAATTGGTCTTTTCAGATTTACTTTTACCTCCCACTCTGTTCGCACTGAAATAAGCTGAGAAAAAGTCCTGGCAAGATCCACAGAGTTAAATAGTCACTCCCCACACTCTCTCTTCACAATGATGGATACTCAAGGAACCAAATGCCATGCACCAGCTTGGTGACTAGCTTCTCAGGCATCCAACATTGCCTTCAAGTGATTGGAAGGGAAAGGAGTCTGATGGCCCCCCAATTTCTGAAAGCAGCAGGTTTTTCTCATCAAATCCCCAGGAGAACTGAGCCTTATGGGTTGGAAGGGAAGTATTATGCTGCATACACACGGTCGGAATTTCCATCAAAAAAAGTGTGATGGGAGCTTTTGGTCGGATATTCCGACCGTGTGTATGCTCCATCCACCTTTTTCTGTCTGAATTTCCGCCAGCAAAAGATTGAGAGCTGGTTCTCTAATTCTCTGAAGTTCTTGATGGAAATTCCGTTCGTCTGTATGCAATTCTGACGCGCAAAAAAACACGCATGCTCGGAAACAATTTGATGCGTTCTCGGAAGCATTGAACTTCATTTTCTCGGCTCATCGTAGTGTTGTAAGTCACCGCGTTCTTGACGGTCGAAAGTTCAGAGAACTTTTGTGTGTATGCAAGTCAAGCTTGAGCGGAATTCCGTTCGGAAAAACCATCCAAGATTTTTCCGACAGAAATTCCGCTTGTGTACAGGGCATAAGCATCTGTGTGGACCAGCTCTACCAGAATTGACAATGTTGGATTTTCTTTTATCTGCCTCCCACTCTGTTTACCCACAGGAATGAATTGAGAAATATTCACTCCCCATCCGCCTTGGCAATGCTGGATACCTAACCTTCTGAAACAGCTCTCAGGTATCCAGCATTGACCTTCCAGTTGTTGGAAGGTAAAGGAGTCACATGGCGCCCACCAATTACTGAAAGTAGTGGGTATTTCTTATCATATATCCAGAAGAACTGAACCATGGGGGGAGTGAAGTAAAGTATAAGCATCTGCGTGGGTTGGCTTTAACAGAATTGGCTTTGTTGGATTTTCTTTTACTTACCTCCCAGTCTGTCTGCACACAGGAATGAGCTGAGAAAAAGTCTTGTGTAAGGTCCACAGGGCTAAATAAATGGCCCCCCTATTCCTAAAAGTAGCAGGTATTTATCATCAAAACCCCAGTATAACTGAGCCTTGGGGGAGTAAAGGGAAGTATAAGCATCTGCGTGGGCTGGCTTTAGCAGAATTAGCTTTGTCGAATTTTTTTTATTTACCTCCCTCTCTGTTCGCCCACAGAAATAAGCTGTGAAAAAGTATTTTATAATCCTCACAAGGCTACATATACATTTCCCACCCTCTCTTTGACAGTGCTGCATACACAAGGGACCAAACCCCCTGCACCAGCTTGGTAACTGGCCTCTCAGGCATCCAGCATTGGCCTTCAAGTGGTTGGAAGGGAAGGGAGTCTGATGGCCCCCAATTCCTGAAAGGAGCAGGTATTTCTTATCAAATCCCCAGGAGAACTGATCCTTGGGGGAGTGAAAGGAAGTATAAGCATCTGCGTGGGCTGGCTTTACCAGAATTGGCCTTGTTGGGTTCTCTTTTACTTACCTCCCTCTCTGTCCACTCACAGGAATGAGCTGAGAAAGTCTTGAGTAAGCTCCACAGGGATAAATAAATGCCCCCCTAATTCCTGAAAGTAGCAGGTATCTCTCATGAAACACCCAGGAGAACTGAGCGTTGGGGGAGTGAAGGGAAGTATAAGCATCTATGTGGGCCGGCTGTACCAGAATTGACCATGTTGGATTTTCTTTTATCTGCCCCCCACTCTGTTTACCCACAGGAATTAGTTGAGAAATAGTCTTGTGTAAGCTCCACAAGGCTAAATATTCACTCCCCATCCCCTTAGACAATGCTGGACACCTGAGGGACCAAAACTCCTCAACCAGCTTGGGAACTGGCCTTTCAGGTATCCAGCATTGACATTCCAGTGGTTGGAAGGGAAAGGAACCACACGTCGCCAACCAATTACTGAAAGTAGAGGGTATTTGTTATCACATCTCCAGGAGAAATGAACCTTGGGAAAGTGAAGAGAAGTATAAACATCTATGTGGGCCGGCATTAAAGTGAACCTGTTGCTTTGTCCTGCATGGGTGTATAGGTTATTTATTTATTTTTGCTTTGGAAAGTCCAGGTAAGAGTTAGAACATTGTTTTGGTTTTAATTTGCAGCTCCTTTGGGGAGATTTTCTGTCATTTCGTGTCCTAGTGACCCCGAAGGAAGGCAAATGACATTATAATACAAAATAGGCACTGCTATATTTACAAAAAAAAAAAAATTATACTGACCAACTACAAATATGTAAATAATATTCAGAATTTCTAACACAAAACATTTACCTGTGAATATGAACATATATATACCGTACATAAAGTGGGGGAAATTTACTAAAGCTGGAGAGTGCAAAATCCGATGCAGTTCTGCATAGAAACCAATCAGCTTCCAGGTTTATTGTCAAAGCTTAATTGAACAAGCTGAAGCTAGAAGCTGATTGGTCCTGTTCTGGTAAAACTGGATAGATAGATAGATAGATAGATAGATAGATAGATAGATAGATAGATAGATAGATAGATAGATAGATAGATAGATAGATAGATAGATAGATAGATAGATAGATAGATAGATAGATAGATAGACACATACATACACACTATATTACCAAAAGTATTGAGACGCCTGCCTTTACACACACATGAACTTTAATGGCATCCCTTAGTCCGTAGGATTCAATATTGCTTTGGCCCACCTTTTATAGCTTTAACAGCTTCAACTCCTCTGGGAAGGCTGTCCACAAGGTTTAGGAGTGTGTCTATGGGAATTTTTGACCATTCTTCAAGAAGCGCATGTTTGAGGTCAGGCACTGATTTTGGATGAGAAGACCTGGCTTTGCAGTCTCCACTCTTATTTATCCCAAAGGTGTTCTATCGGGTTGAGGTCAGGACTGTGTGCAGGTCGGTCAAGTTCCTCCACCCCAAACTCGCTCATCCATGTCTTTATGGACCTTGATTGTGCACTGGTGTGCAGTCATGCTGGAACAGGAAGGGGCCATCCCCAAACTGTTCCCACAAAGTTGGGGGCATGAAATTGTCCAAAATGTCTTGGTATGCTGACGACTTACGAGTTCCCTTCACTGGAACTAAGGGGCCAAGCTCAACCTTTGAAAAACAACCCCACACCATAATCCCCCTCCACCGAATGATTTGGACCAGTGCACAAAGCAAGGTCCCCAAAGACATGGATAGGCGAGTTTGGGGTGGAGGAACTTGACTGACACTCCTAAAACTTGTGAACAGCCTTCTTTAGGTACTCTATGGTTTATAATACTTACTCACCTTTCTTTACACAGCGTCTTTTGTTTCACTCTATGCCTTTTGATGCTAAACACGATCCCTTTTTAACTACTTTATCTACTTTTGTTACACTATTTTGGAAACCTCCCCTCAGTCTATCAGTTGTGGAATTACCTTATTGTATATTCATTAATTTTTACAGATATTCCTGGGAAATAATTACAGTATAAATTATATACAGTACCAAATATACATACCACAGCTGCTAACTGGAGATCCCATCTTAATGCTTACTTATTGGTTGCTGGTGCCACCGTCGAGCCTCAGGTGTTACCGCCTCAGCTCCCAGGGATGATGTCTCCTATCGTGCCTCCCGTTATTGATATCATCAACAATTTTACCCATATACTACAGTGAGGTGAGAGTGTTTGGGATCTTTCATGACCCCCCTCTTTCTTTTTTGTTTTATACTCTCTTTTTTACTATTATATCATTTTTTGTCATTTTTACTCTATTATAGCTACTCCCAAACTCAGCATCTGCTCCTGATGAGTGGTATTTTAACCACGAAACGCGTACAGCTTTCCTATGATGCTACGTCACAGTGTTTACGTGCAATACCTGTATTTTACTATAGTTTATTTTAATGAATCACTTCATCATTGTTATTATGCATATTTGCTACCATTACAATTTTGGTCTTCATACGCAAGGTCCATTACTATGTATATCATGTCGGAATAATTGTGTATAACCATGAATTGTTTAGATGATATCTTTTGAGACCTACTATCTTATTATTTGTTATTATTTTACATGTGTATGTATGCCCTTTGTAACAATAAATAATGTTTATGCTGATTTTTTGGGGGTTTTTTTATTGAAAAGCCAGTGGCGTGCAAAACACACCCAAAAACTTCCACCCGGTGCCAAAAAAAGTGCACACACATAAAGAGTGAAACACAAAAAAGTGTCCTCCACTAGGGAAGGACCTTACCCTAATCCCCTGGGGCGTTAGGCTCCAGACGGGGACTGAGGTACTTCACAAAGGACCATCTAGCGGAAACCAGACGAACCCCCGTTCTCTGGAAGGTCTGCCGAAACAGACCCACCCAAATACTAGGTGGGACTCCCCCGAAGGGGACCCCATGAGAGAGGGCGAACCAAGCCAGAAGGCCATGTCCACCCCCTCCCAAGACTTTCGGAGTAGGCCCGAGGACCCACACCCTACTCATTATAATGTTTATGCTGATTCGTTCAATTAAGTAATGTGCTTCATATAAAGTCCCACAATCCTTCTCCTTTTTTAAAACATACCAGGGATGGAGTCATATGAACTATTATAGTTATTGCCTCATACATAGCCCCAATCTCCTTCTTGTTCTCAACCCAATATTGAACCCTATGGACTAATGCCGGGTACACACGAGCGGAGTTTTCGACCGGACTGGTCCGACGGACCAAGTCCGGCGGACAATCCGACCGTGTGTGGGCTTCATCGGACCTGCAGCTGACTTTTTCAGTCGAAAATCTGACGGACTTTAGATTTGGAACATGTTTCAAATCTTTCCGGTCGAAAAGTCCGCTTGTCTGTATGCTAGTCCGACGGACGAAAACCGACGCTAGGGCAGGTATTGGCTACTGGCTATCAACTTCCTTATTTTAGTCTGGTCGTACGTCATCACGTACGAATCCGTCTGACTTTGGTGTGATCATGTGTAGGCAAGTTGGAAAGTCCGTCGGAAGTCCGCCGAAAGTCCGTCGGATCAGTCCGCTCATGTGTACGCGGCATAAGACTGGGATGCCATTAAAGTTCATGTGTGTGTAAAGGCAGGCGTCCCAATACTTTTGATATATATACACTGTATATCTTTCATACACATATCTAAAAGCAATAAATAAATAAAATAAATTCCATTACAAAACCAAATAAAGACACAGTAGGATAAATCATTCCTTCACAGCACCAAGCACAGGACTTGGTATTAAAGGATTTATTAGTATGGCGCTGTGCCATGTCAGGTTACCACCTGTGCAATAATGATATTCATCCTCTGCTGCTCTGCTTGCGGCGGACTGTCAAGCCCGTTCTCAGGAATGCTGGCAATCGAACACCTTATCTTTTTCCCTTGGAGGGATTTGTTGTTTTCATGCAATGTGCTTTTACGTATGAATTGTCTCAGGTTTTGGACTGAGAACTGAGAATTAGACGGAATGTTTCTGGGAGTTGAACACCAGTCAGAGACTCATATACATAATTGGACTGTGTATCTAGCTGGAGTTCAGTCTTTATGTGTGCCACCTAGGATGTTATTTTCTGTTGCATTTTGCAATCATGTCGTTTAATGTTCTCATTTATCTTGAAATCTAGCGCTACAGCAATTTTTGTTCATTGGGTATCACCCTCTGTTCTCCCTTCTTGCTTAGAGCTAGTTACAGTAGTTCATTCTTTCTATAGACCCTCCCTTTGATCTACACATGAATGAAACAGATTGAGTACAATGTAAAAATAACTTTGTTATATTGTATTTCTCATTGACGCTTTAAGACAATATCTCTAAATGTCATTGTACACAGGAGCTGCTGCAACCACTCTTGGCAAGCCTTGTCTATCAATTTGACATCTGGGATTTTGTTGGCTGGCATTAGCAGCCTGTGAGCGTCAGTGGGGGACAAGGAAAAGGGCATAGGAGATACGCCCCAGGAACTTTTTTTTTTAGGTCCAGAAGTGGCAAATATATGGACAGTAATTTACATTGCCCCCATCGTTATGCTGGTGGGAGGAATAGTGCCCCATCATTGGTGTCAGTGGAAGGAATAGTTTCCCATCATCGGGATCGGTGGTAGTCACAGTGCCATATTGTTGGTGTCAGTGGGAGGAATAGTGCCCCAGCATTGGTACCAGTAGTAGGAATAATGCTCCATAATTGGTATCAGTGGGGGGGAAAAGTGCCCCATTATTGGTGTCAGTGGAAGGAATAGTGACTCGTTATTGGTGCCAGTCGGAAGAAAAATGCCCCATCAATGGTAACAGTTGGAGGAACAGTGCCCCATCATTGGGATCAGCGACACATTGTTGGTGTAAGTGAGAGGATCATTGCTCCATAATTGGTGTCAGTAGGAGGAATAGTGCCTCATTATTGGTGCCAGGGGGAATGGTGCCAGTGTTAGCGTCAATGGAAAGAATGGTCCCACATTGTTGGTGTCAGTAGAAACAATAGTGCCTCATATCAGTGGGAGGAATAGTACAACTTATTGGTGTCAGTGGGAGGAATAGTGCCCCATTATTGGTGCCAGTGGGAGGAATGATGCCCAATGATTGGTATCAGTGGGAGGAACAGTGCCCCATTATTGGTGTCAGTGGGAGGAATAGTGCCTCCTAATTGGTGTCAGTGGGAGGAATAGCGCCTCATTATTGGTGCCAGTGGGAGGAATAGTGCCTCATTATTGGTGCCAGTGGGAGGAATAGTGCCTCATTATTGGTGCCAGTGGGAATGGCGCCAGTGTTGGTGTTAATAGAAAGAATGGTTCCACATTATTGGTGTCAGTAGAAACAATAGTGCCTCATATCAGTGGAAGGAATAGTGCCCTCTAATTGGTGTCATCAGGAGGAATAGTGCCTCATTATTGGTGGGAGGAATAGTACCCCATCATTAGTCTTAGTGGGAAGTCTTAGTGGGAAGAATAGTGCGCCACCATTGGTGTCAGTGGGAGTAATGGTGCCTCATATCAGTGGGAGGAATAGTACAACTTATTGGTTTCAGTGGGAGGAATAGTGCCCAATGATTGGTGTCAGTGGGAGGAATAGTGCCCCATTATTGGTGTCAGTGGGAGGAATAATGCTCCATTATTGGTGTCAGTGGGAAGAATAATGCTCGATTATTGGTGTCAATGGGAGGAATAGTGCTCCGTCATCAGTATCAGTGGGAGTAATAGTGCGCCATCATTGGTGCCAGTGGGAGGAATAGTGCCTCATCATTGGTGTCAGTGGGAGGAATAGTGCCTCATCATTGGTGTCAGTGGGAAGAACTGTGCCTCATTATTGGTGCCAGTGGGAATGGTGCCAGTGTTAGTGTCAATAGAACGAATGGTCCCACATTGTTGGTGTCAGTAGAAACAATACGACCGGACTAAAATAAGGAAGTTCATAGCCAGTAGCCAATAGCTGCCCTAGCGTCGGTTTATCGTCCATCGGACTAGCATACAGACGAGCGGATTTTTTGACCGGACTCGAGTCCGTCGGAAAGATTTGAAACATGTTCCAAATCTAAAGTCCGTCTGATTTTCCAACAAAAAAAGTCCGCTGCAGGTCCGATGAAGCCCACACACGGTCGGATTGTCCGACGGATTCGTCCCGTCGGACCAGTCCGGTCAAAAAGTCCGCCCGTGTGTACACGGCATTAGAGTCCTTCCTTAATCTAATATTTACTAATTAACATTACTAACATATGTATGAATGGGTTGGATCTTAAGGGCTAGTTTGCACTTGCTTCGGCTTCAACACACATTAACGGTTAGTTTACACTTGCTTCAAATCAATGCTTCGGGCAGGCTTGGTTAAACCTCTCTGAAGGCTAGTCAAAGCTCCTGTCACTAAATAAAATGGTTAGATCACAGTCCTGTTTACACCTTGCTGTTGCTCTGCTTTGCTTTGCTTCGGCTTCGCTTCAAAAATGATACCCCTTGTAGCTTCAGTGGTGCTTCAAAGCGTCTTCAAAGCCTAGAAGTCTATGGCAAAGCTCGCTTGAAGCCCCACCGAAGCCCCACTGAAGCCTCATCGAAGCCTCACCGAAGCCCCTCCGGAGCCTCATCGAAAGTGTCATCGAAGTTTCATCGAAGCACCAAGCAAAAGCAAGGAGTAAACAGGACTGTAAGCTAACCATTTTGTTTACTGACGGGAGCTTTGACTTGACTTTGGGCGTTCAGAGAGCTTTAACAAAGCGTGTCCGAAGCCATGTTTTGAAGCAAGTGTAAACTAGCCCTAATTGTATAATTTATATATTTATCTTTTCTAAATTGGGGAAAGTAGAATACACAAACGTTTACAATCTTTGTGAGAATATATATAAGGTTTGATTATAGTCTTTGCATCTCTTTGGAGAAGCTTACATATGGTAGTAATTAGCTTTGCATCCATCCCCCCCCCCCCCAGGTTCTTATGGATTGTCTAGAGCAAGGGTCTCAAACCAGCGGCCCTCCAGCTGTTGGGAAACTACAAGTCCCATCATTCCCCTGCCTGTGGGAGTCATGCTTGTAATGTCTCCTGGGCTGTCAGCCTTGCAATGCCTCATGGGACTTGTAGTTTTGCAACAGCTGGAGGGCCACCAGTTTGAGACCCCTGGTCTAGAGGGTGTGAGTTTAGCTTGACCATTGTATACCAGATGTTCCATCCTTCCACCATACCTGCCGGACCAACCCCATACTCCATCCACCCAGACCATTAAATCCCATTAATGGAGACCACGCCAGAGTTGGAATAAAAATTGTCCGTAGCAGCCTTTTTATTAACAAATCAACTTAAATTACCATAACCATAAAAACATCTGCTAAACCAAAAACCCATCAGTCACTACTCGCGTTGGTCTTTGCAGGAACCCCAATTACATATGTTCAACGATGCACTACGGTACCTTTTCTATAATAATGGGCCTCCAGCCGACATACTGCCTCGGAGACAACCGACTGACCACAGTGCACCCGTTAACCGAATTCCAGCTAAACCACCGATAGCCGGAATACCACCAGCGGCCCATACCACCGGTGGGTCCCAAACTCTTCCTTATCCGAGGTTTCTTCATTCACCAGCAAAGACCAACACCCACCAACTGCCACGCCATCTTGAAGACCCAACCTTGCTGTAGAAAAAGGCAGACTTAAAGACTTAAAGAAAATGAAAGACAGGGAGGGTGGGTGGGAAGTTTGCCACGCTATCCTCTGGACGCTGGGGCGGAACCATATCCTGCCTGTGTCCCCTCCTCTTCTCCAGGCTCCCCCCAATCAGGTTTTCCCTCTTATTTTCACTTGCCCTGTCCCCTGTTCCCACTGTCATGCCAGCCCTTCACTATTTTTTTATTTTATTTTTCGCTCCGGGCCTCACTTTCTAGTCAACCCAACACTGTTGGGATGGGGGGGGAGGTGGTGGAATTGAAGCCCGCATTAATTGAAAGTTTGTTCAATACTTTTGTCTTGAGAATGTGGGACTATAAGACAAAGAAGAACTTTTAAACCAGCCCATTTTAGGAGAAGGTGGGGGTCTGAAATTAGGAGTAAAAAGGAGAACAAAGGCTTGTAGGTCAGACTTCTACTACACGAGGAAGCTGCCATTAGCTTCATACACAGACACACATATATGATTAGACATACAATATTTATCTCAAGGATATAACTACATTACTGATATTATTTTTACATTCTGCATTTTAATATTGTTCTTTTATTATTAAATCCGTTTTTTTTTTTACATAAGAATGGGAAAAGACTTTCTGTCTTGGGACTTTTCTCATCAATATAAGTTACAGAATATCGAGAGAATATTCATATATTCTAATTTTCATATATTCTACAGATGTCACCAGAATATGTTCACACATTGGAAGACATCTGCTCACTTCTGTTCCTTTTACATGGAAATTCAGATGACTGTGGGCCCGTTTACATTCACATTGCCTGCATTAAGGTCCATTTGCGTTATGCCTTGTAATGAAAGGGCCCCCAGTGCACCCCAAGGGCCCATTCACACTTCAGTATTAAAAACTGGACATGAAGCATTGTACCACAACACACTACGGTGCATTGCCATGCATTGCGGTGTGCTGAAAGGCAGGTGTGTTGTCTTAGTACCTTGGTGTGCCATTCAGAATTCATAGCGCCATAATGGACAGTAATGGGCCCTAATGTGTGAGCTGTAGAGCTGGAATGGTTTTCAGAAGGCAAGAATCTAATCTGATGATATTTATTCCACACGGGGTCGTTTTACAGTAAACAGAGAATTGCAATGTTAATGAAAATTCTTTCCGTTGATATGCTTTACCAGATACATACTTACTACTATTACAGCTATTTGCATTAACATTACCACTAGCCTCAGGAATTTCTACTCCTCATCATGCAAGGTCAGGATGGAAAGGACAAGACATTATTTAGTCTTCCTGCAGATAAGCAAAACGAAACGAGACATTGCTGACCAAGCTTGTAGGAGAATGTTTCTTAACATTGTTTAAAATGTAATGGATCTATCGGGAACTTTTAAAGTCTGCAAGACATAGGTGTGTGCACAGGGTGTGCCAGGTGTGCCTGGACACACCCTAATCACCCCGTGTGGTGCATATTCCTCCTGTTTAGACTCCTGAAAAAAAAATTGCCTTTTTTTTTCTTCTAAAAAAAACTGTAAAAAAATTATAAAAATAACTGACACTGTCCACTGCCCTACTGAAACCAATCTCTGACCTTATGACACCATCCACTGCTCTACTGACACCGTCCGTATATATATTATATATATATATATATATATACACACACACACACACATGCACACACATGCATATGTGTTTGAGTTTTGGGGTGCACACCCTAATGCAATAGGCTGCGCAAACCTATGCTGCAAGAATATATTTCTGACACATTATAGTATACAGCAGGGGTCTCCAAACGGTGGCCCGAATGCAGCCCTTTGCTTGACTGTTAGCGGCCTTTGGGGCACTATTGCTCCCATTGACACCAATGATGAAGCACTATTCCTTCCACTGACGACAATGGTGGGGCACTGATCCTCCCATTAACACCAATGATGGGGCGCTATTCCTCCCACTGACACCAATGATGGGGCACCATTCCTCCCACTGACTCCAATGATAGGGCACTATTCCTTCCACTGACACCAATGATGGGGCACCATTCCTCCCACTGACACCAATGATGGAGCACCATTCCTCCCACTGACACCAATGATGGAGCACCATTCCTCCCACTGACACCAATGATGGGGCACTATTCCTTCCACTGACACCAATGATGGGGCACCATTCCTCCCACTGACACCAATGATGGAGCACCATTCCTCCCACTGACACCAATGATGGAGCACCATTCCTCCCACTGACACCAATGATGGGGCACTATTCCTTCCACTGACACCAATGATGGGGCACCATTCCTCCCACTGACACCAATGTTGGAGCACCATTCCTCCCACTGACACCAATGATGGAGCACCATTCCTCCCACTGACACCAATGATGGGGCACTATTCCTCCCACTGACACCAATGATGAGGCACCATTCCTCCCACTGACACCAGCAATGGGGCGCGTAATTTCCCACTGACACCAATTAAGGGGCACCATTCTTCCCATTGACAGCTTTAATGGGGCACAATACGTCCCAATAGCATTAATGATGGAGCCCTATTCTTCCCACTGACACCAATAAAGGAAAGTCCGACCGTGTGTACGCTCCATCGAAGATTTGCTGTCGTACTTTCCGCCAGCAAATGTTTGCTAGCAGGTTCTCAAATTTTCCACCAACAAAACTTTGTTATCGGAAAGTCTGATCTCGTGTGCACAAGTCCGATGCACAAAAGTTCACGCATGCTCGGAATCAAGCAGAAGGAGCCGCACTGTCTATTAAACTTCCTTTTTCTCGGCTCATTGTACGCCTTGTACGTCACCACCTTCCCACGTTCATAATTGTTGGCCAAGATTTGTGTGACCGTGTGTATGCAAGACAAGTTTAGGCCAACAACCTTCGAACAAAAATCCACGGTTTTGTTGGCGGAAAGTCCGATTGTGTGTACGGGGTATAACCCTTTACTTAGCATGCATGCACCTAACTTTCAGTGGGTCGTCTAATGAAATCTGGGATCCATTCTAAGTAATCCTTTTGAAACTCATTCACGCAGACTCTGCTCAGGACTGGGCAATTGGGTGGGCAGGAGGGTCAGTCGCCCCTGGCACAGTGGTAGGGCTCGTTCACAAGCTTCGTGCTTGAATCGCTCTTCAGAGAACATTTGACTGGTGGTGAGGAGGCATTGTATTGCCTCCTCACCACCTGCTTTAACCCCTTGATCCTTGTAATAGTGAGATACAACCATGTGCATTGCACAGGCGCTTGCAGAGCGGCTCCATTCACTTGACGTTGAGTATGCCCGTCTTATAATTCTTGTCACGCCTGCAAAACAATGCATCAAGGCTGCAGTATGTGTACACCCCCCGCCTGCTGCCCCTGCAGCTAAAGGTGGGAATTGGTCAGGGGGCAGTAAGAACTTGGCTCAACCATGAAGTTTTAGTGCCACCTCACTGTATGGTCCAAAATCAGTGGCTGGCAACCAGCGGGTTGTCACACCTGGCTCCATGCCCACTTTCCAACCCACTTGCCTACAGCTGATGTGAAAAACCATGCATGCATAACTACCTTTTAGCTGATAGAAAGCAAGCAATTGGCCATGGATGTACAGTGCACACTCCATGCCAACCATGGGCAGCCAGAGTAAAGGGGCAGAGAATGGGCACTGAGTGGTACACCCATTCTACGTCATGCATAAGCAGTGGAGGAGGGGGGCACAGTTCTGCATTCTTGCCCTGGGCACTGGACAAAATTGTCTCCCCTTATAACAGACATAAAAACACAGTGGAAGATGCAGTTTAAGTGCAGCATTAAGACATTTATTGTATGATAAAAACAAATTGGCAACTCACATGATGTAAGTTTGTGGGGGCATGTAGAGCATTAGAACCAGGACATCACTCTTTAGAGAGCATTTGACAGATGGTGAGGAGGCATGAAATAGCATTTAATGGATAGGATGTACAGGGCCCCTGTGATTTCTAACAGCAACCCTGAGCAGAGGCATCCAGTCCAGGGATTGTGCATTGTTCCGCGGCCGGGTAGGCATGGGAAGCTCAGAGCACTTCCTGGTTCGGGAGGAGACTCCAGAGCTGGGTTCTTCAAACTATGGCCATCCAGTTGTCCAGGTCTAGTCATGTCTGTGAATGTCAGAGTCTTGCAATGCCTCATGGGATGTGTAGTTCTGCAACAGCTGAAGGGCCATAGTTTGAAGATCCCTGCTCCAGAGGAACCCAAAGAATGATGTCAGATGATGTGGGACGTCCTGGAGGCATGGCTACTTCCACTGAGCCAGAGGCAGCCTCCCCTCCTGCCCACCCCTTTGGCCTGAGCACCTCCTGCCCACCCCTTTGGCCTGAGCACCTCCTGCCCACCCCTTTGGCCTGAGCACCTCCTGCTCACCCCTTTGGCCTGATCACCTCCTGCCCGCCCCTTTGGCCTGGTCACCTCCTGCCCACCCCTTTGGCCTGAGCACCTCCTGCTCCTTGGCCTGAGCACCTCCTGCCCACCCCTTTGGCCTGATCACCTCCTGCCCGCCCCTTTGGCCTGGTCACCTCCTGCCCACCCCTTTGGCCTGAGCACCTCCTGCTCCTTGGCCTGAGCACCTCCTGCCCACCCCTTTGGCCTGATCATCTCCTGCCCACCCCTTTGACCTGAGCGGAATCTGGGTGAAGTGGCCCCTAAGCCTTTCCAGATGATTATTAAATAGTATTTGCGCAGTTCGCGCTTTTAAGAAGCTCCTGCTCTGCAGAAGGTTGAAGCACCAATGGAGAAAGTTCATTGTTTATTGCCATTAACTACCGGTATATTTTATGCAAATTCCCCCAGTAATGAGATTTCCAAAATTCAGGTTCACTAACAATGTATCTAAGGTTATATTTTCCTAATTGGATTATACAAACTGCACACTGCAGAAATGACACCGATGTAATATTAATTTTCTAATTGGTGCCTGCCCATTCCTCCGACATGAAATGATGGAATTAATTGAATGATCGTGGCAGGTAGCTGCCCGCCGGGGTAATTTAATTTGGCTTTTTCATAGCCTGGTAAGAGAATCGGTCATGTCATCATAATTCGATGATTAGGCATCAAATCTTTTCCCTCTCAAACTCCATAACACGGGGGTGATGAAGTTATCAGCGGCTCTACGAAGGGTTTATGTTAAACATCCTCTAACGATATTATTTCTCACTTACCGGATCATCACGCCGTAACAAGTTCAATGATCATTTGTAGCACTTCGAAAAACGCGAGTCAAGGACATCGAAGGGAAATTGTTCCCCGTTGCAACATTGTTTCATAAAACATCTCGAAAATGGTCCCAAAATGGCCATTTGCAGTGGACCATACATCAGGTTAAGAAGTGACTACATTCATTGAAGTGCTGGATATTCTCTTTAAAAAAGCTTTTCACAGCCGATCACATGTAAACAAGAAGATGCAGTTTATTGGCTCTCCTCGCCTCACAGTGACAGCGTGTGTGGCAAGGTGAGCCGATCAGCGGCATCTCCTCACAGGGGAGACCTGTACAGGTAATCAGGGCACTGATCATCAGTGAAGCCCCAACAGTGCTCATCTGTGATGCCAGTCTGTGCCCATCAGTGATACCAATTTGTACCCATCAGTGAGGCCAATCTGTGCCCATCAGTGATGCAAGTCAGTGCTGCCTTTCAGTGCCGCCCATCAGTGCCCATTAGTGCCACCTATCCGTGCCACCTATCATTGCCCATAAGTGCCGCCTATCAGTTCCCATCAATGTCACCTATCGGTGCCTATCAGTGACGCCTATCAGTGCTGCATATCAATGCTGCCTATCAGTGCCCATTAGTGCCTTCTTTCCGTGCCACCTATCATTGCCCATAAGTGCCGCCTATCAGTTCCCATCAATGTAACCTATCGGTGCCTATCAGTGGCGCCTATCAGTGCTGCATATCAGTGCTGCCTATCAGTGCCCATTAGTGCCACCTATCTGTGCCACCTATAATTGCCCATAAGTGCCGCCTATCAGTTCCCATCAATGTCACCTATCGGTGCCTATCAGTGCTGCATATGAATGCTGCCTATCAGTGCCCATTAGTGCCTCCTTTCCGTGCCACCTATCATTGCGAATAAGTGCTGCCTATCAGTGCCCATCAATGTCACCTATCGCCTATCAGTGGCGCCTATCAGTGCTGCCTATCAGTGCCCATCAGTGCTGCATATTAATGCGTCCTTATCAGTACCGCCCCATCAGTGCCTATCAGTGAAGGAGAAAAAATACTTATTTATAAAAAACTAAAAAAACCCAGTGGTTATTAAATACCACCAAAAGAAAGCTCTATTTGTGGGGGAAAAAAATGAAAAAAAAAAAATAATTTGAGTACAGTGTTGCATGATCGTGCAATTGTCATTCAAATTGTCACAGTGCTGAAAGCTGAAATTTGGCCTAGGCAGTACGGGGGTAAAAGTGCCCAGAAGGCAAGGCAAGGCAAGTGGTTAAAGTAGAACTCAAATGCAAAACTTCTTTTCAATTTGGATAGCGTAAGACAGGATTATAACCCCTGTCAGATTTTTTTTTGCAATCAGTGTCCCATTGGGGAGATTTCCCTTCACTTCCTGTCCCATAGCATAAACAGGAAGTGAGAGTAAATCCCTCCAAAGTGAGTGAATCCTTAAGACTAGTGTCCCCATTGGAAGATTTCCCCTCTATTCCTGTTCTGGTGACCATCCAAAATTTGGGATCTAGTTTCACTTTCGCACTCGGTGATAACGGTCACCAGGACAAATAGAGAGGGCGGAGTTGGGTTTTTCCGCTGCCAGCAGTGGTTCTTCCATCCACGCCCTACAGTACATCACTACAGAACACAACAATGACATGGGGTTCAGAGAACTGACCATAGCGCATGACACTCGGTGATAACGGTCACCAGGTTAAATAGAGAGGGCAAATCTCCCTAACGGGGGCAATAAAAACTGACAGGTGTTATATTCCCTCTCCACTCTATCCAAAACTAAAAAAAAAAAAAAGTTTTGACTTTATTTATGTAAGGTTTGTTTTACCTTCGGCATCATAGGGTTTCACTTTCCCCATTTTATGCTATTGTTAAGAAGAATTTCTAGATTTAGGATTTAACGCAAAATTTGGTTACTATCCATACAAATTTATATTTTGAAGAGCGGAGCGATATTTGTGGAAAGTCATTTTCCATGTGAAATGACAGTTCAGAAAGTAAATAATGGCGGGTGCTCCCTCCGCTCCGCTGATTAGCTAAAAAGGACTTTACAGCACAGACAAATTATTTGGCCTGTGCATTCTAAAATGGCGTGCGCGGTATTGATTCTGTCTGGCTAATTACAAGCGTGGCTGTAATGAGCGACTTCACACCGGAATATGAATTGCAACTTTAAAGTGGTAGTAAACATTGTATTTTTATTTTTCGGGAAAGCTTATAATAAAGCTTAGCTGTAGGTTAAAGAAAAAAAAAAATATTAAAAGCCAGCAGCTACAAATACTGCAGCTGCTGACTTTTATTAAATGGCCACTTACCTGTCCTGGAGTGCAGCGATGTCGGCAGCCGACGCCGAGAACCCGCTCGGTTCTCGGCAGCTGCCGCCGCCATCCTAGGTGAGGGAATCAGGAAGTGAAGCGTTGCGGCTTCACTTCCCGGTTCCCTACTGCGCATGCACGAGTCGCGCTGCGCGTCCCTAGTGGTCCCCGCTCTCTCCTGGGACCTGTGTGTTTCCCAGGAGACAGCGTGAAGGGACGGGAAGAGGCATAGACTCCCATGGGAGTCTATGCTGGAAGTGGGTGCAAATAGCTGTCTTAGACAGGTATCTGCACCCCCCTCCCCCCTGAAAGGTGCCAAATGTGACACCGGAGGGGGGGGAGGGTTCCGAAAAGCGGAAGTTCCATTTTTGTGTGGAACCCCGCTCCTAAATGTGCACTAGGGAGCAGCAGCCGGTGACATCATCGGCGCATGCGCTCTGAAGGAACAGCATACCCAAGCCGTTTCTTCAGAGCTCTGTTCCGCGCCCGTTATGTGATCGCGGCTCGGCTATTCAAGTGGCAGCAGCACACAAACCCGGAAGGAAGACGGGTGAAGATGGAAGCCTCTGCAGCCATGATTGGGGGATTTTAGGTTCTTGGGTGTAACTTTAATCTTTTGCACTTTCTCTACTAACCTTTTTTTTTTCATCACATAGTCAGGCGTCTAAAAGACCCACCTTGCTGATGAGTGTGTAGAACCCAGGAAACTTTTTGGGGAGCGTAGGAAGCATGGTCGTGGCAGTAAAAGGGTTAAAGGGACCCTGTGCCTAAAATCTAAATGGCATTTTCCTGCTATAGAAATATTCACCTCTCCAGTGGCCCATGTGTCCTACCTCTCCTTTGTCCCAGCTTAGTCAGTGATATAGAGAAGGACCTTTTACCATTAGTTAGTCACCTTCTACCATCTCAGCAGTGCAACGTGTAGGCAGGTGCAGTCTGCTGTCTCCACTGCAGGTGGTGCTCAACCACAGTGGCAATGTAGAGGGAGAGGAAGTCATGGGGAACAGGGTTCCTCTATGGGTTCCTTAGTCACTGGGGCAGTGATTTGATTGGATCCTGGCTGCCCATGTGACTCTGGTGGCCATCTTAGGTGTGGTAGAGTCTATTTAGGATCCTGTCCCTTGAGTTTGGCATGCTTTATGCAAGCGGGCAGTGAAGGAAAAAGTAGCCTGTCGGTTAGGGACAGTTCTAGCAACAGCAAAAGGTTCCTGACAAGGAGGGAAAGCGTAGGGTCTCATCTCTCAACGGGCCCTGTCGGTTCGGCTGGAACCTGCTTTTTCACATCATTGGAAACTGTGTACCCGGTTGGGTGGCAGTCCCACCTGGTCTGTTGTGCATTACCTCAATACAAGTTTTACATTGCACCTGACTGTATGAATTATTGCCTCCACACCACGCTGCACTCCACCTACACGTTTATCAGCTGTAAGCAGTGTTTGTTGCATTTTTGCTTGATACATGCCCCACTTACATGTATTACTTCTGTTTTATGGAACTGCATCAGCTTATTACTGTTCTATAGTATGCTGGCATCTAGTGGAGGTTCAGGGACACTACAACTTGTTTACTTGTGTGATTTGGTATATTCCTCTGTCCTCTCTTCCTGTTTAGTGATAGTTAGTTCAGCTAGACCAGGGGTGTCCAAAATTTTTTCAAAGAGGGCCAGATTTGATGAAGTGAACATGCGCGAGGGCCAACCATTTTGCCTGACATTCTTTGAACCATTAGAATTCGGTCTAAGTGTGTTCGTCCGAGCGCCAATACACTGCCGAACAAGAATTCTCTTGCCTTTGTGGCTGTGTGTGTGAAAAGATGAGCTTGGGCATGTTATTTGGATATATATATATATATATATATATATATATATATATATTATCTTTTGTAGCCCCCAATGAATCCAGGTTCGTTGGGGGCCAATCTCAGGACGAAGGATGAGCTTGGGCATGTTATTTGGATATACCATATTTATCGGCGTAGCACACGCACAGGCATATAACACGCACCTTCACTTTAAGAGGGAAGTTTTGGGAAAAAACATAAATTTTAAGTTTTAAAGAACTATGAAGCAAAATAAGGGTCAGTACCCATCAATGCAGCCTAATCAGTGCCCATCTGCAGTCTAATCAGTGCCCATCTGCAGCCTCACCATCACCATGATTACAGCCTCACCATTGCAATCAATACAGCCTCACCATTGCAATCAATGCAGCCTTACCATTGCAATCAATACAGCCTTACCATTGCCATGAATGCAGCCTTACCATTGGTATGAATACAGCCTCACCATTGCCATGAATGCAGCCTTACAATTGCCATCTGTGCAGCCTGATCAATGCCCATCTGCAGCCTCGGAGGGGACAGGGAGGGGGACGGGACGAGCGCCGACAGATTACATAGAGGAGAATCTCCAGTTTACTCGGCGGCCTCTTTAATACAAAGTCCCGCCTCCTATGATAGACAGGACAGTTGTCTAATGGCAGCCCAGGAGATGGAATTGTATGTATTCTAATGGTGCTCGTCCCGCCCCCTCCCTGTCCCCTCCGAGGCAGCGCCAATAATAATGGCCACAAAAGATATATATCCAAATTACCAGGGGGGCCCGCGGGCTGGACTTTGGACATGCCTGATTAGACCCTCCCCATTTCACCCATGTTCCTTGAGTCAGTGTGAGTACTTTGTATGGCTTAGGAAAGTCATTGTCGGCTTACATTTAAAGAGACTGAAAAAAACATCTTCTGTACTGCAATTAGCAGGGGTTTGCCTTTTTTTTTGCCTAAAACCCTTGTTCACCCAGATGTGTCAGAGACACGATCTCCAGAAACAGAATGACCCAACCATCCAGTGGCTGCCCCAGGTGGGAGCACTAATGGATAGTCTCAGGTTAAAGGTCAGCATGTGACAATGACATTTTCTGCCATGGCAAATTCATTTTTTAATTATGATACATTTACAATAAGTGTGCTAATAACTATGTTTGTTGATAATTTCCTTTGCCGGATTTTCTAGTGAGAACACTTCTGTGCCTTCAGCAGCTATTCCAATATTCAGAAGCCAAAGGCTAATGTACTAAATGATTGGATTCCTAAATTATAACACATGACAACAGAAGGCAGCTAATAAATATCTCCCAGTTACAAAAATGAACTGAAACACTAATTAGGCTCAATCCCACACTCTAAAGACATGCTGGTAGGTTAATCGGATAAATTGGCCCTAGTATATATGTGAATGTGAGTTAGGGACCTTAGATTGTAAGCTCTTTGAGGGTAGGGACTGATGTGAATGTACAATGTATATGTAAAGCACTGCGTAAATTGACGCCGCTATACAAGTACCTGAAATAAATAAAAAAATAAATGTATAGACACTGCATCGTTATTTGTGAAAGGGACTATGGATCCATACAGAATATTATCTATCCAGCTCAGATAATACGGATTTTAAGATCGATATGATGTGAGGTGAAGGACAAATTAACGACAACCTGTTTTAACCCATTGATCTATTTTTCATAGTGGGATTTATGTTGTATTTATCTTAAATCAAAGTTAGTACAATAATCCATACTGTGCACTCTGCAGGACTGAGAAAATTGACAGGCTTTATTAGGACGTTATTGATTTTTGTTATGAGTGACAGACAGACAGACAGATAGATAGATAGATAGATAGATAGATAGATAGATAGATAGATAGATAGATAGATAGATTTTTTTTTATTATTATCATAGGAAAACTGGCCCAAAATAGTAAAAAAATAAATATATTTTTTTAAATGAAGCTGTATATTTCTTGTTACTACCATAATGTTCCACCAAAGAACAACCCAAAATAAATTTTCCTGCTCCGAAAGATCGCAGTGATACCACATATGTGTATGTTAGTTGTTGTATGTACCCACAGTACAACCCAGCAACAATAGTGCACATTTTTGTTTTTTGTTTTATATACTACGGTGCCTAAAACACACTGACACTGATACTAATTTTAAAAAATGTTTTCTTAAAAAAAAAAAAAAAAAAAAAATCCTGCCCAAAATATACTGACCATGATATTTGACCCTGATCTTGGACCCTGACCTTGACCTTTGACCCTTACTTGACCCAAAAACTAACCCTGGCACTAACCTAGATCAAACTTTGATCTAGCTATTTTTTATTTATTTTTTATTTTATTTTATGTATTATTATTATTATTATTATTATTATTTTAAACACAGTTTTTTTTTTTTTCTTTCTGCAAGGAGAGAGAGAGATACAATGTATCTCTCCTCTCCATTCACAGAGAGAGAAACGCAGTGGTGGACGTCACATTGACTGATCACTGCATTAACCAATCAGAGGCTATCACAGTGATCAGGTGACCTGGAACCAAGAATTCTGGGTAATAATCATTAGTACGGGATTGGGGGCTCCTGCTGAGAGCACTCTGGCTCACTCCCAGCACATAGACAGATACGCATATATGTGGCCCCCATGGAACAAAGCCTAGTCCAGTGGTGCCACATATATGCGTACTGTTGGCGCAAAGGGGTTAATACACCAATTAGGTTTTTAATTGCTGTCAGTGCCTCTTTTAGGGAGATTCGCCCCCTCTATTTGTCCTGCTTACCATTATCACTGAGAGTGAAAGTGAAAGAAAATCTTCCAATGGGGACACTAGCTCTGGGATTCCCTCATTTTGGAGGGATTTCCACTCACTTCCTTTTTTGCTATGGGACAGGAAATGAAAAGAAATCTCCCCAGTGGGACACACGCTGCAAAAAAGAAAAATAACTGACAGGGGTTATAACCCTACTTTACTTTATCCGAATGAAAAAAAAAAGTTTTCCCTTCAGTTCTATAATTAGTTTTGTATAGAGTGGAGAGGGATTAGAACACCTGTCAGGTTTTTATTGCTGTCTGTGCCCCCATTATGGAGATTCACCCTCTCTATTTGTCCTGTTTAAAGTTATTATCGAATGTAAAAGTGAAAAAAAATCCCAAATTTTGGGTTGTCACCAGGACAGGAACAAAGGGGACTCTTCCTCCTTTACTCTATGCAAAATAAAAATGCCTTTATAAAACTTCCACGTCATGCTTAGCAGATACTTCACCTAACCGGTATTCTGAAAAATCTTACTTTTGGTCTGCAATTCCTCCTGAAAAATAACAGTGCACTTCCTGGAATGTGAGTGTGCCTAGGCACCCCTGAGCCTAGAGCATCATAGCAGCATATCTGCAGTGTGAAATCCAGGCCCCTGCTGCCTTTGAATGCTAGTCTCAGGAGAGTCATGACTATGCTGATCACTGTTCTCTTTGCTGGAGGCCTTGACATGGGGAAGCAAAACCCTGCCTCTACCAAGATGGCCACTTCCATACAGTGCAGAACCAGGCATAAGTCAGTAATGGGGGATTATCAGACCACAGGCTATACTGGTGACTAGCTCTTTGCCCTTCTGGAGTTCAGTTCTTCTTTAATTGCAATGTTCAGTCTCAGTCTGTTAAGTAACCTTGGCACCACGCTTCGTTATCAGTGACTCACCCCATCCTGATGGTGCTTGAAGACATCGTTCTAGTGTCCTTCTCATCCTTATAGTATCGGCACTCATGCCGCTGTTTTTGCCTATGCTACCGATCTCCAACCCAAAGTTGTCTTGCCTGGAGAAGAAAGAGAGCCCATCCTCGTCATCTCTTGCTCCATATTCAGGCACGAAATATATCACTACTCCCGTAGGAGCCACAGGAATTACTGTCCAGGCCTTTCCAACTTCAGCTCCGCAGCCAGGCACACAACAGGCTCATTCACTCTTTCTCCAAAAAACAGTCTAGGGGATGTTGTTTTTATTTTTGGAGAACTTGGATAGGAATGAGGGAAGTGGTTGGATACTCCAAGGATAAGATGTACAACTGAGGACTTAATTTTCCTTTCTGCCAAAGTAGTAATAGTGCGAGTAGAGCAAAGCCCTTTTCCTGGACAGAGCTCTTCAGGACACGGTGCTCTCTTTAACCTGTTCCCGACCAGCCACTGCAGTTGTACTGCGGCAGAATGGCACGGGCAGGCGAATCGCCGTTATCTTACGTTGCTTCTTCAGACGGCAAACTAGGGGCTGCACGCCCGCTGCACGCCACCGGAGCCAGTGCCCGGCGGTCTCAATGATCGCTCGTGACACGGCGAAAACCGGGATCTCTGTGATTCTCTGAGGGGAGAAGAGACAGATCGTCTGTTCATACAGTATGAACAGTGATCTGTCATCTCCCCTAGTCAGTCCCCTCCCCCCTTCAGTTAGAACACACACTAGGGAACACAGTTAACCTCTTGATCGCCCCCTAGTGTTAACCCCTTTACTGCCAGAGACATTTTTACAGTAATCAATGTATTTTTATAGCACTGATCGCTGTATAAATGCCAATGGTCCCAAAAATGTGTCAAAATTGTCCGATGTGTCCGCCATAATGTCGCAGTCATGATAAAAATCGTAGATCGCCGTCATTACGAGTAAAACAAAAAAATGAATAAACATGCTATAAATATATCCCCTATTTTGTAGACGCTATAACTTTTGCGCAAACCAATCAATATACGCTTATTGCGATTTTTATTACCAAAAATATGTAGAAGAATACATATTGGCCTAAATTGAGAAAAAAATAGCTTTTTTTAAAAAAAAATGGGGATATTTATTACAGCAAAAAGTACAAAATATTGTGTTTTTTTTTTAAATTGTTGCTCTTTTTTTGTTTATAGCGCAAAAAATAAAAACCGCAGAGACAATCAAATACCAACAAAAGAAAGCTCTATTTGTGGGAAAAAAAGGACGTCAATTTTGTTTGGGTGCAGCGTCGCACGACCACGCAATTGTCAATTAAAGCGACGCAGTGCCGAATCGCAAAAAATGGCCCCGTACTGAAGCTTCCGGAGTTGAAGCAGTATTACCTTCAGTAATTTTTTCAACTTTCCATCTATTAAATCTTCTGCCCTTGTTGTTGTTTTAACTTTGGATAGTAAAACATTTTTTTTCTGCCAGTAAATATCTTATACAGCCCTCTTCCTGTTTCTTTCTGGTCATTAGCCTAGGCTTATCATCATGCACAGCTCTCTGTCTCACTCTTGTGAGAGTTTGCCAGGAAGGGAGGGGAAATGAGTCATAAGAGGGCCAATGAAAGCTGCAGGGCTGCAGAGCTGGAGGGCTACAGAGCTGGAGGTGTGCCTCTGTGTGTCTGTGTAAATCCAGGAAGTGAACAGGCAGCAGCTTCAGCTGCCCACAGTTAAAATGGCTGCAGCCAGACTCAGTGGAGGGAGATTTCTGCAGGATATCTGGCAAGTACAGAATCACAGTATATATAAAATAATATGCAAAGTGGTTGGAGGGAAGCTTCAGAACGGCAAAGATGTTTTTATTACAAATGATGTGAGCAGACTGCAGTTTCTCTTTAACAGACCCACAGCTGACTATAACGAGGCTCCAGACATGTAGCTAGAGCTCAAGTTCCCCAAGATCCAGCAATGTCTGTACTTACAAGGCCCAAGGAATCAGGAAAAATAGATGCCTCCTTCCAATCTTCCAGTGATCCAGCTCTCCAATGATACCAGATGCATCAATGGCAGACAGCTCCCCTCAGTCAGCTTCTTCAAGCGAATGATAGAGCCGGCAACTCCGAAATCCATATAAAATTCCTTTATTTGCTTGTATGATAAAGAGTATAAAAAGGGCAAAATGAGTTTTGGCAGGTAGACTTGATCATAGCTTCTTCTAAGCTCCCTCAGGTCTCCCACCTAAAGCCTCCATATGGAAACCTGTACCTGAGAGGGCTGCGTGCCCCCTCAGGTTGGACTCCTCCACTCTGGGAAAAGACCCAGAGCTCTGTGTGCTCTAAAAATAAATACAGTCTCCATAGGTGTGCGCAGCCTATTGTATTAGGGTGTGCACCCCAAAGCTGAAACACACACGCCTTTCTCTGCAGCCTCAGCTGCACTGGACAGTGAATGAATGGGAAGTGCTCTTTGCTGAACAGCCTTCTTTTCATTCATAAACTGAAGCATAGTAAACTACTATGCTTCAGTTATGAATGAACACAGAGAGTGTGTTCACTGTGTTAATTTAGAAAAGGAAGGCACTGGTAAATGACATATTTACTAGCCCCTCCCCCCACTGTCCATCCTGAAACACCCCCTCCCCCTCCCCCCAGCAGCTGGGGAGAGAGGAGGGAAGCCAGTAGCACAGCACTGCAAAGCGGGGGGGGCAACACGGGGAAGTCAGGGCAATAGGGGGAATTGCCATTGCATGTAGTGAATAAAGTGTGCCCAGGCACACTCCCTGCGCATGCCTATGGCAGTCTCCCAGCTTGCATTCAGAGCCTACCTCCCTGGGATGGGCTGGGTCTATATCATGCTGCGATATACATACAGTAGATCATTGAAACTCCACAAGGTGAGATCTTGTATGGAGCCCTAGACTGAGGGAGATTGACAGTTATTTTGTGTTTCTTCCATTTGCGAATAATCGCACCAACTGTTGTCACCCTCTCACCAAGCTGCTTGGCGATGGTCTTGTAGCCCATTCCAGCCTTGTGTAGGTCTACAATCTTGTCCCTGACATCCTTGGACAGCTCTTTGGCCATGGTGGAGAGATTGGAACCTGATTGATTGATTCTGTGGACAGGTGTCTATTATACATGTAGCACCCTCCTAGGTAGGTGCTAGAGAGTGTATATAGTTTTGGCTTTTTTGCTTAACAGAGAAGCAGACCGGCACATTTAGGTGCTGTCTGCTTTAACAGAGAACAGTGATTGATGAGTGAGGTCTGCTCGGTGTGCTCTGATGCTGATTCATGCTGTCTTGGAGATTTCACACTGATCCAATAGTAATGAATCATATTGGACAGTGGGAGGAAACCCAGCAGGTAAAAGCATGGATGTAGATACAGCCCCAGCCAATTAGCAGGGGAGATGCCCCATTGCATGCTGGGTGACTGTATTTATATTGCAAGTGCACATGGGCTCAGGGTTCCAGTCCAACCCATCTCTGAGGAGAGAGGTTCAGGTGGGGAGGAGGCTGTTGCCACTCCCCAGCATGGAAGACCATGCGGCCTCAGATTGCAGATCTGAGGGCATGAAGCTGTTGATGATATCCTGCTTATCAGTCCTGCCTACTAAGCCATCTAGTCCAGAGGTTTTCTGCCTTCGCCTTGGTTAACATCACAGAAACTGTCTCCTGCGATCCTGTTCAAGACTTGCTTTGCTGACATCCCTTCTGGCTCCAGATCCTGCTTGCTGTTCCACTACATTGATCCCTGACTTCTGGCTTTGCTGACTATCCGTTCCGCTTACTGAACTTTGGCTATGTTTTGACTACGTTTGTTCTTTTTACTTTTATTATTAAACAAGTGTGATTTAACTGTACTTCTGTCTCGGCCTGATTTCATGGTTTCTGACACTGTGCAAGCTGACTGAGGGAGAACGTCTATGGATCTGGTTGCAGGTCCCTGGTATAGAGTGTCGCTTTGAAGTTGGAAGGAGGCTACCAGCTGTCCCTGGACATTTTGTGAGTACAGACTCCTGAAGGGAGTCTTGGGATTGTGTGTGTTGCTGAAATCTCCCTCTGGTCCTAGAAGTCAACATACTGGGTGTGAGCTAAAGGAGACACTGGCTACTTATCGGGAACCATGAATCAGACTGAGAGAGAAGTACAGTGGTCTTGTATGTCTTCCATTTTCTAATTATTGCTCCCACAGTTGATTTCTTCACACCAAGCTGCTTGCCTATTGCAGATTCAGTCTTCCCAGCCTGGTGCATGTCTACAATTTTGTTTCTGGTGTCCTTCGACAGTTCTTTGGAATTCACCAAAGTGGAGTTTGGAGTGTGACTGTTTGAGGTTGTGGACAGGTGTCTTTTATACTGATAACAAGTTCAAACAGGTGCCATTAATACAGGTAATGAGTGGAGGACAGAGGAGCCTCTTAAAGAAGAAGATACAGGTCTGTGAGAGCCAGAAATCTTGCTTGTTTGTAGGTGACCAAATACTTATTTTCCACCATAATTTGCAAATAAATTCTTTCAAAAATCAGACAATGTGATTGTCTGGATTTGTTTCCACATTTTGTCTCTCATAGTTGAGGTATACCTATGATGACAATTACAGGCCTCTCTCATCTTTTTAAGTGGGAGAACTTACACAATTGGTGGCTGACTAAATACTTTTTTGCCCCACTGTATAGTTAAATCACACTTGTTTAATAATAATAATAATAAGGTAAACAGAGTAAACATAGTCAAAACAAGCCAGAGTTCAGTAACCAGATCGGGTAGTCAGCCAAGCAAATGTCAGAGAGCCAGAGATAAACGTAGTAGTACAGCAAGCAGGATCAGGGGCCAGAAGGAACGTCAGCCGAGCAAGTCTTCAACAGGAACGCAGGACAAAATCTCTGTGATGTTGACAAAGGCGAAGGCAGAGATCAAGTGAGCTGGACGGCTTTAAGTAGGTAGGACTGACGAGAAGAATCAGCAACAGCTGGATAACTGTGGAGAGAGATGGGAGCTGGTAATTAGCCGACAGCTGAGCGGCCAGCTCAGAGAAGGAAGGGCTGAGCCCAGCCCTGACACTAGTGTCTTGTGTCCACTGACAAAGTCCACTGAGTCTTTCCTGCTACAGACTTATTCTTCCATACAGACCCTGTATGGTTCAGCAGATCATCTGCTTCCACAGTATTACAGAGAGAGTTGTCCTCACCTGTGCATAGTTAATTTGGAGTATCCTACGAATTCCCTTCTCCTATCAAAGTTCTCATTAAAAAAAAAAAAAAAAAACATAAAAACAAATCCCCTAGACTAGTCATTGGAGACAATGAGTGGAAGAGTGTGCGCACCTGGCTGTGTGAAATACCGTGTAACTGGCTGCAGGATAATCAGTGAACAAGTATCCCAGCAGTTCCTGTGGGAGCAGTGCTACATACAGGTAACAAGCTGAGATTAGGAGCACTCCCTTTAAGAGAGTGCTCCGGATCTCAGCTTATTACCTGTATAGAAGACACCTGGGAGCCAGAAATCTTGCTGATTCATGGGGGATCAAATACTTATTTCACTCATTAAAATGCAATTTATAACTTTTTTGAAATGCGTTTTTCTGGATATTTTTCTTGTTATTCTGTCTCTCACTGTTAAAATAAACCAACCATTACAATTATAGACTGATCATTTCTTTGTCAGTGGGCAAACGTACAAAATCAGCAGGGGATCAAATACTTTTTTTCCCTCACTGTAGCTCCACACCTATCATCCAGAAACTTCTCAAGTTACCTGGATCCAGAGGGGGCTATCCAGCAGACTAGCAGCAGCAGAGCACACAGATCAGGCCTAACTAAATGATTGCAGCTCACTGAGTACAGTGAGCCAAATTGTGTTTTTGCCTAAACTGGGGGTCTCAAACTGGCGGCGCTCCAGCTGTTGCGAAACTACCCATAAGGCATTGCAAGGCTGACAGTTGCAAGCATGACACCCACAGCCAGAGGCATGATGGGACTTGTAGTTTTGCAACAGCTGGAGGGCCGCCAGTTTGAGACCCCTGACCTAAACCAACATTACAGCCACACTGACTGCAGTGTGGCATCTAAATTTACCTATCAGAAAAAACCACTAACATTAATGAATCCTAGCGTCTACCTAGGAGGGTGCTACATGAATTACAATGAACAAGGCTTAGAGAGACCCTGGAATCTGTGCCAACTTCTTCCAATAATTGTTTACGGGCTTTCAATGTGGTAAAAATAAAGTGCAGTGTCACTGGAATGAAATGATTACAGGCTTTGTTCCGTCACCGGGGACCTGAAGCCTTTACGGCGTGTTTTTAATATATATTGCCCTAGATTTAGAGTAGCGTGATCCAGCGCGTTTCACAATGACTTCACACTATTTCTTTACTAATTAGTTTGTAAAAGCTGACACAGCTGTCAATACCGGCTGCCTGGCTAAGCCCGGTATTACTCACTAATTTATGTTTCTATTCTTCTTGTGTCTTTCCAGGTTAATCGTCCTTTCCTGACAGCCATTTTCGAAGGATGTATCAAGGGAAATTCAGCACGCAACGACTTGCTTAGCCTCCAATTTTACCTGCAATCTGCGAAAAGTGGAAACGCATTTAGGCTCTGACAGAGGTCCGGGGTGGTTTCATACACCGAGCTGATAAAATATGAATAAAGGAAAAGAAATAAGTGTTTGAAAGACAACTGGATGAAGAAACAAACTATCTGAGGTCTGCAGTTCTCTTCATGATGTAAGCCAAAGCTTCTGGACGTTTAGAGCTGCCTTGCCAAACGTTGGTGCGTTTTTACAAATCTAAGATCTTATTCATGCACTGTGAATGTAAATTAGTGTTTTAGGAGAAATGACCTAACATCTGGGGGGTAAAATAAAATGCAAAAAATACATCCATAAATGAATCACTCATAAAATTAAAGCAAAAAGGTTAATACACAAATGAAATGCATGCATGTTTGCTGTTTTACCTGCCAAAGTGTAGGCAGGTGCAGGTTTCCCCTCCATCCTGTAGGTGGCACCGTGCCATTATACAGATGGAGTGGAGTCCATTGGAGGAATAGTCCCCTCGTGGACTCTGTAAGGCTCCTTTCACGCGAAGGGTCAGATTAGCTCCGCTTGTCAGTTTTACAGGTGGACCTGATTAGACCCTCCATTAACCCCTATGGACCGCCTACCTCCAATCGGATCCGGTCCGTTAATAAAAAAAAAAATTGAAGGGGATCCGTTTCCCTCCATCTAGGTGGATCGAAGGGCAGTCAGGTGTAAACAGACAGCAGAGTCCATTTACACTCACTGCTCCACAGAGCAGAGCCAGCCAGATGGTGGATGACAGGTCCATGTCATGTCTGCTCGGTTTATGTAGAGTGGACATGGACATGTCTGAGGATGGATCCCCTGCTCAACTAATCAGAGTCTGCCCAATGTGAAAGGGACATTAGTCTCTCAGGAAGGTCAGCTGTCCGATTGGATGCTGTGATCCCTTGAGATCTCGGGCAGCCATCTTGGTGTGGGACTCTATATAATAGGATGACCCATGTCATTTGGGTGCACTTGGAGTGAGTGGTAAGTCAGGGACAGAGACCCTGCATGTTAGGGAAAGTGTACAGTGGAACCTCAGTTTGCGAGTAACGCGGATTAACGAGCGTTTCGCAAACCGAGCACTGTATTTCTAAAACTCCTAACTCGGTTTGCGAGTGTTGTCTTGCAAAACGAGCAGGATTCAGGCCAAAATCGGTGTGCGGTACTGCTTTTGGCCTGAGGTGGGGGGCGCCGGAGCCGAGCAGAGCCCAAAGTCGCCGATCTGCGCCATTCGGCAATGCACGGAAAGGCCCGAGGACAGTTCGGCTGACCTCGGCAAACCTTGGAAAGGCTCGTGAACTGAGTCTTTCCGAGGTTTGCCGAGGTCAGACGAAGTGTCCCTCGGGCTTTTTCCGAGGCTCTCCGGCGCTCCCCGCCTCTGGCCGCATGTGGTAGTGCATCCTATTGAAGTCAATGCAGAACAAATTATTATCGTTTCCTTTGACTTCAATGGGAAAACTCGCTTTGATGTGCGAGTACTTTGGATTACGAGCATACTCCTGGAACGGATTATGCTCGTAATCCGAGGTTCCACTGTATAACGCAGAGAAAGGCTCCTGCTGAGTCAGAACGGGGACAACTCCTGCCTTGGGAAAACAAACCGGTATCTGAATTTAAAAAAATGAGGCTCTTCCCAGGAGCTCTACAGTTCCCTCTCAGGTCCACCGCCAACCAGCACCCCTCCAGTGGAAGCCATCCTTCAGTAATACAGACCCAAACCTTTTAACACTAATATCGGCATGTCGCATGTGACATCATCAAGAACCTTGGACACAGCTGGGAGCAGACACACCCCTTTCCTACCTCCTCCTGCTCCAGACCAATCACATAAATGTTGCTAAGATGGATTACACTGCCGCCGCTTGGGCCAGGATGCCGTTATTAAAGCTGGAAAAAAATTGGGGACACATGCATTTAACGGGAAAAAATAAAGGACATTTTTTTCCCCCCAGGGACAGCCCCCTAAAATCGGACGTCTGGTCACCCTACTCTATATTTGTCTAGCGTAATGAGGGTTTGATGTATATTTTTCTTGATTTGCTCATCCGTATAGGAGACATTAGAGCAGCCTTTCTTAACCAGGGTTCCAAAGAACCCTTGGGTTCCTCCAGGGGTTGCTTGGGGTTCCTTGAGCTTAAAGCAGTGGTCAATTGACCCCCATACCTCGTGTCTGAAAAATTCTGGCTCCCAATGCCACTTTACAAAACCAATGGCATTGGACTAGTGGAGCTTCTCCTCTAATACCAATGACCATGTTAGAAGGAGCATTGCTCCCACTGACCATCATTGTAAGGAGCATTCTTCGCACTATCCTCCAATGTTTGGGGACACTTCACTGACCACCAGTGTAACAGGGTAAGTTCTCCATTGACCATCAGTATAAGGGGGCCTTTTCTAACTGGCCACCCATGCTGTACTAGGACTTGTAGATATAATCTTTTTAGCAGTGGTTCTTTGAGATCTGAAGATCATTTCAAGGTTTCCTCCATAGTAAAAAGGTTGAGCATGGCTGAATTAGACTATTTGGAAGCAGTTTGATAAGAACAGGCTTTGTACTCAGTAATGGGCCACGGAATATGACAATGCAATATAAATGAAAGAAATTGCTAACAACATATATGATTTTTTTGGACCAAGGGCTATTATAGATGTTTAAAATCATATGATTAGGCAGTCACTCTGTATCTGTCACAGAACGGTATTATAATATGCACTTGTATCTGCGAGACTAAGCTTCATCCACAGATGTAATTAGATGCTCCGCATATTGTACGTTAAACAATGTAAACAGATATTTCCTGTTTTCCACGTCAGTTCATCTCAGCAGTGCACTTCACATCGGCGGCTCCTGCCCCGGGGCTCTTCAACTTTTAGCAGAAAGTTGATTGTTTTCCTCTGTTGGAAGCCACAACATGGCCGACGGCTTTCATTTCCGACAAATAAGGGGCATATCTGTCAGGATTTTTACAAAGCAATCCAATGACAAATGAAAAAATTAGATTACTCAAAAAATGTACAATCGCAGCTTACATTCAGATTTTCTGTAACATCTTTGGGTTTAAAGTGAAAACCACTCGATAAATTTTTCTGGTAGAACAAATGCTCTCATAACCCTTAGAGCAGGGGTATCAAACTCAGTGCCCTGATTACAATATAGCGCCAGAACTGCCAGCAATCAGTACCAGCAATCAGTGCCCACCAGTACCCACCAGTGCCAGCATTCAGTGCCCATCAGTGCCAGCAATCTATGCCCACAAGTGCCACCAATCAGTGCCCATTAGTGATGCCAGTCAGTGCTGGCTATCAGTCCTGCCTATAAGTGCTGCCTATCAATGCCCATCAGTGTCGCCCATCAGTGCCACCCATTAATGTCCATCAGTGCCGCATATCCGTGCCCATCAGTGCCACCTATCAGTGCTCATCAGTGCCACATATCAGTGCCACCTATCAGTGCCCATAAGTGTGGCATATTAGTGCCTCCTCATCAGTGTCATATAATCAGTGCCCATAAGTGCCGCCTTGTCAGTGCCCATAAGTGCCACCTCATCAGTGCCCATCAGTGAAGCCTATCAGTGCCCATCAGTGCCGCCTCATCAGCGCCCATCAGTGAAGGAGAAAAATGATCTATTTACAAAGTTTACTGACAGAAACTAAGAAAAACTTTTTTTTTTTTCAAAATTTTCGGTCTTGTTTTTTGTAAAAAGTAAAAAACCCAGCAGGAATTAAATACCACCAAAAGAAATCTCGATTTGTGTGAAGAAAATTATAAAAATGTCACATAGTTACAGTGTAGCATGACCGTGCAATTGTCATTCAAAGAGTGACAGCACTGAAAGCTGAAGAATGGCCTGGGCAGGTAGGGGGTGAAAGTGCCCAGTATTGAGGTAGTAAAGGACCGCCCCACATACTTATATTGCGGCAGGGCAGCCCTTAAACACAAAATCACATACCTGTTCTTTTGTTTATAGCGCAAAAAATAAAAAACACAGAGGTGATTAAATATCACCAAAAGAAAGCTCTATTTGTGGGGGGAAAAAAAGGACATAAATGTTATTTGGGTACAGTGTCAGTTAAAGCAACGCAGTGCTGTATTGCAAAAAAATGGTCTGGTCAGGAAGGGGGGTAAACCTTCCGGAGCTGAAGTGGTTAAAAGCAGCTATCAGGTGTTGGGGGTCAGTATAAGATAGTTGGCAATATATTCACTTGAGCCCACAATCTGCAAGAAAGCATTTCCTTTGTCCAGCTTGTCCAAAGATGGCATGCTTTCCAGCTGACATTACTGTACTATGAAGGATATACCCAGTTTAGCGCTGGTACAGAAAATACTTCTTTACAAATTCGAATTTCTTTAACTCAAGCTGCAGTGCTTATTGAACTCCATATTGTGTACTGATAACCAGTCAGCCGAGGAATACATTACATATTTTGACTCATTTAGCCGCTACATAATCGAAGGCTTCGCACACTGAAATGGCTTTTCATTTAGGGAATAATTCTGCCTTCCAATTTTGATTTTTGATTTTTTTTTCATTTAAAAGGTCGGTTCCCAAAGGCAATTTTTTAAAGGAAAGTTTTAGTTTGTTTTTCTAGCATGCAACCATAGACTTTGTTTTACCTGCTTCTAATGGTGCATACACACGAGCGGACTTCTCGTCGGACTGAACTACGAAGGACTTTTCAATGGAGTTCAGACGAAACGGACTTGCCTACACACGATCCCACCAAAGTCCGATCGCTTCGAACGTGATGACGTACGACTGGACTAGAAAAGGAAGTTCAATAGCCAGTAGCCAATAGCTTCCCTTGCGTCGTTTTCGGTCCCTCAGACTAGCATACAGATGAACGTTTTTTTTGATACATGTTCTATTTCTAAGGTCCCTCAGATTTTTCAACAGAAAAGGTCCGATGAAGCCCACACACGATCGGAATGTCCGACGGATTAGTTCCGTTGGACCTTTGCTACCGGAAAGTCTGCTCGTGTGTACACGGCATAAAGGAAACTTTTATATGAGAGAATTACAGGGGTTGCCATTATTAACCTCCTTTTAGAAATGCTAGCTGCTATGCTGATCCTTTGACTTCAACTGATATGATATGGGATAATTTTGCATTCAAGGAGTTTGGATTTTACATTTATTTCTGTGGTTTTAAAATTATTCTGGGTCAGTGATTTTATATTTCTTTATTTTGGATTAGCATGACAGCCAAAAAGCTTTTTTCAAAGAGGTTGGCTATAGCAGGCAGCCAATGTCTTCTTCCACAGGTTTCTGTAGACCAAAGTTCTCCAAACCTTCTAAACAAAGGGCCAGTTTACTGTCTGTCACGGAACGTCCCACACTCCGCTTGAGTGCTTCCGTCAGTATAACACTTCCTTGTAGTCTGGATACAGATATCAGATATTCCGACCGCTCCCAAGCATAAAACAAGACGAGACTTGCTTAGTTGCTAACATGGACTAACTTTATTAGAACCAGAATACAGTCTTATATACAGTAGCAGATGAGGTTCCCCTCTCCTGCTCATATTACTCTAACAATACACCTGTAACCTAATTATCCTAATTAACATGAGCTATCCTGGCACAGGGTGACTTAGACATAAGAGGTGTATGAAGAGCTGAAACAAGGGCATCCCCTACTTTTCAAGGGATTCTGAGTTCCACGGGCCCCCCCGTCACACTGTCCATCACATTTTAGGAGGGCCGGTCTGTGGCCAGTTGGAGTAGAAAATTCCCCAGTGTCAGTGGGTGTAGACAAGATCTCAGACTTGGTGGTCAGTGGGAGTAAAAAAATTATATAGCGCCTGTGGTCAGTAGGAAAAGGAATAGTGCCCCATCATTGGTGTCAGTGGGAGCAATGGTGCTCATCATTGGTGTTAACTGGAGATTCAGTGCCCCATCATTGGTGTCAGTTGGAAGGAAAAATGCCCCACCATTGGTGTTAGTGGAAGGAACGACCCCCATAATTGGTGTCTGTGGGAGGAATTGGGCCTTGTATCAGTGTGAGGAACAGTGCACTAAGGGCCGCTTTTGGCCCATGGGCCACAGTTTGGAGGTCACTGCTGTAGGCTGACAGAAGAATGTATATATATATTTAACAGAAGAAAAGATAAAAAGTTGCTGGACGGAGCAATCTGTGGCTCTCCACCATTACAAGGCTGAACTGGCAAATCCCAACATAATTCTGAGAACTACATATGAAAACTGGAAGATTTTCCTCCAATCAATACCCTTGATGGAACCTCATTCCACCACAGGTCTTGACTTTACAGTGCACTGTATATACCAAATTGCTTTGTTTGGGTTTGGATGTTGGGTCTTTTGGATGGACAAGCGTCTGCCTCAGTGTGCTGCTGGGATTGAAGGACACAAGGATGAGATGTTTGTTAAAGTAGAACTATAAGCCAAAGTTTTTTTTTTGTGTTTCATTTTGGATAGAGAAAGGGAGAGTTATAACCCCAGTAAGGTTTATTTTTTGCCATCTGTGCCCCACTGGGGAGACTTCCCTTTCACCTCCTGTCCTATAGCCAAAACAGGAAGTGATAAAATCCCTCTAAAATGAGTAGATGCATGGCTGTGACCAGGATCAGTGTCCTCATTGGAAGATTTCCCCTCTATTACTGTCCTGGGGACAAACCAAAATTTGAGATTTTCTTTTACTTTTGTGAAAGCGGTGTTAAACCCAAAAGCAAACATTTATTAATATGCAGCAGTCCCCACAAAAAAGTAATACATACAAGAGGTAAAGGAGGTAGTTTGCCACTCTGCTACTACGTCAGAAGAAGGACAAGTAGTCAATATTAATAGAATTTAGATATTCTAATCAAGAGAACAAACTTAAAGCAGAGTAACTCCTCTCACCAAACCCCCTTTAACTAATCTTAAGGGGTTTTTTAACTACCCAAATGCCACATTTACTTACCTGAATCCTTCGCCACTTGACGTATACTGCGTTTTTTTTCTTCTAGACAGTAGAGTGGAGGGACTTCCTTCAGATGCCTACATTTCTCCCTAGTGACCTGAACACTACCCATTGGCTGTCCATTGGTGCAGTTCTCAAAAAGTCCAGGAGACTCCAATGCATGATGACGTCCCAATGAGGAGAGGTAAGAAGGCTCGTCAGGGGCAGGTCTAGACTGCAACAGTGGACCGCCAGGGGCACACGATTGCAACAAGCAAAGAAAGGCATTATGTGTTTTTTCTTTTAAAGCTTGTGTGAATGGGGACGGAAGGAACTGGGGAGGGGGCCGGTTTGCCTTGAGATGGTCTTTAATATTTGAAAGTCTAAATAAATACACTAAACTCTAATATATGTTTTAACATTTTGATGCCATTTTAAAAGGCTTTTTTATCATTTTAATTCTGCAGCCTTTATTAATATAATACCTGGTGATCATGCCTTATTCAGGGGCTTCCTAGTTATTAGTAGTGAAATTCATTTCGCAGTTGTGCTCCTGCATCCTGTCATCCTATCAAATGCATCCCTGGTGGAGAATCCAAGCAGCTCTACTGAAGCACATTGGAGACAATAGTCCACCATCGTCACTGTAACACCCCTCTGACACCCCATAAACAGGATAGCACCTCCAGAGGCCAGGGGTGGGCTAACATTTCACCACAGGGCTAAGTCCATGGCTAAATTGGGGGGACCGAAAAGGGTATATTGGGCACCAGTCACTTTTGTCTTTTTAAAGTTTCATTGCAGAACGTTTAAGGAGGTGAGCGTTAGCGGTCCCAGATACTGTAACAGTTCACTTACAGATTCTCCAGATCCTGATGTACAGCTTTGTCAGAACCTTTAAACTGACCTGGCAACACTGTAAGCATGTTCCCAAATTTCAGTTAATCCTCCAAGTGAGCCACCAGGTCCTTCTCAGAGACCAGCCTTTTTCCTGGCTGTCTCCAGCAAGGGGCTTCACCTGGGTTTCCTCCTTGGCATGGCATCCTTCAGACCAGGCAGGACAGCTTCAGGACCACTTCAGCACACGTTAGGCCACAGATCAGGCTATTGGGCCTAATAGCAGAGCTCCATCCAGCAGTACCTTAGGCCTCAGCCTGAGGCAAGAGCAAGAGCACATTGCCTATCCCAAATATGTATGTCCTCCCCCAGCATGCACCAGTGGCCTAAACCTCCTACTGGATTGGTTGAAGGAAATATAAATATTTATAATTAAGTTTTGTTTGTGAAGTCTCAAACTATGACCAGTAATACCAGTGACATCTACTGGTGACTAGGGATGAGCTTCGTGTTCGAGTCGAACCCATGTTCGACTCGAACATCGGCTGTTCGATCGTTCGCCGAATTGCGAACGTTATGGGCCGTTCGCGCTAAATTCGTGTGGCGCGTCACGGCCCATAATTCACTGCGGCATCGCAGTGCATTGCTGGCTGATGATTGGCCAAGCATGCACTATGACCAATCACAGCGCCGTCAGTAGAGAGAGCTGTAATTGGCCAAAGCCAGGGTGGCTTTGGCCAATTATGGCTCAGGGGATTTAGTACACACCCCACACTATATAAGGCCGCCTGCACGGCGGCCCTGTGTAGTGTGTGTTCCGGTGTGCTGAGAGATAGAGAGAGAGAGAGACAGTGTCATTTGATTTGAGTTAGATAGATTAGGCAGAACAGTCAGTCAGTTAGCTGCACTTACAGTGTATTGTGTATATATATGCATCCCAGGTGTTGCATATATATATATACACTGTATTCAGTTTAGCTAGATCCGTTCCTGTTATCTTCTATCTAGACTATTTACATTTAATGCAGTGCGTCCTGCTCACAGTGTTCAGCTAGATCCGTTCCTGCTATTTACATTTAGTGCAGTCAGTGCGTCCTGCTCACAGTGTTCAGCTAGATCCGTTCCTGTTATCTTCTAGACTATTTACATTTAGTACAGTGCGTCCTGCTCACAGTGTTCAGCTAGATCCGTTCCTGTTATCTTCCTACTGACAGGCAGGCTTGTCTGGTTACAGTATATAAAGCTACCTGAAGAAAATTACAGGTGTTCTATTTGATCCTATTAGTACCACGGTCAGGCAGCTAGACTATTTACATTTAGTACAGTGCGTCCTGCTCACAGTGTACAGCTAGATCCGTTCCTGTTATCTTCCTACTGACAGGCAGGCTTGTCTGGCTACTGTATATAAAGCTACCTGAAGAAAATTACAGGTGTTCTATTTGATCCTATTAGTACCACGGTCAGGCAGCTAGACTATTTACATTTAGTACAGTGCGTCCTGCTCACAGTGTTCAGCTAGATCCGTTCCTGTTATCTTCCTACTGACAGGCAGGCTTGTCTGGTTACAGTATATAAAGCTACCTGAAGAAAATTACAGGTGTTCCATTTGATCCTATTAGTACCACGGTCAGGCAGCTAGACTATTTACATTTAGTACAGTGCGTCCTGCTCACAGTGTTCAGCTAGATCCGTTCCTGTTATCTTCCTACTGACAGGCAGGCTTGTCTGGTTACTGTATATAAAGCTACCTGAAGAAAATTACAGGTGTTCTATTTGATCCTATTAGTACCACGGTCAGGCAGCTAGACTATTTACATTTAGTACAGTGCGTCCTGCTCACAGTGTACAGCTAGATCCGTTCCTGTTATCTTCCTACTGACAGGCAGGCTTGTCTGGTTACTGTATATAAAGCTACCTGAAGAAAATTACAGGTGTTCTATTTGATCCTATTAGTACCACGGTCAGGCAGCTAGACTATTTACATTTAGTACAGTGCGTCCTGCTCACAGTGTTCAGCTAGATCCGTTCCTGTTATCTTCCTACTGACAGGCAGGCTTGTCTGGTTACAGTATATAAAGCTACCTGAAGAAAATTACAGGTGTTCTATTTGATCCTATTAGTACCACGGTCAGGCAGCTAGACTATTTACATTTAGTACAGTGCGTCCTGCTCACAGTGTTCAGCTAGATCCGTTCCTGTTATCTTCCTACTGACAGGCAGGCTTGTCTGGTTACAGTATATAAAGCTACTTGAAGAAAATTACAGGTGTTCTATCCCAGCTTAGTGCAGCTACAGGCCATTAGTATGTCTGGAAGGCCAAGAAGGAGAGGCAGACAGTCACAAGCCAATAAGAGAGGGCAAGCAGGCTCTGTGTCTAGTGCTGGTCGTGGAGACGGTGCATCCTCATCAGCACGTGGCCATGGGACACGCTTGGCCTTTTTTTCGGCAGCTGGCCGTGTTGAGCCGCAACATGCGGAAGACTTGGTCGAGTGGATGACCAAGCCGTCCTCATCCTCCTCATCCTCTCTCACCCATGCCCAGGGTGCTTTGTCTGGCAAAGCAGCGGCCTCTTCCCTCAGCTCAATGTCATCAGTGACTCCTTCCCTAGCTCCACCATGTCCTCATGAGGATTCCCTCGAACTGTTTGACCACAGTGTTGGGTACATGCTCCAGGAGGATGCCCAGCGTTTGGAAGGCTCTGATGACGATACTGAGCTCGATGAAGGCAGTAACATGAGCACGGACAGAGGGGGTGCCCAAGAAGGACAGCAATCTGGCAGTCATGCTCCCCCTGCTGCAGCATACTGCCAGGTTTGCTCCAGTGATGAGGAGGGAGGGGATGATGAGGTCACTGACTCAACGTGGGTGCCTGATAGGAGAGAGGAGGAGGAGGAGGAGGAGGAGGAGGAGGAGGAGGCGGCGGCACATCACCAACGAGGCAGGATGCCCTCCAGGGGCCAGCCTAAGGGCAGCACATTGACTGCATCACACCCCAAAGCTCCACATGTGCAGGGCGCTGCAGTCTCTGCGCGTTATTCAAAAAGTTCTTTGGTGTGGGCCTTTTTTGAGACGAGTGCATCAGATCGCACCGCTGCTATTTGCAACATATGTCTCAAGCGTATCTCGCGTGGCCAAAACATCTCCCGCTTGGGTACCACATGCTTGACCAGACATATGTTGACCTGCCATGCAGTTCGTTGGCAAGCGTATCTAAAAGACCCACACCAAAGAACAAAGAGGATCTCTCCTTGCTCCTCATCAGCTGAGATTTCCAACCCCACTAGACCTTCAGTCCTCTCTGAGACCTGCAGTGAGAGGAATGAAGGTGTAGAATTAGGTGTGTCACAGCCAAGTACTTGTGGGCAATCTGCTTTTGGTACACCGACGTCAGATTGTACCAGGCAAATTTCCCTGCCCCAGCTGCTGCACCGCCGAAAGAAGTTTGCTCCCAGCCATCCACATGCCCAGCGGTTGAATGCTAGCTTGGCAAAATTGCTAGCACTTCAACTGCTGCCTTTTCAGTTGGTAGACTCTGCCCCCTTCCGTGAGTTTGTGGAATGTGCGGTTCCTCAGTGGCAGGTACCCAAACGCCACTTTTTCTCACGGAAGGCGATTCCGGCTCTCTACCGGCATGTGGAAGGCAATGTCCATGCCTCGCTGGACAGGGCGGTCAGCGGTAAGGTGCATATTACCGCTGACTCATGGTCCAGCAGGCATGGACAGGGACGTTACCTAAGTTTCACGGCGCATTGGGTGACTCTGCTGGCAGCTGGGAAGGATGCAGGACAAGGTGCAGTAGTGTTGGAGGTTGTTCCGCCACCACGCCTCCAAAATGCTGATTGTGACACACCTCTCTCCTCCACCCCCTCCTCTTCTTCTTCCTCCATGGCCTCTTCCTCGGAACCAGCGGTGCTCCGTAGGCGTTCAAGGGGCTACGCAAGTACGCAGGCCAAAAGATGCCATGCGGTGCTTGAGCTGGTGTGCTTGGGGGACAGGAGCCACACTGGGGCAGAGGTTTTGTCAGCTCTGCAGGGGCAGGTTCAGAGGTGGTTGACGCCACGCCAACTTAAGGCAGGAATGGTGGTTTGCGACAATGGCACCAACCTCCTCTCTGCCCTCCGACAGGGACAAATGACCCATGTGCCCTGTTTGGCTCACGTCCTTAACTTGGTGGTGCAGCGGTTCTTGGGCAGGTACCCGGGCTTACAGGATGTCCTGAGGCAGGCCAGGAAAGTCTGTGTGCATTTCCGCCGGTCATATAATGCCAGTGCTCAGCTGACGGACCTCCAAAAGGAGTTTAACCTGCCCAAGAACCGCCTAATCTGTGACATGCCCACCAGGTGGAACTCAACGTTGGCCATGCTGCAGCGGCTGCACACGCAGCAGAGGGCCATCAATGAGTACCTGTGCGACTATGGCACCAGGACAGGGTCAGGGGAGCTTGGTTTTTTTCCCCACGCCAGTGGGCCATAATCAGGGATGCATGCACTGTCCTGTCACCATTTGAGGAGGCCACGAGGATGGTGAGCAGTGACAGTGCATGCATCAGTGACACTGTCCCCCTTGTCCACCTGTTGGAGCACACGCTGCGTGGAATAATGGACAGGGCACTGGAGGCAGAACAGAGGCAGGAAGAGGAGGACTTCCTTAGCTCTCAAGGCCCCCTTTATCCAGACAGTGTTCCTGCGTGCCCGCCGATCACACAGGAAGAGGACGAGGAGGAAGAGGAGGAGGAGGAAGATTGTGTCAGTATGGAGGTGGAGCCTGGCACTCAGCATCAGCAGCAGTCTTTAAGGGATCAGTCCCAAGAAACACATGGACTTGTACGTGGCTGGGAGGAGGTGGCTGCGGACCATGTCGTTCTTAGTGACCCAGAGGACTCCGGACCGAATGCCTCAGCAAACCTACGCTGCATGGCCTCCCTGATCCTGCAAAGCCTGCGTAAGGATCCTCGTATTCGTGGTATCAAGGAGAAGGACCAATACTGGCTGGCAACCCTCCTTGATCCACGTTACAAGGGTAAGGTTGCGGACCTTATCTTGCCATCGCAGAGGGAGCAGAGGATGAAACATCTTCGGGAGGCCTTGCAGAAAGGTCTGTGCAACGCGTTCCCAGAGACTGGGAGGTTACAAACTCCTGTTTCTGGACAACGTGTTGCTGAGGCTTCGGTCAGTCAAAGAAGGAGCGGTGGAGAAGGTGGCCGTCTGACCGATGCGTTCAGACAATTTTTTGGTCCGCAGCCCCAAGGTATGATCGGTTCCAGCAACCATCGCCAGCGTCTGTTTTACATGGTGCAGGAATACCTAGGGGCAAGATCAGACTTGGACACCTTTCCCACCGAAAATCCTCTGGGTTACTGGGTCTTGAGGATGGATCACTGGCCAGAGCTTGCACAGTATGCAATTGAGCTACTGGCCTGTCCTGCATCCAGCGTTCTTTCGGAACGCACATTCAGTGCTGCTGGAGGCGTGGTAACCGATCACAGGGTGCGTCTGTCCACCGACTCGGTTGATCGGCTGACCTTCATAAAAATGAATGAGTCTTGGATCACCACCAGCTACCAAGCACCTGATGCTGATGTAACCGAATAATTTTTTTTGAAATCTCAGATCCCTTCAAAGACTGCCTATGCTGATGCTGAGTGACTATCCCTGAGTAATTATCCTCTTCCTCCTCAATCATCACGCTGATAGCTTGTAAGAACATTTTTGGTTCTGGGCGCCACCACCAGTGCCTAAGGCACAATTTTTCAGCCCCTGTTTAACAGGGGCGTGTAATTACAATTTTTGATGTAATACTTTGCAGCAGGGCTCGTTCCTGCATTCCAACTAGAGTGTCTGTGAGGGGTTGCAGTGTTGTGGCACCAGCACCAGTGCCTAAGGCCCAATTTTTCTGCCCCTGTCTAACAGGGGCGTGTAATTACAATTTTTGATGCAATACTTTGCAGCAGGGCTCGTTCCTGCGTTCCAACTAGAGTGTCTGTGAGGGGTTGCAGTGTTGTGGCACCAGCACCAGTGCCTAAGGCCCAATTTTTCTGCCCCTGTCTAACAGGGGCGTGTAATTACAATTTTTGATGCAATACTTTGCAGCAGGGCTCGTTCCTGCGTTCCAACTAGAGTGTCTGTGAGGGGTTGCAGTGTTGTGGCACCAGCACCAGTATCTAAGGCCCAATTTTTCTGCCCCTGTCTAACAGGGGCATGTAATTACAATTTTTGATGCAATACTTTGCAGCAGGGCTCGTTCCTGCGTTCCAACTAGAGTGTCTGTGAGGGGTTGCAGTGTTGTGGCACCAGCACCAGTGCCTAAGGCCCAATTTTTCTGCCCCTGTCTAACAGGGGCGTGTAATTACAATTTTTGATGCAATACTTTGCAGCAGGGCTCGTTCCTGCGTTCCAACTAGAGTGTCTGTGAGAGGTTGCAGTGTTGTGGCACCAGCACCAGTGCCTAAGGCCCAATTTTTCTGCCCCTGTCTAACAGGGGCGTGTAATTACAATTTTTGAAGCAATACTTTGCAGCAGGGCTCGTTCCTGCGTTCCAACTAGAGTGTCTGTGAGGGGTTGCAGTGTTGTGGCACCAGCACCAGTGCCTAAGGCCTAATTTTTCAGCTCCTGTTCAACAGGGGCATGTAATTACAATTCTTGATCTAATATTTCACAGCAGGGCCCTGTGAGGGCTTACAGTGTTGTGGCCACAGCAACACCTAAGGCCCAAATTTCTGCTGAGTATATAGGGCAGGACCCTACTTTCAAACATCTAACTTACAAACGACTCCTACTTGCAAACGGAAGGAGACAACAGGAAGTGAGATGAAATCTACCCCTAGGAAGGGAAATTCTTTCCTGTAAGAGTTAATATGGGAAAACAATTTCTCCTTTCCACTGATGCTTTCCAATCCTTGTTCCACAAAAAAACCCAAATTTTCAAAAAACATTTTTCATTGGGACAAAAAAGTGAGGTGAAATCTTCTGAAGAGGAGGAAAGACAGCAAAACAAATGTCACAGGGGTGATAACCCTTCCCTATGTTTTCCAAAAAGCTTAGAAAAGATTTTTTGGCTGGAGCTAAACACGTTAAAAATGTTCAAAATTACAAACAGATTCTACTTAACAACAAACCTGTATACTGCTGTTCAGAGTATATAGGGCCTGGTGGCCCCACACCTTTCCTTATTTTAATTTGGGTGCGGGGTTCCCCTTAATATCCATACAAGACCCAAAGGGACTGGTAATGGACTGGGGGGTACCCATGCCGTTTGTCTCACTGATTTTCATCCATATTGCCATGACCCGACATGACATTAAACCCGCAAGCAGTTTTAAATGAGATTTTTTCCTTTAAAAATGACATTTGGTGCAGGGACTGTTCTAAACATGGGAAACACGCGTCACTTTACAGGCATACTATAGACACCCCCCAGGTACGATATTTAAAGGAATATTTCACTTTTTTTTTTTTACTTTAAGCATCATTAAAATCACTGCTCCCGAAAAAACGGCCGTTTTTAAAAGTTTTTTTTGCATTGATACATGTCCCCTGGGGTAGGACCCGGGTCCCCAAACCCTTTTTAGGACAATACCATGCAAATTAGCCTTTAAAATGAGCACTTTTGATTTCGAACGTTCGAGTCCCATAGACGTCAATGGGGTTCTAACGTTCGTGCGAACTTTCGGTCCGTTCGCGGGTTCTGGTGCGAACCGAACCGGGGGGTGTTCGGCTCATCCCTACTGGTGACATTGAGAAATCACAAGCCAACTCAAGTTTAGGGAAAAACCGGGTGAATAACTATACAATCAGTCTGATCTATGTAACTACAGCCCCAACTACACAGTGGCCCCTGTTTAGGACAAGGGGGCTACATCACCATCATTAGTAGCTCAGCCTATTTTCGAGTCTGTGATTCTGCCGGCTAGGGGTTCCCAACATTGTGTACCCCAGAGTGTTCAGAAAAAAAAACTCTTGTGGTCAACATAGAATAAAACAAAAAAATTGACCCTACTGTGCATGCATGTACAGTATCTAAGCAGGTGCCTACTTTATAATGTGTTAAGGCTGTTGTGTATATCATTGTATGTGTACCTTTAATTGGCTGGTGCATGTAGGGGTTGATGTTTTGTTTTGCATGATTTCCCATGCATGTGCATCACTTCCCTTTGTTAGGGCATATATACAGGGGAACCCACTTGGTGAGACAGAGTCCGGTGTTGGAGCTGTGCAGTGAGGACCGGTGTACTATGTGATCTGACTCCATGACCCCTCCAATTGGAACCATTACTTAGGGTAACCATGAAAATGGCATTTATTCTATGGACTTCCTAAACTTTCAGGTATGAACAACACCACCAGTCAGCAGTACCATTAGGCAACAGCACAGCCAGAAATATGCACAGCCAATTGAAAGTAATGGGATATTATGTATGGGGAGAGGATGTTCTGCACTGTAATGTACTACCTCAAATGTAATTTAAATAACTTTTCAGTAAAAGGAGTTTTCGATCAAATTGTCCGTGTCATTTACTGGGAAAGAAGAGATTAATGATTTATCGCAATGTGTAGTCAGGGTGTATCAGAAAGAACTAGGAGTGAAGCTACAATTAATCCTTCGGGTTAGGAAGAAGAGGGAGTCCACATTTAACCCTCTCTGTTACAAAGACTGAGGTTTGTGGTAACTAACAAGTGTATCCTGGTTAACCCTTGGGGTTATGAGCAACTGAGTGCGTAATGAGAATCTGAAGGAGTAGCAGCCTGATGACAGTGGAAGGAGTGATGGTGGCAGTTGATGGAGGCCCTGGCGGTGGGGGAACAGGTTGTACTTCATGGGTGAATGAGCAAAGGTAAAGGCGCTATAAAACATCATGAATGAATACAACATATGAATTGGTATAAGTGTACCATGTACAAAAAAGCAAACTAATAAAGTCCACAGTGACAATCCCAACACCATATACATAAAAAATCTTCTTGTTTGATGTTCCTTCAAATACAAGCTTCACCACGAGTGCTCAGGTGGTAGATGGAAACTCATCAGAGGTGTTTGACCACTTTTTACAGTAGGTCAAATTGCGCTTTGATTGAATGGACCAGGTGGATCCTAGGTAGACATCTCTCTACTATGAGAACCCCTCCAAAAAAGGCTTAGGATAAGGGAACAGACTCCACCAAGGACACAAAGGAGAGTTCTTATAGTGTAGTAAGTTTTATTAAAAATGGTTTAAAAATCAACAAAGATTGCAGTGACTGTGCTATTCCCAGCACTAAGGTGTCCACTCCTCACTTCCGGGTCCTGTATGTGACATCCAGTCTATCCAGAAGAAGTAGTGGATCGCACGCCGCCGAGATTCTGATATACCTACCCGCACATGCTGTAGACACCTTAGTGCTGGGAATAGCACAGTCACATGTGAGTGCATCCATAATTTTAAACCATTTTTAATAAAACTTACTACAATATAAGAGCTCTTCTTTGTGTCCTTGGTGGAGTCTGTTCGCTTATCCTCAGCCTTTCTTGGAGGGGGTCTCATAGCGGAGAGATGTCTACCTAGGATCTTCTAGGTACACTTGCACACAGTTTTGGAAGGAACAAGGCAGGTTGGTTGTTCCAAACATCTTGGAGAACTAACTACAGATCTTCTGTGGATGTAGGCTGCCTCAAATCCTTCTGTCTCTTCATGTAATCCCAGACAGAACCCATTATGTTGAGATCAGGGCTCTGTGGGAGCCAAACCTTCAAGAGTTTTTCTTTGTATGTTTGGAGTCATTGCCATGCTGCAGAATAAATTTGGGGCCAATCACACGCCTCCCTGATGGTATGGTATGATGGATAAGTTTCAGACTGTAATTCTCAACATTGAGGACACCATTGATCCAGACCAAATCTCCAATGCCATTTGCAGAAATGCAGCTCCATAATTGCAAGAAACCTCCACCATGCTTCACTGTTGCCTGCAGACACTCATTATTGTACCGCTCTCCAGCCCTTCACCTACAAACTGTTACAGCCAAATATTTCACATTTTTTCATCAGTCCAGAGCACCTACTGCTATTTTTCTGCACCCATTTACTATGTTTTCATACATAATTTAGTCGCTTAGCCTTGTTTCCATGTCGGAGGTATGGCTTTTTTGGCCACAATTCTTCCATGAAGACCACTTCTGGCCAGACTTCTCCGGACAGTAGTTGAGTGTACCTGGGTCCCACTGGTTCACGCAAGTTTTGTGCTCATGGCACTACTGGACATCTTCCGATGTGGAAAGGAAATAAGCATGATGTTTCTTTCTGCTGCATTAAGCTTCCTTGGCTAACCAATGTGTCTACAGTCCTCAACGTTGCCTGTTTGTTTGTGTTTCTTCAAAAGAGCTTGAACAGCACATCTTGAAACCCCAGTCTGCTTTGAGATCTTTGCCTGGGAGAGACCTTGCTGATGTAGTATAACTACCTTGTGTCTTGTTGCTGTGCTCAGTCTTGCCATGGTGTATGACCTGTGACAACAACCTCACCTTAGTAGCAGAGTTTGGCTCTTCCTCGCCCAGTTTTAATCCTTCTACACAGCTATTTCTGTTTCAGTTACAGTGATTGTTATTTTTATAGTAAAAAAAAGAGACTTTTCAAACATGTTATACTTACCTGCTCTGTACAATGGTTTTGCACAGAGCAGCAAAGACCCTCCTCTTCTTGGGTCCCTGGCTGAAGCTCCTGGCTCCTCCATCCTGTTGAGTGCCCCCAAAGCAAGCAGTTTGCTATGGGGGCACCTGAGTCGATTTGCAGCTCTCTGTATCTATTCAGACACGGAGCCCCAGTTCACCCCCACCCCCTCTCTCTTCATTGGCTAACTGACTTTGATTGACAGCAGCGGGAGCCAATGGCGCCGCTGCTGTGTCTCAGCCAATCAGGAGGGAGAGTCCCGGGCGGCCGAGGCACACGTGGACATCGCTGGATTGAGATGGGGCTCAGGGTAAGTGTTAGGGGGGCTGCTGCACACTGAAGGTTTTTTATCTTAATGTATAGAATTCATTAACCACTTCCAGACCGGCTCACACACAGTTCTGTCATTTTTAGGGTCATTTACTTCCACACTGTAATGTGTATTCTGCTATGTCAGCCCATTAAAAAGTTGCCAACGCACCCTACGTGGCAAAACTTGTACCTGCCCCTTTTTTGTAAGGCAGTACACCACCACGTATTGTGGCGTACTCTAACGAAGGTGGGCTGGGGTGCCATTCACCACTGCTGAAGTATGTTATGCGCATTACTGCCCATTACTATGAAGCAGAAGTGGAAATGAGCCCTTAAAGTGACTTAATTGTAGAAGAAAGGAAGCAAAGTAATCATCTCTGAGTGCGTTGTCTGCAAGGTTGGGTGCAGGTTCGTTCCTTTAATGATGGGATAGACTGCGACGAATCCCGACGATGTGTCATGAAAATGTAACTGCTTCCTCTCCATATCCCACGCTGTCATGTCACGGTGAAGGATGGGCTATTAATCCCACATTCGCATCCACCTGATCTTCAAACAACTTTGGTTAATGGTCTATTCTGGCAGCCGGCGAGATAGCTGTGCAACTCATCAAGAAAATGATCGCCGGATGGGTGAAATATGGATAAACTTTCCCAGTTGTGAATGCAAATGAGATTATCACAAAGTGGGCACTAACTTAAGGTTCTGCAGATTAAAAAGATCTATTTAATGCTAATCACCCGCAAGCAGCACTTTTCCATTCTGAATGATGGAAAAATTTCCCTCCACACACACCGCAATAATACCCACAAAATGTAAGGATGTTCTTAACCGCTTCAGCCCCGGAAGATTTTACCCCCTTCCTGACCAGAGCACTTTTTTGCGATTCGGCACTGCGTCGGTTTAACTGACAATTGCGCGGTCGTGCGATGTTGCACCCAAACAAAATTGACGTCCTTTTTTTCCCCACAAATAGAACTTTCTTTTGGTGGTATTTCATCACCTCTGCGGTTTTTATTTTTTGCGGTATAAACAAAAAAAGAACGACAATTTTAAAAAAACGTATTTTTTTTTACTTTTTACTGTAATAAATATCCCCAGAAATGTATAAAAAAAACTATTTTTTTTTCTCAGTTCAGGCCGATATGTATTCTTCTACATATTTTTGGTAAAAAAAAAAATCGCAATAAGTGTATATTGTTTGGTTTGCGCAAAAGTTATAGCGTCTACAAAATAGGGGATAGTTTTATGGCATTTTTAATATTATTTTTTTTTTTTTTTTTTTTTTTTAATAATGGCGGCGATCTGCGGTTTTTATCAGGATTGCGACATTATAGCGGACACATAGGACACTTTTGACACATTTTTGGGACCATTGTCATTTATACAGCGATCAGTGCTATAAAAAGGCACTGATTACTGTAAAAATGTCACTGGCAGGGAAGGGGTTAACCGCTAGGGGGCAATCAAGGGGTTAAATGTGTACCCCCTCTGTGTTCTAACTGAAGGGGGGAGGGTACTGTCTAGGGGATATGACAGATCGCTGTTCATACTTTGTATGAACAGACGATCAGTCTCTTCTCCCCTTAGAGAACCGGAAGCTGTGTGATCCCGGTTCTCGGTGTGTCACCAGCGATCGTGGGAGCCCAGCTGTGATTGCGACTGCCGGGCACTCGCATCAGCCCTAAGGGGCGAGCAGCGGGTGCGCAACTCCGGCGACAGGCACGAGCGCGCCCGTAGTGGCCACAGGGCGAAGGGACACTACATAACGTAATTTCGCCCAGCCGTGCCATATTGCCGCAGAAAAGCTGCAGTGACTGGCCGGCAAGTGGTTAAAGCAGACCTAGCACCAGATATACTTTATATTATGTTAGGTAATGTGTCAGGGTAATTCAGGTATTTAATTTTACCTGTCAAACAGATCATAATACTCAATAGCTTCATCTGCTTTTTATTTTTTTGCTCCAGGACGGGGGCCATATTTGTTCAGGCATCGTCCAGGGTCACCATCTACTTCCTGGACTGGTATAGTGGCCCTGAGATGACACATTCATGTAAATGCTGATGGCTGTGCAGTTCTGGGCTGTGTTCACTAATGCATGACACAGATCAACCTCTGCTGTAGCAATTTACCTTTGCGACAAAGTTACAATGGGGCAGTGGCGGCCCGTCCATTAGGGGTGCCCGAGCACCGCCCCCTCTCTCCACGCCACCCCCTATATGAATAATAGATAGATTCATGCATAGCATGAATCTTTCCAAGGCCACCCCCAATTCAGGCGTCCGACCCCTTTCAGGACGCTGGGCGCCTGAATTACAGCGGGGGGGGGGTTTGAAGCACCTGATCAGAGGCTCTAATAGGCTTCATAATAGGGTGGGCTCGAAGCGCAGAGCATTGCGCCATGATCCCACACAGGTGTTAGAACAACGGATAAATATTCGCTGTTGTAACACTGATCCTCAATCTGGCCTATCAGAAGCAGGTCTGAGACCCGTTTTCCAATTTGCTAAAAAGGGAAGAGTCCCAACTGGGCAGAAACGGCAGCCGCCAATGTCCGTGGAGGGCAGGGGAAGGAAGGGCCGTTGCCGCCACCGAGGAGCAAGGGAAGCCACCGGTGAAGCGCTGCATAGATGGGGCCGCCGACTGGAGGGGGGGGTGTGTTACTGTTGGCTGCCCCCCCAAAAAAAAATTACCACTGGCCACCACTGCAATTGGGTTGATTTACTAAAGGCAAATAGACTGTGAACTCTGCAAGCGCAGTTGCTCCAGAGCAAATGAGATGAAGCTTCTCTTAGCAAAGAATATCCAATCATATGCAAGGAAAAAAGTAAAAACAATATTGTTGCTTGCACATGATTGGATGATGGAAGTCAGCAGAGCTTCCCCTCATTTACTAAGCTTCTGGGGCAACTGTACTTGCAAAGTGCACAGTCTGTTTGCCTTTAGTACATCCATCTTACAGGTGTCATCTGGCCGTCGGGGGAAGAGAGAACGAGGAAATGCTTCATCCTGCCTGCAGCAGCAAGGCTGTTGTTAGAAATCACGGGGCCCAGTACAGCCTACCTGACAAAGCCCCCCTAAAAAATGTCAAGCTGATATTTTCACCAAAAATACACTAAAATCATTATTAGCGGACACACACATAACATATTTTACACAATTCCTGCTAAATCAAAAAGATAAATAGGCTATATAAACTAGTTTGACGTCTGACACCTTGATAACGTCCTATTGGACGAAACACTTTGGAGAGGAGACACTAGTGCTGACGTCAGGCCACTGTCTGATACCGGGTCGGCAGTGGCACCCATTGTCATATGTTTTTATGATTCATTTTATTTTGGCTTTTAAAAATCCAATAAATACTACACTATGGAGACTTCACCTGGCTCCCGGTGAGCTTTATTTACTACATCTACAGCCTTCCCCACAACAAATGGAGGATTTAGGCGGAGTGAGTGTTTGCTGCTGTAACAACAGCCAGCTTTTTCGGTAAGTGTCCATTTCACAGGAGTGCGGTGGATGATTCTGGAGCACTGTACTGGATCACCTCTTCACTTTTCAAGTCACCACCAATTTTTTTTTTGCGCATCTTTACACTGAACTATTGTGCTTTCACCAATAAGTTTATATTGCTGATCCTATCATGGGACTGTGCATTTAAATCTATATTTTTCACTGTATTGTTTTTTTTATTGTTGATTTCCATCCAATGATTGGACTTCTATATATATATATTTTTTTCACTTTAGCATTTTTTCACTTTTAACACTTTTTTTGGACTTTATTTCAATGTGCTATCCATTTATAACACAGCATTCACATTTCATCGCTGTTCATTTACTTGGCCCTACACACTTTTTCTTAAAAAGATAAAATTGTATTGAGTTAATAAAATTCTGTGTGTGAACACAGTTTACTATGCTTCAGCTATGAAGCAACACAGTACTGTTCACTCTCTGTGTTCATTCAGAAAGGGAAGGGGATGGTAAATGACATATTTACTGGCCCCTTGCCCAGCTCTCCATCCTGAACATTTCACCTCTGTGTGCCCGTAGAAGCCGGCAGGTGAGGGAAAGGGGGGGGGGCACACAGTAGGGGTAATCAGATGTGGGCAGGACAGAGAGAATGATTGGTGCAGCAGGGGTGAGATTATAGGAAGCATGCCCTGTGTGTCTCTCCCTTCAGCAGCTGAAAGCAGGCAGAAAGGTGAGGGGGGAACCAGCTTTCAGCTGCTGCAAGGATACACACACAGGGTTCCTGTAATTGCACCCCCTGCCACACTGATTATCCTCCCTTTTCTGTCTACATCTAATTCCCCCTGTTGACTGGACCCCCCCTGTGTGCCTGGGCCCCTTACAGGAGGACTGGTGGTACCCCCTTATCAGCGGCCCTGTGCAGCAGACTGATGACATCTAGACATGTGCACTGCCGAAAAATTTGTTCGTTTTCATTTTTGTTTTTTCGTTTTTCAGGTCATTCGTTATGATCGCAATTTGAAAGTTCGTAAACTAGAAAATTTGTTAATTCGAAAATCCGAAAATAAGAAAGTAAATCCAAAAATTCAAAAGAATAACTAGCTAACTAACAAATAATAACTAACTATTAAATTATAAGTATTGGAATTTCCTTTAAAATTTGTCTGTTAGTGAACGTAATGAATACGAATGTATCCAAAGTTACTAATTATGCGAAATAACGAATACCGCATCTAAACAAATGGAATGGAATAAATTAATAACAAATAATAATAATAAAAAGGTTTTATTATTATTATTTTTATTTATTATTATTAATTTGTTACGTTCCATTAGTTTAGATACGGCATTTGTTATTTTGGATAATTCATAACTTTAATTCGTATTTGTTACGTTCATTAACAGCCAAATTTGAAAGGAAATTCCAATACCTATAATTTAATAGTTGGTAATAGTTAAGTAATTAAGTAGTTATTAAGTAATAGTTAAAGCGGTTGTAAACTCTCATTTTACACATTAGCTCATTCTAATCTACACAGATAAGACTGCAGATCTGTGCCTGTGCAACTTCACTTCACTTGTACAGTTTCCTCGGAATCCGTCCTGCTATGGTAAATGACGTCACCGGCGCATGCGCAGTCCATAGTTTCGTTAACGGCACGCTATGTGTGCTGTTTCTATATACGCAGGATGCTGGGTCAATTCTTTCCACAGTGAACGGCACACAAAGGAAGCCTCGCGATGGTGTGCCCTCCTCTGCTTCCTGGTTCTCGGCGATCGAGAACGGTGATCAAGATAGAGGCTTGGCTTACACACGCATGCACCAGATTTAGACAGGGGAGCAAAGGAAGGGCGGAAATGATGTCTGCACAAGATACAAAGATCAGTAGTAAAGATGGAGCTGCCGATTCCCGGAAGAAGGTATATTTTATAAAAGTAAAAAAATGTATTTACAAACCTCGTTTTAATGACATTTTAATGTGCAAGGCATTTATACACATTGCTGAATTATAATATTTATCAAAAAAGAAACAATCCGGGGTTATTTTCCTCTTTAAGTAATTATTAGTTAGCTATTACTTCAGATTTTCTAATTTTTGGGGTTTTCGGATTTTCGAATTTACGAATTAGCGAATTCTCGAATTTTTGAATATTTGGAAAAATGTGTTTAACGGGTTTTCGTTATTTAGGATATAAATGAATTAATGAATTTGTCGCAATTCGTTAAAAAACTTATTTGGAACAAAACGAATTGCACATGTCTGATGACATCATATCAGCCTAGGCAAAGCCAATGACTGAAGCACTTAATGACCAGTGATGTATTCATACGTTGCTGGACCTTCGGTGGATATACCGCGATGATACCTGTAGCTGCAGGCATCATCCCGGTACTGCATTTTAGAGCCGGCACTCGGCTCGCTTGTAATGGTATTTGTAGAGCGCCTAACTAGACTACACAATTGCTATTACAAGCAGCAAGAGGGGTCGCACCCCCCTCTCGCAGTTGCTCGGGCTTTCCTGTCCCAACGGTAGACCCGAGCGACCAGCCGGCATGTCTGCAGGCTGGCCGGACAGCCAAACAAAACCAGGATTGGCTTTGATCGTAACCCAGAAGCGATGACATGACATTACTTCCAGTTTACCTGGATGTCAACGGTACAATTTTTTTTCTTTAAGAAAGCAACAGTCTAAAAATACAGAAAAAAAAAATAAAATAAATTAATAATGAAAAAAAAAAAAGTAAGTGCCCCCGTCCCACCCATGCTAGTGCGCAAAGTCTAATGCACGTGTTGGTCTCGCACGCATGTAAACATTGATTGTCCCACACATGTGAGGCATCGCCGCGAACATCAGATCATGGGCAGTCATTTTAGCACCAGACCTCCTCTGTAAATCTAAAGTGGTAACCTGTAAAGGCTTTTAAAGCGCCGCCTATGGATAGTAAAATTGACATCGTTTGTCGCTGTTGCGCGGGCGTATCTATTTACTCGGCGTAACATCATCTTTTATATTTTACCAAGAAATGGGTTGTGTATTGTGTTTTTGTGCTTTCAATTTTTTGGGCAGGCGGGTTGAATATGAGCTGCCCCAGGGGAAAAGAGCGTGGAGGAAGAGAAGAGAAAGAGAAGAGCTGGCCAGAGTACAGACCAGGCATAGCCCGCTGTAACAGCTTACATTAGAATTGCCGTCCACTCGTGTTCACACACAGCCCTGCCTCCTGACCCAGTGCCTGTGACAAACAGAACACCGGTCGAATGCCAGGATGTGTTCTGTCTGTCACAGGTGTCGGGTCAGAAGGCGGGGCTGTGTGTGACCGCGAGTGGACGGCAACTCTAATGTAAGCTGTTACAGCAGCTATCCCCGCTCTGTGATGATCCAGCTGCCCTCTCTCTTCCTCTGCACTGGTTACACTGCAATCATGGGCACAGTTGAGGCTGCATTGGTGGGTACTGGTCACACTGCAATGATGGGGCTGCATTGGTGGGCACAGGTCACGCTGCAATGATGGGCACAGGTGAGGCTGCATAGATGGGCACAGGTGAGGCTGCATTGGTGGGTACTGGTCACACTGCAATGATGGGCACAGGTGAGGCTGCATTGGTGGGCACAGGTCACGCTTCAATGATGGGCACAGATGAGGCTGCATAGATGGGCACTGGTGAGGCTGCACTGATGGGCACAGGTGAGGCTGCATTGATGGACACTGATAAAGTTGTTGTTAATATATTTTTTTCAACTTAATTCTGCCTAAAACATATTTAAGTGTAATTTCATGAGATAATTTATGAGGGCGTGTTTAGGGGTGGAATTAGGTGCAGGCAGGGTGGGGTTGGGTGAGGCAACTGGCAGCGAGTAACCCTTAAGGCCAAGGACTTGAAATTTTGAGCCCTGCACATACAATGCAAAACACTCATCCCATGTTCTTTGCCCTTTAAGCATTATCAATTGTCATCTATAGATGTTACAATTTGATGTACCAGTCTATAAGTATATAAGTATATACCGTATTTCTCAGCGTATAACACGCACTTTTTCCACTTAAAATCAGGGGAAATCGTGGGTGCGTGTTATACATCAATCCCCGCTGATTCCCCGCTGATTGTGAGCAGAGGAGCGAGTGCCGCCGATATCTATACATAGCCAAGTGTACTCGGCTATCCTCGGCTAGTTCCGCTCACAGTCACTCCCAGTCCCGCCCTATGATGGACATAACACAGGGACTGGGCGTGACTGTGAGCGGAGCTATCCGAGCCTAGCCGAGTACACTCGGCTATGTATGTATATGGGCGGCGCTCGGCTCCACTCACAGTCACGCCCAGTCCCGCCATTGGACCTGTGTTATGTCCATCATAGAAGAACATATTTGGGGGGCACACCATACAATGCATCTAAATTCAAGATGGTGCTGCTGTAAGACCTATAAACAGTACAAAATATTTTACAGCGCACACATACAAGAATGACATTTCCTGCAGGGCTAGTTAAAAACACCTGAACATATTCAAAAAAATACGGGGGTTTGGTCACACTATATGGTCATATAGTGCTAAGCCCACTTACTGCGACAAAGTACCCCGAATTAGTGGGTCCTACACTAGTAATAGAATGGAAGATCAGTGATTAGGATGTATCCCTTCAGTTCTCCCACATAGAGGAGTTCAGCTCCCATGGTTGAGACAAAGGATCTTCCATTCTATTACTAGAGTAGGACCCACTAATTCGGGGTACTTTGTCGCAGTAAGTGGGCTTAGCACTATATGACCATATAGTGTGACCAAACCCCCGTATTTTTTTTTAATATGTTCAGGTGTTTTTAACTAGCCCTGCAGGAAATGTCATTCTTGTATGTGTGCGCTGTAAAATATTTTGTAATGTCCATCATAGGGCGGGACTGGGTGGGACTACGAGAGGAGCCGAGCAGAGCCGATACACAGAACCGGCTCTGTGTATCTCGTGGCGCCATTTTCAAACTGCAGTGACACTGACATGTCACTGCAGTTTAACTGCAGCCTGGGCAAGGCTGCAGATGGACACTGATAAGGCTGCATTGATGGGCATTTAAATGTAAGTTTTTTTCCTTAAAATTCCCTCCTAAACTTGGGGTGCGTGTTATACGCCGATAAATACGGTATATATTTTTTTTTTTTCAGGTATGTATCTTAGCTCAAAGAAAATCTCCTCTATTGCTCTTGGAGCCTCCTCCAAATCCCCAGCATATTTCCACATGGTCAATACACGCAGCAGGGACTCCACCTCTACATACCGGGTTGCAAGGTGTCATGGTGAAATTCAGCCAAAGCACCGCCACCTATACTGTTCACATGCACAGATGTCAGTCCTGGACCTCTTCTCCTCATCATCCTGGTCTCTGCAAACCTTAACTCCTACACATCTGGAGTACTCACACATAGGCCTGTGTTTTACATGTGGTCCAGATTGAAGCCCAACTGTCCACCTGGGGCCAATGAGATATGGAGACCTGGACCACCTGGCGCATGTAACATGGGAGAGTTCTTTCTCCCCATTAAGTGAGGGACTCCTTTTCCTCCATCACCACCCACTCCATAACTGGGGTTGCCACCTGTCCGGGATTTACCCGGACAGTCCAGGTTTTAAATCATGTGTGTGGGTTTCAGCCTACCTGATACCCGAACCCATTATTAACACCGGGCTGTGGCTGGGAAGCTTTACAATTCAGCAGCTCTCAAAGTGCTGACATAACAGAATGATGAACTTTTTAGACGCTCCCCTGCCAACCCTCTTCCATATAAGGAGTGTTGACAGGGAAAGTCAAATTGCTTAAGCCCCGGGGCACTGCATGAAAGGATACTGTATTCCAGGGGTAGGCAAACTTAAGGAGGTGGAGATCTACCTGAACAACATGAGAGAAGTCACAGATCACCGGGCACAGTGTCGCCTACTCACACCTGATTTGAACCTCTAATTGCCGTACTAATGCGTCACAAATCGCTTGCATTGCGCGGTAATCATGGGTTTAAATCAGGTGGTGTCCATTGGGGGTGTTGACCTAGCTAGTTTGGAGGGGCAGGGATGAAAGAAATTTAGGACTTCAAGGAGGTGGGGTGGTTTGGGGGGGGTGGGGGGGGGGAGGGAAGGGGGCTTAAGTTTAGATACGATCTAACCGATACTGTTGATGAGGGATGCTGCGGTGTTGCAAGCATGAAGATTAAACCAAAACGATATCTGCAATAAAAAAAAATAAAAAAGAGGAAAAAAAGGCCACTATGATGTGAGTAACGAGTCGGGAAAGTATTGAACGGTAAAGTTAAAACTTATGCCCCCGAAAATAGACACTAATGTGGCAAAAAAAAAAAAAAATCAGGTGGTGAGGAAGCAACATATCTCCTCCTCACCACCTGTCAAACACACTCGGATCGCACTGCACAAGGTTGCAAGACATCTGCAGAGAGGCCTCATTCACTTAAATGGGTCAAGCTTGGCGGGTACCAGGGGCAGGCTGTCCATTAGGGGCGCCCGGGCACCACCCCCTCTATCACGCCACCCTCTATATGCTTAGTGGATAGATTCATGCATAGCATGAATCTATCCGGCCCCTTTTAGGACACCGGGCGCCTGAATTACAGAGACAAGATTACAGAGACAGAAATTTTTTTGACGCACCTTATTAGAGGTATCTAATAGGCTTCAAAATGGGGTGGACTCTGAGTGCAGAGTACTGCGCCATGAACCCACCCAGCTGTGTTAGAAAAGCAAATGAATATTTGCTTTTCTAACACTGAACCACCTCTTCGCCAATCAGGAAGCGTGGGTCTGAAAGGACAGGCGCTACTATTGGACTCCTAGCAGGAGGAAAAGCATGGAGGACACAGGAGCCGCTGCGTGACCCGCTGCCTGTCCCACAGCTCGCCGCCATCACCCGCTGCCTGACCCGCTACCAAGATGGGGTAAGTGCCGGTCAGACAAAAAGCGGGCGGGGGGGTGCTGGTTAACTGCTGCCAGGGGAGTGCCAGTGGCTGAATTTGATGGGCACAGAGTCTGCATTTGATGCGCATAGTGGCTGCATATGATGGGCACAGTGACTGCATTTGATGGGCACAGTGGCTCGTTTGATGGGCATAGTGGCTGCATATGATGGGCACAGTGGCTGCATTTAATG